>NC_067203.1:11150309-11852403 GCF_026262505.1 Trichomonas vaginalis G3 | reverse complement strand
ACAATAACAATTCTACTATCTTATTCACACATTACCAATGTTAATACCTCTTATAACTTAAATTATTTCATAAAATTTGTTTTATATTCTTATTATTTTCTCATAATGCTTCTAATACATCTCTAATTTCTTACATTCAAACACCAATATCGTCATACTATCATAAGCACTTAATTTTTTCAAAATTTTAGACTTAAATTTGAGCTACATTTTCATCATCATTTTTAGCCTTAAGCTTCTATAAGGTTATAATACATTATCGTAATATTCTAATATTTATGATTCTTACTACTCAATTCAATATAATCATATAAGTCACTCATAATCAGGAGCATAATTTAAAAATCTATAGCTCATATTTTGACAATTATATATATAGAATGCATATTGCAATTCCGGTTTCAACACGATCAAATGTCAAACCATGATAAATATATATCAATTTACAAAATATCGATTAACATTAGAATCCATATCTAATTCCATCAATGCACAAGTTGTAAATGCTTAATTCATCTTGAGAAACGTGAATAGCACAATTTTATAAGATTATTTGTTGAATATTTAAAATATAAGCCAAATCGAATCTGCTGTATATTACTTTAGTTTATAATTGAATGTTAAATGTGCTCAGATAAATATTTGAGTCAGATATCGCATTTTCTAATTTCAAAATTTATCTCATGAAGTTAGAATTTATTTGATCATACAACATCATATTAGTCAAACTAGAGTTCAATCGCGATTCCAAAATGGAACAATTGCTTGTTTTATCAAAATGTTAAAATATTAATCTAAAAACTTAATATCTAACCAAAACATTCTAGAAATATCATATACAGGTATATGCAATCTAAATGCACACGAAATACTGAAAATTAAAAAGAATATTTATGAGATTATTAAATCTTATGCATTTCAATGAAGAGTCGATAATTATCATCTATATAGGTTATATATCAACATATGAGTTTTTGGATTGACCACTACTATACTAATGTGATCAAATTAATCTGATTTCTTGAATTTTCATTTGAAGCATTCGCAGTAGTAGGAGTACCTTCATATATTAACATATTAAAAAATTGCGCCCAGATTCGCAGTTTAATCATGATTTTAAGATTGCATTAGATTTCGAAATGCAGAAAAAAATCACTTTAGATTCCCTTCAAACTCTAAGCATAAGCATGTCTCTATATGAGGAAACTATTGAGCTATTCATTTGGCGGCCCAAAAACTCATGTTGCCTGACGCCAGAAAATACCAATTTTTGGACCCTGGGTAGGGGGTCATGCATGTTTTCTAAATGTTGGAAAAGTAGGGTAACAATTATAATTTCATATTCATATTAAGTTGAAAATATATCATAAAGACTTTATGAATGATAAATTCCTAAAAACAAGTTAGTTTGTTTCTGAAAATAATAATAAAAACCAATTTAGACCCAATAATTTTTGGCGGGATAATTGAGATGTTACGATTGAATTAAAAAAAAAAGCGGTAATACATTTTTACAATGATGAAGAGGCTGGCAACCTCTGAGTCAAAGCACTTGTTAATGCAATGATGAAGAGGCTGGCAACCTCTAAGTCAAAGCACTTGTTAATGCAATGATGAAGAGGTTGGCAACCTCTGAGTCAAAGCATTTGTTAATGCAATGATGAAGAGGCTGGCAACCTCTAAGTCAAAGCACTTGTTAATGCAATGATGAAGAGGTTGGCAACATCTGAGTTAAAATACTTTTCCCAGTGTGGGAGTAATTTGAAAAAAAAAATTTAGTTCATATATTGAAAAAAACAAAAGTAAAAATTAAAGTTTATAGGTTGTGTTTGATGAGCTAATTGTTAAGATATTGTAGTTCTAAAGAAAAATTTGAGTTTCGAGGAAGTTTCTCGACAGAGGAAACTTTCATATCGAATGTTGCCTCTGTCGAGATGTATGTGACAGGCAAAGTGCAATCACCTATCAATATTGCACTTTGCCTGTCAAAAGTTCTTCGCATCTCTTGAGTGTGAGGAAGTTTCTCAACAGAGGAAACTTTCATATCGAATGTTGCCTCTGTCGAGATGTATGTGACAGGCAAAGTGCAATCACCTATCAATATTGCACTTTGCCTGTCAAAAGTTCTTCGCATCTCTTGAGGTGTGAGGAAGTTTCTCAACAGAGGAAACTTTCATATCGAATGTTGCCTCTGTCGAGATGTATGTGACAGGCAAAGTGCAATCACCTATCAATATTGCACTTTGCCTGTCAAAAGTTCTTCGCATCTCTTGAGGTGTGAGGAAGTTTCTCGACAGAGGAAACTTTCATATCGAATGTTGCCTCTGTCGAGATGTATGTGACAGGCAAAGTGCAATCACCTATCAATATTGCACTTTGCCTGTCAAAAGTTCTTCGCATCTCTTGAGGTGTGAGGAAGTTTCTCGACAGAAGAAACTTTCATATCGAATGTTGCCTCTCTTGAGATCAATATTCCTGTATTCATACATTATTCCTGTATATTATACATTATTCCTGTCAAAAATGACTTCAATCTATATTAGATTTATATAACCGCGCATCCGCTCCATATCAATATGATTCTACATACGCGATTCTATTCATATCTATATAAAAATGTTATATAAATTAAAAATAACATAACATGTTTAAAAAAAAATATAATCATAACAAGTTGTTTGATAGTATTTCAGCGAGTTGTGCTGAATTATCCGATATATTTGCGCTCTTTAATGTGTTAATAACTCCTGATGAAATAACAGAAGACTTTGCTTGTTGGTCGAGTGCACAAATAAGAGAAAGGAAAGAAAGAGATGGTTTCTGGAGATAATTCGTGTTCAATGAGTCTTTTGCAATTTTAATAAAATCTAAACAATCTTTCGTGAAAGATAAACGTAAAATCCGATCTAATATAGCAAAAACTGAATAGAGGTTCTCGGAATCATCGGAATATGTCAATAACTTTTTAACGAAATCAAATTTTTGTAATTCAACAACAAAATCTTTGGAGATTCCGATGAATTTAAGGAATTCCTTAACAATTACAAGTGTTTCTCTGGTTTTATCTTCTAAAGCTTTAGAAATAACTGAAGGAAGATTTTCAATCTGCAAAATCTCTTGTTTGTACTGTTTTGAAGTAGCACAGCATGCCAGTATCTTAATTGTGTCAATACTGGATACGCAGTTTGACCATTTGCCATATGTTTTTATAATTATCGAATTATGAGCGCCAGAAATCTTAAGCAATGCGATCTTAACAAGTTCGTGGTCAGGCTTAGCCAGTGCTTCATCAATTCTGTACTTACTCGTCGTGGAACAGTGTTTGACAGCAAATTTAAAACGTAAACACGATTTTCATTGGATAAATCCTTAGATAATGAAGATGGATCTATATCTAATGTTTCTGGACGTATTGCGGCAAGTTCCAAGTAAATTTCTTTTTTGTTGTCACTTTTTTCCAAAAATTTGACAAAATTTTTTGAAATTTTTTCAATTCTTGAATCTCTAAAGATTGAAGAGTTTTAAAGGATCTGTCTTAATATTCTAATGTACAATAAAGAGTATTTTGTATTCATGAATGTTTCTGATCGATTCATAAGCTCTGTTGCGAAAAACCACTTCGTTTTCTCCAAAGAATCGAAATGTAAAGAAACAATTTTGGATAAACGGAGTACTTTCAAGGGATCTGACTCCGAAAACGCAAATATGGCCTCAATGATGTCTTCTGTAACTGTTCTTGGATAAATCTCTATGACTGGCCTCAAAATTGAAAAAGAATTTTATAATAATCTGAATTAAACGGTAAAATGTCGATAATCCCTGAATTTGCAAAGGCCTTTGTATTCTTAGTATTAGTAGTGATCATTTTGAGGATAATTATCAGTAGATCTTTCAAAATTGGAATTTCATTTTTGGTATTTTTCAAAAAATATCGAACTGCTTCAAAGAAATTGGTATTTGCTTTAAGTAAGTTTTGGCGCAGATCTCAATTGAATCTTTGTCTCCAAACTCGATTATTGAAATATAATTTATTTATATCTTCTTCGTTTTGATCATTAACGATATCTTTGCTATATCTGTATGCTATAGAGTTACTGTATTTATCTGACATCGATGAAAACTCTGAAATTAATTTATCAACTTCATTAAAGTCAGTTTGATCGAATCCGACCTTGTGATCAGCAAATAATTGATATATACTGTCGAATGATGGTCTGAAATCTGGATTTTGCGACCAACATAAATTTATTAGAAATTTTAATTTTTCTGGAGCAGAATCTGGTATTTTTGGTCTCTTTTTCTCTATGCAGACTGCATTCATGATTTGTAATGACGTCATTCCGTTAAATGGTATTTTTGAAGTTAATAATTCGTATAATAAAATTCCGTAAGAATAAACGTCAACTTTGTTTGTATACGGTTTAGATTCGAACAATTCTTGGTGCCATCAAGTGTGGTGTTCCTGTATTTTGGTCAATAATTGATGAATCTGTGTCAAAATGAGATAATCCGAAATCACAAATTTTCGGATATGTTTTTGAGTCTAAAAGTACGTTAAGAGACTTTAAATCTCTATGTATTATGCCACGAGAATGAAGATGAGCCATACCTGCAGCTACACCAAGAGCAATTATTGTTTTTTTGGTACCTGTAAGTTTTTTTGAAGAATCAGTTGAATGTAATGCTTCATATACGCTTCCATTTGGAATAAATCGTGTGATTATTGTATACGGATGTTTAGTTGTAAATCCAACAAATGGAACAACAAAAAAATTGTTAGAAAGTGACATTACTTTGATTTCTTGCTTATACTCTTTATAGTTTTATCATTAAATGCTTCAACGTTGAGTTCTTTGAGTGCACATGAAATTTGATTTGTTTATATTCTTTGCAAAGTATACTTTTCCATGTCCACCTTCAGCGATAATCTTTTCTACACTGAAATCTTCGCGTTGAATTACATAATCTCTGAGTTCTTCGCTTAAAGAATTCAGCTCATCTTCCATTCAATTTTATGAAGAAGATTTATAGATAAATATGATATTTTGGATCATGTAATTCTGAAACATAAAAAAAAAAAAAAAAAAAAAAGGTAATGGGGCCTCCAGGCACTTCGTGCCCTCTAGCCCTGAAGATGTTTAGTATAACTTTGTCCGGACAAAGTAAGGGTCTATCGTCGCTACAGGAAAAGTTACAGGCGTTCCAAGGAAGTATACTTTGAGAAGCCTTCTTCTGGGTCGAAAACATTATATAATGTGTCGCTTTTCACAAATTAATAATGTTTCATGTTTTGTCACTTTTCTGTCACTTTTCAGGAAAAAACATTTTTATTATTATATATAAATGAATTTTACAAAACCACCGTTACCGTTCTTTGGAAATAAGAGTAGATGTAAAGATATTCTATTGAGAGAACTTAAGAAACTACCGAATGGTCTAACATTTGTAGATTTGTTCGGTGGAAGTTTCTATATATCCCATTTATGTCATACCGTATTTCCTGACTCAAAGATTATATGCAATGACTTCGACAACTATATGAACCGTCTCAAACATATTCCAGACACAAACAATATATTGAAAGAGTTAAAAGAAAAGATACCTATAGGTAAGATGGAACGTATACCATTAGATAAGAAAAATATTGTGAGAGAGGTTTTGAAAAAAGCAGAATATATAGACTGGGATAGTATATCTGCTAGACTATTATATAGTGGTGCTATAAGAGTTCATGACATTGAAACACTTATGTCAAAAGTTTTATATCTTAACTATACAAATGTTTTCAAAGAGGACATAGAAAAATATATTGAGGGTATAGAGTTTGTGAGATGTCATTGGACAGAGTTGTATGAAAAATATAAAGACAAGGAAAATGTTTTCTTATTAGTGGACCCGCCGTTCTATAACACATGGGATTTTCAATACCAAGTAGACTGGACTTTGAGAGACTCTTAGAAACTTTAGACGTTATACATAACCATCCATGCTTTTACTTTACATCCGATAAAAGTGGTTTGGAAACCGTTATGAGATGGTTAGAGGACATACATGACTATGAGTTTAGATATGACAAGATAGAATATGAGAGAGGCTCTATAAACCGGAGAAAGTGTCATAACAAAGAAATTTTACTAGTAAGTAAATGTGGTTTGAAAGGACTACTTGTTTTAGGTTTTTTCCATTGTGTCATTTATTTATTTGACGTGGCAGAAAAGTACAGAGAATATAAAGATGAACCAATGCCTGCAAATGTTCAGCATATGTACTCGTAAGAGATATTTTTATCTAATATTAAATGGACGCACAGAACTTAGCGAATGCACAGCAACCTGGACAACCAAACCCAGAGAATATTCCAAATGAAGTTAGAATACAAACTGCAATGGCAAACTATGGTCAAGTGCCAACAGATGTACAAATGCAAACTGCCATGTCAAATGACGCTGCGTTAGGTTTGCCACCATGGTATGCAAATATGAGATGGAAAGAGTTTTATACAAACCTGAAGTGGGATATAAACAACTTTATGCAGATGACGCGAACACAGGAGTTGACCCAGAATATGTTTTCTACCAGAGGAGAAACAGAATGTATGAGCTCCAGTTAAAAAATGCTATGGAACTCAACAGGAAACGTAAGAGACTAGGCGGACATTAGATTTTTACATATAGTAAAATGGGTTTCTTCAGTAGTATTGGAAACTTCTTCAGAAGAGTTGGAAGAGGTATATGGAATGGAATAAAAACCGTAGGAAGAGGAATTTGGAACGGAGTCAAAAATATTGGTAAAAGAGTAGGTCAGTTTGTTGGTATTATACCTAAAGACCCTGAACCAGAAGAACAAGCTCCTGTTATACAACAGCCTGAACCTGCACCACAGTCTAGTTGGCAACCAAATCAACACCTCAACCGTATTAAAAAATTATATTTTTACCGTTCGATAGTAGTTGTATATGAAACTAAGTTCTAAGTAAAACGCATGGTATAATGGAACTATTCTCTTTCTTCCATCTGTTGTAAACCATACTTGAAAGTCTGAAATACTTCCACTTGGTGGTTCATATAGCTTTGTAGGTTTTTCGTAAAAGTCATTTGCCAAGCATAAAAAAGAGTTTTGCGCACCAGAAAATGAAGCATGAACGATAATAGCATCTGAGTCGAAAACATTTTCATATGTTCCATTAGGGTTTTCGACTTCATAAAAGTCCGGGTGTACTGGATATTCTGCAGGCTGATTTAACATCCTCAGAAATCTATACCATGCCAAATTGTTATATTTTGTAGAAATATAAACGTTTTCTCCAAGGTCTTCTATTCTATTGATTTTAACAGTTGCATTTTTCCTGTCATATATAATATCGAGATGGTACTCTCCTTCGTCAATGTTTATACTGCTTTGCATATTCGATATAGTGTCGTTTATTTTTTCTTGAAAAGCTTGAGAGTTGTTTCTAAGTTTACAAGCAAATTCACTTGTAAAAGTTTTCCCTGTTCAAATTTCTCATACATACGTTTTTCTTTGTTATAGTATCGAACTTCAAAACCGACCGTAAATGGGAAACCATGTATGGCTTCTGAAATGAACTTCATTCTACGAAAGCCAATAGCTTTTGTGACAATGGGTCTCTTAACCATCTTAACGGGTAGTCAAAACGATAGCCTTCATGCTTTACGTCTCTGTCTCAAACTTTTGACCGACATTCGTAAAAAGTTCATCTAATGGTTTAGTTGTAGCAACTCTTGAATTTTCTTTTTCTATTGAAAGCATATTTTATCTAGAATAAAAATGTCAAATGAAACAGCGTCTATGAGAGAAATACAACACAACCGACAACTCATTATACAAGCTCTAAATAAGAACACAACAAACTTTTCAAACTATCTTAAGATATCTGAGTCATTGAAAGAAGGAAACTTAAAACTGACATTTAACCCAATGACAGATGAGTTTCTGTTTCAAGACAATAAGAACCATACTGTTTGTATAAATCCAACAAAAGGAACTTTAAACGAGAAACCTATAAAGAACTTCTTTGAAAGCAGATGTTATCCCTCAAATTCACAAGTATTGCGTATGGAGGAACGCCAGTGCCTCCGCTACACGACTTATGTATACTAACTTCCTCACTCCATCATGCAGCTTCCTCTCTTGATCAAGATGCTTCCTCTCTTGATCAAGGTGCTTCCTCTCTTCATCAAAGTGCTTCCTCTCTTCAACAAAGTGCTTCCTCTCTTGATCAAGATGCTTCCTCTCTTCATCAAGGTGCTTCCTCTCTTCAACAAAGTGCTTCCTCTCTTCATCAAAGTGCTTCCTCTCTTTGATCAAGGTGCTTCCTCTCTTCAACAAAGTGATTCCTCTCTTGATCAAGATGCTTCCTCTCTTGATCAAGATGCTTCCTCTCTCTTCATCAAGTGCTTCCCTCTCTTCATCAAAGTGCTTCCTCTCTTCAACAAAGTGCTTCCTCTCTTGATCAAGATGCTTCCTCTCTTCATCAAGGTGCTTCCTCTCTTCAACAAATGCACTTCTCTCTCAGTCAAAGTGCTTCCTTCTTCGTGATCAAGGTGCTTCCTCTCTATTCACACATTACCAATGTTAACACCTCTTATAACTTAAATTATTTCATAAAATTTGTTTTTATATCTTATTATTTTCTCATAATGCTTCTAATACATCTCTAATTTCTTACATTCAAACACCAATATCGTCATACTATCATAAGCACTTAATTTTTTCAAAATTTTAGACTTAAATTTGAGCTACATTTTCATCATCATTTTTAGCCTTAAGCTTCTATAAGGTTATAATACATTATCGTAATATTCTAATATTTATGATTCTTACTACTCAATTCAATATAATCATATAAGTCACTCATAATCAGGAGCATAATTTAAAAATCTATAGCTCATATTTTGACAATTATATATATAGATGATGCATATTGCAATTCCGGTTTCAACACGATCAAATGTCAAACCATGATAAAATATATATCAATTTACAAAATATCGATTAACATTAGAATCCATATCTAATTCCATCAATGCACAAGTTGTAAATGCTTAATTCATCTTTGAGAAACGTGAATAGCACAATTTTATAAGATTATTTGTTGAATATTTAAAATATAAGCCAAATCGAATCTGCTGTATATTACTTTAGTTTATAATTGAATGTTAAATGTGCTCAGATAAATATTTGAGTCAGATATCGCATTTTCTAATTTCAAAATTTATCTCATGAAGTTAGAATTTATTTGATCATACAACATCATATTAGTCAAACTAGAGTTCAATCGCGATTCCAAAATGGAACAATTGCTTGTTTTATCAAAATGTTAAAATATTAATCTAAAAAACTTAATATCTAACCAAAACATTCTAGAAATATCATATACAGGTATATGCAATCTAAATGCACACGAAATACTGAAAATTAAAAAGAATATTTATGAGATTATTAAATCTTATGCATTTCAATGAAGAGTCGATAATTATCATCTATAGGTTATATATCAACATATGAGTTTTTGGATTGACCACTACTATACTAATGTGATCAAATTAATCTGATTTCTTGAATTTTCATTTGAAGCATTCGCAGTAGTAGGAGTACCTTCATATATTAACATATTAAAAAATTGCGCCCAGATTCGCAGTTTAATCATGATTTTAAGATTGCATTAGATTTCGAAATGCAGAAAAAAATCACTTTAGATTCCCTTCAAACTCTAAGCATAAGCATGTCTCTATATGAGGAAACTATTTGAGCTATTCATTTGGCGGCCCAAAAACTCATGTTGCCTGAGCGCAGAAAATACCAATTTTTGGACCCTGGGTAGGGGGTCATGCATGTTTTCTAAATGTTGGAAAAGTAGGGTAACAATTATAATTTCATATTCATTATAAGTTGAAAATATATCATAAAGACTTTATGAATGATAAATTCCTAAAAAACAAGTTAGTTTGTTTCTGAAAATAATAATAAAAACCAATTTAGACCCAATAATTTTTGGCGGGATAATTGAGATGTTACGATTGAATTAAAAAAAAAAGCGGTAATACATTTTTACAATGATGAAGAGGCTGGCAACCTCTGAGTCAAAGCACTTGTTAATGCAATGATGAAGAGGCTGGCAACCTCTAAGTCAAAGCACTTGTTAATGCAATGATGAAGAGGTTGGCAACCTCTGAGTCAAAGCATTTGTTAATGCAATGATGAAGAGGCTGGCAACCTCTAAGTCAAAGCACTTGTTAATGCAATGATGAAGAGGTTGGCAACATCTGAGTTAAAATACTTTTCCCAGTGTGGGAGTAATTTGAAAAAAAAAATTTAGTTCATATATTGAAAAAAACAAAAGTAAAAATTAAAGTTTATAGGTTGTGTTTTGATGAGCTAATTGTTAAGATATTGTAGTTCTAAAGAAAAATTTGAGTTTCGAGGAAGTTTCTCGACAGAGGAAACTTTCATATCGAATGTTGCCTCTGTCGAGATGTATGTGACAGGCAAAGTGCAATCACCTATCAATATTGCACTTTGCCTGTCAAAAGTTCTTCGCATCTCTTGAGGTGTGAGGAAGTTTCTCAACAGAGGAAACTTTCATATCGAATGTTGCCTCTGTCGAGATGTATGTGACAGGCAAAGTGCAATCACCTATCAATATTGCACTTTGCCTGTCAAAAGTTCTTCGCATCTCTTGAGGTGTGAGGAAGTTTCTCAACAGAGGAAACTTTCATATCGAATGTTGCCTCTGTCGAGATGTATGTGACAGGCAAAGTGCAATCACCTATCAATATTGCACTTTGCCTGTCAAAAGTTCTTCGCATCTCTTGAGGTGTGAGGAAGTTTCTCGACAGAGGAAACTTTCATATCGAATGTTGCCTCTGTCGAGATGTATGTGACAGGCAAAGTGCAATCACCTATCAATATTGCACTTTGCCTGTCAAAAGTTCTTCGCATCTCTTGAGGTGTGAGGAAGTTTCTCGACAGAGGAAACTTTCATATCGAATGTTGCCTCTCTTGAGATCAATATTCCTGTATTCATACATTATTCCTGTATATTATACATTATTCCTGTCAAAAATGACTTCAATCTATATTAGATTTATATAACCGCGCATCCGCTCCATATCAATATGATTCTACATACGCGATTCTATATTCATATCTATATAAAAATGTTATATAAATTAAAAATAACATAACATGTTTAAAAAAAAATATAATCATAACAAGTTGTTTGATAGTATTTCAGCGAGTTGTGCTGAATTATCCGATATATTTGCGCTCTTTAATGTGTTAATAACTCCTGATGAAATAACAGAAGACTTTGCTTGTTGGTCGAGTGCACAAATAAGAGAAAGGAAAGAAAGAGATGGTTTCTGGAGATAATTCGTGTTCAATGAGTCTTTTGCAATTTTAATAAAATCTAAACAATCTTTCGTGAAAGATAAACGTAAAATCCGATCTAATATAGCAAAAACTGAATAGAGGTTCTCGGAATCATCGGAATATGTCAATAACTTTTTAACGAAATCAAATTTTTGTAATTCAACAACAAAATCTTTGGAGATTCCGATGAATTTAAGGAATTCCTTAACAATTACAAGTGTTTCTCTGGTTTTATCTTCTAAAGCTTTAGAAATAACTGAAGGAAGATTTTCAATCTGCAAAATCTCTTGTTTGTACTGTTTTGAAGTAGCACAGCATGCCAGTATCTTAATTGTGTCAATACTGGATACGCAGTTTGACCATTTGCCATATGTTTTTATAATTATCGAATTATGAGCGCCAGAAATCTTAAGCAATGCGATCTTAACAAGTTCGTGGTCAGGCTTAGCCAGTGCTTCAATCAATTCTGTACTTACTCGTCGTGGAACAGTGTTTGACAGCAAATTTAAAACGTAAACACGATTTTCATTGGATAAATCCTTAGATAATGAAGATGGATCTATATCTAATGTTTCTGGACGTATTGCGGCAAGTTCCAAGTAAATTTCTTTTTTGTTGTCACTTTTTTCCAAAAATTTGACAAAATTTTTTGAAATTTTTTCAATTCTTGAATCTCTAAAGATTGAAGAGTTTTAAAGGATCTGTCTTAATATTCTAATGTACAATAAAGAGTATTTTGTATTCATGAATGTTTCTGATCGATTCATAAGCTCGTTTGCGAAAAACCACTTCGTTTTCTCCAAAGAATCGAAATGTAAAGAAACAATTTTGGATAAACGGAGTACTTTCAAGGGATCTGACTCCGAAAACGCAAATATGGCCTCAATGATGTCTTCTGTAACTGTTCTTGGATAAATCTCTATGACTGGCTCCAAAATTGAAAAAGATATTTTATAATAATCTGAATTAAACGGTAAAATGTCGATAATCCCTGAATTTGCAAAGGCCTTTGTATTCTTAGTATTAGTAGTGATCATTTTGAGGATAATTATCAGTAGATCTTTCAAAATTGGAATTTCATTTTTGGTATTTTTCAAAAAATATCGAACTGCTTCAAAGAAATTGGGTATTTGCTTTAAAGGTAATGTTTTGGCGCAGATCTCAATTGAATCTTTGTCTCCAAACTCGATTATTGAAATATAATTTATTATATCTTCTTCGTTTTGATCATTAACGATATCTTTGCTATATCTGTATGCTATAGAGTTACTGTATTTATCTGACATCGATGAAAACTCTGAAATTAATTTATCAACTTCATTAAAGTCAGTTTGATCGAATCCGACCTTGTGATCAGCAAATAATTGATATATACTGTCGAATGATGGTCTGAAATCTGGATTTTGCGACCAACATAAATTTATTAGAAATTTTAATTTTTCTGGAGCAGAATCTGGTATTTTTGGTCTCTTTTTCTCTATGCAGACTGCATTCATGATTTGTAATGACGTCATTCCGTTAAATGGTATTTTTGAAGTTAATAATTCGTATAATAAAATTCCGTAAGAATAAACGTCAACTTTGTTTGTATACGGTTTAGATTCGAACAATTCTGGTGCCATCAAGTGTGGTGTTCCTGTATTTTGGTCAATAATTGATGAATCTGTGTCAAAATGAGATAATCCGAAATCACAAATTTTCGGATATGTTTTTGAGTCTAAAAGTACGTTAAGAGACTTTAAATCTCTATGTATTATGCCACGAGAATGAAGATGAGCCATACCTGCAGCTACACCAAGAGCAATTATTGTTTTTTGGGTACCTGTAAGTTTTTTTGAAGAATCAGTTGAATGTAATGCTTCATATACGCTTCCATTTGGAATAAATCGTGTGATTATTGTATACGGATGTTTAGTTGTAAATCCAACAAATGGAACAACAAAAAAATTGTTAGAAAGTGACATTACTTTGATTTCTTGCTTATACTCTTTTATAGTTTTATCATTAAATGCTTCAACGTTGAGTTCTTTGAGTGCACATGAAATTTGATTTGTTTTATTTCTTGCAAAGTATACTTTTCCATGTCCACCTTCAGCGATAATCTTTTCTACACTGAAATCTTCGCGTTGAATTACATAATCTCTGAGTTCTTCGCTTAAAGAATTCAGCTCATCTTCCATTCAATTTTATGAAGAAGATTTTATAGATAAATATGATATTTTGGATCATGTAATTCTGAAACATAAAAAAAAAAAAAAAAAAAAAAGGTAATGGGGCCTCCAGGCACTTCGTGCCCTCTAGCCCTGAAGATGTTTAGTATAACTTTGTCCGGACAAGTAAGGGTCTATCGTCGCTACAGGAAAAGTTACAGGCGTTCCAAGGAAGTATACTTTGAGAAGCCTTCTTCTGGGTCGAAAACATTATATAATGTGTCGCTTTTCACAAATTATATATGTTTTTCATGTTTTGTCACTTTTCTGTCACTTTCAGGAAAAAACATTTTTTATTATTATATATAAATGAATTTTACAAAACCACCGTTACCGTTCTTTGGAAATAAGAGTAGATGTAAAGATATTCTATTGAGGAACTTAAGAAACTACCGAATGGTCTAACATTTGTAGATTTGTTCGGTGGAAGTTTCTATATATCCCATTTATGTCATACCGTATTTCCTGACTCAAAGATTATATGCAATGACTTCGACAACTATATGAACCGTCTCAAACATATTCCAGACACAAACAATATATTGAAAGAGTTAAAAGAAAAGATACCTATAGGTAAGATGGAACGTATACCATTAGATAGAAAAATATTGTGAGAGAGGTTTTGAAAAAAGCAGAATATATAGACTGGGATAGTATATCTGCTAGACTATTATATAGTGTGCTATAAGAGTTCATGACATTGAAACACTTATGTCAAAAGTTTTATATCTTAACTATACAAATGTTTTCAAAGAGGACATAGAAAAATATATTGAGGGTATAGAGTTTGTGAGATGTCATTGGACAGAGTTTATGAAAAATATAAAGACAAGGAAAATGTTTTCTTTATAGTGGACCCGCCGTTCTATAACACATGGGATTTTCAATACCAAGTAGACTGGACTTTGAGAGACTCTTTAGAAACTTTAGACGTTATACATAACCATCCATGCTTTTACTTTACATCCGATAAAAGTGGTTTGGAAACCGTTATGAGATGGTTAGAGGACATACATGACTATGAGTTTAGATATGACAAGATAGAATATGAGAGAGGTCCTATAAACCGGAGAAAGTGTCATAACAAAGAAATTTTACTAGTAAGTAAATGTGGTTTGAAATAGGACTACTTGTTTTAGGTTTTTTCCATTGTGTCATTTATTTATTTGACGTGGCAGAAAAGTACAGAGAATATAAAGATGAACCAATGCCTGCAAATGTTCAGCATATGTACTCGTAAGAGATATTTTTATCTAATATTAAATGGACGCACAGAACTTAGCGAATGCACAGCAACCTGGACAACCAAACCCAGAGAATATTCCAAATGAAGTTAGAATACAAACTGCAATGGCAAACTATGGTCAAGTGCCAACAGATGTACAAATGCAAACTGCCATGTCAAATGACGCTGCGTTAGGTTTGCCACCATGGTATGCAAATATGAGATGGAAAGAGTTTTATACAAACCCTGAAGTGGGATATAAACAACTTTATGCAGATGACGCGAACACAGGAGTTGACCCAGAATATGTTTTCTACCAGAGGAGAAACAGAATGTATGAGCTCCAGTTAAAAATGCTATGGAACTCAACAGGAAACGTAAGAGACTAGGCGGACATTAGATTTTTACATATAGTAAAATGGGTTTCTTCAGTAGTATTGGAAACTTCTTCAGAAGAGTTGGAAGAGGTATATGGAATGGAATAAAAACCGTAGGAAGAGGAATTTGGAACGGAGTCAAAAATATTGGTAAAAGAGTAGGTCAGTTTGTTGGTATTATACCTAAAGACCCTGAACCAGAAGAACAAGCTCCTGTTATACAACAGCCTGAACCTGCACCACAGTCTAGTTGGCAACCAAATCCAACACCTCAACCGTATTAAAAAATTATTTTTTACCGTTCGATAGTAGTTGTATATGAAACTAAGTTCTAAGTAAAACGCATGGTATAATGGAACTATTCTCTTCTTCCATCTGTTGTAAACCATACTTGAAAGTCTGAAATACTTCCACTTGGTGGTTCATATAGCTTTGTAGGTTTTTCGTAAAAGTCATTTGCCAAGCATAAAAAAGAGTTTTGCGCACCAGAAAATGAAGCATGAACGATAATAGCATCTGAGTCGAAAACATTTTCATATGTTCCATTAGGGTTTTCGACTTCATAAAAGTCCGGGTGTACTGGATATTCTGCAGGCTGATTTAACATCCTCAGAAATCTATACCATGCCAAATTGTTATATTTTGTAGAAATATAAACGTTTTCTCCAAGGTCTTCTATTCTATTGATTTTAACAGTTGCATTTTTCCTGTCATATATAATATCGAGATGGTACTCTCCTTCGTCAATGTTATACTGCTTTGCATATTCGATATAGATGTCGTTTATTTTTTCTTGAAAAGCTTGAAGAGTTGTTTCTAAGTTTTACAAGCAAATTCACTTGTAAAAGTTTTCCCTGTTCAAATTTCTCATACATACGTTTTTCTTTGTTATAGTATCGAACTTCAAAACCGACCGTAAATGGGAAACCATGTATGGCTTCTGAAATGAACTTCATTCTACGAAAGCCAATAGCTTTTGTGACAGATGGGTCTCTTAACCATCTTAACGGGTAGTCAAAACGATAGCCTTCATGCTTTACGGTCTCTGTCTCAAACTTTTGACCGACATTCGTAAAAAGTTCATCTAATGGTTTAGTTGTAGCAACTCTTGAATTTTCTTTTTCTATTGAAAGCATATTTTATCTAGAATAAAAATGTCAAATGAAACAGCGTCTATGAGAGAAATACAACACAACCGACAACTCATTATACAAGCTCTAAATAAGAACACAACAAACTTTTCAAACTATTCTAAGATATCTGAGTCATTGAAAGAAGGAAACTTAAAACTGACATTAAACCCAATGACAGATGAGTTTCTGTTTCAAGACAATAAGAACCATACTGTTTGTATAAATCCAACAAAAGGAACTTTAAACGAGAAACCTATAAAAGAACTTCTTTTGAAAGCAGATGTTGACAACAAAGCAGACAAAACATATGTCATTGAAAAAGTTCAAGAAGAACATGACAGAGCAGATGCAACATATGCAACAAAAGAACATACTCATCCTGAACTAGCAGACAAAACATATGTTGACAATAAAATGTCAAGTGAAGTGACAAGAGCTGAAAACGAATATTCTAAAAAGACTCATACACATACCATTGCAAATATTACAAACTTACAAGAAACCTTAAACAGGAAAAGTGCCGTTGGACATACACATACATCTTCTGAAATAACAGACTTAAACGTTAGCCTTGAAAAGAAAGCAGATAAGAACCATACACATACAAGTTTTACAACTGTTGCTATAGAAAGTATTGAAGGAACGGTTGAAGAAACTGGTGGGATGTATTATATTGGAAACCTCCTAACTTTCCACAAGGTTTAACATCGGATGACGACATAACGACGATGAGAAACATTAGATGTAAAGATGTTTATGTCATGAAGGATGAACATAATATTAAATTCACTGCTCAAGATTTATATGACAAGAAAGCAGACAAAACAGAGCTTCAAACATTAAAGACAGAAATACTTCAAACATTATATCCTATAGGCTCTATTTATACGTCAATGAACTCTACCAGACCAGAAACAGTTCTGGGTTTTGGAACTTGGACTCAAATAGTCGACAGGTTTTTGTATTGTGCAAACTCTTCAAAGGAAACAGGTGGAAGTAAAACGATTTCAGGTGAAAATTTACCTGCGCACAGTCACTACATAGATTTAAGTACATCTCAAGCAGGTTGGCATAAGCATAGATATTGGGATTGGTCAGCAATGACAAAAGGTAAAGGATATGATGTTAAAGACAACGTTAAGTTTGCTATAAATTGTTACTGGAGTAACACTGAGGGAGGAGGAAACCATACACATCGCGTTTCGGGATATACGCAAACAACGGGACAAAGTAAAGACTACATGCCACCTTACATGACAGTTTACGCATGGTATAGAATTGCTTAGTCGTCATGTTCCACTTCTTTAGCATATTCGTCAGGAGTTGTCTTATATTGGTTAGGAACTGTCTTTGAAAGTATACCACCTTGAACTTTGACAAGTTTGAAACGAGGTCTGACAATAGTAGTTTTATCTTCTGCTTGCAGTGTGTACATTTGCCATGTTTGCCTAAAACTTCATAATATTCTCTTGTATACTTTCTTCTATTTTTACGAACACGAATGTGAGTACCTGTCGGGTTCCCATTGTTGTCATAGTCAATAGTATTTTCATATGGGTCGCGTTTAGGTATTTCTATTTTTACTTTGTCACCTTTCTGAAGTTTGAAGCCCGGCATTCTTTCTTGTTGTCTCTTTTGACTAAATTATTAAATATATAGTCTTTCTCTAAGTCAGGGTTGTTTTTCATTTCTTCGGGGGAATGGTTTCCCAAACCTTTTTGTTTACGGCTATTGTAAATATTTAAAACTTGTCTCATCTTTGCCATGGAGAAGTGTCTATATTTGTCGTCATATGACATTTCATTTGCTTCACCACCTTGTGGTTGGTTTAAGTCTCTTAACATTTTTATACAACCGTCAATGACACCAAGAGCAGAATGGTTTTGGTCGACAATGAAATATTGGTTTACATTTTTTGAACGCAGATAGTTTTTTACATCGTCTGATTTGAAAGAACTTTCACAGTCAGATGTTAGTTTTGTTGGATGGTATTTGTCAACGAATATTGTCAAAGCTGCTAAGATATCTAAAATATTTTTGGACCATAATGGTATGGCTTCACAGTATCTTGTGTTTTGACCAACAAATATTAGCCAGTATGGTGGTCCATCTGTTCTAACTCTCGGAATGTTTTCCAAGAATCCATAAACCAAGCATTTGGTGTTGAACTAAAGATTTTTATCATGAGTGCTTTTTTTGTTGCCTTAGAAACATAGGGTCCTTGTTTGGATTCGTCATTTTTTAACCCATAAGAAATGGGTTTATTTGGCGCGTTAGCAGGAGTTGCATCTAGATTTTTGCCCGCAGTGGGAACAATAGCAGAGGTGTATTTGGAGTTGGAAGGAAGATTTTGAGTACATTAGGTATACTTAAAGAGAAAGCACAACCTATTATACAAACTGTACAGAAAGGTTGGGATGTAGCACGAGATGCAACAAATCTTATTCCAAATCCTGAAACAAGAGGAAAAGTTCAAGGATGGATGGACAATGTAGGAAGACAAGCAGGAAACTATTATAACAAAGCAAATGACTACTATAACCAAGCAGGAACTATATGGACCAAGGTGAAAGATTCTTTAACAGAGGATATAACCATGCACAACAGTGGGTAAACAATAACCAACCTCAACCGCCTCAAACGTGGGGAATGTAAAGTTTTTTACTGAGATGAAATGAACAATACAGCATTGAGACAAATGGGTTCAAATGGATTTGTCGACTTCCAGCAGTTACACAACGTGTTTGTCAAGTTCTTCCTATACCTCAGGAAGTTTTAGACCGACTTAAAAAACAACAACAACCAGTTGAAAACAAACCAAACTAAAATTTTTACTGAGATGAAATGACCGAAGAAGTTGAAACGGTAGATTTGACACCACAAACAAAAAGTTCAGAACCATTGTCAAAACCTGTCAAAGAACTTACAGATGAAGAGAAAAATTCAATAATAGAAAGTGCCAGGTCTGGAAATACAAACCCTAACTACAAAGTCACTTTTCATAAAAATGGAACGGCAAGTATCTCAAAAAAGAAACAGACTCTCACAAATAAAATATTGAAGTCTGAAGGAGCTTTCGAGACAACAGATGGAAAAGTTTACTTCACTGACCAACAGTTCATTATAGAACATCTCATTGACTTAGAGTCGAAATATTCTAAACTTTACAACAAACACAAAAGTTGAAAGGAAACACAAAAACAAATGGCATATGATATTTATGAAGATGTTGACGACACAACTGTTCCTGCAAGTGAAGTAAAGTCAGAGAACCGAAAAGTGACGAAAAACCGATAGAAGAAGAAAAACCAAAAACTGAAGATAAACCAAAACCAAAGTTTAGTTTGGAAACTAAACCAAGTCAACCTTCATTAGCTGGTATGGGTTGGCGTCAAAGACTTATGGCAGCAGGCGGTTATGTAAAGTAAAGAAAAAAATATTTTTTTATTTTATAAAAATGCCCCCATATAGAATGGATAGAAAATCTGCTAGAATAAAAGCAGAGTTGCAAAGATATGGTTGGAGAGTTTCGAAGAAGTTTAAATATAGGAAGGGAAGACCCATAAAAGTCTATGACAAATTGTCTGGTCTTCGCTACGAAATGGATTTGGAAACAGCACGTGCAAATTATCCAAACAGACTAGAGAGGTTAGAAGAAGAACGTCTTATGGACATGCCTTTCGATGTTAGTGAACCTCAAGTTGAAGGACACGACGGCTTTGCCAATTCTACTGGAAACATGACGAACAATTGCATCCTTTGAGAAGGAAAAAAGGAAAAGTGAAGACGCACATGCTCCCATGGAAAGAACAAGATATGCATATGAGAAGTACCGTGAAGTTAGAAGTCAAATTACATCTGGTCGAACCTTTACAGTAAACTTTGACGAAGGAAAGAACAAAGAAGGCTTCATGGGTGTACTTGCTGCAATTCATGACGGAAATAAGAAAGGACACAATCTCAGATTGACCATAACAGATTTGGATGGTCACATTTACTATGCATATGGCAATGTCACAACAGCTGCAATGCTTCTTGACGCTTTCAAGACTACAAAGAGAGAACAAATGGTTGACTCCGACTCAGACATTTTGAATGCAATTGAAGGAATTGCAAGTGTCAAGTTCGAATGGTACCAACCTAACCCTCAAGCAGTCAGACAACATGCTGGATACTTCCCGTTCAGAAATAAGTCTGACATTGACTTGACAAGGTATGGAATTTACAATTCAATTGAAACAATTGTCAATGAACCTTGCATTCTTACATGTCTCAGGAACTCTGGTCTTGTTACAGATGAGAAAATGAAGTATCTTGAGTCATGTGTGAAGACAAGGTACATTCTCAGAGGTCAATTGGCAAAAATTACACCGTTGGCAAATGTCAATATCCGAGTCAACATACCTACAGCTAAAGGTTCTTCACATGACGACTATGTTGTTGACTTCAAATTGCCATGGTTGAAGATTGTAATTGTCCACAACCACTTCATGTTGAACGAAAGTCTTACAAACCCATTGTTCGGAAAAGGCAAGTGCAACATTGTCAGAGCTGTAAACATTCTTTTCGAGAAAGTTTGTTGGAACCAATTCCAGATGACAAGCTGACAGAAACTTTTGTACCAAAAGACGAAACAAACTTTTCATTGTTAGCAAGACCAAAAGTTGTTCCAGACAAAGTTCTAGTACAAAAGAAGTACACAATTCCACAAGGGGTTGGTATGTTCGGATACCAACCTGAACCAGAAGAACTTCCAATGAGGTTGCAAGAACTTCAAGATGCTATAAACAAACTTCCATTGAGACATCCAATTGACGTCAAATTGTATTGGAGAGCATCTGAGTTAGGTCAGAAGGTTTTATATGAAACAGGTTGCTTCGACGATGTTTATGAGATAACAGGAGAAGTTTCTCAGAAGATAAGAGACTCACTTGAATTTCCACAAACTGGACCAATTGGTTGCGACAAGTTCGACTCAAACGAAAAGATATACTATGTCGACCTTAACGCTGCATACATGAGGTTTGTCCAATATATTCCGACTGGAATTCCAAACGAAGATGGTGAGTTCCCGGAAGGAACTATACAGTTGGAAAAGTCATACAACAACTGTATGATATTAGGAAAGCTTCAAACCCCAAACTTGCAATGACACTCAAATTGCTTATGAATTCGACATGGGGATATTCCATTAAGAAACCTCAAAAGATGAAGAGTAAACATTATGAGAAGGTCGACAACTTTGTTGAAAGGTTTTCTCCTTTTGTTTTGAAGTACGAGTTCACTCAAGTCAAAGTGGCTTAGTAACCACATTAAAACCTATTGTCGAACATTGGTTTACCCTCAGTTCGCAAAGGCAGTCCTTGACAATACAACAAATTCTTCTCGGAAGTCAAATCCAAAGTGAAGGTTTACTATGAGAACATTGACGCACTCATGACGAACGAAGAAGGGTACAACAAACTCATTGAAATGGGAATGGTCGGTGAAAAGATGGGCTGTTTTAAGCTAGATAAGGTATTTTCCGAAGTTCATGTAATATCGAAAAGGAAATATTGGGGCATACTTGAAGACGGCACAGAAATAAAACATTGCATGAAGTAAAAAATTGCATGAAGTAAAAACGTTTTTTAAACCATATATTTTTACATATATTAAATGCTTCAGGTTGAAAAACAAAGAACAAAAGTAGTAGATACAAAACCGTTAGACTATATCTATACAAATGCTGGTAGGACTATTTTCAGATGAAGAAATTTCATCCCGAGCATACAGGTTTGACTATCCAATTCGTTGGCTTCAAGTCCTTCAGATGCAAAGGCAATAGGATTTAGAAGAGTTTTGTTTTCAAATAGAACTAACGCGTTTATGTTCGCAGTATATTTTCATGGGCAGTATAAAGGTTCTGATGGTCTTATAGACAAATTTGATGAAATGAGAATCTTTACAGTTCGTTCAGACGAAAGTCTTGAGAAAACTCTAAATGACTTTCAAACTCAAATGAACAATATTATTGGGAATTTCAAGAAAAATACGACTCTTTACTAAATGGAAACATACTATCTGAAACTAGAATATGACAAGATGAACTCCACCGTTTCATTTCAAAAGATTGAAATTAACCCTCCAAGAGATACAGAGTTTTTATTTTGGAAAGTAGACAAACGTTTTGGGCACAATTTCTTCGGTTACTAAACCAGAACGAACCATTACCACCAGATGGTCCATTTAAATTTATACTTCCACCAGCAGATTTGACAGTTTATAGAAACGTGTTTGACCCTCAAAATGTTATGTGCCATGCAAGTTTCAGTTCAAGCAACAATAGTTTTCTATGTATCGGTAAGGACTTTATGACTTTGCTTCTAAATTCTACGAACACCTAGTAACATTTCTCTGACTTTCAAGTTTGGTTCACAACAAATGGTGTGCAACATATTGTTCCATTGTACTATGACTTTTATCTCGAATTGTCTTTCATATATAACTACGGAAAAGTGCTGAAAAAGTATTGAAAAATATATTTTAGGTGAAGTGGTGAGATCTAACACGTTTTCTCACCTCTTTTCTCACCCGTTGAATTTTCATGAATTTCCTTAAGATAGAAAAAAAGTGAGTTAAAATGAGATGTTTACTGAAGGGGTCACCATGTCACTCGGTCACTCGGTCAACTAACATCTTTTTGAAAATGGTGACAACATGACATTTTGACAACAGTCGGGAAAATGTCAAGACTTCTTCATCGTAACGAGTGTAAATGAACCAAAAATATATTTTAGGTGAAGAGGTTAGATCTAACCTAATTTTTCACCTCTTTTCTAACATCGTAGAAAACTCATGAAATTTGGTCATTTTTCACCAAAAATATATTTTATGTTAGCATGTTAGATCTAACCTCATTTCTAACCTCATTTCTAACATCGTAGAAAACTCATGAAATTTGGTCATTTTTCAATAAAAATATATTTTAGGTGAAGAGGTGAGATCTCACCTGTTTTTTCACCTCTTTTCTCACCCGTTGAATTTTCATGAATTTCCTTAAGATAGAAAAAAAGTGAGTTAAAATGAGATGTTTACTGAAGGGGTCACCATGTCACCTTCTGTAGTTATGTAGAATGGTTGACCAGAGAAGTGTAAGAGTGCTCGGAGAATTTGTATAATTCGTGGAATTGGACTCTCTCTGTTTGGTATTTTTATCCAAGGACGTTTGTTTAGGAACTTTATAATGGCTTCCTTCTTTGCTTGCTTTATGTCGTCGTAGGCTGTCCCGTCTGGTATTTGAATTGGAATTCCAGTCGAAGTCTCGAGATTCAAGGCACCTCTTCCAGACAACCAGAAGCCGAGGGACTTGTTGGCTTTGTCCTTGCCCAAGTACTGCTTAACAACTTCATTTATCTCTATAAGGTAAATTGCCTCATCTAATGGCTCGATGTTGTCCATTGTTCTGTTTCAGAACTAGTCTTGTACTGTTTCAGAACAATATTTGTACTGTTTCAGAACAATATTTGTACTGTTTCAGAACAAGTATTGTTCTGATTCAGAACAAATTTCCCGTAAAAGCTCTCAATTTGTGAGAAAAATTTTCTGTTTCAGAACAATATTTGTTCTGATTCAGAACAATATTTGTTCTGTTTCAGAACAATATTTGTACTGTTTCAGAACAATATTTGTACTGTTTCAGAACAATATTTGTACTGTTTCAGAACAATATTTGTACTGTTTCAGAACAATATTTGTACTGTTTCAAGACAATGTCCGACGTACCACCAAAAAATATATTTTATGTTAGCATGTTAGATTTCACCTCTTTTCTCACCTCTTTTTTCACCCGTTGAATTTTCATGAATTTCCTTAAGATAGAAAAAATAAAGTTAGTTTTTTTAAAAAAATATTTTTTATTTTTATTGTAAGAACATGTTAGCAACAACTTCACCAAACTCTTTAGTCATGAACCCAACTTCAATGTTAGTAGAAATGAAAAGCTTCATTCCTTCTTCATATACTTTCGAAACAGAAATCCAGAAGATAAAGCAAGAACTTCTCCAAGGAGATTTAGATTGCACTGCAAAAGATGAAACAAATGAACAGTATCTTTACGAAATGCAGGATATTATTGACCATCTACCTAAACTTCCTGAAATCCAACAACAAAAGCTCACTATTCCTGAATTCGATGAAATAGAAGTCAAAGCAACTGACTCAGTAGAAATAAAGAAGTTCATACGAAAGGTAAACTATGAGTTTCTTGGATTTCATTGCAACCACAAAGTCATGGACAAAGACTGCGATATGGTATATAAGAACATCTCTGACATATATAAATCTGAAGAATTTAAGACCTACGACAACTTTGTTTCGTTAGTTGCTGAATGTGTATGGCAGATAAGAGATAAAGATAGAAGATGTAAAATATGGAATGAACAAATAAGACCCGCTATGTTTGAGTTAAAGAAAACCATTGACGCTATAGTTGTACTTGCAGGACAAATTTCAATGTACAATGCTAAAATGAACCCACAATGTTCTAAATGTAAAGCAGCAATGAGGAAATATAACTACTCCGTCAAAGAGATAGAACGTATGCGAAACGACTATGCTGACTTAAAGAAAGAAGTAGAGAAACCAGCAGAAGATAAAATGGACATGTTGACATTTCTGAACAAAAACTATCCAACAGCAGAAGATTTCCTTCTATCTGACGTCAAGAAGAAATATAAAGAAACATTCGGCATAGTGAAAACTTTTGACATACTGACAGAAGAAATCGAAGCTACAAAACTGTTTAGAATTTCAAATATACATCGTACAATTCATGTAAAACGCTTGTGAAAAAAACAGGTGAGAAAAGAGGTGAGAAAACAGGTGAGATCTCACCTCTTCACCTAAAATATATTTTTGGTTCATTTACGCTCATGTTTGACAAAACATTTACACTCATTTCGATGAAATCATGACAAAACATATACGAAGAAGTTTATTTCCTGGACTGTTGTCAAAATGTCATGTTGTCACCATTTTCAAAAAGATGTTAGTTGACCGAGTGACCGAGTGACCTGGTGACCCTCATGAAAATTCAAGAGGTGAAAAAAGAGGTGAGAAAAGAGGTGAGATCTCACCTCTTCACCTAAAATATATTTTTGCTGAAAAAAATGACCAAATTTCATGAATTTCCTCATATGTTTGCTACCCGAGGAAAACCGAGGATAGAGATTCCGTACGAAAATCGTAAAAAAATGACCAAATTTCATTATATAACTGTTATTTTTTTACCAAGTGAACTTTGACACTTCGTCAAAAAAATCCCTGAAATCGTGAAAAAATGACCAAATTTCATTATATAACTGTTATTTTTTTACCAAGTGAACTTTGACACTTCGTCAAAAAAATCCCTGAAATCATATCTTTTATACAAGATAGAAAATCTTACTCGCCTAAAACTCATGAAAATCGTAAAAAAATGACCAAATTTCATTATATAACTGTTATTTTTTTACCAAGTGAACTTTGACACTTCGTCAAAAAAATCCCTGAAATCATATCTTTTATACAAGATAGAAAAAATAAAGTTAGTTTTTTTAAAAAAATATTTTTTATTTTGTATGTAAGAAACAGAAAATGACAAACACTGAGTTTGAAACAGTTAGAAAGATAGACAATGACACCAAAGTGGTTCGAATAGGTGATTTAAACGTAAGATACTCAAAGAAATACAACAAATATTCTTTGTCAGACATTATATCTCCATCTGGAAAGAAAACATCCCATTGGGTTGGAATTGCTTCAACTCAGAAAATTTTGACAAGAAATCCTGAGCTTATGATATCGGTAAGATTCTATGGAACTACAGCATATCTTATAGACAAAAGTCTTATACCAATAGTTTTGTTATGGTTAGACCCAGTTGTTGGATATAACTTCATAACATATGGTTCATTCGATACTGAACGTTGCAGTGAGGGCTTACTTTACATCGTTCAGAAACCGAAGGACTTCAATACAAAAAGATATAAATAGAAGAACATATAATATAACTCAAAGATATGACAGTATAGTCAATAGAGTCAAGGTTGTGTTTGTTAACGATATGAGAGCTGCTGAAACAGAACTACTTGAAAAGTTTGAGAAAATGTATGGTGCTCCCACGAAAGGTAAAGAAACGTTTGAAGTAGATGAGATAGGTAAAGCTATAAAATTATTTGACGAAGTTTGCTGAAAAATACATGTAAAGCGTTTATTTTTGGTCTTTTGTGAAAGTCAGGAAATAACGCTAGTTTTTTATAAAATATTTTTTTTATTTTGTATGTAAGGAACAGATATGTCAACAACAGAGAACACAACAACAGTTATAGTCCATGAAGCTATAAATGAAGAATATGAGTGGGTTCAGTATAACAAACAGTTACGTCTCATTCGTTCGGTCAAAGACGATATGTACCAGATGCAAAGTATTTGAATTGCTCTTCGTTCTACAAAGCAAGCACATCATTGGTTTGAAAACCAACAGACAAAAGAACTTTTAGAAGAATTTCCTCATATGTTTGCTACCCGAGGAAAACCGCGGGTAGAGATTCCGTACGAAAAATCGCAAGAATTTGGCTCCTGGTTTGAGAGGCTGTATGTACATAGACTTCTTGTAAATGCTGTTGCAATGTGGGCTTCACCTCGTTACGCTTGTTTATATTTTCATGATGTTAGATGAAATTCATAGACAAGAACGTGTAAGAGATGGAAAACAAGCTTGAAGCAAAAGACAAAAGCCTTCAGAAAAGAAATACCACGTTCGGTACCAAAAGGAAAGGAAAAGAACTATAAGTATATGATTTATACTGAAGAGATGGAAAATGAAGAAGACAGAGATATGGTTATGTTGCATTTAGTCAGAAGAAACACAACAAAGCTTTTACGACCTTGCTAAGATTTACAAATCTGACAGAAATTGGTTCTATCGCGAAAACTTACCGATTTCAATGACACCAAATGAAGATGTGAAACAAATAGTTCAAGATACGTTACCTCAAACACACATGATATTAAAGGTTGTACAATACTTACCTTCAAAGAAGATTTGCCATTGTTAAAGGAAAAAATAACAGAGTATTTTGACAACTTCAAAACAAGTAAGTAGAGTAGATGAACCATTTATTTTTACGCTTGACTTCAGATGGCTCAGGTAGCTCTATAAGGTAAATTGTCTTGTCAAATCCTTCTGGCATTCCGAGTCCTTCCATCCGACAGGAAAAAAATTTCCCGACAACTGGAAAAAAATTTCCCAACAACTGGAAAAAAATTTCCCGACAACTGGAAAAAAATTTCCCAACAACTGGAAAAAAATTTCCCGACAACTGGAAAAAAATTTCCTTCAGACAGGAAAAAAATTTCCTGACAACTGGAAAAAATTTTCCTGTTGTTCGTCGAAAAACCATTCAAATTTCGAAAATTGAGAACTTTTTGGGTCGAACGACAGAAAAAATTTTTCCTTCCAACAGGAAAAGTTTTTCCTTTCCAACAGGAAAAGTTTCTTTCCTTCCGACAGGACACAAACGAAATGTCCGACGTACCACCAACCGAGTCCATTCCAAAGCCAGAAGAACCGACAGCCCAGCACCACAACAGACTAAGACTAAACACTTACATTTTTTACGCTTGACTTTTTACAATTTGAACTTTTTTGCGTAGATATGAATTCTGAAAGAAGTATGAGGGTCTTGTATGACTTTGTACTTCTCCCATAGTTCATGTCTGTCAAACTTACCTGCCATGGACTCTTTCATAAGTTCCATGAAAATCGTCTTCGGACAATCCGGGGAAAAGTACAATGTCAGTAAGTATTCTCTTTACATCCTTACTTAAACTCTTGGCTGTCTGTACACAAATGACAACTGAGATGTTAAAGTGTCTGAGCTTCTTAAGAATTCGACACATGTCTTGTTCTCTGTTCTTTAACAAAGGATGAGAGGCGAAGTCATCTAAGATAAGAAGACACCTATGAGGGTATGTCTTCCAATCGTAAGATTGCAATTTCTTCGAAATGTATTCTATCTCTTTCTGTTTGTTTCTGAAGTGTTTCTTCTCTAATATTCTCTGCATTTCCTCATTTGGGTCTTTAAACTTAGAATTTATATACTCATTTATAGCATTGTACTTCAAAACTCTTCTTTGGTACTTCTTTATCCAATCTAACAACTCAGAGTCTTTTATACATACTAACTTAGACTTCTTTATAATATCTTTGAACGAATTGACGGTTTGGTCAAATTGACCAGAAAGTACTACAAATAACAACTAACTCATAGAATGGGTTCTTCTCATCTAGTTCTTGTTGTTGTGCAGCCATTTTAAGATAAGTGAAAGTCTTACCCGACCCAGGTGGGCAATTAGACCTGTTATACCATTCTGGAGCAAATAAGAACTTGTCATGTATGGGTTTTATCTGCAGCATTTTCCAACTTCCTCTTGTTCTTATTTAAAAACATTCTCAAATTTCTTGTCAATGTCAGCAAACTTTTTTTTCTAACATATTTTTAGAAAAATTAAAATTTTTATCTTTTAGAAAATGTCTAGCGATTTCGCTATCTATATTCGAGACAAGCTTTTCGACAGCAAAACATCTGTCGACCATAAAATCTTACATAGTGTAAACAAGAAAAGGTGAATTTGTTCTAAAGTTCTGTTTCTGGGAATATGACAAGAACCATAAAACATTAAGCAGAGAAGTCTTAAAATTTGTCAATGACAGACTTGTTGACAGAGATGACGCCTCTTGGAGAGATGAAGTCCAACAAAACTTCTTAGAATGCAAAGAAGACACATGCACTGTTCTTGAAGATGAAATAGAAAACAGAATAGAAGAGCTATTAAAGGACAAAGAACTTTTACAAAATATGGTTCTGAGAAGTTTGACATAACTCCACCAGAAAAAGAAGAAGAGAGAAAAGAAAGAAAAGAAAGTAGAAGAAGAGAAGAAAGAAACCTGAGCCAGAGAAGAAGAAATTTGACATGTAAAAATAAAATTTATTTTTAGAACATTTCTGGTGTCAATGTCAATGTTCTCTTCCTCTTTAGGAGTAAACACTGGCTTAGACTCTAAAATCTTTTTTACCCAATTTACCTTGAACTTCTACAACTTTAGACTCATAATATTCATAGTCGTCTGCTTTCTTTGGTTCATAAGGTATAACAAGTTTGTATGCTTTACCTTCTTCGAGTTTTGAGAACCTTCTGTCAAAACTTTCTTTGACTGCTAACAAACCTTCTATGTCTAAGTCTTCAAATTTCGCACCATTTTTAGTCACAATAGCAAACTTAACTGGTTCGATGTTCCAAACTTTGCTGAATGAAGACTTTTCAAAATGGTAGAAGTAAACATTCAAATATGTGAATGGGTCTAGTTCTTCTTTAAGTCCTGACATGTACTTGTTTACTGAGATGAATTTTGTCATCTTTTCTATCGGATAAAAAAATATTTTTTTTTAAAATTTACTCAGAAAAATTTTTCTTTGTATATACACCATTCTGTACGTCTAAAAGACTTTTGACATTTGCCAAGAATGTTCGTTTAGACGCTGTCATATAACCATACTCTTGACAATATTGTTTATACGAATCGTACAATGACCTTTCATCTAAACACTCAAAGTCAGTTTCATCTATGAACAGTTCATATACACTCTTGTTTGCTTCTAACAATGTTTGTCTCTCTTCGGTATGTGGAATTTGTCTTGGATTGAACTTTGAAATATCTAATGTCATGAAAATATGAGAACAAGTGGTTGTAAAAGTCAGATGTCAAAGTTTCTGCTAAGTCGTCAAAATATTCTGTATCTTGCATATGAGCTTCTGACGTTCTGACAACTACATATCTTCTGTCAGAACTTTCTAACTTCATCGGAACAGCATTGTTTGAAACCATAACGAAGTTTGCAACATTTTCACAAACTCTTTGGTCTTTATATTTTCTTTCAACAACTCCAACTTTGTCTGTTATAAGACTCTTCAAAGCATCTGAGTTCAAAACTTTTGTTGTATCTATACTTTGAAGTTCATTGCAAACTATAAGTTTCATATTCTCTATTGAAGAGTTAAACTTGCCACAGATGTTTTCTAAGTTTGTCATATTCGGATTCGAATAACCCTCTAACAGTTTGCATAAGATATCTGTAAAGAAAGTGTTCTTACCTGTTCCTTGTTTTCCAATTATAATGAGAGCAGTTTCATTTTTAGCACTTGGATGTTGTAAGATGTTTTGCAAACCAACATAAGATATACTCATAAACCTTTTCGTTTCCATTGCATATAATTTCTTTGACATGGTCTAACCAAGCTTCTATAACATTTTCTTTCCATTCTACTTGTTCGTATTTATATCCAGTGAAGATAGAATAGAAGTTTGGAGAAGGTGTATAAAACTTTATACCTCGAACTGAAAAATCTTCTAACTTTGACAATAAGATATCCAAGATCTAACATCTTCATGCCAACTTGTACAACTTTTATTTTCTTAAGTTTCTGTTACATTCTTGTTCTGAAACTATTGTTGCTCTTGGTTTGTTAAAGACTACATCCCATTCTTTCATAACATAACATTCTGGGGCAGAGTCGACATAAATGACTAAACGTTTCAAATTCTCGACTGCTTTGTTATAGTCTCGAAATGGACACATATTTCTGAATGCTTGGAAGTCATAAAAATCTGAAACATCTATTCTGTACATTTTTATAAAAATAAAAAAAATATTTTTTTTATTTCTTGAGCTATTTGTTGCATTTGTTGTTCTTGAGCTATTTGTTGTTGAAGTTGTTCTTGTAATACAATACTTTCACCAGTTGCATCTTCCAATTCGAAACTTTCTGCCGTCATTGACAAATACATAGGACATAAAAGTTTTACAGGAACAAAGTTTGCGTCAACTAATGTCAACGTTATACTTGCCAAAGTGTTTGAGTTTCACTAAGGTTGAAAACTCTGCATTCGAATGAACAATAGGCAAACCAGCAGAGAAGTGTTGTTTATACGCATAAGTATCTTTTGGTCATAGTAGTTTCTGTCGACATTCGAATAACACTTTGAACCTAAGTTTGAAACAATATATAAATAGGTGTACTTAAAGTCAATGGAACAGACATTCCTTGTATGACACCTTTTCCTGTTATAGGAAACTGTTGGTAGTAAAAACCAGATATAAGTTTTGTATTATAGCTCATATTGTTTATAGTAAACTCAGTCGGACATCCAAACATAATGAAACCTGCTCTAGTTTGCAGCACATGTTACACTCGTATTAAAGTATTAAATAAGTCAACAAAACCTGTTGGTGGTATATCTGAGTAAGTATCTTCAAAGGAGTATTTTTTACCATTCACAACAATAAAATCTTCTGGTGTCAAAAGAGCAAAACAAGCTTTAGTCGTCATTGTGTTTAAAGTTAGTTTACAATATCGTCCTTGAGGACTTTGTAAGTTTGTTGTTATAGAATTATATGACTCAGGGTTTTTAGTCGTAATAGTATAAACCACTATGTCTTCTGCCATTTACTTAGCAAATAAATTTTAATGAAATGTTGTGGTCGTCAAATATTTTTATAACGTCTGGGAAACTATATTTTAAGTTCAACGTTTCACCTCCTTTCATAACGTATATCTTGTCAATGACATTATATGAAACACCACAGCAACTAATGTCGGGTTCTATTTCTTTGATGTTTATATCGTCTGCCTCTGTCAAAAGTTTCAATAGTTCTTTCAAAAACTTCATGAGGTGCAATGACATATGAGTTCACTTTTACAGGGTTGTGTTCGACCAAGTTTAACATTATACTAAAGCTTGACAAATCTTCTCCTGAGTTTGAAGTTTGTCTTTCAGTTGTTGGTAGTCATTTCGAATATCTGCAACAGAACTTAAGTCTCTGCTAACTTCAGGGTATGTTGTTGTTCTTTTACAGGAACAATTGTTATACCATCTTCGTCTTCGTATGGTTTCCCACTTCAACATCTCTTTCTTTGACATTGACAATAACACTTTGACTGTTTGTTTGAGTTGGTGAATTTAACTTCACATCTGCCACCGCCATTAAACCTTTTGAAACACTCACGCTTCTATTTTTCGGAAATGACATTTTACTTAGAATAAAAAGATGGACGTATTCGGATATCTCTTCGAATTGAAGCAGAACAAAGTTTACACACACAAACAATACAAATACATCGACAGAATAGTTCTTTATACAAACAATGGTAAATGTTATAGAATAGCAGTCTTTGCTGAACCAAAATATTTTCATAAAGCAAAGAAAGTTGGTATAACCGAAATGGTGAAAGTTCTTGAAGCAGACAAAAATATAACAACAAAACTTACAGATATTTCTAAAGGTAAGTTTATAATACAATTTTATGTCAAAACTGGCGTACTGTCAATATTTGACGGAGAGAAGTCAGTTCAAGAACAACTTACTGACCTGCTGCCAAAATCTGCTCGATGGAAGCTGTCGTTATGCCAATCTGAGGAGCCCCAGCAGGTTTCATCGAACGAATCTTCAAAAGAGCATCTTCCGTGAAAAGTGCTATTGGTTTTGTAAACTTCTTTGCTCTCAGTTCATCTGGACCGTCTCTGTCACCAGTATATTGTATTTGAACTGTACCAACAGTTGAAATACCACCCATAAAGTCTTCTGAGTCAGCAAATGGAATGCCAAGCCAAAAGTTTGAACGGTCTCCATTTGTATATTGAGTTTTTTGACCTCCTGTATGAGTCCATACTTTCACATATGGCATAATAGAACTTTGCATTTCAGGGTTAATGGTTGTTGTGAAGTTGTTGTTAAAGTTCATAGCATCTAATGTCAAGTTGTATGACCTCATATCTTCAACTGTAGAATATTCTTCTCTTGGATAATATTTGCCATCTATGTTTATATGATATTTAATACCAGGGTTGTAGAAACAAGAATAGTCATTTATAGTTCGTCTGAACAGTACAAACATAGTATCTGCATGTTTCATTGCAGTTGTTAAAGCAATATCTGTTCTTGCACCTGGGTCAGCACTTTGGTTTCCAACTTCACCTGCAAAGTCTTTGACAGATATTTGGTGTATAGGGAACATAAGTGGAACTGCAATATATTTGGCAGCTAAAGCATTTGAAATATCTGGGTCCAACATATAGACTGCAAGTCTGCTTTCTATTCTCTTGCATTCAAATTTTTCGCATGTGAACTTAACTGGGTCCCAAGCAGTTCCAGCAGCATTGAAATAATAGTTTACTTCAGTGTTGAGGTTTGAGAAACCAAAGTCTAAGTCAACTTTGTCTTTGCAAAATTCGGCGAATGACGTTTTATTTGTTCCCTCTACGTCTGTAATAGTGAATGGGTCTTGTGTTGGTGCAATGACTAAGTTATTTTTGCTTGGAGTAAGTTCAATAGAAATTTTTCCTGCCCAGTTTGGCAAGTATCTTAAAAACCTGAAGATGAGGAAAGATGACAAAGGAACTCTAAGTTTCAGTTTTACTTTGGTTACTGCTGCTGCAGTTTGTCCAGAAAGGTTAACATAAACTCCTGGAACGTTAGGGTCAAGTCTTCTTATTTTCTCAATAGTTGCATACTGGTCTGTTTGTTCTCTAGCTTGTGGTTGTACTGAGTTTCTCAAAGCGAACCATTCATAGTTTGCCCATGTTACTGTTTGAACTAAGTCAGAGTTAGAATATATCTTATATCCCATGAAAACTTCTGGAGCATATTGGTATCCGACATAGAAAATTCCATTGCAACCTTTCTTGTCAGACAACTTGGCAGAAGGTTTTATTTCAATGTCTTGTTCCACGTATAAGAATGAGTTGTCAATAGAAATTATATGAAACCTGTCGCAAGCAATATCTACTGTTGTTGAAGAACCTTCTCCAAACTCACCTACGTTTCCATAAGAAACAGCAGTTGTATATTCGTAAGTTCCAGGAACTATTTCTGACCTTCTAATGGCATTGTCGCATTCGTTATACCATTCGGAAACATTTCCGTTCATGGCATCCAAAACTGTTGGCGTTATATTCTGAGCGGCGTACATTTCATATGGGTAAAAATATAGAATAGTTGAATTTATATGTCATAATAGAACCCACGTGGACCAAGCTTTACTTTCTTCCTGGCTGAGTTTTTAACTCTTCTTTTTCCTTCATTGCCACTACTTTCACTAGATGAAGTTACTTCTTCACTACTTTCACTTTGTTCTACTCTTCTTCTTTGGTAACTTGCCCTCTGCTTTAAGTTGTTGCATCTTTGCCTCATGTTCACCTAGTATGTTGTAAATTTCCCATGTCCTTTTTGCCTTTGGGCTCTGGTCGCCCATCTCAGGTAACCTATATCCTAGAAAGATTTTGTCATAGTTTGTATTTGAGTCTTCGCTTATTGTTTGCATGACTCTTTCCTGAGTTTCCGGTTCAAGCTCTTCAAACAGAGCTTGTCCATATGGAATAAGCTCGTTTCCAAATATATGTTTTTGTAGCCATTCTGGTTTTCTTTCCATGTTACCAACAATATCTTTTGTGAATGGGAAAGCTTTTACCCAATCTTTCAGTCTTGCGTCATTTATTTCTGTAGTTGGTTTTATTTTGTCAAGGAACATGTTTTTCAATACTAACATTTCATTTGGTACTGTCCATTTGAGTTTTCTTAAATATTCATCCCTTCTCAGTTCATCGTCTGCAAAGTAAGTTTTTATGACATTTTGTAAACTTTCGTTTGCAAGGTCATGTACAATAGGTTCTCTTCCTTCTCTATCCCTAACTTTCTTTCTAAACTCTTCACCAAATATACCATCTCTATGGTTCTGTGTAGTTCTTTGAGATAAATGTTCTAGAACGTCAGGTGTTATATTTCCTTCAGCCATGTTCATTTCATACTGGTCCAAAATATCTGCATGTTTCATATCTTTCAATGGCATTAAAGCCGCGCTGAAAATACCAGCTAAATCTGGTTCACCATTCACTTCCATTGCGTCTACAACTTCTTGGAATTGTGGTTGTAAGTTTATGAACCACCTATCCGGGTTAGCTTTATGACCCCATCTCATTGTAGTTCCATAGTCTGCAGAAACAAAAGTAGGTTTGTTTCCATATTGGTTAGGTTCTGAATGAACTTTAAACAATGTTTCATTTCTATATGTTTTGTTGAAATTTAACCTTTTATTTTCACCGAGTTCATCCAAAGATTGAACGTTATATGCTCGTAAGTAAAAAGGGTTGTTGTATTTGTGTACATTTTCTTTCAGTACTTCCATTCTATGCTGAATATTTTCATCTGATGTTGGAGTCTTTTGTATGTCGGCAAACATTTTTCGATATTCTTCTACCATGTCAGCCGAATTTTTCTTAGACTCTTGGAAAGATTCCATATTCACCTCATACTCTTGTTGAGGGTCAAGATTTTTCGGCTGTTCCAAATCTTCATCTAGTTCTGTGAAGTTAGTTTCCAAAGGAGGGACTTGTTCGTTTCCTTCAGGCTCTTCTAGCTGTTGTTGCTGAACTATTTCTTCCATGTCTGGTTGTATCTGAACTTCTTCCTGTGGAGTTTCTTGTACCTCATCTGCTGGCATTTCATATATTCCGAGACCGTTTTTAACAAGTTCCCTATTTAAGTCATCCGCATTCATAACCCTTTCTTCTTTCGTTCCGTCTTTATTTTTTACGCGTTTCATGAAGATAGTTGAATTATCATTTATCTCTGACACCAAATATCTCGGAGTAAGTTCAGTCATGTCATTTGGATGATATGCTATTAAATCATATCCCTTAGCGAGCTTGTATTTTCCAGGTTTGAAATTATATCCCGTTTGGTGCTGAGCCATAAAGCTAAATAGGTTCGGGTCAGTATTTCCTTCCTTGAACTTTCTAATAGCTTCTTTATATCTGTCACTAAAGTCAAGAGTATCTGGGTAACCATAGTCTTCTTTAAGCATTTTTAAGAAATCTTGGTTTCCTTGTTCTCTACTTCTTTTATGTCCTTGCTCTGTTTGTGGTTGTTGCTGTGCAGTGTTTTGAACTGTTGGTTGTGGTGCAGTGTTTTGAACTGTTGGTTGTGGTGCAGTGTTTTGAACTGTTGGTTGTGGTTGTTGTTGTGGTGCAGGGTTTTGAACTGTTGGTTGTTGTGTTGGTTTTGGTGCAGTGTTTTGAACTGTTGGTTGTGGTTGTTGTTGTGGTGCAGGGTTTTGAACTGTTGGTTGTTGTGTTGGTTTTGGTGCAGTGTTTTGAACTGTTGGTTGTGGTTGTTGTTGTGGTGCAGGGTTTTGAACTGTTGGTTGTTGTGTTGGTTTTGGTGCATGCCTGTGTCTGTGTCCATGTGACGATGTAAATGTTCTAGGTAGTCCTGGTGCAGGTGCTTCTCTTGGAGGGTTTGGTGGTATATAAGTTCCACTAGCTAGTATATAAGTTCCACCAGCTGGCACATATGTTCCATCTGCAGCATAATGTCCTACCTGACTTTTCGTTTTTAAGAAAGCATTTACTAGGTCTGTTTTGGTCTGTTGTAACTCTTTTTCTTGACTTTCCACAACAGTTGCTCTAACGGCGTCATAGGCACTTTGAACTGCCTGTCTCGTTGCTGCATCTGTTATTTTCGTCATATTTTGTGCTACTTCTCTTAACTCTTTGTCGAAACCTTCAGACTTCAGTTTCTTTCCAGATGAGAAGTCGTTCACTAGTTTCACCTTACTATGAAGAGCTTCGAAGGCGTTCTTAAAGTCAGCATTTGTTAAAGCTTCATTTGAACTGTCTTCATCCGCTTGTATTTTTGTCCTTATTGACCCTATAAGCTGGGCTGCTTTAGCGTTGGCTTGGGCATCTAACCAGTCATTGTTAGCTTTTATATATTCTGCGCTTTTCATTGCCTTTTGCATGGCTGCGTCGTTATTTTTACTTTCTTGTGCTAAGTTTTCATACTGTACGGTTTGGTTTTGCAACTGTAAAAGTTTTTCTGCCTTTACATTTGCTTCAACTTCTTTTTTATACTCATCGCTATCCATATATGTCTTCAGGGCTTTTTGTTTTATCTCTTCATCTTTCAGTACTTTATATTGAGTAGTATGGTTTTTCAAATTTATGACATCTTGTTCCATTTTTGCTACTTCTGCTGCTTTTTCTGACACTTTTTTCGCATATTCCTCTGTACTTAGTTCTTTCAGTTGTTCTTCTTTCTTCTTTTTCTCTACGTTTAACTCATTTAGTTTCTTTGTGTGTCTGTCATATTCTAGTTTCTTTTCGTTTTCACTTATTTGCTTCTGTATGTCTATGTTTGACTTTTTGACATCTGATATTTGATTTTTGAGTGAACTCAAATTCATTTGACTTTGAGGGTTATAAGCTGTTCCGTCTGCAGCTCCACCATAGCCTGTCATTTTCGCTAAAAGTGCCGCTCTTAAACCTCCATTCTGTGCACCAAGAACTCGGTTTAAGAGCATAGGGTTGCTTGACATTTGTTGCAACATAGTGGGGTCATTCATTATTTGTTGTTGCAACTGTTGTTGTGGTGTCAGTTTTACTATTGGATGTTTCAATGCTCTCTTCCTCTTACGTATATTCTTACGTAGCTTACGTGGCATTTTAAGTGAAGTTAAAAAGCGGTTTTTGACAGATGTTTATATGACACTTTTTGTTCAGCACAAAAAACTACTCGGTCAAAGTGTTGTCAGTTTTGTAAAATAACCGTCCTATCTCATTCTATAAGGGAGAAAAGGCTTCTCAAAGTATACTTCCTTGGAACGCCTGTAACTTTTCCTGTAGCGACGATAGACCCTTACTTGTCCGGACAAAGTTATACTAAACATCTTCGGGGCTAGAGGGCACGAAGTGCCTGGAAGCCCCATTACCTTTTTTTTTTTTTACATAATAGTGTGGAAATACAGGAATGTGCTTACTATTTCAAATCGCACTATTTATGTACTCATAATAAAAAACAATTGAAATTTGCTATTAATGGTGTGATAAATGATCTCTTATGAATAAAAACATGTTATTTGGACCATTTTATAAAATAATTTAGCATAAGACATGTAACAATAGATGTATTTTAAATGATCCAATATTGAATATCATAAATTTGCAAGGATTTAAGTTTTGATAATGTCATAAGCTGCACTTATATTATATACATTTTCAACGGTATTAACATCATGTGAAAGAAAAAGATTAACCTCTTTTCTATAATAAAGTACTGCAATCTGAAGGACTGTTTATCCATTATTATCCTTTTCATTGGGTTATATTAGAGAGTGTGGAAAAAAAGAAGTTCCTTTGTAATACTTGGACCTCTGCAAAATTTAGGGGTGTTTCTCCATTTTCCTCTTTTGCATTGGAAAAAAATCTGATATTGCTTCTTAAAAAGACAATTAATGATAATTAAGGCAATGCATTTTCTATATTTGGAGATCATGATTTAAAAAAACGTTTTGATAAAGATAAATAGTGAATATTTACTCGTCAAAAATTAAAACTAAATTTAAATTTGGGCACCAAGAAGGATCTTAAGGTTTGGTGGGATGCACTCTCTATTGAAGATTGTCACATCTCTATTGCTATACTCTGGAGCCTCTGACATATACTTAATTGCAGCATCATGATCAGCCTTTTCGATTGGATCTTCTGGCATAACAGATGACATGAATAAGTACAAAGTCGTATCAGAGCAGTCAATGATTGCAGCACCCTTCTGCGGGAGAACATCAAGTGAAACAGTCTTTGTAACCTTTGGTGTAATGACTTTTCCTTCAGAGAAAACAACGACATGGAATTTAATCTTGAAGAAGTTGTTTTCGAAGAACAATTCATCACCTGATTTAACAGATGCCTGAATCTGTCCAACGTGACCACCAATAACTTTGATCATTCTCTGGAATTCAGTACCAGTGCTGACTCTCTTTACGTAGTGGACTTCTGCCTTTGGATATTCTGCTGAATATGCTGCAAGAAGCTTTTCACCAAGCTGCTCTAATGCTGCTGGGCAGTCCTCACCAACGTAGAGGTAAAGGGAGTTATCTGGAAGCTTATGTGTATCATAAATGAAAGCACCAGAGTGTGATAACTGAGATGATCTGGAAAGAACATAAACAGCGATTGGTCTTGACTTGCCGTGAACAGAGATAAGTTGGTCGAGATCGATTTGGTTGATTGTTCTGATTTTACCGAATGAAAGATCAGTAATTTGTGTTGAAACTGTTGAAACAGCATTGTTCCATGCTTGTTTTTCGGCATTCAACTTCTCTTCGGCTTCTCTTGCGGCTCTTTCTGCTGCTAAGGCTCTTTCCTCGAGCTCTCTCTTTTCAGCAGAAATCTTTTCTTCTGCTTCTCTTTGTGCTTTGGCGGCAATGTCATCAATTTCTCTTTCTCTTGCCAATCTCTCTTGTTCAGCCTTTTCTTCAGCTTCTTTAGCAGCTCTTTCTGCTGCTTCAGCTCTTTCTTCAATATCTGCAAGTTCGCGAGACTTAGCTGCTGCTAATTGTTCTTTTTCGGCACGTTCTGCTGCAGCTCTTTCTTCAGCATCAATGAGGCTCTTTTCTTGTTCTGAAAGATGGTTCTTCATGAGAGCAATCTTGTCATCCTTCTTCTTAAGCTTATCATTGAGCTCGTCGATGAGTTTCTTGAGGTCACCATTCTCTTCTTCGAGCTTCTGACCGTTCTGGAACTCATCGTTTAACTTGTCGAGTGCATCTTGTTTGGCCTTCTCTGCTTCATTAAGCTTATTCTTGAGATCTTCGAGATCTTTAGCATTTTGCTCTGAGTTAGATTGATTTGCATTATCTCTCTCAGCAAGTAATCTCTTGAGTTCTTCGATTTCAGCATCCTTTTGCTTGATAATGTCTTCTAACTCTGCGATCTTTGTCTTAAGTGCTTCGAGCTCTTCATCTTTAGCCTTAAGAGCTTCTTCTTGCTCGGCAATCTTTCCATTCTTTTCATTTATTTCTTCATCTTTAGCCTTAAGAGCTTCTTCTTGCTCGGCAATCTTTCCATTCTTTTCATTTATTTCTTCATCTTTAGCCTTAAGAGCTTCTTCTTGCTCGGCAATCTTTCCATTCTTTTCATTTATTTCTTCATCTTTAGCCTTAAGAGCTTCTTCTTGCTCGGCAATCTTTCCATTCTTTTCATTTATTTCTTCATCTTTAGCCTTAAGAGCTTCTTCTTGTTCATTGTTCTTGTTCTTAAGCTCCTCAATTTCCTTCTTGAGGTTATCGTTTTCTTCGTTCTTGTTCTTGAGTTCTTCATCCTTGTTCTTAAGGGCTTCTTCTTGCTCAGCAATCTTTGCGTTCTTTTCATTAAGTTCATTATCCTTGTTCTTAAGTGCTTCATCTTGTTCTGCAAGTTTGTTGTTCTTTTCATTAAGTTCGTTGTCCTTGTTCTTAAGTGCTTCATCTTGTTCTGCATTCTTGTTCTTAAGCTCTTCAATCTCCTTCTTGAGATTATCATTTTCTTCGTTCTTACCATTGAGGTCGTTTTGTGCATCATTGAACTTGGCCGTGAGATTATTAAGTTCATTGTTAAGGTTGTTGTTTTCTTCATTCTTTGCGTTAAGTTGGTTGTTTGCATCTTCAAGCTGCTTAGCCTTTTCATCATTCTTATTCTTTAACTCTGCATTGTCCTGGGCGATTTTATCCAAGTCTCCTGCAGCGTTTCTAAGATTTTCGATTTCTTTGGCAAGCTTCTCATTCTCTTCATTCTTGTTCTGTATTTCATTATCTTTCTCATTGTTCTTGTTCTTAAGATCATTATTCTCTTCTTCGAGCTGTTTGATCCTATCTTGGTTGGCCTTATCGGAATTAGCTGCATTGTTCTTGAGGTCTTCATTTTCCTTAGCGAGTCTCTCGTTTTCATTGTTCTTGTCCTGAATTGCTTTTTCATTTTCATCATTCTTGTTCTTAAGATCTTCATTCTCCTTGGCAAGTCTTTCATTTTCGCTATTCTTGTCCTGGAGGGCCTTTTCGTTATCATTGTTCTTGTTCTTAAGATCATTAATCTCATCTTCAAGTTCTTTGATTCTATCCTTATTGGATTTGTCTGTATTTGAAGCAGCATTATTAAGATCTTTGTTTAATTTGTTGAGCAATTCGTTTTCTTCTGCCTTTTCCTTCAGATCTTTCTCATTTTGATCTTGCTTGTTCTTTAATTCATCGATTTCGGTCTTTAACTGGTCAATGAGATCCCTTGGTGCGCTATCAAGCTCATCGGAACTGGCTCTAATGGCAGCATTTTCTTTGGCGAGTCTTTCATTTTCTGTATCCTTATCTTGAAGGGCCTTTTCATTTTCATCATTCTTCTTTTTAAGTGCTTCAATCTCTTTGTGTAATCTATCAATATTATCGTTGGCTAATTTTGCATTGTCTCCATTGGCATTCTTTAAATCTTCTATTTCTTTATTAAGCCTATTGTTTTCATCCTTTTGGTTATCAAGATCTTTCTGAGCTTGTTCATTCTTATTCTTAAGATCTTCGTTTTCCTTGAGAAGTTCTGCTAATTTATCATTGCATGCCTTCTCATTATTGTTGTTATTGTTCTTAAGATCATCTATCTCCTTTCTAAGTTGGTCTAACTTTTCATTACATGCTTTCTCATCACAGCAGTTCTTGTTTTTAAGATCATTGTTCTCTTTTTCGAGTTTATCGTTGAGATCTTGCTGTTCTTTGATCTTATCTTCATTGGCCTTGCGATTCTTCTCCGAATCAGCAAGTTTCTTCTTAAGATCATCGATCAATTCTTGTAATTTCTCATTAGCTTCATTGTTTTCTCCATCAACAGGAAGATCAATGTCACGGGTTACCACAATTGGTTCATCATCTTCCTCTTCTTGTTTCTCTTCTGCTTTTTCTGGTTCTGGTGAGTTATTGATTACGTTAATAAAGGACATGAGTAATAGGATAAAGTCTATTACCATAAGTAAGATGTACACGAGATTTCCTTCTCCCATTTTATAAAAATAAAATAAATAAAAAAATTGAATGATCAGTGGCGGTCTTAAATAAAATGTGTTTTGTGTATGGTTAAAGACTGATCATGAATAAATTTCTTTATTGAAATTGATTTTGAATACTGGTATTTTCAATCAATTAGAAAAGTTTCATGAGAGTTATTCTCTTTTTTATATTAATGTGTTGTTTTAATTTGATTTTGCAATTTGAATGCATATTATCAATTTTGTAAATATTGAAATAAATATTTTTGGTTAAAATTAATATATGTTGTTAAAAGTGCATTAATTGTAAGATCATTTCATTTCAATAAAATATATTTATGGCCTGGCAGGAATCAAATCGTACTACATGGGTTGTAATAAACAGAAATTCATCAAAAGTGACAGCTCTCAATTTTTTGACATTTGTAAATTCTAAATTGAATGAGAAAAATGAAATAATACTAAGCATAATACAATATTCTAGATTTAATTATAATTAGGAAAAAGTTAGTTTTGAGAGTACTTTTCATAGGCATATATAATGAAATCTTCTGAAAAATAATATCACATAAACTCATATTATTTTCTAATATATAACTATTTTATATAAAAATCAAATTCAATGATCTTAAAAGCGAAGGATAAACCTCAAAATTTACGAATATAATGAGTGGGAATATAGTGCTTATCTATCATAAAACCATATGAAATATCAATTTTTGCTTTACGCCTAATTTTTGACGACAATTAGCAAAAAATGTTAAATGTTAACACTCAGTCCATTTGAATATGAAAAATAAAATTGACTTTGATTAAATGTTTTTATTTATCATGCAATTCTTCTTGCGACCAAAGATTTGAATAAAAGTTCAAAAAATAAGATAGCTTAAAATAATATACGGTAGTGTTTACTAATAGATGAATAGTATATAAACTCTATTAAAATGGATTTGATCCAAAAAAATATATAAATTTGATCATAAATAAAATCGTTTTAAATTACTTCTTCATTTAAATTATAACAATTATTTTTGGTTTTATATTTTTTTGGATCAAATCCATTTTAATAGAATTTATATACTATTCATCTATTAGTAAACACTACCGTATATTATTTTTTAAGCTATCTTATTTTTTGAACTTTTATTCAAATCTTTGGTCGCAAGAAGAATTGCATGATAAATAAAAACATTTAATCAAAGTCAATTTTATTTTTCATATTCAAATGGACTGAGTGTTAACATTTAACATTTTTTGCTAATTGTCGTCAAAAATTAGGCGTAAAGCAAAAATTGATATTTCATATGGTTTTATGATAGATAAGCATTATATTCCCACTCATTATATTCGTAAATTTTGAGGTTTATCCTTCGCTTTTAAGATCATTGAATTTGATTTTTATATAAAATAGTTATATATTAGAAAATAATATGAGTTTATGTGATATTATTTTTCAGAAGATTTTGTGTTCTTCTTCAAAATTTTATTTTTTTATTAAAAAGAATCTTTACAAAATATACATTTACTTTAATTAATATTTAAAAACGTGCTCTATCAAAAGTTCCAAAAATTCAATATTTTAGCTTTTCTGAGGTGTCACTTTTGATGAATTTCTGTTTACAACACTCTTTTTTGATTAAATATAGATGATTTTCCCATTAAAAAATGAAATGATGCAAAATTTACGAAAACCGTTCGAAAATTGAATTAAAAATGAAAAGTAATACTTAAATGAGTAATTCTTTGAGATATTGGTCTTAGATTGAATGTAGCGTCATTCTTATATAGAATATATTCATATCATCGGAAATATGATAAAAAGCATATAATAAATGTCAAAAAAGTGAACAAATAAGCAAAGATATTTTTTTAAAAAACAATGAAAAGTAATACTTAAATGAGGAATTCTTTGAGATATTGGTCTTAGATTGAATGTAGCGTCACAAATTTCACAAATATAATTTACTATACAATTTTATTCATTTTTTTAAAATGGCTGACGACAGTCTGTATCAACTAACTCAACTAGTCAAGCATAATGATTATTCTTCGGATTCATTAAATCAACTTTATCAATGCATAAGTACAATGACAGAAAGATCAATTGGATGCTTGAATTGGGATAAATTTTTCAAAAAAATCACAATGACTGATGAAGTTCTTTTACATTTTTAGCATCCGTTTTAAACATTGAAAAGATATCAGAATTTTCAAGGATTCTATTTTTTATCAAATATTAATCTTGAAAAATTCAGTAATTTAACTGAAACAGAACAACAAACACAATTTTAAATTCCTACAAAGCGGATAAATTTACATATTACATAATATGCTCACAAATTGTAAAATCAAACTGGAACAATTTATCCCAAACTTTAGTTAATATTGCAAATCAATATTTGCCATTTTTAGATGAAGAAAAGCAAATATATATATTTACTGAAATAACTGACAATTATCAAAATTTTGAAATTTCAGTTGCAAACTTGTTACTTTTTTATGAAAACAATGAAGAAAAATTAAGCAACTGTTTTAATTTAACATTGTTCCAGCAAATTTATTCCAAAAATGGAATCGAGCAAATGATATTTTTTGCTGCAAATACAATTTGTTGCAATAACACTTCTATCAATTTTTACAATCTCCTTGAAATTGAAGAAATGAATCCATTTGATTTTTTTGATTTCTCAATTCAATAGAAAGAGATATTAAATTGCGATGATTTTCCAAAAGTTACAGAAGTAATCACAGGTTTAATCTCAGCTTCAAATATTAATGCTATTATGCGAATTTGCCAAAAAATTTTGGATAAAATTACATTTTATAAATGTAATTATTGCCATATTACCTCAATATGGAATTTTATCACAAATGCAACAATAATTCTTCCTGATGAAGATTTATTAATCAAATTATTAAAATTCATAGAAAAAACAGAAAAAGCAACAGATGAATTATTCGAACCGGAGAATGATTTGGGTTTCTATGAATATTTAAATTCGATTTTCTCAGATATTACATCTGCGAAAAATAAGCAATTTCTCTTGGAATTTCTAAAGGGGTATTATTATTGTCGTCTGGCGGTTTTAGACGACAATGCGAATTTTCAAATAATAGGATTTTTAGCCAGATAAAGAGCTACTCCATATATCATGCGTGTTTGCATACTATATACATAGATGGAATTGATGTTCTTCCTTTATTTAGGTACCGAAACATGCTTGAAAAATCTATTTTTTAGACGACAATGATAATTTTGTCACTTTTCCAGACGACAATAATAATTTATCACCTTTTTAGACGACAATAATAATTTTGTCACTTTTTCCAGACGACAATAAAACATCCTCATTTCTAAATACCCATGAAGATGACTTCACTTATGATCAAACATTGTGAGGTCATTTTTGATCAACAAATTAATTGAAATTCCGATCAAAAAAAAATTCACAAATTGGATCAAAAAAAATCGAATCTCAAGTTAAAAATAAAAAATTTCTACATTTTTATCAAATTTAGATTTTTTTTTTCAAATCATGCGAATTGATTGAATAATTGCATATTTTATCCCATGCAAAAAAAAAAAAAAAAAAAAAAAAAAAGGTAGTGGGGCTTCCAGGGGCTGCGCCCCTTCTAGCCCCTAAAAAACCTAGAGGAGAACTAAAAAATTATATAGTAAGAAATTAAAGTTTTTATTCGATAAGAACGACATCGCTATCGTTTTCTTCTTCCTCCTCCTCTTCTTCATAGTCAGTATCTGATGGCTCTTTGTCAGCCACATGACCAGCAACAAATATTGAGACAAATTGTTTCTTTGGTTTTGTTAGCAGGAACTTTTGATGGTCGTAGAACACGAATTCTACATTTGAAAATGTTGTGCTGAGTATTCTGTGAAATGGGAAATTGGAATTGGTTCTCCCATGCCAAAACCAGCAATGGGACGCGAACAAAACATCGTCTTCGACTCTTGCAGGTTTGTCAATTGCAACAGTAGTTATGATGTGAGGTTTTCCTTCACATCCTGCAAGAGATTGTACATGATAGATTGCTTTTTCTTCTCCCTCAGGAACTGAAAGTGTGAAATGGAATGAGAGTTCTCCATATTCATTTGCTTCTTCGTAATAGTTGTATGTTGTAGGATACACCAATTGAAATTTTCCTATTCTTGTTTCCCTCAGGTGTTGTCTATATTGCTTGGGAAAACATAAAATAAATTGCTCTATAGCTTGTGTTGCTATTAGATTGGTTGTAACTGGTAATTTTGAGGCGAAAAGGTCTACAAGAACACCGGGATTTTTTATGTCGTTTTCAATTGGTTTAACAGATTCTATGACTTTGTTAAACATTTCACTATAATCTGAGTTGTCTTCGACTCCCCAATTGTTAAGAAGTTTATACAACAATTTCAGTCTTTTCATGGCGTATTTTCTTTGAATGGATTCGGGTAGCGAGAGGTTACAGTCGTCGCTTTGTGTTTCGTTACTCGAATATTGTTCAAGAGAAATTAAATCTTGAAATTGTGCTCTTGTTAACATACTTGTAGAACTATGTGAAACTTGTTCTGGTGCTGGTTGTAAATCTGTTTCAGATGTTTCTGTTGTGTTTTGAGAAGAAGAAGAACTCAAATTGTTGGACAATTTGTCTTGAATTGTAGAACTATGTGAAACTTGTTCTGGTGCTGTTTGGACAACTGTATCTGTTGTGTTTTGAGAAGAAGAACTCAAATTGTTGGACAATTTGTTTGCAATTGTATGAGGAAGTTGCTTTGGTATTATAGGAGGTTGTAAGGGTTTTGAGAATGGTGAGACATAAGTTGTAGGAACTTTAACTGCAGAGGTAGTCGACGAATTGTTTGCAATTGTATGAGGAAGTTGCTTTGGTATTATAGGAGGTTGTAAGGGTTTTGAGAATGGTGAGACATAAGTTGTAGGAACTTTAACTGCAGAGGTAGTCGACGAATTGTTTGCAATTGTATGAGGAAGTTGCTTTGGTATTATAGGAGGTTGTAAGGGTTTTGAGAATGGTGAGACATAAGTTGTAGGAACTTTAACTGCAGAGGTAGTCGACGAATTGTTTGCAATTGTATGAGGAAGTTGCTTTGGTATTATAGGAGGTCGTAAGGGTTTTGAGAATGGTGAGACATAAGTTGTAGGAACTTTAACTGCAGAGGTAGTCGACGAATTGTTTGCGACACTTTTTCCTTCCATTATGAAAAATAAACTGTTTTTTTCGGACTACTCATAGAAAAGTTTAAAATAAACGGTTTTTACCAACGGAGACCCCCTATTTTTTTATTTTATTTAATAGTTACCGTTGGCAAACCGTTCCATCTCAAATATTGAATGAACTATAAACGTTTTTTGTTTTCTATATATACTTTTTTGTCCAACGGTAAAACTTTTTACACAACGGTTTTTGAGAGTCGTCGCCGTTGACTTTTTTGTAGAGCACTCAAAATAGTATAACTTTGTCCGGACAAGTAAGGGTCTATCGTCGCTACAGGAAAAGTTACAGGCGTTCCAAGGAAGTATACTTTGAGAAGCCTTTTCCCCTTATAGAATGAGATAGGACGGTTATTTTACAAAACTGACAACACTTTGACCGAGTAGTTTTTTGTGCTGAACAAAAAGTGTCATATAAACATCTGTCAAAAACCGCTTTTTAACTTCACTTAAAATGCCACGTAAGCTACGTAAGAATATACGTAAGAGGAAGAGAGCATTGAAACATCCAATAGTAAAACTGACACCACAACAACAGTTGCAACAACAAATGCTGAATGACCCCACTATGTTGCAACAAATGTCAAGCAACCTATGCTTTTAAACCGAGTTATTGGTGCACAGAGTGGAGGTTTAAGAGCGGCACTTTTAGCGAAAATGGCAGGCTATGGTGGAGCTGCAGACGGAACAGCTTATAACCCTCAAAGTCAAATGAATTTGAGTTCACTCAAAAATCAAATAACAGATGTCAAAAAGTCAAACATAGACATACAGAAACAAATAAGTGAAAACGAAAAGAAACTAGAATATGACAGACACACAAAGAAACTCAATGAGTTAAACGTAGAGAAAAAGAAGAAAGAAGAACAACTGAAAGAACTAAGTACAGAGGAATATGCGAAAAAAGTGTCAGAAAAAGCAGCAGAAGTAGCAAAAATGGAACAAGATGTTATAAATTTGAAAAACCATACTACTCAATATAAAGTACTGAAAGATGAAGAGATAAAACAAAAAGCCCTGAAGACATATATGGATAGCGATGAGTATAAAAAAGAAGTTGAAGCAAATGTAAAGGCAGAAAAACTTTTACAGTTGCAAAACCAAACCGTACAGTATGAAAACTTAGCACAAGAAAGTAAAAATAACGACGCAGCCATGCAAAAGGCAATGAAAAGCGCAGAATATATAAAAGCTAATAATGACTGGTTAGATGCCCAAGCCAACGCTAAAGCAGCCCAACTTATAGGGTCAATAAGGACAAAAATACAAGCGGATGAAGACAGTTCAAATGAAGCTTTAATGAATGCTGACTTTAAGAACGCCTTCGAAGCTCTTCATAGTAAGGTGAAACTAGTGAACGACTTCTCATCTGGAAAGAAACTGAAGTCTGAAGGTTTCGACAAAGAGTTAAAAGAAGTAGCACAAAATATGACGAAAATAACAGATGCAGCAACGAGACAGGCAGTTCAAAGTGCCTATGACGCCGTTAGAGCAACTGTTGTGGAAAGTCAAGAAAAAGAGTTACAACAGACCAAAACAGACCTAGTAAATGCTTTCTTAAAAACGAAAAGTCAGGTAGGACATTACGCTGCAGATGGAACATATGTGCCAGCTGGTGGAACTTATATACCACCAAACCCTCCAAGAGAAGCACCTGCACCAGGACTACCTAGAACATTTACATCGTCACATGGACACAGACACAGGCATGCACAACAACCAGCACAACAACCACCTCCACAACGCACAACAACCAACACAACAACCAGCACAGCAACCAACAGTTCAAAACCCTGCACAACAACAACCACAAACAGAGCAAGGACATAAAAGAAGTAGAGAACAAGGAAACCAAGAATTCTTAAAAATGCTTAAAGAAGAGTGTGGTTTCCCAGATACTGTTGACTTTAGTGACAGATATAAAGAAGCTATTGGAAAGTTCAAGGATGGAAATACTGACCCGAACCTATTTAGCTTTATGGCTCAGCACCAAAACGGATATAATCTCAAACCTGGAAAATACAAGCTCGCTAAGGGATATGATTTAATAGCATATCATCCAAATGACATGGATGAATTTACTCCGAGATATTTGATGTCAGAGCTAAATGACAATTCAACTTTCGTCATGAAACGCGTAAAAAATAGAGACGGAACGAAAGAACAAAAGCTTATGAATGCGGATGACGTAGATAGGGAAATTGTTAAAAACGGTCTCGGAATATATGAAATGCCAGCAGATGAGGTACAAGAAACTCCACAGGAAGAAATAGTTCAGATACAACCAGACATGGAAGAAATAGTTCAGCAACAACAGCTAGAAGAGCCTGAAGGAAACGAACAAGTCACTCCTTTGGAAACTAACTTCACAGAACTAGATGAAGATTTGGAACAGCCGAAAAATCTTGACCCTCAACAAGAGTATGCGGAGAATATGGAATATTTCCAAGAGTCTAAAAAAATTCGGCTGACATAGTAGAAGAATATCGAAAAATGTTTGCCGACATACAAAAGACTCCAGCACCAGATGAAAATATTCAGCATAGAATGGAAGAACTGAAAAAAATGTACACAAATACAACAACCCTTTTTACTTACGAGCATTTAACGTTCAATCTTCGGATGAACTCGGTGAAGATAAAAGGTTAAATTTCAAGAAAACATATAGAAATGAAACATTGTTTAAAGTTCATTCAGAACCTAACCAAGATGGAAACAAACCTACTTTTGTTTCTGCAGACGATGGAACTACAATGAGATGGGGTCATAAAGCTAACCCGGATAGGTGGTTCATAAACTTACAACCTCAATTCCAAGAAGTTGTAGACGCAATGGAAGTCAATGGTGAACCAGATATAGCTGGTATTTTAAGCGCGGCTTTAATGCCATTGAAAGATATGAAACATGCAGATATTTTGGACCAGTATGAAATGAACATGGCTGATGGAAATATAACACCTGACGTTCTAGAACATTTATCTCAAAGAACTACACAGAACCATAGAGATGGTATATTTGGTGAAGAGTTTAGAAAGAAAGTTATGGACAGAGAAGGAAGAGAACCTATTGTACATGACCTTGCAAACGAAAGTTTACAAAATGTCATAAAAACTTACTTTGCAGACAATGAACCGAGAAGGGATGAATATTTAAGAAAACTCAAATGGACAGTACCAAATGAAATGTTAGTATTGAAAAACATGTTCCTTGACAAAATAAAACCAACTACAGAAATAAACGACGCAAGACTGAAACATTGGGTAAAAGCTTTTCCATTCACAAAAGATATAGTTGGTAACATGGAAAGAAAACCAGAATGGCTACAAAAACATATATTTGGAAACGAGCATATTCCATATGGACAGGCACTGTTTGAAGAGCTTGAACCGGAAACTCAGGAAAGAGTCATGCAAACAATACGCGAAGACTCAAATACAAACTATGACAAAATCTTTCTAGGATATAGGTTACCTGAGATGGGCGACCAGAGCCAAAAGGCAAAAAGGACATGGGAAATTTGCAACATACTAGATGAACATAATGCAAAGATGCAACAACTTCAAGCAGAGGGCAATGAAGGAAAAAGAAGAGTTAAAAACTCAGTCAGGAAGAAAGTAAAGCTTGGTCGGAGTGGGTTCTATTATGACATATAAATCCAACTATTCTATATTTTTACTCATATGAAATGTACGCCGCTCAGAATATAACGCCAACAGTTTTGGATGCCATGAATGGAAATGTTTCCGAATGGTATAACGAATGCGACAATGCCATTAGAAGGTCAGAAATAGTTCCTGGAACTTACGAATATACAACTGCTGTTTCTTATGGAAACGTAGGTGAGTTTGGAGAAGGTTCTTCAACAACAGTAGATATTGCTTGCGACAGGTTTCATATTATTTCTATTGACAACTCTTTCTTATACGTGGAACAAGACATTGAAATAAAACCTTCTGCCAAGTTGTCTGACAAGAAAGGTTGCAATGGAATTTTCTATGTCGGATACCAATATGCTCCAGAAGTTTTCATGGGATATAAGATATATTCTAACTCTGACTTAGTTCAAACAGTAACATGGGCAAACTATGAATGGTTCGCTTTGAGAAACTCAGTACAACCACAAGCTAGAGAACAAACAGACCAATATGCAACTATTGAGAAAATAAGAAGACTTGACCCTAACGTTCCAGGAGTTTATGTTAACCTTTCTGGACAAACTGCAGCAGCAGTAACCAAAGTAAAACTGAAACTTAGAGTTCCTTTGTCATCTTTCCTCATCTTCAGGTTTTTAAGATACTTGCCAAACTGGGCAGGAAAAATTTCTATCGAACTTACTCCAAGCAAAAATAACTTAGTCATTGCACCAACACAAGACCCATTCACTCTTACAGAAGTAGTGGAACAAATAAAATGTCATTCGCCGACTTTTGCAAAAACAAAGTTGACTTAGACTTTGGTTTCTCAAACCTCAACACTGAAGTAAACTATTTTTCAATGCTGCTGGAGATGCTTGGGACCCAGTTAAGTTCACATGCGAAAAATTTGAATGCAAGAGAATAGAAAGCAGACTTGCAGTCTATATGTTGGACCCAGATATTTCAAATGCTTTAGCTGCCAAATATATTGCAGTTCCACTTATGTTCCCTATACACCAAATATCTGTCAAAGACTTTGCAGGTGAAGTTGGAAACCAAAGTGCTGACCCAGGTGCAAGAACAGATATTGCTTTAACAACTGCAATGAAACATGCAGATACTATGTTTGTACTGTTCAGACGAACTATAAATGACTATTCTTGTTTCTACAACCCCGGTATTAAATATCATATAAACATAGATGGCAAATATTATCCAAGAGAAGAATATTCTACAGTTGAGGATATGAGGTCATACAACTTGACATTAGATGCTATGAACTTTAACAACAACTTCACAACAACCATTAACCCTGAAATGCAAAGTTCTATTATGCCATATGTGAAAGTATGGACTCATACAGGAGGTCAAAAAACTCAATATACAAATGGAGACCGTTCAAACTTTTGGCTTGGCATTCCATTTGCTGACTCAGAAGACTTTATGGGTGGTATTTCAACTGTTGGTACAGTTCAAATACAATATACTGGTGACAGAGACGGTCCAGATGAACTGAGAGCAAAGAAGTTTACAAAACCAATAGCACTTTTCACGGAAGATGCTCTTTTGAAGATTCGTTCGATGAAACCTGCTGGGGCTCCTCAGATTGGCATAACGACAGCTTCCATCGAGCAGATTTTGGCAGCAGGTCAGTAAGTTGTTCTTGAACTGACTTCTCTCCGTCAAATATTGACAGTACGCCAGTTTTGACATAAATTGTATTATAAACTTACCTTTAGAAATATCGGTCAGTTTTGTTGTTATATTTTTGTCTGCTTCAAGAACTTTCACCATCTCGGTTATACTTTCTTTGCTTTATGAAATATTTTGGTTCAGCAAATATTGCTATTCTATAACATTTTCCATTGTTTGTGTAAAGAACTACTCTGTCAATGAACTTGTATGTTTGTGTGTGTAAACTTTTTTTGCTTCAATTCAGAAAATACGTCCCTTTTTATTCTAAGTAAAATGTCATTTCCGAAAAATAGAAGCGTAAGTGTTTCAAAAGGTTTAATGGCGATGGCAGATGTGAAGTTAAATTCACCAACTCAAACAAACAGTCAAAGTGTTGTTGTCAATGTCAAAGACAGAGATGTTGAAGTGGGGAAACCATACGAAGACGAAGATGGTATAACAATAGTTCCTGTAAAAGAACCAACATACCCTGAAGTTAGCAGAGATTAAGTTCTGTTGCAGATATTCGAAACGACTACCAACAACTTAAAGACAAACTTAAAACTCAGGAGAAGATTTGTCAGGCTTTGGTATAATGTTAAACTTGGTTGAGCACAACCCTGTAAAAGTGAACTCATATGTCATCGCACCTCATGAAATTTTGAAAGAACTATTGAAACTTTTGACAGAGGCAGACGATATAAACATAAAAGAAATAGAACCCGACATTGCTTGCTGTGGTGTTTCATATAATGTCATTGACAAGATATACGTTATGAAAGGAGGTGAAACGTTGAACTTAAAATATAGTTTCCCAGACGTCATAAAATATTTGACGACCACAACATTTCATTAAAATTTATTTGCTAAGTAAATGGCAGAAGATATAATGGTTTATACTATTACGACTAAAAACCCTGAGTCATATAATTCTATAACAACAAACTTACAAAGTCCTCAAGGACGGTATTGTAAACTAACTTTAAACACAATGACGACTAAAGCCTGTTTTGCTCTTTGACACCAGAAGACTTTATTGTTTGAATGGTAAAAAATACTCCTTTGAAGATACTTACTCAGATATACCACCAACAGGTTTTGTTGACTTATTTAATACTTTAAGTACGGGTGTAACATGTGCTGCAACTAGAGCAGGTTTCATTATGTTTGGATGTCCGACTGAGTTTACTATAAACGATATGAGCTATAATACAAAACTTATTCTGGTTTTTACTACCAACAGTTTCCTATAACAGGAAAAGGTGTCATACAAGGAATGTCTATTCCATTGACATTTAAGCACACCAATCTTTATATATTGTTTCAAACTTAGGTTCAAAGTGTTATTCGAATGTCGACAGAAACTATTATGACCAAAAGATACTTATGCGTATAAACAATACTTTCTCTGCTGGTTTGCCTATTGTTCATTCGAATGCAGAATTTTCAACCTTAGTGAACTCAAACACTTTGGCAAGTATAACGTTGACATTAGTTGACGCAAACTTTGTTCCTGTAAAACTTTTATGTCCTATGTATTTGTCAATGACGGCAGAAAGTTTCGAATTGGAAGATGCAACTGGTGAAAGTATTGTATTACAAGAACAACTTCAACAACAAATAGCTCAAAACAACAAATGCAACAAATGCAACAACAAAGTCAAGAATAAAAAAAAATATTTTTTTTTATTTATAAAAATGTACAGAATAGATGTTTCAGATTTTTATGACTTCCAAGCGTTCAGAAATATGTGTCCATTTAGAGACTATAAAAAGCAGTCGAGAATTTGAAACGTTTAGTCATTTATGTCGACTCTGCCCCAGAATGTTATGTCATGAAAGAATGGGATGTTGTCTTTAACAAACCAAGAGCAACAATAGTTTCAGAACAAGAATGTAGACAGAAACTTAAGAAAATAAAAGTCGTACAAGTTGGCATGAAGATGTTAGATGCTTGGGATATCTTATTGTCAAAGTTAGAAGATTTTTCAGTTCGTGGTATAAAGTTCTATACACCTTCTCCAAACTTCTATTCTATCTTCACTGGATATAAATACGAACAAGTAGAATGGAAAGAAAATATTATAGAAGCTTGGTTAGACCATGTCAAAGAAATTATATGCAATGGAAACGAAAGAGTCTATGAGTATATCTTATGTTGGTTTGCAAACATCTTACAACATCCAAGTGCTAAAAATGAAACTGCTCTCATTATAATTGGAAAACAAGGAAGGTAAGAATACTTTCTTTACAGATATTTGTGCAAACTGTTAGAGGGCTATTCGAACCGAATATGACAAACAGAAAACATCTGTGGCAAATTTAACTCTCAATAGAGAATATGAAACTATAGTTTGCGAACTTCAAAGTATAGATACAACAAAAGTTTTGAACTCAGATGCTTTGAAGAGTCTTATAACAGACAAAGTTGGAGTTGTTGAAAGAAAATATAAAGACCAAAGAGTTGTTGAAAATGTTGCAAACTTCATTATGGTTTCAAACAATGCTGTTCCGATGAAGTTAGAAAGTTCTGACAGAAGATATGTAGTTGTCAGAACGTCAGATTCTCGTATGCAAGATACAGAATATTTTGACGCTTTGTCAGAATGTTTGACATCTGACTTTTACAACCACTTGTTCTCATATTTCATGACATTAGATATTTCTAAGTTCAATCCAAGACAAATTCCACATACCGAAGAAGACAAACATTGTTAGAAGCAAACAAGAGTGTATATGAACTGTTATAGATGAGACTACTTGAGTGTTTAGATGAAAGGTCATTGTACGATTCATATAAACAGTATTGTCAAGAATATGGTTATATGGCAGCGTCTAAACGTACATTTTGGCAAATGTCAAAATCTTTTAGATGTTCAGAACGGCGTATATACAAAGAAAAATTTTTCTGAGTAAATTTAAAAAAAAATCTTTTTTTATCCGATAGAAAGATGACGAAATTCATCTCAGTAAATAAGTACATGACAGAAGTCAAAGAAGAACTAACCCATTCGCTTATTTGAATGTTTACTTCTACCATTTTGAAAAGTCTACATTTTGACAAAAGTTTGGAACATCGAACCAGTTAAGTTTGCTATTGTGACTAAAAATGGTGCGAAATTTGAAGACTTAGACATAGAAGGTTTGTTAGCAGTCAAAGAAAGTTTTGACAGAAGGTTTCAAACCTTAAAGAAGGCAAAGCATACAAACTTGTTATACCTTATGAACCAAAGAAAGCAGACGACTATGAATATTATGAGTCTAAGATAGTTGAAGTTCAAGGTAAATTGGGTAAAAAGATTTTAGAGTCTAAGCCAGTGTTTGCTCCTAAAGAGGAAGAGAACATTGACATTGACCCAGAAATGTTCTAAAAATAAAATTTTATTTTTACATGTCAAATTTCTTTTTCTCTGGAACTGGTTCAGGTTCTTTCTTCTCTTCTCTTCTTCTTTTCTTTTCTTTCTTTCTTTTCTCTCTTCTTCTTTTCTGGTGGAGTTATGTCAAATTTCGAACCATATTTATGTAAAAGTTCTTTGTCCTTTAATAGCTCTTCTATTCTGTTTTCTATTTCATCTTCAAGAACAGCGCATGTGTCTTCTTTGCATTCTAAGAACTTTTGTTGGACTTCATCTTTCCAAGGCGTCATCTCTGTCAACAAGTCTGTCATTGACAAATTTTAAGACTGCTCTGCTTAATGTTTTATGGTTCTTGTCATATTCCCAGAAACAGAACTTTAGAACAAATTCACCTTTCTTGTTTACACTATGTAAGATTTTATGGTCGACAGATGTTTTGCTGTCGAAAAGCTTGTCTCGAATATAGATAGCGAAATCGCTAGACATTTTCTAAAAGATAAAAATTTTAATTTTTCTAAAAATATGTTAGAAAAAAAGTTTGCTGACATTGACAAGAAATTTGAGAATGTTTTAAAAAGAACAAGAGGAAGTTAGAAAATGCTCAGATAAAACCTATACATGACAAGTTCTTATTTGCTCAGAATGGTATAACAGGTCTAATTGCACCACCTGGGTCGGGTAAGACTTTCACTTATCTTAAAATGGCTGCACAACAACAAGAACTAGATGAGAAGAACCCATTCTATGAGTTAGTTGTTATTTGTAGTACTTCTGGTCAATTTGACCAAACCGTCAATTCGTTCAAAGATATTATAAAGAAGTCTAAGTTAGTATGTATAAAGATCTGAGTTGTTAGATTGGATAAAGAAGTACCAAAGAAGAGTTTTGAAGTATAATGCTATAAATGAGTATATAAATTCGAAGTTTAAAGACCCTAATGAGGAAATGCAGAGAATATTAGAGAAGAAACACTTCAGAAACAAACAGAAAGAGATAGAATACATTTCGAAGAAATTGCAATCTTACGATTGGAAGACTTACCCTCATAGATGTCTTCTTATCTTAGATGACTTTGCTTCTCATCCTTTGTTAAAGAACAGAGAACAAGACATGTGTCGAATTCTTAAGAAGCTCAGACACTTTAACATCTCTGTTGTCATTTGTGTACAGACAGCAAAGAGTTTAAGTAAGGATGTTAAAGAATACTTACTGACATACTTTTCCCCGGATTGTCCGAAGACGATTTCATGGAACTTATGAAAGAGTCCATGGCAGGTAAGTTTGACAGACATGAACTATGGGAGAAGTACAAAGTCATACAAGACCCTCATACTTCTTTCAGAATTCATATCTACGCAAACAAAGTTCAAATTGTAAAAAGTCAAGCTTGAAAAATAAATGGTTCATTTACTCTACTTGTTTGAAGTTGTCAAAATACTCTGTTATTTTTCACTGTTTTCATACGGAATTCAGCAAAAATAATGTTTATGTTAGAATGTTAGATCTAACATGTTTTCTAACATGTTTTCTAACATAACTATTTACAAGCGTTTTACATGGTATATGTTGCGATGGTTCATGACTCTAAACAATTTCGTAGCTTCTATTTCTTCTGTCAGTATGTCAAAAGTTTTAACGATACCGAAAGTTTCTTTATACTTCTTCTTGACGTCAGATAGAAGGAAATCGTCAGCAGTTGGATAGTTTTTGTTCAGAAATTCTAACATGTTCATTTTATCTTCTGCTGGTTTTTCTGCTTCTTTCTTTAAATCTGCATAGTCGTTTCGCATACGTTCTATCTCTTTGACGGAGTAGTTATATTTCCTCATTGCTGCTTTACATTTTGAACATTGCGGATTCATTTTTGCGTTATATTCTGAAACCTTACCTGCTAAAACAACTAAGGCGTCAATGGTTTTCTTCATCTCGAACATAGCGGGTCTTATTTGTTCGTTCCATACCTTACCCCTACTATCTTTATCTCTTATTTCCCAAACACATTTTGCAACTAATGAAACAAAGTTGTCGTAGGTCTTAAATTCTTCGGATTTATATATGTCAGAAACATTCTTATATACCATGTCGCAATCTTTGTCCATAACCTTATGGTTGCAATGAAAACCAAGGAATTCATAATTTACCTTTCGTATGAACTTCTTTATTTCTACTGAGTCAGTTGCTTTGACTTCTATTTCGTCAAATTCGGGAATGGTTAGTTTTTGTTGTTGGATTTCAGGCAATTTGGGTAAATGGTCAATAATGTCCTGCATTTCATAAAGATACTGTTCATTTGTTTCATCTTTCGCACTACAGTCTAAATTACTTGTTAAAAGTTCTTGCTTTATCTTCTGGATTTTTGTTTCGAAAGTATATGAAGAAGGAATGAAGTTTTTCATCTCTACTAACATAGATGTTGGATTCATAACTAGCGAGTTTGGTGCTGTAGTTGTTTGAATTGTTGTTGTGCCGATTGTTGAAATCATGTCTTTTATACAAAATAAAAAAAATAAATAAAATAAAAAATAAAACTAATTTTATTTTTTATTTCGGGAAAATTCATGAAAATTCAAGAGTTTTAGACCATGTTAGAAAACGTGTTAGAAAACATGTTAGATCTAACATTCTAACATAAACATTATTTTTGCTGAATTCAGCAACAAAATTCAAATTGTAAAAAGTCAAGCTTGAAAAATCTAAGTGTTTAGTCTTAGTAAGATGGTAGCTTCTTAAAGCAAATACCATTGCTGAGTTTTATGTACGTGAAGAGAAGTACAATGAATTCAATTACGAGTACAATTGCAATGACAACTAAGGCAACTATTTTTGTCTTTTGCCAGCAAGGTACTTCTTCTCTTCCAATGGTTCGGCAGAACTATACTCACTCATGAGAAATGCCAAAACGGTTTAATAGAAAAAGTGTCATTTTTTCATGTCCGAAGACTCGAAGGTGCAACACTTCCAAAATACCGACGAACTCAGAAGAGCAGCATGGCAGTATGTTCTTGACAACTTCTTTGAGTTCTCCAGGAACACCTTGGAAAATGCTGAAGAACTCCGACACAGAGAATTTGGAGAAATTGCACTCCAATACTACCTTGACAAACAAAGGGTAAACAAAGGGTAAACAAAGGGTAAAATAAGACTAAAAACTTAAGGTTTAAAAAAGTGACATTTTTATGAGCTCCGAGTCACCGAGAAAACTTGGTCAGATGTTAGCAGCTTACTTCCCTGAGGAGGATGGAAGCGTTACATACGTAAGGTTCAAAAACAACGAACCTGGAATTGCGTACCAAATTCGCAATTACATGACCATGGAAGAGTACGAAAGGTTCCTACAAGAGAAACCAGCTCTAAACAACTCAGAAAAGAAAGAATAAAAAGTTTAACTCGTAATTGTTTATTTTTTTACTTGTATGGGCAAGCTGCAAGAATGAAGTCGACTATCTCAGTCTTTGTCTTGACCAGTTGGACTGCTCTTGCGAGTACGTCTGTTTTGCGGTCTCCAGCTGGTGTCTGACCTTCGTAATTGCGCATGTTCTTGAGAGCTCCAGTTGTAAATGATTGTAGGATGAAGAGTCTCTCAGACTGCTTGAGGTAGTCTTCACGGTCACGAACCGAATCTGTGGTACGAGTCGAATCGGTCGATTTGAGGGAAGAGACTGAAAGCCTGTCGTCTTCCATAGGGGCTGTGGCATAATCTTTGCGTAAGCGGTTCAGACCTTCTTCGAACTCTTGGTCTCTCTTGGATTGAGATTGAGATTGGAATTGCTGGGGTGGAGCTTGCTGGAACATCCAAGGGTTGGGGAAGTAAGGCATAGGCTGAGGAGGAGGGTAGTTCGGGAAGCCTTGTGGTGGGTAGTAACATTGAGGTGGAAATTGGTAGTAAATCGGAGGTACTTGCTGGAACTGAGGTTGCTGAGGAGACTGTTGTGGTTCCTTAGGTTCCTCTGGTTGGGATATGGGCTCGGTTGGTGGGACGTCGGACATCTGTTTGTGGCTTAACCGTCGGAAGGAAAAACCTTTCCTGTCGGAAGGAAAAACCTTTCCTGTCGGAAGGAAAAACCTTTCCTGTCGGAAGGAAAAACCTTTCCTGTCGGAAGGAAAAACTTTTTCTGAAGTTCGACCAAAAGTTCTCAATTTTCGAAAATTTGAATGGTTTACGGACGGACAACTGGAAGAGTTCTTCCTGTCGTCGGGAAATTTTTTTCCAGTTGTCGGGAAAATATTTTCCTGTCGGATGGAAGGACTCGGAATACCAGAAGGATTTGATGAGGCAATTTACCTTATAGAGATAAATGAAGTTGTTAAGCAGTACTTGCGCAGGGTAATGAAGCCCAAGGTCAAGTTCACCACTATTTCTGGAAGGTCTACACTTCAGCTCGAGACTTCGACTGGAATTCCAATTCAAATACCAGACGGGACAGCCTACGATGGCATAAAGGACGCCAAAAGAGAAGCTCTTGTTAAGTTCCTAAACAAACGTCCTTGGATAAAAATACCAAACAAGGAGAACCCCCTACCCCATATGAAATTGGCAATTCAGTCTCTCCTTCACTTCTCGGGTCAGCCGTTCTACATAACCTGTGAAGGCGACATCCAACCAGTTCAGTCAACCTTAACGTTTTGAGTAAAAACATTTTTTTCATTTTTTGAATGAAGCAAGTTAAATTCGTCCCACACCAATCTCAATGGACCGATGAAGAGTTTCAAGCCATGGTTGAAGGTGTTGAGAACGACATAGACGGCGAACTTGAAGGAGCTCAAACCACAATTGCAACCAAAATTGCAGAAGTCAAGGAACAGATAACTCCACTGAAAGCTACCAAAGCTACTCTTGACCTCATGGATAGTTACCGTTTAGATGTCAAGAGTGGAATAAGACATTTAAAATTAAAACTTCTAAACTACGAAGCTATACTCCAAAAGTTAGCAGAAATGAGAAGACTTTACCAGAGCTACTTACATGTAAGGGACTTACCTTCAAGCAGTCCGACCAAAGATGAATTTTCTGACATTGTCCCAATTTTGTCCGAAAGTCAGCTCAGATGTTTTGAACTGCTCCCAACATATCCGGAATATGAACGTTTGCCTGAACTCTTCCGCAATCTCAAAAAACGTTTTTTGGTTCTCATGTTCGAAACTTTTATCGGAAGAGACAACAAACGTTCAGAAGAAGAACAAGATATTATTTTAAACTTGTTGTATGACTTAACCGTCATAACAAGCTTTTTGAAGTAAAACCGTCATTCTCAAACCACTTCATTTTTTCGATGTCCGAACAAGCACCGAAGCCGAACACAATGGCAGATGTCCTTTCAATGTTGCCAGACAAGCGCCCAGTTCAAATTCAAATTTTGAATTTGAAAGCTCATCTGACAAACACCGTTAAGACTCTCCAAAGTAGTCTTATGGAAGAGATGACCAAGCTCAAAGCCGATGTCCTCATGAACCAAGCTTCCAATGAGAAATGCCTGAATGATTTAACGGAAACCTTGCGCATTTACGCGAGAGAGAACCGAGACCTTGCCAGACTCATCTACCGTTTCTTCGAAGAGATAGACGCCATCTGGAAGGTACTCGGAAAGGACAGAACCTCCAACACCGTAATTCGTGAGTACCAAATTGAAGAAGGAATTTTCGAGGAAGAAGAGAAACACGAAGAAGAAGAGAAACACGAAGAAGAGGAAGTTTGGGCAACCCTTGTTGCCGATGACACTTACGAAATTTCCCAACCCTACCCATACCAAATCCGCAACAAGGAGACAGGCAAGGTTCTTACCCCAGTCCTCAACAACTTGGGACACTTGAACCTTAACCTTCGGAATCGCGGTTCAATCTCCATGGGCAAGCTTGTCGCAATTCAATGGGTTCCAAATCCAGGCAAGAAGACGAAGGTCAGACACATTGACGGTGACAAGCTCAACAACCGTAAGGAGAACCTCGAGTGGTTCTAAGAGTAAAAAAATTTTATTTTAGGGGGAAACCCCGAGTAAATTTAGGTGTTTATTTAGTTAAGTAGCTTAAATTAAGGGCAATTTGGATAAGTAGTTCCTGACCCCTGAATTGGACTCTTTCGTCATCCCAGTTGCGTAGGAGGTCGTCCCAGAGGAGTTGGTAGAATTGCCATTCCAAGGACGATTTGTCCTCCCAGGCATTGAGGATGTACTGCTCGTAGAGTCTCATGACCTCTGCCTTGCACCAGACACCCTCTCCCTTGGAACGTAAGGCTTCTTCGAAGTGCTCGAATGCGATTGGCTGCGGACCATCTGAAATGACACTTTTTGTCCGTTTGGTCAATGTTCGTGTCTCGTGTCATAGTCGACGAAAATACAAACAAACAGGTTATATATGAGTTTGAGACCAAGAATGGTGTAACTCGACCTGTCCGATTCAAATTCGAATAAAAATTTTTTACTTCATGCAATGTTTTATTTCTGTGCCGTCTTCAAGTATGCCCCAGTACTTACGCTTGGAGAGGACATGAACTTCGGTTGAAAATTTTGTCCAATTTGAATTGACCCATCTTTTCACCGACCATTCCCATTTCAATGAGTTTGTATATAGCCTTCTTCGTTCGTCATGAGTGCGTCAATGTTCTCATAGTAAACCTTCACTTTGGATTTGACTTCGGAGAAGAATTTGTTGTAGTTGTCAAGGACTGCCTTTGCGAACTGAGGATAGGACCAATGTTCGACAATAGGTTTTAATGTGGTTTACTAAGCCACTTTGACCTTGAGTGAATTCGTACTTCAAAACAAAAGGAGAAAAACCTTTCAACAAAGTTGTCGACCTTTCTCATAATGTTTACTCTTCATCTCTTGAGGTTTCTTAATGGAATATCCCCATGTCGAATTCATAAGCAATTTGAGTGTCATTGCAAGTTTGGGGTTTGAAGCTTTCTAATATCATACAGTTGTTGTATGACTTTTCCAACTGTATAGTTCCTTCCGGGAACTCACCATCTTCGCTTTGGAATTCCAGTTCGGAATATATTGGACAAACCTCATGTGCACGCTTACGGTCGACATAGTATTATCCTTTTCATCTGGATCAGAGCTTAACGCAATTGGTCCAGGTTTGTGAAATTCAAGTGAGTCTCTTATCTTCTGAGAAACTTCTCCTGTTCTCTCATAACAATCGTCGAAGGCAACCTGTTTCATATAAAACCTTCTGACCTAACTCAGATGCTCTCCAATACAATTTGACGTCAATTGGATGTCTCAATGGAAGTTTGTTTATAGCATCTTGAAGTTCTTGCAACCTCATTGGGAAGTTCTTCTGGTTTCGGTTGGTATCCGAACAATCCAACTCTTGTAAACGAACTTCTTTGTAAGAACTTTTGTCTGGAACAAACTTTTGGTCTTGCACAAAGAAAGTTATTTGTCTCTCTTTGGTACAAAAGTTTCTGTCAGTGTCATCTGGAATTGGTTCCAACAAACTTTCGCGAAAAGAATGTTAACAGCTCTGCACATGTTGCACTTGCCTTTTCCGAACAATGGGTTTGTAAGAACTTTCGTTTCAACATAAGTGGTTGTGGACAATTACAATCTTTCAACCATGGCAATTTGAAGTCAATAACATAGTCGTCATGTGAAGAACCCTTTAGCTGTAGGTATGTTGACTCGGATATTGACATTTGCCAAGGTGTGCAATTTTTGCCAATTGACCTCTGAGAAGTGTACCTTGTCTTCTCACACCATACTCAAGATACTTCATTTTCTCATCTGTAACCAGACCAGAGTTCCTGAGACATGTAAGAATCGCAAGGTTCATTGAACTAATGTTTCAATTGAATAAGTAATTCCATACCTTGTCAAGTCAATGTCAGACCATTATTTCTAAACGGGAAGTATCCAGCAATGTTGTCTGAATGCTTAGGGTTAGGTTGGTACCATTCGAACTTGACACTTGCAATTCCTTCATTGCATTCAAAATGTCTGAGTCGGAGTCAACCATTTGTTCTCTCTTTGTAGTCTTGAAAGCGTCAAGAAGTTTTGCGGCTGTTTGTTCATTGCCATGTGCATAGTAAATGTGACCACCTCAAATCTGTTATGGTCAATCTGAGATTGTGTCCTTTCTTATTTCCGTCTTGTATGGCAGCAAGTACACCCATGAAGCCTTCTTTGTTCTTTCCTTCGTCAAAGTTTACTGTAAAGGTTCGACCAGAAGTAATTTGATTTCTAACTTCACGGTACTTCTCATATGCATATCTTGTTCTTTCCATGGGAGCATTGTGTGTCTTCACCTTTTCCTTTTTTCCTTCTCAAAGGATGCAATTGTTCGTCATGTTTCAGTAGAATCTGGCAAAGCCGTCGTGTCCTTCAACTTGAGGTTCACTAACATCGAAAGGCATGTCCATAAGACGTTCTTCTTCTAACCTCTCTAGTCTGTTTGGATAATTTGCACGTGCTGTTCACAATCCATTTCGTAGCGAAGACAGACAATTTGTCATAGACTTTTATGGGTCTTCCCTTCCTATATTTAAACTTCTTCGAAACTCTCCAACCATAACTTGGCAACTCTGCTTTTATTCTAGCAGATTTTCTATCCATTCTATATGGGGGCATTTTTATAAAAATAAAAAAATATTTTTTTCTTTACTTTACATAACCGCCTGCTGCCATAAGTCTTTGACGCCAACCCATACCAGCTAATGAAGGTTGACTTGGTTTAGTTTAAACTAAACTTTGGTTTTGGTTTATCTTCAGTTTTTGGTTTCTCTTCTTCTATCTGTTTTTCGTCACTTTTCGGTTCCTTTGACTTTACCTCACTTGCAGGAACAGTTGTGTCGTCAACATCTTCATAAATATCATATGCCATTTGTTTTTGTTTTCCTTTCAACTTTTTGTGTTTGTTGTAAAGTTTAGAATATTTCGACTCTAAGTAAATGAGATGTTCTATAATGAACTGTTGTTCAGTGAAGTAAACTTTTCCATTGTTGTCTCGAAAGCTCCTTCAGACTTCAATATTTTATTTGTGAGAGTCTGTTTCTTTTTTGAGATACTAGCCGTTCCATTTTTATGAAAAGTGACTTTGTAGTTAGGGTTTGTATTTCCAGACCTGGCACTTTCTATTATTGAATTTTTCTCTTCATCTGTAAGTTCTTTGACAGGTTTTGACAATGGTTCTGAACTTTTTGTTTGTGGTGTCAAATCTACCGTTTCAACTTCTTCGGTCATTTCATCTCAGTAAAAAATTTTAGTTTGGTTTGTTTTCAACTGGTTGTTGTTGTTTTTTAGTCGGTCTAAAACTTCCTGAGGTTAGGAAGAACTTGACAAACACGTTGTGTAACTGCTGGAAGCCGACAAATCCATCTTGAACCCATTTGTCTCAATGCTGTATTGTTCATTTCATCTCAGTAAAAAACTTTACATTCCCAAGTTTGAGGTGGTTGCGGTTGGTTATGTTTACCCACTGTTGTGCATGGTTATATCCTCTGTAAAAGAATCTTTCACCTTGGTCCATATAGTGTCCTGCTTGGTTATAGTAGTCATTTGCTTTGTTATAATAGTTTCCTGCTTGTCTTCCTACATTGTCCATCCATCCTTGAACTTTTCCTCTTGTTTCAGGATTTGGAATAAGATTTGTTGCATCTCGTGCTACATCCCAACTCTTTCTGTACAGTTTGTATAATAGGTTGTGCTTTCTCTTTAAGTTATACTAATGTACTCAAAATCTTCCTTCCAACTCCAAATACACCTCTGGCTATGGTTCCACTGCGGGCAAAAATCTAGATGCAACTCCTGTAACGCGCCAAATAAACCCATTTTTATGGGTTAAAAAATGACGAATCCAAACAAGGACCCCTATGTTTCTAAAGCGACAAAGAAAGCACTCATGGTAAAAATCTTTAGTTCAACACCAAATGCTTGGTTTATGGATATCTTGGAAAAACATTCCGAGGTATAGAGAAGATGGACCACCATACTGGCTATATATTGTCGGTCAAAACACAAGATACTGTGAAGCCATACCATTACAGTCCAAAATATTTTAGATATCTTAGCAGCTTTGACAATATTCGTTGACAAATACCATCCAACAAAACTGACATCTGACTGTGAAGTTCTTTCAAATCAGACGATGTAAAAAACTATCTGCGTTCAAAAAATGTAAACCAATATTTCATTGTCGACCAAAACCATTCTGCTCTTGGTGTCATTGACGGTTGTATAAAAATGTTAGAGACTTAAACCAACCACAAGTGGTGAAGCAAATGAAATGTCATATGACGACAAATATAGACATTTCTCCATGGCAAAGATGAGACAAGTTTTAAATATTTACAATAGCCGTAAACAAAGGTTTGGGAACCACTCCCCCAAGAAAATGAAAACAACCCTGACTTAGAGAAGACTAATATATTAATAATTTAGTCAAAGAAGACAAACAAGAAAGAATGCCGGGCTTCAAACTTCAGAAAGGTGACAAAGTAAAAATAGAAATACCTAAACGCGACCCATATGAAAATACTATTGACTATGACAAAAATGGGAACCCGACAGGTACTCACATTCGTGTTCGTAAAATAGAAGAAAGTATACAAGAGAATATTATGAAGTTTTAGGCAAACATGGCAAAATGTACAGACTGCAAGCAGAAGAAAAAACTACTATTGCCAGACCTCGTTTCAAACTTGTCAAAGTTCAAGGTGGTATACTTTCAAAGACAGTTCCTAACAAATATAAGACAACTCTGACGAATATGCTAAAGAATGTGAACATGACGACTAAGCATTTCTATACCATGCGTAAACTGTCATGTAAGGTGGCATGTAGTCTTTACTTTGTCCCGTTGTTTGCGTATACCCGAACGCGATGTGTATGGTTTCCATCTCCCTGAGTGTTACCCCAGAAACAATTTATAAGCAAACTGAACGTCGTCTTTAACATCATATCCTTTACCTTTTTTCATTGCTGACAAATCCCAAAAATTATGCTTATGCCAACCTGCTTGAGATGTACTTAAATCTATGTAGTGACTGTGCGCAGGTAATTTTCACCTGAAATCGTTTTACTTCCCCTGTTTCCTTTGAAGAGTTTGCACAATACAAAAACCTGTCGACTATTGAGTCCAAGTTCCAAAACCAAGTACTACTTCTGGTCTGGTAGAGTTCATTGACGTATAAATAGAGCCTATAGGATATAATGTTTGAAGTATTTCGTCTTTAATGTTTGAGCTCTGTTTTGTCTGCTTTCTTCTCATATAAATCTTGAGCAGTGAATTTAATATTATGTTCATCCTTCATGACATAAACATCTTTACATCTAATGTTTCTCATCGTCGTTATGTCGTCATCCGATGTTAAACCTTGTGGAAAGTTAGGAGGTTTCCAATATAATATCCCCACGGTTTCTTCAACCGTTCCTTCAATATTTTCTATACAACAGTTGTAAAACTTGTATGTGTATGTTCCAACGTCACTTTTCCTGTTTAAGGTTTCTTGTAAGTTTGTTATATTGCAATGGTATGTGTATGTCCAACGTCACTTTTCTTGTTTAGGTTTCTTGTAAGTTTGTAATATCAGATATAGAATGTGTATGTGTTTTTTGTGATATGTTCCTTCATCGCATTTGAAAATATATTCTTTTGTTGCATCTACATATCTCACTATCCATGTCGAGTCTGTTTTGTATTCTTAACTCTGTAAACACTTTCTCAAGCTCTTTCACTGTTGTCATCTTCCATTAAAGCTCTGTCATGACTTGAAACGTTTGTGTCCAACATATCACAGTTTCTTTGTCAGTTTATTTTCAACGTCATCTTTTGTTGCATATGTTGCATCTGCTCTGTCATGTTCTTCTTGAACTTTTTTCAATGACATATGTTTTGTCGCTTTGTTGTCAACATCTGCTTTCAAAAGAAGTTCTTTTATAGGTTTCTCGTTTAAAGTTCCTTTTGTTGGATTTATACAAACAGTATGGTTCTTATTGTCTTGAACAGAAACTCATCTGTCATTGGGTTTAATGTCAGTTTTAAGTTCCTTCTTTCAATGACTCAGATATCTTAGAATAGTTTGAAAAGTTTGTTGTGTTCTTATTTAGAGCTTGTATAATGAGTTGTCGGTTGTGTTGTATTTCTCTCATAGATGCTGTTTCATTTGACATTTTTATTCAAGATAAATATGCTTTCAATAGAAAAAGAAAATTCAAGAGTTGCTACAACTAAACCATTAGATGAACTTTTTACGAATGTCGGTCAAAGTTTGAGACAGAGACCGTAAAGCATGAAGGCTATCGTTTTGACTACCCGTTAAGATGGTTAAGAGACCCATCTGTCACAAAAGCTATTGGCTTTCGTAGAATGAAGTTCATTTCAGAAGCCATACATGGTTTCCCATTTACAGTCGGTTTTGAAGTTCGATACTATAACAAAGAAAAACGTACGTATGAGAAATTTGAACAGGGAAAACTTTTACAAGTGAATTTGCTTGTAAACTTAGAAACAACTCTTCAAGCTTTTCAAGAAAAAATAAACGACATCTATATCGAATATGCAAAGCAGTATAACATTGACGAGGAGAGTACCATATCGATATTATATATGACAGGAAAAATGCAACTGTTAAAATCAATAGAATAGAAGACCTTGGAGAAAACGTTTATATTTCTACAAAATATAACAACTTGGCATGGTATGATTTCTGAGGATGTTAAATCAGCCTGCAGAATATCCAGTACACCGGACTTTTATGAAGTCGAAAAACCTAATGGAACATATAAAAATTTTCGACCCAGATGCTATTATCGTTCATGCTTCATTTTCTGGTGCACAAAATCTTTCTTATGTCTGATGAATGATTTTTACGAAAAACCTACAAAGCTATATGAACCACCAAGTGGAAGTATTTCAGACTTTCAAGTATGGTTTACAACAGATGGAAGAAAAAGAATAATTCCATTATACCATGGGTTTTACTTAGAACTTAGTTTCATATAACAACTACTATCGAACGGTAAAAATATAATTTTTTAATACGGTTGAGGTGTTGGATTTGGTTGCCAACTAGACTGTGGTGCAGGTTCAGGCTGTTGTATAACAGGAGTTGTTCTTTCTGGTTCAGGGTCTTTAGGTATAATACCAACAAACTGACCTACCCTTTTACCAAATATTTTTGACACCGTTCCAAATTCCTCTTCCGACAGATTTTATTCCATTCCATATACCTCTTCCAACTCTTCTGAAGAAGTTTCCAATACTACTGAAGAAACCCATTTTTATATGTAAAAATCTAATGTCCGCCTAGTCTCTTACGTTTCCTGTTGAGTTCCATAGCATTCTTTAACTGGAGCTCATACATTCTTATTCTCCTCTGGTAGAAAACTATTCTGGGTCAACTCCTGTGTTCGCGTCATCTGCATAAAGTTGTTTATATCCCACTTCGGGTTTGTATAAAACTCTTCCATCTCATATTTGCATACCATGGTGGCAAACCTAACGCAGCGTATTTGACATGGCAGTTTGCATTTGTAATATCTGTTGGCACTTGACCATATTTGCCATTGCAGTTTGTATTCTAACTTCATTTGGAATATTCTCTGGGTTTGGTTGTCCAGGTTGCTGTGCATTTGCTAAGTTCTGTGCGTCCATTTAATATTAGATAAAAATATCTCTTACGAGTACATATGCTGAACATTTGCAGGCATTGGTTCATCTTCATATTCTCTTGTCTCTTTCTGCCACGTCAAATAAATAAATGACACAATGGAAAAAACCTAAAACAAGTAGTCCTATTTCAAACCACATTTACTTACTAGTAAAATTTCTTTGTTATGACACTTTCTCCGGTTTATAGGACCTCTCTCATATTCTATCTTGTCATATCTAAACTCATAGTCATGTATGCTCTAACAATCTCATAACGGTTTCCAAACCACTTTTATCGGATGTAAAGTAAAAGCATGGACAGTTATGTAAAACGTCTAAAGTTTCTAAAGAGTCTTCAAAGTCCAGTCTACTTGGTATTGAAATCCCATGTGTTATAGAACGGCGGGTCCACTATAAAGAAAATATTTTCCTTGTCTTTATATTTTTCATACAACTCTGTCCAATGACATCTCACAAACTCTATACCCTCAATATATTTTTCTATGTCCTCTTTGAAAACATTTGTATAGTTAAGATATAAACTTTTGACATAAGTGTTTCAATGTCATGACTCTTATAGAACCACTATATAATAGTCTAGCAGATATACTATCCCAGTCTATATATTCTGCTTTTTTCAAAACCTCTCTCACAATATTTTTGTTATCTAATGGTATACGTTCCATCTTACCTATAGGTATCTTTTCTTTTAACTCTTTCAATATATTGTTTGTGTCTGGTATATGTTTGAGACGGTCCATATAGTTGTCGAAGTCATTGCATATAATCTTTGAGTCTGGGAATATTGTATGGCACAAATGGGATATATAGAAACTTCCACCGAACAAATCTACAAATGTTAGACCATTCGGTAGTTTCTTAAGTTCTCTCAATAGAATATCTTTACATCTACTCTTATTTCCAAAGAACGGTAACGGTGGTTTTGTAAAATTCATTTATATATAATAATAAAAATGTTTTTTCCTGAAAAGTGACAGAAAAGTGACAAAACATGAAAACATATATAATTTGTGAAAAGCGACACATTATATAATGTTTTCGACCCAGAAGAAGGCTTCTCAAAGTATACTTCCTTGGAACGCCTGTAACTTTTCCTGTAGCGACGATAGACCCTTACTTGTCCGGACAAAGTTATACTAAACATCTTCAGGGCTAGAGGGCACGAAGTGCCTGGAGGCCCCACACACCTGACCTAATATCATATCATACTCATCTATAAAATCATGTATCTTAGACAAAAATTTTCCAAATTTATGAATGATTTCAAACGAAATTCGAAATCACACATGCAAAGTTTGAGATATATGTGTTTTCACATTATGATCACTAGCAATGTTTGGATATTTGTGTCTTTTCGCTTAATATTGTTATTTCGGTTTTGACTTGAGATAAAATCTCATATTTAACAAAATTCAAAGAAAAATTGTCGGTATGCTTAATAAAGCATCACATACAATCATTGCGTTTTCTTACTGTAATCGTAATCAAATACATTTTTAATTATATAAACTTTTGAATTCAATCTTTATAAAATACAGATTGCATTCTGGATAGTTTTAATATATTAGGATACACGGTCGCCTATGAAGAATCCCATAAGATTAATAGAGAATAGAAAGAATTTTGTCACTTTTAATTTTTAACGAGCACAATTTTCAATCAAGTTGTCACTTTTATATTTTTATGCTATCATTTTCTCCACTTCCAAAATGGCCTCCTCTAAATTTAGAATCACAAATATTTGCTGTTCGTGCCGCAAGTGATAATTCATATATTGCTGCGTCATTATCAAATGGACAGATTGCTTTGATTAGTGGAACAACTGGAAGGCTTTCGTTTACATTAAATACATCTCAAGAATCATTCCCATCAACATCTTTAAGATTTCATCCTAAAAATCCTCGCGCAATACTCACGGTTTCATCTGAAGGAACAATTAGCGAATTTTCTACAAAAACTTCACAGGCAAAATGCACTTGGTCAACCACAGAGAAGGATAATCAGATATTTTCTCTTGATGTCAGTCCTGATGGTGATAAATTTGCCACGGCAGGACTAGATAAATCGATTCGAATTTACGATTACGAAACTCAAAAAATACTAGCTACGTTATCGAAATCTCAGTACAATGCGGACTCCAGAGGCCACACAAACAGAATATTTTCATTAATTTTTGATCCAACTGATTCAAATATTCTAGTTAGTGGCGGATGGGATGACACAATACAATTCTGGGATCTCCGCATTAAATCCTCCGTTAGATCTCTCTTTGGTCCTCATATTTGTTCGGATAGTATTGATATTCACGGAAATAACTTAATTGCTGGTAGCTGGAGGACTCTCGATCAGTTACAGCTATTCGATACGAGAACATTTACGATGACTGCGAATATTAAATGGAATAAAGTTCCATCCGAGCATAGTGCGCTTATTTATACGGTTAAATTCCATCCGAGTGGTGAATTTTTCGTTGCTGGTGGTTCTGGAGAGACTTCTGTTCGCGCATTTTCAATAAAATCTTTCTCTCAAGTTGGAAAGCCAGCTAACTTTAATTCGCCGATATATTCTGTCGCATTCAATAACAATGCTGATTCTATTTTCATTGGAACTCAAAATGGAGAAATTCACAATTATGGTATTCAATTTACCAGAAACTGATATTTCAATAACAAATTGAAGCATTTTATCCATATTTGTGGTTCTGTTTTGTTCTTTATTCTACATTTTCTTTATTTTTTTTAATAATTGTATTTGAACTGATGAAATATGTAGAAACCTTATATAATGTTCTTTAAAAGTACTTTCTTATAACTAGTTTTGCAATTTTTTCTAAAATTAAAAATATAAAACTTAATCATTTTTCTTTAATGGAATGAAATCACTCCTCTCTGACTTTGATCGAAGAACTTAATGGGAAAATTTATCCATTTTTGGTATTAAGAAAAAAAAATCTCATTTTCATTCAATCATATCTAATTACAAGCAAAATATGAATAGGAAATAAGCATCTTTTACGAAATCATCAAAATTAATTTTTTTTTTTTTTTTTTTTTTTTTTTTTTTTTTTTTTTTTTTTTTAATTTTTTTTTTATAAAGGTAGTTTTACGAAATGATATCTTTATTAAATTATAAAGATATAGAAACTGGTCTTAAGCATTGAAATTTATTATAGAATGTGACTGTTTCTTGATAGTAACCGTTATGAAATTGATTTTTCCATATTTGAAACAGATATCTTAAAATACAAATCATTAGGATTATTAAAGTGGACAATTCTGGAGAAAAAGTACAAGAAAAAAAATCCCCAAGGTAATAATTAATCAGAAACAATATCCTTGAGATACACGTCATATAAATGATTCCAAGGTAATTATAAGTCAGAAACAATCTCCTTGAGATACAGTTCATATAAATTAAAGTAAATAAAGATTCTTTTTTTAATTTTACTGAAAAAAATTCTAAATAAAAATCTTATTTTTATTCAAAATCAGGAATAAATATAACAGGAGGAGAAGGTGGTGGCGGTGGTCTTGTTGACCATACAGTCTTACGCATTTTTTCATTATCACTCTTTACCATTGTATCGAGAATTTTCGCTCTTTTCTGCACGTCTTGGTTTTCATCAGAAAGACACATATCGAGCAGACGACGTCCGCCATTTTCGCCTCCGATATCAACCATTCTTGCCGCTAGAAGTGCTCCTTCTGTTTTAACTTCACGAGGAAGTTCGTTGTACTTTTCTGTCAAAATTTTAATCATTGCATCACCTAATTCTTTGTTTTCCCTGCAAGTATCAGAGAAAACAGCAACAACTGGAGCACGCGGACCATCCAGTTCGAGAAGTGATGCAAGAAGAGCTTCTCCTGCCTCTGTTTTAGCAAGTATTGAAGCGTAATGAGAAGCAATTTCAGCTACAGCTCTATTTCCGCGTTCAAGGAGTTCTTTGATTGCTTCTGAGAAGTTATTCTGGCCTAGGTAATGAGCTGCGAAGGAATTTCCGCAGTTAAGAGCCCATCTTAATAAAATATCTGGAGAACACTTTGGCCCGAGGTGTCCTAATATCTGTACTGCAAGATGCTCTGCATGCTCGCATTGTTGAGGAGGAAGGAAGTGGCTTGCGTAAGGAATTAGCAAATCTGGGAATTTTTCCGCAATTTTTTCTAAAGCAACAAAAGCGTGAACGGAAATAACAGGTGGAGAATATAAAAGACGTATTAATGGCTGTATAGCAACTTCTGGCTCGTCCATAAAGTATTGTGCTGCTTCAATTACAACTGAAGCGTTTTGGCTATGTAAAAGAACTGACACTACGCTACGTGTAGACTTTTGAGATGATCGTAAGTGATGTAATGCACGAGATTGAGTCCATGGATCTAAAGCAAGCATAATTGGCCAAATTTTATCGGCTGCTGCTACAATAAGTTGTACTTCATTGATAATCTCACATGCAAATATAGCACCTGAGATAACTATTGTATCTGCTGATCCAAGAGCGGATTGTAGCTGACGTTTAACTGCAGGTCTTTTTTGTTCGCATAGTTTAACTAATTTGGCTGATCCGATAAGAGTTGCTTTTCTAACATATTGACTATCATCGGACATTCCAATTTGAAGTAATTTATCTATAATTTGAACAAGATCTGGATGATTTAAACTTGTAAGTGTCTTGACAGCACGCAATCTGCGTGATTCTCGTGGTGATTTCATTGCTGTGTATAAAGAATTTACTGCTTGCAAGCAGGCATCGCTATCTGATGAAGAAAGTTGTATCATTAGCATTTGCGCCAATATTTCGACTTCATCGCGCTCATTTACAACATGTTGTGCTACTAACGGAGCAAATTGAGATAAATTATACCCGCGAGACATTAATCCGCAGAGAAGTCTGAGTGATACTTCAATAGAGGCATCATCTCGTGACGAAAGACATTCCCTAATACTTGAATAGTACTGTGAAATCACGTCATTCGCTTTACTTCCCACCGACATTTTTGACAATTTCGAAATCAATCAAATTTGACATTGATTTGGCAAATTGTCAAAATAGTTGAGGAATGAAGGAATTCACAGACTTTTTCCAAACAATGGACTGATCAGTAAAAAATAGTCTTTGAATTATTTAATGTAAAGCATATTTCAATGGTAATAAATATATTTAATCAAGTTTTACCTAAAAATTATTGAAATAATAATCAATTTCATGCTAGTTTTTAAGTACATTGGGATTAATACATGGAAAGCATGTTGGTTCTGGCGGAAGCTCGGGAATTGCATATTCTTTATCGTATCTCTTTTTGAAGTTCAGCCTGTTGATTATCAACTTTCTAAATTCTGATAGGCTTTGTGTTGTATAATCAGTTTGAATTGATTTATTAAGAATTAAGCTGATACATGTATAAAATAAATCTAATATTTCTGGTGCTGCAGTAAATGTGAGCATGTCCTTATCTTCGAACTTCAAAGTAATGAATTTTGTCTTTTTATCATCTGCTTCTTCCATTTCAATTTCTTTGATTTCCTTTTTCATAGAATAATGATCCTCTTTTATATCAAGCATACGCCAATTAGCTTCCTGAAGCGCAATTTTAATCGGTATGGCTTTTTTCCAATTTGCTGATTTATTTCCATTTCTTAAATGGCGAATTTCAATATCCTGCATGCAAGAAGATATTATAAATCTTTGAAAGTAAAAATGTGGATCCATTCCTGCCTTATCATAATTGGATCGATTGCTTCCACTCATCCTAAATTAAAAATGATTTTACCTTGTGATTGAATTCAATTTATTTATTCCAAATGGAGTTTTTGATCATGGGAATATATTTTAGGAGTTAAATAATTGATTATGAGCAAATGACGAAATTATTTTTGATTGAAATATGTGTTCATGAAGTATATCTGGAATTTTTTGCAAAACAGCATCCCTGATGTGTAACCTAAGACTGCGAAATCAAATTTATTTTTGATTCATGAAATTTCTTAACTATTGATTATGGACTCGTGTATTTCACTAAACTCAGTACACTTTATTTAAAAGGAATGATACACTAAATACTCGTCTCCAAATTTATTTTGAATTACATCTTCAATTATTTCAATCGAATTCAATTCATTCAAATTTTAATTCAATTGAACAAATATATCTTATGTAAGGTTTTTATTGGTATTTATTAAGTAATTAAATTCAATGTAAAGCTTTCAATTTTAACAAGGTTTCTTCATACTTCCAAGTCCATCAATTTTTGATATTTTTAAATTGAATTTTAAATAACAATAACAAAACTCTTCATTAAAAAAAAAAAAAAAAAAAAAAGGAAGTGGGGCTTCCAGGCACTTCGTGCCCTCTAGCCCTGAAGATGTTTAGTATAACTTTGTCCGGACAAGTAAGGGTCTATCGTCGCTACAGGAAAAGTTACAGGCGTTCCAAGGAAGTATACTTTGAGAAGCCTTCTTCTGGGTCGAAAACATTATATAATGTGTCGCTTTTCACAAATTATATATGTTTTCATGTTTTGTCACTTTTCTGTCACTTTTCAGGAAAAAACATTTTTATTATTATATATAAATGAATTTTACAAAACCACCGTTACCGTTCTTTGGAAATAAGAGTAGATGTAAAGATATTCTATTGAGAGAACTTAAGAAACTACCGAATGGTCTAACATTTGTAGATTTGTTCGGTGGAAGTTTCTATATATCCCATTTGTGCCATACAATATTCCCAGACTCAAAGATTATATGCAATGACTTCGACAACTATATGGACCGTCTCAAACATACTCCAGACACAAACAATATATTGAAAGAGTTAAAAGAAAAGATACCTATAGGTAAGATGGAACGTATACCATTAGATAACAAAAATATTGTGAGAGAGGTTTTGAAAAAAGCAGAATATATAGACTGGGATAGTATATCTGCTAGACTATTATATAGTGGTTCTATAAGAGTTCATGACATTGAAACACTTATGTCAAAAGTTTTATATCTTAACTATACAAATGTTTTCAAAGAGGACATAGAAAAATATATTGAGGGTATAGAGTTTGTGAGATGTCATTGGACAGAGTTGTATGAAAAATATAAAGACAAGGAAAATGTTTTCTTTATAGTGGACCCGCCGTTCTATAACACATGGGATTTTCAATACCAAGTAGACTGGACTTTGAGAGACTCTTTAGAAACTTTAGACGTTTTACATAACTGTCCATGCTTTTACTTTACATCCGATAAAAGTGGTTTGGAAACCGTTATGAGATGGTTAGAGGACATACATGACTATGAGTTTAGATATGACAAGATAGAATATGAGAGAGGTCCTATAAACTGGAGAAAGTGTCATAACAAAGAAATTTTACTAGTAAGTAAATGTGGTTTGAAATAGGACTACTTGTTTTAGGTTTTTTCCATTGTGTCATTTATTTATTTGACGTGGCAGAAAAGTACAGAGAATATGAAGATGAACCAATGCCTGCAAATGTTCAGCATATGTACTCGTAAGAGATATTTTTATCTAATATTAAATGGACGCACAGAACTTAGCGAATGCACAGCAACCTGGACAACCAAACCCAGAGAATATTCCAAATGAAGTTAGAATACAAACTGCAATGGCAAACTATGGTCAAGTGCCAACAGATGTACAAATGCAAACTGCCATGTCAAATGACGCTGCGTTAGGTTTGCCACCATGGTATGCAAATATGAGATGGAAAGAGTTTTATACAAACCCCGAAGTGGGATATAAACAACTTTATGCAGATGACGCGAACACAGGAGTTGACCCAGAATATGTTTTCTACCAGAGGAGAAATAGAATGTATGAGCTCCAGTTAAAGAATGCTATGGAACTCAACAGGAAACGTAAGAGACTAGGCGGACATTAGATTTTTACATATAGTAAAATGGGTTTCTTCAGTAGTATTGGAAACTTCTTCAGAAGAGTTGGAAGAGGTATATGGAATGGAATAAAATCTGTCGGAAGAGGAATTTGGAACGGTGTCAAAAATATTGGTAAAAGGGTAGGTCAGTTTGTTGGTATTATACCTAAAGACCCTGAACCAGAAGAACAAGCTCCTGTTATACAACAGCCTGAACCTGCACCACAGTCTAGTTGGCAACCAAATCCAACACCTCAACCGTATTAAAAAATTATATTTTTACCGTTCGATAGTAGTTGTATATGAAACTAAGTTCTAAGTAAAACGCATGGTATAATGGAATTATTCTTTTTCTTCCATCTGTTGTAAACCATACTTGAAAGTCTGAAATACTTCCACTTGGTGGTTCATATAGCTTTGTAGGTTTTTCGTAAAAGTCATTCATCAGACATAAGAAAGAGTTTTGTGCACCAGAAAATGAAGCATGAACGATAATAGCATCTGGGTCGAAAACATTTTCATATGTTCCATTAGGGTTTTCGACTTCATAAAAGTCCGGGTGTACTGGATATTCTGCAGGCTGATTTAACATCCTCAGAAATCTATACCATGCCAAGTTGTTATATTTTGTAGAAATATAAACGTTTTCTCCAAGGTCTTCTATTCTATTGATTTTAACAGTTGCATTTTTCCTGTCATATATAATATCGAGATGGTACTCTCCTTCGTCAATGTTATACTGCTTTGCATATTCGATATAGATGTCGTTTATTTTTTCTTGAAAAGCTTGAAGAGTTGTTTCTAAGTTTACAAGCAAATTCACTTGTAAAAGTTTTCCCTGTTCAAATTTCTCATACGTACGTTTTTCTTTGTTATAGTATCGAACTTCAAAACCGACTGTAAATGGGAAACCATGTATGGCTTCTGAAATGAACTTCATTCTACGAAAGCCAATAGCTTTTGTGACAGATGGGTCTCTTAACCATCTTAACGGGTAGTCAAAACGATAGCCTTCATGCTTTACGGTCTCTGTCTCAAACTTTTGACCGACATTCGTAAAAAGTTCATCTAATGGTTTAGTTGTAGCAACTCTTGAATTTTCTTTTTCTATTGAAAGCATATTTTATCTAGAATAAAAATGTCAAATGAAACAGCGTCTATGAGAGAAATACAACACAACCGACAACTCATTATACAAGCTCTAAATAAGAACACAACAAACTTTTCAAACTATTCTAAGATATCTGAGTCATTGAAAGAAGGAAACTTAAAACTGACATTAAACCCAATGACAGATGAGTTTCTGTTTCAAGACAATAAGAACCATACTGTTTGTATAAATCCAACAAAAGGAACTTTAAACGAGAAACCTATAAATGAACTTCTTTTGAAAGCAGATGTTGACAACAAAGCTGACAAAACATATGTAGACGATGCAATAGCAAAAGAAGAAGAAAGAGCTAACAAAGCTTATGCAACAAAAGAACATACTCATCCTGAACTAGCAGACAAAACATATGTTGACAATAAAATGTCAAGTGAAGTGACAAGAGCTGAAAACGAATATTCTAAAAAGACTCATACACATTCTATATCTGAAATAACAAACTTACAAGAAACCTTAAACATGAAAAGTGCCGTTGGACATACACATTCTATATCTGAAATAACAGACTTAAACGTTAGCCTTGAAAAGAAAGCAGATAATGGATGGGTGGCTAGTAAGTTAGAGAAGAAAGCAGATAAGGAATATGTGGATGAAAAAGATAACGAAAATAAAGAAAGGGTTGACTGGTACCATGAATGGACATCGAAGATTTTAAAAAGTAAAGCCGATACAGGATGGGTTTCAGGATGTTTAGACCTTAAAGCGGATAAAACATATGTTAACGATGAGTTAGAGAAGAAAGCAGACAAGAACCATACACATACAAGTTTTACAACTGTTGGTATAGAAAGTATTGAAGGAACGGTTGAAGAAACTGGTGGGGATGCATTATATTGTAAACCTCCTAACTTTCCACAAGGTTTAACATCGGATGACGACATAACGACGATGAGAAACATTAGATGTAAAGATGTTTATGTCATGAAGGATGAACATAATATTAAATTCACTGCTCAAGATTTATATGACAAGAAAGCAGACAAAACAGAGCTTCAAACATTAAAGACAGAAATACTTCAAACATTATATCCTATAGGCTCTATTTATACGTCAATGAACTCTACCAGACCAGAAGTAGTACTTGGTTTTGGAACTTGGACTCAAATAGTCGACAGGTTTTTGTATTGTGCAAACTCTTCAAAGGAAACAGGTGGAAGTAAAACGATTTCAGGTGAAAACTTACCTGCACATAGTCACTACATAGATTTAAGTACATCTCAAGCAGGTTGGCATAAGCATAATTTTTGGGATTGGTCAGCAATGAAAAAAGGTAAAGGATATGATGTTAAAGACGACGTTCAGTTTGCTATAAATTGTTTCTGGGGTAACACTCAGGGAGATGGAAACCATACACATCGCGTTTCGGGATATACGCAAACAACGGGACAAAGTAAAGACTACATGCCACCTTACATGACAGTTTACGCATGGTATAGAATTGCTTAGTCGTCATGTTCCACTTCTTTAGCATATTCGTCAGGAGTTGTCTTATATTTGTTAGGAACTGTCTTTGAAAGTATACCACCTTGAACTTTGACAAGTTTGAAACGAGGTCTGGCAATAGTAGTTTTATCTTCTGCTTGCAGTCTGTACATTTTGCCATGTTTGCCTAAAACTTCATAATATTCTCTTGTATACTTTCTTCTATTTTTACGAACACGAATGTGAGTACCTGTCGGGTTCCCATTGTTGTCATAGTCAATAGTATTTTCATATGGGTCGCGTTTAGGTATTTCTATTTTACTTTGTCACCTTTCTGAAGTTTGAAGCCCGGCATTCTTTCTTGTTTGTCTCTTTTGACTAAATTATTAAATATATAGTCTTTCTCTAAGTCAGGGTTGTTTTTCATTTCTTCGGGGAGTGGTTTCCCAAACCTTTTTGTTTACGGCTATTGTAAATATTTAAAACTTGTCTCATCTTTGCCATGGAGAAGTGTCTATATTTGTCGTCATATGACATTTCATTTGCTTCACCACCTTGTGGTTGGTTTAAGTCTCTTAACATTTTTATACAACCGTCAATGACACCAAGAGCAGAATGGTTTTGGTCGACAATGAAATATTGGTTTACATTTTTTGAACGCAGATAGTTTTTTACATCGTCTGATTTGAAAGAACTTTCACAGTCAGATGTCAGTTTTGTTGGATGGTATTTGTCAACGAATATTGTCAAAGCTGCTAAGATATCTAAAATATTTTTGGACTGTAATGGTATGGCTTCACAGTATCTTGTGTTTTGACCGACAAATATTAGCCAGTATGGTGGTCCATCTTCTCTATACCTCGGAATGTTTTCCAAGATATCCATAAACCAAGCATTTGGTGTTGAACTAAAGATTTTTACCATGAGTGCTTTCTTTGTCGCTTTAGAAACATAGGGGTCCTTGTTTGGATTCGTCATTTTTTAACCCATAAGAAATGGGTTTATTTGGCGCGTTAGCAGGAGTTGCATCCAGATTTTTGCCCGCAGTGGGAACCATAGCCAGAGGTGTATTTGGAGTTGGAAGGAAGATTTTGAGTACATTAGGTATACTTAAAGAGAAAGCACAACCTATTATACAAACTGTACAGAAAGGTTGGATGTAGCACGAGATGCAACAAATCTTATTCCAAATCCTGAAACAAGAGGAAAAGTTCAAGGATGGATGGACAATGTAGGAAGACAAGCAGGAAACTATTATAACAAAGCAAATGACTACTATAACCAAGCAGGGACACTATATGGACCAAGGTGAAAGATTCTTTAACAGAGGATATAACCATGCACAACAGTGGGTAAACAATAACCAACCGCAACCACCTCAAACTTGGGGAATGTAAAGTTTTTTACTGAGATGAAATGAACAATACAGCATTGAGACAAATGGGTTCAAGATGGATTTGTCGGCTTCCAGCAGTTACACAACGTGTTTGTCAAGTTCTTCCTATACCTCAGGAAGTTTTAGACCGACTTAAAAAACAACAACAACCAGTTGAAAACAAACCAAACTAAAATTTTTTACTGAGATGAAATGACCGAAGAAGTTGAAACGGTAGATTTGACACCACAAACAAAAAGTTCAGAACCATTGTCAAAACCTGTCAAAGAACTTACAGATGAAGAGAAAAATTCAATAATAGAAAGTGCCAGGTCTGGAAATACAAACCCTAACTACAAAGTCACTTTTCATAAAAATGGAACGGCTAGTATCTCAAAAAAGAAACAGACTCTCACAAATAAAATATTGAAGTCTGAAGGAGCTTCGAGACAACAGATGGAAAAGTTTACTTCACTGACCAACAGTTCATTATAGAACATCTCATTGACTTAGAGTCGAAATATTCTAAACTTTACAACAAACACAAAAAGTTGAAAGGAAAACAAAAACAAATGGCATATGATATTTATGAAGATGTTGACGACACAACTGTTCCTGCAAGTGAGGTAAAGTCAAAGGAACCGAAAAGTGACGAAAAACCGATAGAAGAAGAAAAACCAAAAACTGAAGATAAACCAAAACCAAAGTTTAGTTTGGAAACTAAACCAAGTCAACCTTCATTAGCTGGTATGGGTTGGCGTCAAAGACTTATGGCAGCAGGCGGTTATGTTAAGTAAAGAGAAAAAAAAATATTTTTTTTATTTTTATAAAAAATGCCCCCATATAGAATGGATAGAAAATCTGCTAGAATAAAAGCAGAGTTGCAAAGTTATGGTTGGAGAGTTTCGAAGAAGTTTAAATATAGGAAGGAAGACCCATAAAAGTCTATGACAAATTGTCTGGTCTTCGCTACGAAATGGATTTGGAAACAGCACGTGCAAATTATCCAAACAGACTAGAGAGGTTAGAAGAAGAACGTCTTATGGACATGCCTTTCGATGTTAGTGAACCTCAAGTTGAAGGACACGACGGCTTTGCCAGATTCTACTGGAAACATGACGAACAATTGCATCCTTTGAGAAGGAAAAAGGAAAAGGTGAAGACACACATGCTCCCATGGAAAGAACAAGATATGCATATGAGAAGTACCGTGAAGTTAGAAGTCAAATTACATCTGTCGAACCTTTACAGTAAACTTTGACGAAGGAAAGAACAAAGAAGGCTTCATGGGTGTACTTGCTGCCATACAAGACGGAAATAAGAAAGGACACAATCTCAGATTGACTATAACAGATTTGGATGGTCACATTTACTATGCACATGGCAATGAACAAACAGCCGCAAAACTTCTTGACGCTTTCAAGACTACAAAGAGAGAACAAATGTTTGACTCCGACTCAGACATTTTGAATGCAATTGAAAATTGCAAGTGTTCAAGTTCCGTTCGATGGTACCAACCTAACCCTCAAGCAGTCAGACAACATGTTTGTTAGATGAGAAATATGAAGTAAAAACGTTTTTTAAAACCATATATTTTTACATATATTAAATGCTTCAGGTTGAAAAACAAAGAACAAAAGTAGCAGATACAAAACCGTTAGACTATATCTTTACAAATGCTGGTAGGACTATTTCAGATGAAGAAATTTCATCCCGAGCTTACAGGTTTGACTATCCAATTCGTTGGCTTCAAAGTCCTTCAGATGCAAAGGCAATAGGATTTAGAAGAGTTTTGTTTTCAAATAGAACTAACGCGTTTATGTTCGCAGTATATTTTCATGGGCAGTATAAAGGTTCTGATGGTCTAATAGACAAATTTGATGAAATGAGGATCTTTACAGTTCGTTCAGACGAAAGTCTTGAGAAAACTCTAAATGACTTTCAAACTCAAATGAACAAATACTATTGGGAATTTCAAGAAAAATACGACTCTTTACTAAATGGAACATACTATCTGAAACTAGAATATGACAAGATGAACTCCACCGTTTCATTTCAAAAGATTGAAATTAACCCTCCAAGAGATACAGAGTTTTTATTTTGGAAAGTAGACAAACGTTCTTGGGCACAATTTTCTTCGGTTACTAAACCAGAACGAACCATTACCACCAGATGGTCCATTTAAATTTATACTTCCACCAGCAGATTTGACAGTTTATAGAAACGTGTTTGACCCTCAAAATGTTATGTGCCATGCAAGTTTCAGTTCAAGCAACAATAGTTTTCTATGTATTGGTAAGGACGTTTATGACTTTGCTTCTAAATTCTACGAACCACCTAGTAACAGTTTCTCTGACTTTCAAGTTTGGTTCACAACAAATGGTGTGCAGCATATTATACCATTGTACTATGACTTTTATCTCGAATTGTCTTTCATATACAACTACGGAAAAGTGCTGAAAAAGTATTGAAAAATATATTTTAGGTGAAGAGGTTAGATCTCACCTCTTTTCTCACCTGTTTTTTCACCCTCTTGAATTTTCATGAATTTCCTTAAGATAGAAAAAAAGTGAGTTAAAATGAGATGTTTACTGAAGGGGTCCCTCGGTCCCTCGGTCCCTCGGTCAACTAACATCTTTTTGAAAATGGTGACAACATGACATTTTGACAACAGTCGGGAAAATGTCAAGACTTCTTCATCGTAACGAGTGTAAATGAACCAAAAATATATTTTAGGTGAAGAGGTGAGATCTCACCTGTTTTCTCACCTCTTTTCTAACCTCTTGAATTTTCATGAATTTTCCCGAAATAAAAAATAAAGTTAGTTTTTTTAAAAAAATATTTTTTATTTTGTATGTAAGAACAGTAATGTCAGTCGAAGCAAAAACGTTCACGAACAAATCTAATGGCGAAACATTCACAAAAGGCACTTACAACGGTATTGAAGTCTTACGTAGAGACAAGGATGGTTATATAAATGTAACAAATATGTGTCAGCAGTTTAGGAAAGACTTTAGAAAGTTGTTGGAAAATAAGTCCTGGGAAGAGTATTATAAGGCATTTTGTGAAGAATATAGCAACCGCCGGAATTCCGGCGGTTGGTTTTTATACAAAATTCATGCAGGAATTCCTGATGAAATCAAACAGGTTAGAGGAACGTATGTAGACCCAAGACTTATAAACTATATAGCAATGTGGGCTTCTCCAAAATATTGCATAGCAGTTGGAAAAATTATGGACTCCATAGACAAGAAAGTTCATGAGAAATTAGATGAAGAAGAACTTGAAGATACAGTAGAGAATGCTAAACCTTTGTTCGAACAAGAAGTTAGAAAAATGTGCGAAAAACAATTTGAACATGAACGTGAGATATGTTATGGTTATAGAGATTCTCCATACGAACTAGACCAATGGGAACAAGAAGATTTAAAGAGAGAATTTAGAGAATATGAACTCGCTAAGATAGCATTAGAAGCTGCAGAAAAGAAGTTAAAAGTTTGGGGTCGTTTTGTAAAAAAATATTGTGAGTAAATGAACCATTTATTTTTATTGAATTCGGCAAAAATATATTTTAGGTGAAGTGGTGAGATCTAACCTGTTTTCTAACCTCTTTTCTAACATCGTAGAAAACTCATGAAATTTACACCAAAAATATATTTTATGTTAGCATGTTAGATCTAACCTCATTTCTAACCTCATTTCTAACATCGTAGAAAACTCTTGAAATTTACACCAAAAATATATTTTAGGGTAGAAGGTTAGATCTAACCTGTTTTCTAACCTGTTTTCTACCCTCTTGAAATTTCATGAATTTCCTTAAGATAGAAAAAGTATTGAAAAATAAAGTTTATGTTAGCATGTTAGATCTAACACGTTTTCTAACATTTTTTCTAACATCGTAGAAAACTCTTGAAATTTCATGAATGGCTCGATGTTGTCCATTGTTCTGTTTCAGAACTAGTCTTGTACTGTTTCAGAACAATATTTGTACTGTTTCAGAACAATATTTGTACTGTTTCAGAACAATACTTGTTCTGTTTCAGAACAATATTTCCCGTCAAAGCTCTCAATTTGTGAGAAAAATTTTCTGTTTCAGAACAATATTTGTTCTGATTCAGAACAATATTTGTACTGTTTCAGCAGAACAATATTTGTACTGTTTCAGAACAATATTTGTACTGTTTCAGAACAATATTTGTACTGTTTCAGAACAATATTTGTACTGTTTCAGAACAATATTTGTACTGTTTCAGAACAATATTTGTACTGTTTCAGAACAATATTTGTACTGTTTCAGAACAATGTCCGACGTACCACCAAAAAATATATTTTATGTTAGCATGTTAGATCTAACACGTTTTCTAACCTCATTTCTAACATCGTAGAAAACTCTTGAAATTTCATGAGTTTTGACACTTTCACAAAAAACATAAAAAATAAAGTTAGTTTTTTTAAAAAAATATTTTTTATTTTTATTGTAAGAACATGTTAGCAACAACTTCACCAAACTCTTTAGTCATGAACCCAACTTCAATGTTAGTAGAGATGAAAAGCTTCATTCCTTCTTCATATACTTTCGAAACAGAAATCCAGAAGATAAAGCAGGAACTTCTCCAAGGAGATTTAGACTGTTGTGCGAAAGATGAAACAAATGAACAATATCTTTATGAAATGCAGGACCTCATCGACCATCTACCCAAATTGCCTGAAATACAACAACAAAAGCTTACTATTCCTGAATTCGATGAAATAGAAGTGAAACCAACTGACTCGGTAGAAATAAAGAAGTTCATACGAAAGGTAAACTATGAGTTTCTAGGATTTCATTGCAACCACAAAGTCATGGACAAAGATTGCGACATGGTATATAAGAACATCTCTGACATATATAAATCTGAAGAATTTAAGACCTACGACAACTTTGTTTCGTTAGTTGCTGAATGTGTATGGCAGATAAGAGATAAAGATAGAAGAGGTAAAGTATGGAACGAACAAATAAAACCAGCAACTTTTGAATTTAAGAGGACCATTGACGCTATAGTTGTTTTAGCAGGTAAGGTTTCAATGTACAATGCTAAAATGAACCCACAATGTTCTAAATGTAAAGCGGCAATTAGGAAATATAACTACTCCGTCAAAGAGATAGAAAGAATGAGAAACGACTATGCTGACTTAAAGAAAGAAGTAGAGAAACCAGCAGAAGATAAAAAATGGACATGTTAGAATTTCTGAACAAAAACTATCCAACTGCTGACGATTTCCTTCTATCTGATGTCAAGAAGAAATATAAAGAGACTTTCGGCATAGTTTAAAACATTCGATGTACTGACAGAAGAAATCGAAGCTACAAAACTGTTTAGAATTTCAAATATACATCGTACAATTCATGTAAAACGCTTGTGAAAAAAACAGGTGAGAAAAGAGGTGAGAAAACAGGTGAGATCTCACCTCTTCACCTAAAATATATTTTTGGGTCATTTACGCTCATGTTTGACAAAACATTTACACTCATTTCGATGAAGTCATGACAAAACATATACGAAGAAGTTTATTTCCTGTGTTGTTGTCAAAATGTCATGTTGTCACCATTTTCAAAAAGATGTTAGTTGACCGAGGGACCGAGTGACCTGGTGACCCTCATGAAAATTCAAGAGGTGAAAAAAGAGGTGAGAAAAGAGGTGAGATCTAACCTTCTACCCTAAAATATATTTTTGCTGAAAAAATGACCAAATTTCATTATATAACTGTTATTTTTTTACCAAGTGAACTTTAACACTTCGTAAAAAAATCCCTGAAATCATATCTTTTATACATGAAAATCGCAATTTTTTGCGATTTAGACTTTTTTTGGTCTTGCATAAAACTCATGAAAATCGTGAAAAAAATGACCAAATTTCATTATATAACTGTTATTTTTTTACCAAGTGAACTTTAACACTTCGTAAAAAAATCCCTGAAATCATATCTTTTATACATGAAAATCGCAATTTTTTGCGATTTAGACTTTTTTTGGTCTTGCATAAAACTCATGAAAATCGTGAAAAAATGACCAAATTTCATTATATAACTGTTATTTTTTTACCAAGTGAACTTTAACACTTCGTAAAAAAATCCCTGAAATCGTGAAAAAATGACCAAATTTCATGAATTTCCTTAAGATACAAAATAGAAAAAATAAAGTTAGTTTTTTAAAAAAAATATTTTTTATTTTGTATGTAAGAAACAGAAAATGACAAACATTGAGTTTGAAACAGTTAAAAAGATAGACAATGACACCAAAGTGGTTAGAATTGGTGATTTAAACGTAAGATACTCAAAGAAATACAAAAAATATTCTTTGTCAGACATTCTAACACCATCTGGAAAGAGAGCAAAGGACTGGGTTAGAAATGCTTCAACTCAGAAAATTTTGACAAGAAATCCTGAGCTTTTGATATCGGTAAGATTCTATGGAACTACAGCATATCTTATAGACAAAAGTCTTATACCAATAGTTTTGTTATGGTTAGACCCAGTTGTTGGATATAACTTCATAACATATGGTTCATTCGATACTGAACGTTGCAGTGAGGGCTTACTTTACATCGTTCAGAAACCGAAGGACTTCAACACAAAAAGATATAAGATAGGAAGAACATATAATATAACTAAAAGATATGACAGTACAGTCAATAGAGTCAAGGTTGTGTTTGTTAACGATATGAGAGCTGCAGAAACAGAACTACTTGAAAAGTTTGAAAAATGTATGGTGCTCCCACGAAAGGTAAAGAAACGTTTGAAGTAGATGAGATAGATAGTGCTATAAAATTATTTGACGAAGTTGCTGAAAAATACATGTAAAGCGTTTATTTTTACGCTTGACTTCAGATGGCTCAGGTAGCTCTATAAGGTAAATTGTCTTGTCAAATCCTTCCGACATTCCGAGTCCTTCCATCCGACATTCCGAGTCCTTCCTTCCGACATTCCAAGTTCTTCCTTCCGACATTCCAAGTCCTTCCTTCCGACATTCCGAGTCCTTCCTTCCGACATTCCAAGTCCTTCCCGACAACTGGAAAAAAATTTCCTGTTGTTCGTCCGTAAACCATTCAAATTTTCGAAAATTGAGAACTTTTTGGTCAAACTTCAGAAAAAGTTTTTCCTTCCGACAGAAAAAGTTTTTCCTTCCGACAGAAAAAGTTTTTCCTTCCGACATTCCGAGTCCTTCCTTCCGACAGAAAAAGTTCTTCCTTCCGACAGGACACAAACGAATGTCCGACGTACCACCAACCGAGTCCATTCCAAAGCCAGAAGAACCGACAGCCCCAACCCACAACAGACTAAGACTAAACACTTACATTTTTCAAGCTTGACTTTTTACAATTTGAACTTTGTTCGCGTAGATGTGAATTCTGAAAGAAGTATGAGGGTCTTGTATGACTTTGTACTTCTCCCATAGTTCATGTCTGTCAAACTTACCTGCCATGGACTCTTTCATAAGTTCCATGAAATCGTCTTCGGACAATCCGGGGAAAAGTATAATATCAGTAAGTATTCTCTTTACATCCTTACTTAAACTCTTTGCTGTCTGTACACAAATGACAACTGAGATGTTAAAGTGTCTGAGCTTCTTAAGAATTCGACACATGTCTTGTTCTCTGTTCTTTAACAAAGGATGAGAAGCAAAGTCATCTAAGATAAGAAGACATCTATGAGGGTACGTTTTCCAATCGTAAGATTGCAATTTCTTCGAAATGTATTCTATCTCTTTCTGTTTGTTTCTGAAGTGTTTCTTTTCTAATATTCTCTGCATTTCCTCATTTGGGTCTTTAAACTTAGAATTTATATACTCATTTATAGCATTATACTTCAAAACTCTTCTTTGGTACTTCTTTATCCAATCTAACAACTCAGAGTCTTTTATACATACTAACTTAGACTTCTTTATAATATCTTTGAACGAATTGACGGTTTGGTCAAATTGACCAGAAGTACTACAAATAACAACTAACTCATAGAATGGGTTCTTCTCATCTAGTTCTTGTTGTTGTGCAGCCATTTTAAGATAAGTGAAAGTCTTACCCGACCCAGGTGGTGCAATTAGACCTGTTATACCATTCTGAGCAAATAAGAACTTGTCATGTATGGGTTTTATCTGAGCATTTTCTAACTTCCTCTTGTTCTTGTTTAAAACATTCTCAAATTTTTTGTCAATGTCAGCAAACTTTTTTTCTAACATATTTTTAGAAAAATTAAAATTTTTATCTTTTAGAAAATGTCTAGTGATTTCGCCATCTATATTCGAGACAAGCTTTTCGACAGCAAAACATCTGTCGACCATAAAATCTTACATAGTGTAAACAAGAAAGGTGAATTTGTTCTAAAGTTCTGTTTCTGGGAATATGACAAGAACCATAAAACATTAAGCAGAGAAGTCTTAAAATTTGTCAATGACAGACTTGTTGACAGAGATGACGCCTCTTGGAGAGATGAAGTCCAACAAAACTTCTTAGAATGCAAGAAGACACATGCACTGTTCTTGAAGATGAAATAGAAAACAGAATAGAAGAGCTATTAAAGGACAAAGAACTTTTACAAAAATATGGTTCTGAGAAGTTTGACATAACTCCACAGAAAGAAGAAGAGAGAAAAGAAAGAAAAGAAAGTAGAAGAAGAGAAGAAAGAACCTGAACCAGAGCCAGAGAAGAAGAAATTTGACATGTAAAAATAAAATTTTATTTTTTAGAACATTTCTGGTCAATGTCAATGTTCTCTTCCTCTTTAGGAGCAAACACTGGCTTAGACTCTAAAATCTTTTTACCCAATTTACCTTGAACTTCTACAACTTTAGACTCATAATATTCATAGTCGTCTGCTTTCTTGGTTCATAAGGTATAACAAGTTTGTATGCTTTACCTTCTTTCGAGTTTTGAAACCTTCTGTCAAAACTTTCTTTGACTGCTAACAAACCTTCTATGTCTAAGTCTTCAAATTTCGCACCATTTTTAGTCACAATAGCAAACTTAACTGGTTCGATGTTCCAAACTTTGCTGAATGAAGACTTTTCAAAATGGTAGAAGTAAACATTCAAATATGTGAATGGGTCTAGTTCTTCTTTAAGTCCTGACATGTACTTGTTTACTGAGATGAATTTTGTCATCTTTTCTATCGGATAAAAAAATATTTTTTTTTAAAATTTACTCAGAAAAATTTTTCTTTGTATATACACCATTCTGAACATCTAAAAGACTTTTGACATTTGCCAAGAATGTTCGTTTAGACGCTGTCATATAACCATATTCTTGACAATATTGTTTATACGAATCGTACAATGACCTTTCATCTAAACACTCAAAGTCAGTTTCATCTATGAACAGTTCATATACACTCTTGTTTGCTTCTAACAATGTTTGTCTCTCTTCGGTATGTGGAATTTGTCTTGGATTGAACTTTGAAATATCTAATGTCATAAAATATGAAGAACAAGTGGTTGTAAAAGTCAGATGTCAAAGTTTCTGCTAAGTCGTCAAAATATTCTGTATCTTGCATATGAGCTTTCTGACGTTCTGACAACTACATATCTTCTGTCAGAACTTTCTAACTTCATCGGAACAGCATTGTTTTGAAACCATAATGAAATTTACAACATTTTCACAAACTCTTTGGTCTTTATATTTTCTTTCAACAACTCCAACTTTGTCTGTTATAAGACTCTTCAAAGCATCTGAGTTTCAAAACTTTTGTTGTATCTATACTTTGAAGTTCGTTACATACTATAAGTTTCATATTCTCTATTGAAGAGTTAAACTTGCCACAGATGTTTTCTAAGTTTGTCATATTAGGGTTCGAATAACCTTCTAACAGTTTGCACAAAATATCTGTAAAGAATGTGTTCTTACCTGTTCCTTGTTTTCCAATTATAATGAGAGCAGTTTCATTTTTAGCACTTGGATGTTGTAAGATGTTTGCAAACCAACATAAATATATACTCATAGACTCTTTCGTTTCCATTGCATATAATTTCTTTGACATGGTCTAACCAAGCTTCTATAATATTTTCTTTCCATTCTACTTGTTCATATTTATATCCAGTGAAGATAGAATAGAAGTTTGGAGAAGGTGTATAGAACTTTATACCACGAACTGAAAAATCTTCAAGTTTTGACAATAAGATATCCCAAGCATCTAACATCTTCATGCCAACTTGTACAACTTTATTTTCTTAAGTTTCTGTTTACATTCTTGTTCTGAAACTATTGTTGCTCTTGGTTTGTTAAAGACTACATCCCATTCTTTCATAACATAACATTCTGGGCAGAGTCGACATAAATGACTAAACGTTTCAAATTCTCGACTGCTTTGTATAGTCTCTAAATGGACACATATTTCTGAATGTTTGGAAGTCATAAAAATCTGAAACATCTATTCTGTACATTTTTATAAAAATAAAAAAAAATATTTTTTTTATTCTTGAGCTATTTGTTGCATTTGTTGTTCTTGAGCTATTTGTTGTTGAAGTTGTTCTTGTAATACAATACTTTCACCAGTTGCATCTTCCAATTCGAAACTTTCTGCCGTCATTGACAAATACATAGGACATAAAAGTTTTACAGGAACAAAGTTTGCGTCAACTAAGGTTAAGTTTATGTTTGCTAAAGTGTTTGAGTTTACTAAAGCTGAAAACTCTGCATTCGAATGAACAATAGGCAAACCAGCAGAGAAAGTGTTGTTTATACGCATAAGTATCTTTTGGTCATAGTAGTTTCTGTCGACATTCGAATAGCACTTTGAACCTAAGTTTGAAACAATATATAAAATAGGTGTACTTAAAGTCAATGGAACAGACATTCCTTGTATGACACCTTTTCCTGTTATAGGAAACTGTTGGTAGTAAAAACCAGATATAAGTTTTGTATTATAGCTCATATTGTTTATAGTAAACTCAGTCGGACATCCAAACATAATGAAACCTGCTCTAGTTGCAGCACATGTTACACTCGTCCTTAAAGTATTAAATAAGTCAACAAAACCTGTTGGTGGTATATCTGAGTAAGTATCTTCAAAGGAGTATTTTTTACCATTCACAACAATAAAATCTTCTGGTGTCAAAAGAGCAAAACAAGCTTTAGTCGTCATTGTGTTTAAGGTTAGTTTACAATATCGTCCTTGAGGACTTTGTAAGTTTGTTGTTATAGAATTATATGACTCAGGGTTTTTAGTCGTAATAGTATAAACCACTATGTCTTCTGCCATTTTACTTAGCAAATAAACTTTAATGAAATGTTGTGGTCGTCAAATATTTTTATAACGTCTGGGAAACTATATTTTAAGTTCAACGTTTCACCTCCTTTCATAACGTATATCTTGTCAATGACATTATATGAAACACCACAGCAACTAACGTCGGGTTCTATTTCTTTGATGTTTATATCGTCTGCCTCTGTCAAAAGTTTCAATAGTTCTTTCAAAACTTCATGAGGTGCAATGACATATGAGTTCACTTTTACAGGGTTGTGTTCGACCAAGTTTAACATTATACCTAAAGCTTGACAAATCTTCTCCTGAGTTTGAAGTTTGTTTTTCAGTTGTTGGTAGTCATTTCGAATATCTGCAACAGAACTTAAGTCTCTGCTAACTCAGGATATGTTGGGTTCTTTTACAGGAACAATTGTTATACCATCTTCGTCTTCGTATGGTTTCCCCACTTCAACATCTCTTTCTTTGACATTGACAACAACACTTTGACTGTTTGTTTGAGTTGGTGAATTTAACTTCACATCTGCCACCGCCATTAAACCTTTTGAAACACTTACGCTTCTATTTTTCGGAAATGACATTTTACTTCGAATAAAAATATGGACGTATTGAGTATCTCTTCGAATTGAAGCAGAACAAAGTTTACACACACAAACAATACAAATACATTGACAGAATAGTTCTTTATACAAACAATGGAAAATGTTATAGAATAGCAGTCTTTGCTGAACCAAAATATTTTCATAAAGCAAAGAAAGTTGGTATAACTGAAATGGTGAAAGTTCTTGAAGCAGACAAAAATATAACAACAAAACTTACAGATATTTCTAAAGGAAAGTTTATAATACAATTTTATGTCAAAACTGGCGTACTGTCAATATTTGACGGAGAGAAGTCAGTTCAAGAACAACTTACTGACCTGCTGCCAAAATCTGCTCGATGGAAGCTGTCGTTATGCCAATCTGAGGAGCCCCAGCAGGTTTCATCGAACGAATCTTCAAAAGAGCATCTTCCGTGAAAAGTGCTATTGGTTTTGTAAACTTCTTTGCTTTCAATTCATCTGGACCGTCTCTGTCACCAGTATATTGTATTTGAACTGTACCAACAGTTGAAATACCACCCATAAAGTCTTCTGAGTCAGCAAATGGAATGCCAAGCCAAAAGTTTGAACGGTCTCCATTTGTATATTGAGTTTTTTGACCTCCTGTATGAGTCCATACTTTCACATATGGCATAATAGAACTTTGCATTTCAGGGTTAATGGTTGTTGTGAAGTTGTTGTTAAAGTTCATAGCATCTAATGTCAAGTTGTATGACCTCATATCCTCAACTGTAGAATATTCTTCTCTTGGATAATATTTGCCATCTATGTTTATATGATATTTAATACCAGGGTTGTAGAAACAAGAATAGTCATTTATAGTTCGTCTGAACAGTACAAACATAGTATCTGCATGTTTCATTGCAGTTGTTAAAGCAATATCTGTTCTTGCACCTGGGTCAGCACTTTGGTTTCCAACTTCACCTGCAAAGTCTTTGACAGATATTTGGTGTATAGGGAACATAAGTGGAACTGCAATATATTTGGCAGCTAAAGCATTTGAAATATCTGGGTCCAACATATAGACTGCAAGTCTGCTTTCTATTCTCTTGCATTCAAACTTTTCGCATGTGAACTTAACTGGGTCCCAAGCATCTCCAGCAGCATTGAAATAATAGTTTACTTCAGTGTTGAGGTTTGAGAAACCAAAGTCTAAGTCAACTTTGTCTTTGCAAAATTCGGCGAATGGCGTTTTATTTGTTCCCTCTACGTCTGTAAGAGTGAATGGGTCTTGTGTTGGTGCAATGACTAAGTTATTTTTGCTTGGAGTAAGTTCGATAGAAATTTTTCCTGCCCAGTTTGGCAAGTATCTTAAAAACCTGAAGATGAGGAAAGATGACAAAGGAACTCTAAGTTTCAGTTTTACTTTGGTTACTGCTGCTGCAGTTTGTCCAGAAAGGTCAACATAAACTCCTGGAACGTTAGGGTCAAGTCTTCTTATTTTCTCAATAGTTGCATACTGGTCTGTTTGTTCTCTAGCTTGTGGTTGTACTGAGTTTCTCAAAGCGAACCATTCATAGTTTGCCCATGTTACTGTTTGAACTAAGTCAGAGTTAGAATATATCTTATATCCCATGAAAACTTCTGGAGCATATTGGTATCCGACATAGAAAATTCCATTGCAACCTTTCTTGTTAGACAACTTGGCAGAAGGTTTTATTTCAATGTCTTGTTCCACGTATAAGAATGAGTTGTCAATAGAAATTATATGAAACCTGTCGCAAGCAATATCTACTGTTGTTGAAGAACCTTCTCCAAACTCACCTACATTTCCATAAGAAACAGCAGTTGTATATTCGTAAGTTCCAGGAACTATTTCTGACCTTCTAATGGCATTGTCGCATTCGTTATACCATTCGGAAACATTTCCATTCATGGCATCCAAAACTGTTGGCGTTATATTCTGAGCGGCGTACATTTCATATGGGTAAAAATATAGAATAGTTGGATTTATTTGTCATAATAGAACCCACGTGGACCAAGCTTTACTTTCTTCCTGGCTGAGTTTTTAACTCTTCTTTTTCCTTCATTGCCACTACTTTCACTAGATGAAGTTACTTCTTCACTACTTTCACTTTGTTCTACTCTTCTCTTCTTCTTTGGTGTCGCTTTTGGTAACATGCCCTCTGCTTCAAGTTGTTGCATCTTTGCATCATGTTCACCTAGTATGTTGCAAATTTCACGTGTCCTTTTTGCCTTTAGGCTCTGGTCGCCCATCTCAGGTATCCTATATCCTAGAAAGATTTCGTCATAGTTTGTATTTGAGTCTTCGCGTATTGTTTGCATGACTCTTTCCTGAGTTTCCGGTTCAAGCTCTTCAAATATAGCTTGTCCATATGGAATAAACTTGTTTCCAAATATATGTTTTTGTAGCCATTCTGGTTTTCTTTCCATGTTACCAACAATATCTTTTGTGAATGGGAAAGCTTTTACCCAACGTTTCAGTCTTGCGTCATTTATTTCTGTAGTTGGTTTTATTTTGTCAAGGAACATGTTTTTCAATACTAACATTTCATTTGGTACTGTCCATTTGAGTTTTCTTAAATATTCATCCCTTCTCATTTCATCGTCTGCAAAGTAAGTTTTTATGACATTTTGTAAACTTTCGTTTGCAAGGTCATGTACAATAGGTTCTCTTCCTTCTCTCTCCCTAACTCTCTTTCTAAACTCTTCACCAAATATACCATCTCTATGGTTCTGTGTAGTTCTTTGAGATAAATGTTTTAGAACGTCAGGTGTTATATTTCCATCAGCCATGTTCATTTCATACTGGTTCAAAATATCTGCATCTTTCATATCTTTCAATGGCATTAAAGCCGCGCTGAAAATACCAGCTAAATCTGGTTCACCATTCATTTCCATTGCGTCTACAACATCTTGGAATTGTGGTTGTAAGTTTATGAACCACCTATCCGGGTTAGCTTTATGACCCCATCTCATTGTAGTTCCATAGTCTGCAGAAACAAAAGTAGGTTTGTTTCCATATTGGCTAGGTTCTGAATGAACTTTAAACAATGTTTCATTTCTATATGTTTTGTTGAAATTTAACCTTTTATTTTCACCGAGTTCATCCAAAGATTGAACGTTATATGCTCGTAAGTAAAAAGGGTTGTTGTATTTGTGTACACTTTCTTTCAGTACTTCCATTCTATGCTGAATATTTTCATCTGATGTTGGAGTCTTTTGTATGTCGGCAAACATTTTTCGATATTCTTCTACTCCGTCAGCCGAATTTTTCTTAAACTCTTGGAAAGATTCCATATTCACCTCATACTCTTGTTGAGGGTCAAGATTTTTCGGCTGTTCCAAATCTTCATCTGGTTCTGTGAAGTTAGTTTCCAAAGGAGGGACTTGTTCGTTTCCTTCAGGCTCTTCTAGCTGTTTTTGCTGAACTATTTCTTCCATGTCTGGTTGTATCTGAACTTCTTCCTGTGGAGTTTCTTGTACCTCATCTGCTGGCATTTCATATATTCCGAGACCGTTTTTAACAAGTTCCCTCTCTAAGTCATCCGCATACATAACCCTTTCTTCTTTCGTTCCGTCTTTATTTTTTACGCGTTTCATGAAGAGAGTTGAATTGTCATTTAGCTCTGACACCAAATATCTCGGAGTAAATTCAGTCATGTCATTTGGATGATATGCTATTAAATCATATTCCTTAGCGAGTTTGTATTTTCCAGGTTTGAAATTATATCCCATTTGATGCTGAACCATAAAGCTAAATAGGTTCGAGTCAGTATTTCCTTCCTTGAACTTTCTAATAGCTTCTTTATATCTGTCACTAAAGTCAAGAGTATCTGGGTAACCATATTTTCTTTAAGCATTTTTAAGAAATCTTGGTTTCCTTGTTCTCTACTTCTTTTATGTCCTTGCTCTGTTTGTGGTTGTTGCTGTGCAGTGTTTTGAACTGTTGGTTGTGGTGCTGGTTGTGGAGTGGTTGTGTGCTGTTGTTGTGGTGCAGTGTTTTGAACTGTTGGTTTGGTGCAGTGTTTTGAACTGTTGGTTTGGTGCAGGGTTTTGAACTGTTGGTTGTTGTGTTGGTTTTGGTGCAGGGTTTTGAACTGTTGGTTGTGGTTTGTTGGTGCAGGGTTTTGAACTGTTGGTTGTTGTGTTGGTTTTGGTGCAGGGTTTTGAACTGTTGGTTGTTGTGTTGGTTTTGGTGCATGCCTGGTGTCTGTGTCCATGTGACGATGTAAATGTTCTAGGTAGTCCTGGTGCAGGTGCTTCTCTTGGAGGGTTTGGTGGTATATAAGTTCCACTAGCTAGTATATAAGTTCCACCAGCTGGTATATAAGTTCCACCAGCTGGCACATATGTTCCATCTACAGCATAGTGTCCTACCTGACTTTTCGTTTTTAAGAAAGCATTTACTAGGTCTGTTTTGGTCTGTTGTAACTCTTTTCTTTGACTTTCCACAACAGTTGCTCTAACGGCGTCATAGGCACTTTGAACTGCCTGTCTCGTGCTGCATCTGTTATTTTCGTCAGATTTTGTGCTACTTCTCTTAACTCTTTGTCGAAACCTTCAGACTTCAGTTTCTTTCCAGATGAGAAGTCGTTCACTTGTTTCACCTTACTATGAAGAGCTTCGAAGGCGTTCTTAAAGTCAGCATTTGTTAAAGCTTCATTTGAACTGTCTTCATCCGCTTGTATTTTTGTCCTTATTGACCCTATAAGCTGGGCTGCTTTAGCGTTGGCTTGGGCATCTAACCAGTCATTGTTAGCTTTTATATTTCTGCGCTTTTCATTGCCTTTTGCATGGCTGCGTCGTTATTTTTACTTTCTTGTGCTAAGTTTTCATACTGTACGGTTTGGTTTTGCAACTGTAAAAGTTTTTCTGCCTTTACATTTGCTTCAACTTCTTTTTTATACTCATCGCTATCCATATATGTCTTCAGGGCTTTTTGTTTTATCTCTTCATCTTTCAGTACTTTATATTGAGTAGTATGGTTTTTCAAATTTACAACATCTTGTTCCATTTTTGCTACTTCTGCTGCTTTTTCTGACACTTTTTTCGCATATTCCTCTGTACTTAGTTCTTTCAGTTGTTCTTCTTTCTTCTTTTTCTCTACGTTTAACTCATTGAGTTTCTTTGTGTGTCTGTCATATTCTAGTTTCTTTTCGTTTTCACTTATTTGCTTCTGTATGTCTATGTTTGACTTTTTGACATCTGATATTTGATTTTTGAGTGAACTCAAATTCATTTGACTTTGAGGGTTATAGGCTGTTCCGTCTGCAGCTCCACCATAGCCTGCCATTTTCGCTAAAAGTGCCGCTCTTAAACCTCCACTCTGTGCACCAATAACTCGGTTTAAAAGCATAGGATTGCTTGACATTTGTTGCAACATAGTGGGGTCATTCAGCATTTGTTGTTGCAACTGTTGTTGTGGTGTCAGTTTTACTATTGGATGTTTCAATGCTCTCTTCCTCTTACGTATATTCTTACGTAGCTTACGTGGCATTTTAAGTGAAGTTAAAAAGCGGTTTTTGACAGATGTTTATATGACACTTTTTGTTCAGCACAAAAAACTACTCGGTCAAAGTGTTGTCAGTTTTGTAAAATAACCGTCCTATCTCATTCTATAAGGGGGAAAGTCTTCTCAAAGTATACTTCCTTGGAACGCCCGTAACTTTTCCTGTAGCGACGATAGACCCTTACTTGTCCGGACAAAGTTATACTATTTTGAGTGCTCTACAAAAAAAGTCAACGGCGACGACTCTCAAAAACCGTTGTGTAAAAAGTTTTACCGTTGGACAAAAAAGTATATATAGAAAACAAAAAACGTTTATAGTTCATTCAATATTTGAGATGGAACGGTTTGCCAACGGAGACTTTTCAATAAAATAAAAAAATAGAGGGGGTTACCGTTGACAAAAACCGTTTATTTCAAACTCTTATTTGAGTTTATTTTTCATAATGGAAGGAAGAAAAAGTGTCGCAAACAATTCTCAACCGCTAACCAAAGCCAAAGCCCCACAACCTCCAAGAACCGGCACAGCGGTTAGAATAACCACCAAAAAGTCTAACAGCGAATTAAGAGAAATTCTTCAACAAATTTGCTCTAAATATCTCAAAGACGCCGAAGAAAACACACAACCAGACGCTACATACAATACTCAGTTCTGTGAAGTTCTGAACAAAGCAATTGCTAGTTCAATTGAACTTACTAAGACAATTCCAAATCCAATTGAGCTTAGCGATGTCTTAGTTCAGTATTTTCCAACATTTACTAAGCTTATAATGTTGAGAACTTTATACCAAGTTCGTCAAAATCTTCCTCGTAACATCCAACGGTCATTCGACAAGAGCATTGCCGAATTCCAAGTCTTTAGTTACGGATATGACCAAGATGAATACGAGGACGAGTTCGGAGACAACTGTACAAAATGGTTTGAATGTTATACGACAACACAATTTGAATTCGACTTTCTCGAATTCAACGCAGCAACCATTCATATCATTGCTCTTTACCTTTCCGAACAACAACAAGACCTCGCAGATGGAGATGTTGTTACTGTCGTCATGAAAACTCCTGAACAATTCGGAAAAAAGAAGTCTCTAATTGCCAAATTCGTTCCAGGACATCAGCTTTTCCAACGCACAGAAGTCTTCTGTATTCCTGGAACTAAGTTCTTTGTCAGGAGCGAACTCAAAGAAAGATATAATGTGTCATTAAATTACACATTATATAATGTTTTCGACCCAGAAGAAGGCTTCTTCCCAGAAGCAATGGAGGAGGAAGAAGAGGATGAGAAAATACAAGACTCTATCCAAGAAGAGTCCTCCGAATTCACACCAGAAGACTAACAATTTTCCGAATAAAAACTTCATTTATACTAAACATCTTCAGGGCTAGAAGGGGCGCAGCCCCTGGAAGCCCCTCATACCTGACCTCATTATATATGCATTTCGATATGGTTCATCCATAACTCTAAAAATTACAAAATTTAACTGTAAATTAATTTATATTCAATAATCAAAGCATATTAGATGTAAACTATATCTTTTCAATAAGAATCTATTCCATTAGGTGAAGGCAAATCATAATGAATAAAAGTTATAATGCTTGATTTCGTTTATTGCCAATTTAAAAATATTATGAGTTAAACAATGAACATCATATTTACTTCGTTGCGATCATTTTCAATATTACGATGGCAATATCCTTTCTTGACAACAAATAAGGAAATCACAACAATGATAGTTACTAGTACTATAGAAACAACAACTCCGATTATAATCTTATTCCTCTTTCCAATATCTGTTTTGTTTGTTTCTTGATTGTCAGTTTTACCTTCTTGGTTCTTATTACCTGTGTTGGGATTGGCCTTGCTTCGTTGGGCTGTCTGGGATATTGATATTGATAAATTCGTTGTCGTGGCTTTTGATGTTGGAGTTTTTGGAGTTGGTGTCTTTGGTATTGGAGTAGAAACTTCTTCATTATCACAATCAACTGGATAGTGTAGTCATAGGTTTTGGTATTATACTTAACCTGAATATATATTCTTTTTCCAATCAATTTTTGGTAATCAGATTGATACATCTTATTTTCGCCATAATCAGAAAGATTGAACATCGCTCCTCGTTGACTTCCTCCATAATTTCCAGTAGTGTATTTAATAGCACTAATTTTCTTTGAAACCCCATCAATTTTTACCGATATTTTTAATGGTCCTCCTTCTGGTATTCCAGGGGCCCAGAAACTGAATAGCCTGGTGGAGGATATGCCGTGAATAAAAGTTGTTCTTCACTGCTGTATCCCATATTAAAAGTCTTCATTGCAACACAATTTGTTAAACCACTTTGATAATGATATTCTAGAGAGTTATACGCTCCTCCAAATGCTGTTTTTTTGAGACCTCCATAAAACACTCATCTTCTATGTCCTAAATTTTCATTAGTATCCCAAGGATCATGGATAAATTGCTGTACTGCACTGGCAGCATCATATGATCCAAAACCTGCTCCAAGATTTGAACTTGAGCATCCGGCATACGCTGTATTTGTGTAACATGATGTATCCCTGCTTGGTCTATGATTTAATAATCTGTTTTTCACATTGCAGATTGCACATTGTATTTGTTTGTTATCATATTTTGAATAAAGTGTAACACGGATATCAAATCCAACAAGCCATCGCATGTAATTGAGCTCTTTAAGTCCTTTATTATCATCAGATTTTTTATCGTAGCTTAATTGGGTGCAACTTCCTTTATGATCTTGATAAGGCGGTTTTTTATCACGACTATAAATTGTGCTAGTAGCATATGATTTATATCTTCTGCAGACCTCTGCCTTTGTTCTTCATTCAAGCTTATCAAAATGGACATAAATGAGATATAACAACATTAGTATATGTTCTGGAAAGAATTCAATATTTGAATGATTTACAAATTGTTAATAAGATGAAATCATTCCATAACAAATGTTTATTTCAATAATAAATTAATTCTAATCTGCAGATCTTTTTGAATGTGTCGCAAATTCAATTGCCTTATTCTAAACCAAAGATTCACAATACATTTTTAAATTCAGTTTTAAAATCAATTATTTCTGAAAAAATGTTCAGAATTAATAAAAATTTTCAGAACCCACAAAAATTTTTATAAAAAATAATCAACATGAATGAGAATTTAAATTGTAACGCTCGAATAAATATGCTCAGATGACTTCAGTTAATATCATACGCTAATTAATGATGCCATTTGAACAGAAATTTCCACTCCTTCAGAAATTATAAATCACATCCAGAGGATAACTCTGGCTATAAGAAATGTTCATTAGCGTAAAAAAAGACAGTGATCCATTAAACTAACTTTCAAATCATGCATTGAAAAGACAAAGTTTATGGGTAAAAAAACTAAATATCTACTTTTTAAGACTTACTTTTATATTTTAATTGAAAACATTTCAACATTATTTTTTAAATAAAAATCCAATGAAATGGTTAAAAGGGGAAAAAGTTATTTGATAGACTCGGCACCGTGTTCATTTAAAAAATTGACAATTTCTGTTGAATTAGCTTTGACTGCAATACTAAGAGGGCAATCATTAAAAGCGAAAGAATTTCATTAAAAAATGGCAAATATGAAAAGAAAAAGAATGCGATAAAACAATAATCAATATGAAAGGAAAAATAATTTGAATAAACAATGATAAATATGATAAGATAGATAATTTCATAAAACAATAATGAATATGAAAGGAAAAAGAATTTCATTAAATAATGAAAAATATGAAAAGAAAGAGAATTTTATAAAAACATGACAAGTATGAAAAGAAAGAGAATTTCATAAAACAATGATACATGTGAAGAGAAAGAGAGTTTTATAAAACAAAAGAAAACATAATAAGAAAGAAAATCCAATAAAACAATGATTAACATGAAAAGAAAGTAAATTTCATAAAACAATGATATATGTGAAGAGAAAAAGAATAAGTTTCATGTTCACATTAGCACCATGTTCAATTAAGAAAGTTATGATTTCTATCGAATTCGCCTCGATTGCAATAGTAAGAGGGCATTCATTAATATCAAAAGTGCTTCATAATACAATAATCGATATGATAAGAAAGAGAATTTTATATAACAATGATAAATATTAATGCATATAGAATGAAATATAGCATTGATAAATATTAACAGAAATATAATGTAATAAAGCAATGATGAATTTGAAAATAAAGAGAATCCAATAAATCAATGATTAATATGAAAATAAAGAGAATCCAATAAGGCAATTATTAATACGAAAAGAAAAAGAATTACATAAAATAATGATAAGTATGAAAAGACAGAGAATTCTATTTATATTTAAAAATGAAAGATATTAAGGGAAAAAGAATAAATTTCATGTTAACATTAGCCCCATATTCAATTAAACAATTAACAATTTCTATTGATTTCGATTTGATTGCAATACTAAGAGGGTTATCATTAAAATTGATAGAATTTCATATAACAATGTAAAATATGAATGGAAAAAGTATTTTATAATTCAATGATATATTTGAAAAGCAATAGAATTGTATAAATCAATGATTAATCTGAATAGAAATTCAACACAATAAATCAATGATAAACATTAAAAGAAAGAAAATTTCATAATTCAATGATAAATGTGAAGAGAAAGACAATGATATAAAACAATGCCAAATATGAGAAGAAAGAAAATCCATTAAAAATATGATAAATATGAAAATCATGAAAACTCCATAAAACAATGATAAATATGAAATGAAAGAGAACGTCATAAAACAATAATAAATATGAGAAGAAACATAATCCAATAAAACAATGATGAATATGAAAAGAAAGAGAACTCCCTAAAGCAATGATAAATATGAAATGAAAGTGAACGTCGTATAGCAATGATAAATATGAAATGAAAGAGAAGATAAAAAACAAATGATAAATATGAAAATTAAAAGTGTTTTACAAAATTGTGATGAACATGAATAAAAAAAGAATAAACTTCATGTTAACATCAGCACCATATTCAATTAAACATTTGACAATTTCGATTAAATTCGATTTGATTGCAATAATAAGAGGGCTATCATTAAAATCGAGAGAACATCAATGAATAAAAATAAATTTGAATAGTAAAAGAACTTCATATAACAATGATAAATATAAAAAGAAAAAGAATTTTATAAATCAATTACAAATATGAAAAATAAAGAAAATAGTTAGTATACAAGTCTTGGGTATGGTGGCACTGCGTTCCACCTTATCCAATACTTGTGAATTTGACACTTTACAAAACCGTTAACGTATATTTTACAACACAAACACAAACACCAACTTAACCTTAAATATTTATAAAGCCGCCAACAATTTCACCTCACTATCGTTCTCACTAACGACTTCACTAATGTTCTCATAAATTTTCCTCAATATCTTCATCATCAGTGTTAACCCTATTGTAGTCATACTTGAAGCCATAAACTTTCTCTAACTTCTTAACGTACAATTTACATAACTTACCTTCGTCATCGTATGGTTTAATGATATAACTATTTCTATCTTTATAAACAGTCAATGAAAAGTCAACTGGTCTCGGATGTATTTGAAAGAACATGTTATGCTCAGGAAGGAAGAATAAATGTTTAAATGTATGTTTTTTATATGTTTTGATTTGTATGAGTTGCTTTTGTTCTGTCATTGCATCCAAATAAAATAAAAATAATTTTAAAAAATAAAATAAAAAATAAATGATATCACCACCCTCACACGTATGAAAACATAGCACAAAAATAAATTTAGGTGAAGTGGTGAGATCTAACCCGATTTCTACCCTGTTGAATTCATTGCTTTCTCCAACTCTTCTAACTTCTTCTTAAGTTCAGCAATGTTGTCCTCATGAAGTTTAATCTTTCTCAAAATTCCTTCTTTATCTAATGGTTGCTTTATCTTTCTAAACTGAACTCTACCATCCTTCATAGTATGAATGTAAAAACCTTCTGGAATAATTCCTGATTTAATGTATTCTACCAAAAACTTTTGTTTCATTGCTTCAGTGACTTTATTTGTCATTTTACTCTAAGGTGAAGCTAGCACAGCGATAATGGATTTCATGACTTTTTAGTATTTCATGCAATCTTAACAGATAGCCTTACAAGTACTTCCAGTGTCCCTAGCTGTCCCTCCTTAGTTAGTATACATATCTTGGGTACGGCGGCACTGCGTTCCACCTTACCCAACATAACAGTTTGACACTTTACAAAACCGTTAACGTATATTTTACAACACAAACGCAAACGACAACACTAACTTAACCTTAAATATTTACAAAACCACCAACCACTTCACCTCACTAACGTTTTCGCTAACTACTTCACTAATGAAAAAATAAACGTTCTCACTAACGTTCCCACTAATGTTCTCACTTACAAAAGTATTGCAACTCCTCCCATTGCTGTGCTTCACATAACAGCTCATAATCTTCAGTATCGCTGCTGTCACTCCAATCGTCAGAGTCAAAGTCACTGTCAAAATGAATGTTAGTAAGTTTTGACAAAGCTAATGAAACACGTTTACCGTTTGTATCTATTGCTTTTATATATCTCCCATTATGTTTGTTGTCATAAACGCTCAAACTAACTTTACCCTTTCTCCCTCGTATCTGATAGAATGTATTTTCACGAGGAACGAAGAACAAATTCTTGAACTCATGACCGTTGTAGTTTGTTATCTCAATAGTTTTCGTCATTACATCCAAATAAAAATTTTCAGTAAAAATAAAACTAATGTTAAAATTTCTCATAACATAAACGTTCTCATTGCTTTATAACTCTCTTCCTTTCTCCAACTCTTCTAACTTCTTCTTAAGTTCAGCAATGTTGTCCTCATGAAGTTTAATCTTTCTCAAAATTCCTTCTTTATCTAATGGTTGCTTTATCTTTCTAAACTGAACTCTACCATCCTTCATAGTATGAATGTAAAAACCTTCTGGAATAATTCCTGATTTAATGTATTCTACCAAAAACTTTTGTTTCATTGCTTCAGTGACTTTATTTGTCATTTTACTCTAAGGTGAAGCTAGCACAGCGATAATGGATTTCATGACTTTTTAGTATTTCATGCAATCTTAACAGATAGCCTTACAAGTACTTCCAGTGTCCCTAGCTGTCCCTCCTTTTATATAACTCCATGATATTTATAATCTCGCGAAACTTAACAGGTAGCATAACAGATTAAAATCAGATGAGGTTTTGAACCAAAATTTCTAAGCAACGTTGTCAAGGATTTTGAGGAACTAGGGACAGAGTGTGGCAAAGTCCAAGATTTAATTTATCTTCATCTGTTTCATCAACTATCTCATCTAATATGCCAATATTTTATTCATAACTCGTGGCAAACTCACTAACTTTCGTTATGTTCATCTGCATGCTTCATCTGATAGAAAGTATGACTTTCATTAACTCTGTGAGATAATGAAAACTACTAGGGACAGAGACCATGGCAAAGTTTATGACTTTCATTATTTCCAGAACTTAATGAAAACTACTAGGGACAGAGACCATGGCAAAGTTCATGATTTAATTTATTCTCTCACTAACAACAAACACTAACATTAAGTACTAACTTCAGCACAAATGACAAACGCTAACATCAAGTACTAACTCCAACACTAACATCAAGTACTAACTTCAACTCTAACAACAACACACAAACAAACAACAAACACAAACTCCAACACTAACGACAAAAATAAATGTCCTCACTTCTTAACAAAGTAATATGTGCTTCTTACACCACCATAGCTCAAACGTTTCTTTTCAAACATCGATTGAAACTTATTTTGAGCCATTGGCTTTAGTCTCTTTTTCTTCAAATACGCCAAGAAATCTTCTTCACATCTTTTCACTTCATAGCCTTCTTTAAACTCCTCCTTGTTAAGTTCTATGAAATCCTTTATATCATTCTTTGTTGCAATGGCTTCTTCACGAACGACATCATGAACTATTTCAACACTGTTCTCATGAACGACCTCCTTACTGTTCTCATGAACTATTTCATCACTGTTCTCATGTATGACCTCCTCACTGTTCTCATGAACTATTTCATCATTGCATTCATGTATGACCTCCTTACTGTCTTTTATAAGCGTTTCAAAGTCTTCTTTACTCATTACTTCAATCTCATGCTGTTCACAGTAGTACTTAAACTCACTGTATATGTCTTTGTTGTATGTTATATTGCTTCCCATGTACTCCATGAATTTTTCAAGCACTTCCTCATAATTCACTGTTTCTTTCTTTCCACAACCTTCTAATATCATACTTGCTTCGTAAATATAACTTCTTGCAGAACCGTCTCGCTTTCTACTTCTCTTCACAAATTCTCTCATTTTGCCACCAAATACATTTGAACTACATGCAAAGAATTCATTCTCCTTCGCAAATTCTTTATATCTTCTGTAGCACTCTGTACAATTCCATCCGGATACAAACTTTTCATAGAACTCCTCGTAAAACATTTGGTAAGGTGTTTTGTTCATTTCGATGAGTTCTTGTTTAGCCCTGGTGAATGGTATCTTCCTTACATCAAATTCACTTAAATCTTTCTTCATGAAGTACGTCAGTAAGTTTGAATAAAACTCTTCATTAAAGCTTTCAATGAGATTTGAGAAATATTCGTAATTTCCTTTGTATCTGCTGCTTACGTCAATGACAACAAATCTTCTGTCGTCTTTGTCAATCTTTACTGAGTTGAAGTTGTTAGATATCATGATGATATTACAAACATTCTCTATCTTTCTTACTGGCTGACACTTCTGATTTAAGTCCAACTGAGTCTCTGTTACTATTGACTTTAGTGCGTCGTGGTTCATGACCTTAGACGTATCGCATGAGCTTAGTTCATTGCATACGATGAGCTTCATGTTCTCAATAGCAGCATTGAATCTACCAACCACATTCTCTATTGCCGTTATATTATTGTTGGCGTACTTGCTAATGAGCTCGCATAGAACATTAGTAAGTACATTCTTACCAGTTCCTTGCTTTCCTATTAACAAAAGTACTGTTCCAGTCTTTCCACAAGGATTTTGAACGATGTAGGCGAACCAGTTCAAAACATACTCATAAAGCTCTTCATCCTCATTACATATGACATCGTGAACATGTTTCAAATATCCTTCAATAACGTTCTCATCTACTTCATTCAGTACCTCATACTCATATCCTCTGAAATAGCTGTAAATGTCATCTCTTTCGTCAAAGAATCTCATGCCTGACTTCATAAGATAGTTCTTGTTCTGACCCGCTTCATAAATCATCAGTGCGTTCACATCCTTCTCCTCAATACGTCCTACATAAACACTCTTCATGAGCTTATTGAATTCCTTGCTATCTACTGACACAAGTGTTGTTGTGTCTCGTATTCCATCATAATCTTTCACTAGATATGTCATACGTGCTCCGTCAATAACGACAACACATCTTCTTAAGTCATTTATAACACTAACTATGTCAATACCTTCTTCACTCATGTACTTATTTCTTCTCAAGTCCTTTAGTGTGAAAGTGTCTCTAAGTTCTATTTCAAACAATTCATTTACACATCCTTTGCAATACTTCTCTATAAAATATTTCTGTCGTTCTTTACTAAGTTTCTTAACAGCTCTGAAGAACCATGTGTTTTGACTCAAACATCCTTCACAACTTCTCTCATTCATTCCTAGTTCTTTCATGTCATTATCTTCAACCTCTATGGTCTCATTGACTAAGGTCAAAGGGTTCTTAGTCATTGCTGGTCTTATCTGAAACAATGTTTGTGCAACAGGTTTAACTAGTTCAGCAACGTCCTTCCTTAATATGAATAGCTGTTTCCACTCATCTTTGCTAACAGTTCTTTCATAACCACTGACAGTAATGATTTCATTTGCTGACCTTAGACGCTTATGTTCTATCATTTGTATTGCTTTTGTGTAAGGCTTTCGTGAGCATAGGTTGTATATGTCATTCCTGCAATGTTCATTCATGCCAATAGTACTAAATCCTTTCTTTGCTGTTGAATGCATAATATCCATTAGTTCCTGTGTTCGTATTGCTGTCTCATAAAATACAACAAGACCTTTGTCATCTATGACGTACTTACCGAAAACATTGCTTATATTCTTTAACCATGAAATAACATCCTCATTCATGCTGTCAAACATGAAGTAAGGTCTTACATACTCTTCACTTATAAGATACTCCACAAAGTACTTGTTAAGCTCTATGTCCTCGTGAGCGATTTCATTAGGTTTGATATTAGTTCCTTTTGTCATTGCTGTCATGTACTTCACTCTCATAGTTCCTTTCAATAGCGTAAAAATACTTCATTGTTTCATAACTGCTCTAAATTCTGTTCAAAATTCGTACAACATAACTTTTATCATTAGTGAAAGAACATGAGCGAAACAACAACATCTAACATTACAGAAGAAGTCAATGACAATGCCGATGAAAACATTACAGAAGGAGCTAGTGAAAATATTGACGAGTTCGTTGATGAAATATCTGACGAAGCTGTTGAAATAACAGCTTATGGTAAGCATTCGTTTGAGTTCTACTACTATGTTGAGAATGAGGACGCATTCTATTATTATACAGGTCTTAACTATCGAAAACTTCATATAAACTTTACAAAAACAGGTGCTGCTTATGTTTGTATGATAGATACAGAAAACAAGAGAGTAATCTTATGCATAAACAAATTCAAACGCTTGTACGGCTTCATGTAGGACAAACATTATTTTTCAACACTAACGCCAACACATAGGACATACGTTCATGACTAACATTACTGTATAACATAAATGTTTTGTCATAGATTTCATCGTAAATGTTTTGTCATGATTTCATCGTACATGTTTGTGTCAATGATTTCTTCGTATATGTTTTTCATGATTTCATCGTAAATGTTTTATGTCGTAATGTATATTGTCTTCTTCGTATATGTTTTGTCATGACTTCTTCATCGTAAATGTTTTATCAAGACTTCTTCGTAATGAACGTATATGTTTTGTCAAGACTTCTTCGTATATGTTTTGTCATGACCTCATCGTAAATGTTTTGTCATGACCTCATCGTAAATGTTTTGTTATGACCTCATCGTATATGTTTTGTGAAGAATATAGCAACCGCCGGAATTCAGACGGTTGCTTTTTATACAAAATTCACACAGGAAAATTCTTGAGTTTTGGTTGAAAGAATACGGTGGAGCCAAAAGTGGCTCGACCTCAAAACAAGCATTTTATGAGCTTACAAAGGGTGTTATGAATGAATTCAAAGGTATTTGCATACATCCTGACCTCGTTCATTTTGTTGTTGAATTCAGCAAAAATAATGTTTAGGGTAGATGGTTTTTAGGTGTCACTACGTCACCATGTGTCACCAGGTCATTTAACTTCTCTTAAAATTACTGACAACATGACATTTAGACAACAGTCCAAGAAATAAACTTCATCGTATATGTTTTGTCAAACATGAACGTATATGTTTTGTCAAAACTTCTTCATATATGTTTTGTCATGATTTCTTCATCGTAATGAGTGTAAATGTTTTGTCGAAACTTCATCGTACATGTTTTGTCAAACATGAACATAAATGTTTTGTCATAGATTTCATCGTACATGTTTTGTCAAATATGAACGTAAATGTTTTGTCAAGACTTCTTCGTAAATGTTTTGTCATAGATTTCATCGTATATTCTTTGTCAAACATGAACGTAAATGTTTTGTCAAGACTTCTTCATCGTAATGAGCGTATATGTTTTGTCAAGGTTCTTCGTAAATGTTTTGTCATGATTTCATCGTAAATGTTTTGTTATGACCTCATCGTATATGTTTTGTCAAACATGAATGTAAATGTTTTGTCATGATTTAATCGTAATGAGTGTAAATGATTTCATATAATTGCTTACCTCGGAAAACCGAGAGAAGAGATTCCATATGAAAATCGCAAGAATTTGGCTCCTGGTTTGAAATATTATTATGTTCATAGACTTCATCGTATATGTTTTGTCAAACATGAACGTAAATGTTTTGTCATGACTTCTTCGTATATGTTTTGTCATGACTTCTTCGTATATGTTTTGTCAAGACTTCTTCGTATATGTTTTGTCAAGACTTCTTCGTAAATGTTTTGTCAAGACTTCTTCGTAAATGTTTTGTCAAGGTTTCCTCGTACATGTTTTGTCATGATTTCATCGTTTATGATTTGTCAATACTTCTTCTTCGTATATGTTTTGTCAATACTTCTTCTTCGTATATGTTTTGTCAAGACTTCTTCGTAAATGTTTTGTCAAGACTTCTTCGTACATGTTTTGTCAAGACTTCTTCGTACATGTTTTGTCAAGACTTCTTCGTAATGAGCGTAAATCAGACAAAAATAAAGTTTATGTTAGCATGTTAGATCAACACGTTTTCTAACCTCATTTCTAACATGGTCTAAAACACACAAAACTCATGAATTTTCGTGAATTTCCTTAAGATAGAAAAAATAAAGTTTATGTTAGCATGTTAGATCTAACACGTTTTCTAACCTCTTTTTTCACCTCATGAATTTTCATGATTTCATCGTACATGTTTTGTCAAGACTTCTTCGTAAATGTTTTGTCAAGACTTCTTCGTACATGTTTTGTCAAGACTTCTTCGTAAATGTTTTGTCAAACATGAACGTATATGTTTTGTCAAGACTTCTTCGTAAATGTTTTGTCAAGACTTCTTCGTAATGAGCGTAAATCAGACAAAAATAAAGTTTATGTTAGCATGTTAGATCTAACACGTTTTCTCACCTCTTTTCTCACCTCATGAATTTTCATGATTTCATCGTATATGTTTTGTCATGATTTCATCGTATATGTTTTGTCATGATTTCATCGTAAATGTTTTGTCATGACTTCTTCGTATATGTTTTGTCATGACTTCTTCGTATATGTTTTTGTCATGACTTCTTCGTACATTTTTGTCAAGACTTCTTCGTAAATGTTTTGTCATGACTTCTTCGTATATGTTTTGTCAAGACTTCTTCGTAAATGTTTTGTCAAGACTTCTTCGTACATGTTTTGTCAAGACTTCTTCGTATATGTTTTGTCATGACTTCTTCATCGTAATGAACGTAAATCAGACAAAAATAATGTTTAGGTGAAGTGGTGAGATCTCACCTGTTTTCTCACCTCTTTTCTCACCTCATGAATTTTCATGATTTCTTCGTACATGTTTTGTCAAGACTTCTTCGTACATGTTTTGTCAAGACTTCTTCGTATATGTTTTGTCATGACTTCTTCTTCGTAATGAACGTAAATCAGACAAAAATAATGTTTAGGTGAAGTGGTGAGATCTCACCTGTTTTCTCACCTCTTTTCTCACCTCATGAATTTTCATGATTTCTTCGTACATGTTTTGTCATGACTTCTTCTTCGTACATGATTTGTCAAGACTTCTTCGTATATGTTTTGTCATGACTTCTTCATCGTAATGAACGTAAATCAGACAAAAATAATGTTTAGGTGAAGTGGTGAGATCTTACCTGTTTTCTCACCTCTTTTCTCACCTCATGAATTTTCATGATTTCTTCGTACATGTTTTGTCAAGACTTCTTCGTACATGTTTTGTCATAGATTTCATCGTATATGTTTTGTCATGACTTCTTCGTATATGTTTTGTCAATACTTCTTCTTCGTAATGAACGTAAATCAGACAAAAATAATGTTTAGGTGAAGTGGTGAGATCTCACCTGTTTTCTCACCTCTTTTCTCACCTCATGAATTTTCATGATTTCTTCGTACATGTTTTGTCATGACTTCTTCTTCGTACATGTTTTGTCATGACTTCTTCTTCGTACATGTTTTGTCATGACTTCTTCGTATATGTTTTGTCAAGACTTCTTCTTCGTACATGTTTTGTCATGACTTCTTCGTATATGTTTTGTCATGACTTTGTCAAGATTTCATCGTGAATGTTTTGTCAAGACTTTGTCATGACTTCTTCGTAAATGTTTTGTCAAGGTTTCATCGTACATGTTTTGTCATGATTTCATCGTTTATGATTTGTCAATACTTCTTCTTCGTACATGTTTTGTCATGACTTCTTCGTATATGTTTTGTCAAGACTTCTTCTTCGTACATGTTTTGTCATGACTTCTTCGTATATGTTTTGTCATGACTTTGTCAAGATTTCATCGTGAATGCTTTGTCAAGACTTTGTCATGACTTCTTCGTATATGTTTTGTCATGATTTCTTCGTATATGTTTTGTCATGACTTCTTCTTCGTACATGTTTTGTCATGACTTCTTCTTCGTACATGTTTTGTCAAGACTTCTTCGTAAATGTTTTGTCACGACTTCTTCGTAAATGTTTTGTCAAGACTTCTTCGTACATGTTTTGTCAAGACTTCTTCGTATATGTTTTGTCAAGACTTCTTCGTATATGTTTTATCATGACTTCTTCGTATATGTTTTGTCAAGACTTTGTCAAGACTTCTTCGTAAATGTTTTGTCATGATTTCTTCGTATATGTTTTGTCATGACTTCTTCGTATATGTTTTGTCATGACTTCTTCGTATATGTTTTGTCATGACTTTGTCAAGATTTCATCGTGAATGTTTTGTCAAGACTTTGTCATGACTTCTTCGTATATGTTTTGTCATGATTTCTTCGTATATGTTTTGTCATGACTTCTTCATCGTAATGAGCGTAAATGTTTTGTCAAGACTTCTTCGTATATGTTTTGTCATGATTTCTTCGTATATGTTTTTGTCATGACTTCATCGTATATGCTTTGTCAAGGTTTCATCGTATATGTTTTGTCGAAACTTCATCGTATATGCTTTGTCAAGGTTTCATCGTAAATGTTTTGTCATGACTTCTTCATCGTAATGAGCGTAAATGTTTTGTCATGATTTCTTCATCGTAATGAGCGTATATGTTTTGTCAAACATGAACGTAAATGACCCAAAAATAATGTTTATGTTAGAATGTTAGATCTAACACCTTTTCTAACATGTTTTCTAACATGGAGGATTTCATTAGATATAAATATTCTTCCTTCATTTCATTCTATACACAATTTATATCATAGACGATTTAATAGATATAATACTTTACTGTTTCATTAGATATACACATTCTTCCTTCATTTCATTCTATACACAATTTACATCATAGACGATTTAATAGATATAATACTTTACTGTTTCATCTGATATAAACATTCTTCCCTAAACATTATTTTAGTTAAAGTCCATCAAATATTTTTAGGATACTTTCACCAAAAAAATATTTATATCTAATGAAATCCTCCATGTTAGAAAACATGTTAGAAATGAGGTTAGATCTAACATTCTAACATAAACATTATTTTTGGGTCATTTACGTTCATGTTTGACAAAACATATACGCTCATTACGATGAAGAAATCATGACAAAACATTTACGCTCATTACGATGAAGAAGTCATGACAAAACATTTACGATGAAACCTTGACAAAGCATATACGATGAAGTTTCGACAAAACATATACGATGAAACCTTGACAAAGCATATACGATGAAGTCATGACAAAACATATACGAAGAAATCATGACAAAACATATACGAAGAAGTCTTGACAAAACATTTACGCTCATTACGATGAAGAAGTCATGACAAAACATATACGAAGAAATCATGACAAAACATATACGAAGAAGTCATGACAAAGTCTTGACAAAACATTCACGATGAAATCTTGACAAAGTCATGACAAAACATATACGAAGAAGTCATGACAAAACATATACGAAGAAGTCATGACAAAACATATACGAAGAAATCATGACAAAACATTTACGAAGAAGTCTTGACAAAGTCTTGACAAAACATATACGAAGAAGTCATGATAAAACATATACGAAGAAGTCTTGACAAAACATATACGAAGAAGTCTTGACAAAACATGTACGAAGAAGTCTTGACAAAACATTTACGAAGAAGTCGTGACAAAACATTTACGAAGAAGTCTTGACAAAACATGTACGAAGAAGAAGTCATGACAAAACATGTACGAAGAAGAAGTCATGACAAAACATATACGAAGAAATCATGACAAAACATATACGAAGAAGTCATGACAAAGTCTTGACAAAGCATTCACGATGAAATCTTGACAAAGTCATGACAAAACATATACGAAGAAGTCATGACAAAACATGTACGAAGAAGAAGTCTTGACAAAACATATACGAAGAAGTCATGACAAAACATGTACGAAGAAGAAGTATTGACAAATCATAAACGATGAAATCATGACAAAACATGTACGATGAAACCTTGACAAAACATTCACGATGAAATCTTGACAAAGTCATGACAAAACATATACGAAGAAGTCATGACAAAACATGTACGAAGAAGAAGTCTTGACAAAACATATACGAAGAAGTCTTGACAAAACATGTACGAAGAAGAAGTCATGACAAAACATGTACGAAGAAGAAGTCATGACAAAACATGTACGAAGAAATCATGAAAATTCATGAGGTGAGAAAAGAGGTGAGAAAACAGGTGAGATCTCACCACTTCACCTAAACATTATTTTTGTCTGATTTACGTTCATTACGAAGAAGAAGTATTGACAAAACATATACGAAGAAGTCATGACAAAACATGTACGAAGAAGAAGTCATGACAAAACATGTACGAAGAAGAAGTCATGACAAAACATGTACGAAGAAATCATGAAAATTCATGAGGTGAGAAAAGAGGTGAGAAAACAGGTGAGATCTCACCACTTCACCTAAACATTATTTTTGTCTGATTTACGTTCATTACGAAGAAGAAGTCATGACAAAACATATACGAAGAAGTCTTGACAAAACATGTACGAAGAAGTCTTGACAAAACATTTACGAAGAAGTCTTGACAAAACATATACGAAGAAGTCATGACAAACATTTACGAAGAAGTCTTGACAAAACATGTACGAAGAAGTCATGACAAAACATATACGAAGAAGTCATGACAAAACATATACGAAGAAGTCATGACAAAACATTTACGATGAAATCATGACAAAACATATACGATGAAATCATGACAAAACATATACGATGAAATCATGAAAATTCATGAGGTGAGAAAAGAGGTGAGAAAACGTGTTAGATCTAACATGCTAACATAAACTTTATTTTTGTCTGATTTACGCTCATTACGAAGAAGTCTTGACAAAACATTTACGAAGAAGTCTTGACAAAACATATACGTTCATGTTTGACAAAACATTTACGAAGAAGTCTTGACAAAACATGTACGAAGAAGTCTTGACAAAACATGTACGAAGAAGTCTTGACAAAACATTTACGAAGAAGTCTTGACAAAACATGTACGATGAAATCATGAAAATTCATGAGGTGAAAAAAGAGGTTAGAAAACGTGTTAGATCTAACATGCTAACATAAACTTTATTTTTTCTATCTTAAGGAAATTCACGAAAATTCATGAGTTTTGTGTGTTTTAGACCATGTTAGAAATGAGGTTAGAAAACGTGTTAGATCTAACATGCTAACATAAACTTTATTTTTGTCTGATTTACGCTCATTACGAAGAAGTCTTGACAAAACATGTACGAAGAAGTCTTGACAAAACATGTACGAAGAAGTCTTGACAAAACATTTACGAAGAAGTCTTGACAAAACATATACGAAGAAGAAGTATTGACAAAACATATACGAAGAAGAAGTATTGACAAATCATAAACGATGAAATCATGACAAAACATGTACGAGGAAACCTTGACAAAACATTTACGAAGAAGTCTTGACAAAACATTTACGAAGAAGTCTTGACAAAACATATACGAAGAAGTCATGACAAAACATGTACGAAGAAGTCTTGACAAAACATATACGAAGAAGTCATGACAAAACATGTATGATGAAATCATGACAAAACATATACGAAGAAGTCATGACAAAACATTTACGTTCATGTTTGACAAAACATATACGATGAAGTCTATGAACATAATAATATTTCAAACCAGGAGCCAAATTCTTGCGATTTTCATATGGAATCTCTTCTCTCGGTTTTCCGAGGTAAGCAATTATATGAAATCATTTACACTCATTACGATTAAATCATGACAAAACATTTACATTCATGTTTGAAAAACATATACGATGAGGTCATAACAAAACATTTACGATGAAATCATGACAAAACATTTACGAAGAAACCTTGACAAAACATATACGCTCATTACGATGAAGAAGTCTTGACAAAACATTTACGTTCATGTTTGACAAAGAATATACGATGAAATCTATGACAAAACATTTACGAAGAAGTCTTGACAAAACATTTTACGTTCATATTTGACAAAACATGTACGATGAAATCTATGACAAAACATTTATGTTCATGTTTGACAAAACATGTACGATGAAGTTTCGACAAAACATTTATGCTCATTACGATGATGAAATCATGACAAAACATTTACACTCATTACGATGAAGAAATCATGACAAAACATATATGAAGAAGTTTTGACAAAACATATACGTTCATGTTTGACAAAACATATACGATGAAGTTTATTTCTTGGACTGTTGTCTAAATGTCATGTTGTCAGTAATTTTAAGAGAAGTTAAATGACCTGGTGACACATGGTGACGTAGTGACACCTAAAAACCATCTACCCTAAACATTATTTTTGCTGAATTCAACAACAAAATGAACGAGGTCAGGATGTATGCAAATACCTTTGAATTCATTCATAACACCCTTTGTAAGCTCATAAAATGCTTGTTTTGAGGTCGAGCCACTTTTGGCTCCACCGTATTCTTTCAACCAAAACTCAAGAATTTTCCTGTGTGAATTTTGTATAAAAAGCAACCGTCTGAATTCCGGCGGTTGCTATATTCTTCACAAAACATATACGATGAGGTCATAACAAAACATTTACGATGAGGTCATGACAAAACATTTACGATGAGGTCATGACAAAACATTTACGATGAGGTCATGACAAAACATATACGAAGAAGTCATGACAAAACATGTACGAAGAGAATCATGAAAATTCATGAGGTGAGAAAAGAGGTGAGAAAACAGGTGAGATCTCACCAACTTCACCTAAACATTATTTTTGTCTGATTTACGTTCATTACGAAGAAGAAGTCATGACAAAACATATACGAAGAAGTCTTGACAAAACATGTACGAAGAAGTCTTGACAAAACATTTACGAAGAAGTCTTGAAAAACATATACGAAGAAGTCATGACAAAACATTTACGAAGAAGTCTTGACAAAACATGTACGAAGAAGTCATGACAAAAACATATACGAAGAAGTCATGACAAAACATATACGAAGAAGTCATGACAAAACATTTACGATGAAATCATGACAAAACATATACGATGAAATCATGACAAAACATATACGATGAAATCATGAAAATTCATGAGGTGAGAAAAGAGGTGAGAAAACGTGTTAGATCTAACATGCTAACATAAACTTTATTTTTGTCTGATTTACGCTCATTACGAAGAAGTCTTGACAAAACATTTACGAAGAAGTCTTGACAAAACATATACGTTCATGTTTGACAAAACATTTACGAAGAAGTCTTGACAAAACATGTACGAAGAAGTCTTGACAAAACATTTACGAAGAAGTCTTGACAAAACATGTACGATGAAATCATGAAAATTCATGAGGTGAAAAAAGAGGTTAGAAAACGTGTTAGATCTAACATGCTAACATAAATTTTTTTCTATCTTAAGGAAATTCACGAAAATTCATGAGTTTTTGTGTGTTTTAGACCATGTTAGAAATGAGGTTAGAAAACGTGTTAGATCTAACATGCTAACATAAACTTTATTTTTGTCTGATTTACGCTCATTACGAAGAAGTCTTGACAAAACATGTACGAAGAAGTCTTGACAAAACATGTACGAAGAAGTCTTGACAAAACATTTACGAAGAAGTCTTGACAAAACATATACGAAGAAGAAGTCATGACAAAACATGTACGAAGAAGAAGTCATGACAAAACATATACGAAGAAATCATGACAAAACATATACGAAGAAGTCATGACAAAGTCTTGACAAAGCATTCACGATGAAATCTTGACAAAGTCATGACAAAACATATACGAAGAAGTCATGACAAAACATGTACGAAGAAGAAGTCTTGACAAAACATATACGAAGAAGTCATGACAAAACATGTACGAAGAAGAAGTATTGACAAATCATAAACGATGAAATCATGACAAACATGTACGATGAAACCTTGACAAAACATTCACGATGAAATCTTGACAAAGTCATGACAAAACATATACGAAGAAGTCATGACAAAACATGTACGAAGAAGAAGTCTTGACAAAACATATACGAAGAAGTCTTGACAAAACATGTACGAAGAAGAAGTCATGACAAAACATGTACGAAGAAGAAGTCATGACAAAACATGTACGAAGAAATCATGAAAATTCATGAGGTGAGAAAAGAGGTGAGAAAACAGGTGAGATCTCACCACTTCACCTAAACATTATTTTTGTCTGATTTACGTTCATTACGAAGAAGAAGTATTGACAAAACATATACGAAGAAGTCATGACAAAACATGTACGAAGAAGAAGTCATGACAAAACATGTACGAAGAAATCATGAAAATTCATGAGGTGAGAAAAGAGGTGAGAAAACAGGTGAGATCTCACCACTTCACCTAAACATTATTTTTGTCTGATTTACGTTCATTACGAAGAAGAAGTCATGACAAAACATATACGAAGAAGTCTTGACAAAACATGTACGAAGAAGTCTTGACAAAACATTTACGAAGAAGTCTTGACAAAACATATACGAAGAAGTCATGACAAAACATTTACGAAGAAGTCTTGACAAAACATGTACGAAGAAGTCATGACAAAACATATACGAAGAAGTCATGACAAAACATATACGAAGAAGTCATGACAAAACATTTACGATGAAATCATGACAAAACATATACGATGAAATCATGACAAAACATATACGATGAAATCATGAAAATTCATGAGGTGAAAAGAGGTGAGAAAACGTGTTAGATCTAACATGCTAACATAAACTTTATTTTTGTCTGATTTACGCTCATTACGAAAAGTCTGACAAAACATTTACGAAGAAGTCTTGACAAAACATTACGTTCATGTTTGACAAAACTTACGAAGAAGTCTTGACAAACATGTACGTTGACAGTTGACAAAACATTACGAAGAAGTCTTGACAAAACATTGTACGAAGAAGTCTTGACAAAACATGTACGATGAAATCATGAAAATTCATGAGGTGAAAAAAGAGGTTAGAAAACGTGTTAGATCTAACATGCTAACATAAACTTTATTTTTTCTATCTTAAGGAAATTCACGAAAATTCATGAGTTTTGTGTGTTTTAGACCATGTTAGAAATGAGGTTAGAAAACGTGTTAGATCTAACATGCTAACATAAACTTTATTTTTGTCTGATTTACGCTCATTACGAAGAAGTCTTGACAAAACATGTACGAAGAAGTCTTGACAAAACATGTACGAAGAAGTCTTGACAAAACATTTACGAAGAAGTCTTGACAAAACATATACGAAGAAGAAGTATTGACAAAACATATACGAAGAAGAAGTATTGACAAATCATAAACGATGAAATCATGACAAAACATGTACGAGGAAACCTTGACAAAACATTTACGAAGAAGTCTTGACAAAACATTTACGAAGAAGTCTTGACAAAACATATACGAAGAAGTCATGACAAAACATGTACGAAGAAGTCTTGACAAAACATATACGAAGAAGTCATGACAAAACATGTATGATGAAATCATGACAAAACATATACGAAGAAGTCATGACAAAACATTTACGTTCATGTTTGACAAAACATATACGATGAAGTCTATGAACATAATAATATTTCAAACCAGGAGCCAAATTCTTGCGATTTTCATATGGAATCTCTTCTCTCGGTTTTCCGAGGTAAGCAATTATATGAAATCATTTACACTCATTACGATTAAATCATGACAAAACATTTACATTCATGTTTGACAAAACATATACGATGAGGTCATAACAAAACATTTACGATGAAATCATGACAAAACATTTACGAAGAAACCTTGACAAAACATATACGCTCATTACGATGAAGAAGTCTTGACAAAACATTTACGTTCATGTTTGACAAAGAATATACGATGAAATCTATGACAAAACATTTACGAAGAAGTCTTGACAAAACATTTACGTTCATATTTGACAAAACATGTACGATGAAATCTATGACAAAACATTTATGTTCATGTTTGACAAAACATGTACGATGAAGTTTCGACAAAACATTTATGCTCATTACGATGATGAAATCATGACAAAACATTTACACTCATTACGATGAAGAAATCATGACAAAACATATATGAAGAAGTTTTGACAAAACATATACGTTCATGTTTGACAAAACATATACGATGAAGTTTATTTCTTGGACTGTTGTCTAAATGTCATGTTGTCAGTAATTTTAAGAGAAGTTAAATGACCTGGTGACACATGGTGACGTAGTGACACCTAAAAACCATCTACCCTAAACATTATTTTTGCTGAATTCAACAACAAAATGAACGAGGTCAGGATGTATGCAAATACCTTTGAATTCATTCATAACACCCTTTGTAAGCTCATAAAATGCTTGTTTTGAGGTCGAGCCACTTTTGGCTCCACCGTATTCTTTCAACCAAAACTCAAGAATTTTCCTGTGTGAATTTTGTATAAAAAGCAACCGTCTGAATTCCGGCGGTTGCTATATTCTTCACAAAACATATACGATGAGGTCATAACAAAACATTTACGATGAGGTCATGACAAAACATTTACGATGAGGTCATGACAAAACATTTACGATGAGGTCATGACAAAACATATACGAAGAAGTCATGACAAAACATGTACGAAGAAATCATGAAAATTCATGAGGTGAGAAAAGAGGTGAGAAAACAGGTGAGATCTCACCACTTCACCTAAACATTATTTTTGTCTGATTTACGTTCATTACGAAGAAGAAGTCATGACAAAACATATACGAAGAAGTCTTGACAAAACATGTACGAAGAAGTCTTGACAAAACATTTACGAAGAAGTCTTGACAAAACATATACGAAGAAGTCATGACAAAACATTTACGAAGAAGTCTTGACAAAACATGTACGAAGAAGTCATGACAAAACATATACGAAGAAGTCATGACAAAACATATACGAAGAAGTCATGACAAAACATTTACGATGAAATCATGACAAAACATATACGATGAAATCATGACAAAACATATACGATGAAATCATGAAAATTCATGAGGTGAGAAAAGAGGTGAGAAAACGTGTTAGATCTAACATGCTAACATAAACTTTATTTTTGTCTGATTTACGCTCATTACGAAGAAGTCTTGACAAAACATTTACGAAGAAGTCTTGACAAAACATATACGTTCATGTTTGACAAAACATTTACGAAGAAGTCTTGACAAAACATGTACGAAGAAGTCTTGACAAAACATTTACGAAGAAGTCTTGACAAAACATGTACGATGAAATCATGAAAATTCATGAGGTGAAAAAAGAGGTTAGAAAACGTGTTAGATCTAACATGCTAACATAAACTTTATTTTTTCTATCTTAAGGAAATTCACGAAAATTCATGAGTTTTGTGTGTTTTAGACCATGTTAGAAATGAGGTTAGAAAACGTGTTAGATCTAACATGCTAACATAAACTTTATTTTTGTCTGATTTACGCTCATTACGAAGAAGTCTTGACAAAACATGTACGAAGAAGTCTTGACAAAACATGTACGAAGAAGTCTTGACAAAACATTTACGAAGAAGTCTTGACAAAACATATACGAAGAAGAAGTATTGACAAAACATATACGAAGAAGAAGTATTGACAAATCATAAACGATGAAATCATGACAAAACATGTACGAGGAAACCTTGACAAAACATTTACGAAGAAGTCTTGACAAAACATTTACGAAGAAGTCTTGACAAAACATATACGAAGAAGTCATGACAAAACATGTACGAAGAAGTCTTGACAAAACATATACGAAGAAGTCATGACAAAACATGTACGATGAAATCATGACAAAACATATACGAAGAAGTCATGACAAAACATTTACGTTCATGTTTGACAAAACATATACGATGAAGTCTATGAACATAATAATATTTCAAACCAGGAGCCAAATTCTTGCGATTTTCATATGGAATCTCTTCTCTCGGTTTTCCGAGGTAAGCAATTATATGAAATCATTTACACTCATTACGATTAAATCATGACAAAACATTTACATTCATGTTTGACAAAACATATACGATGAGGTCATAACAAAACATTTACGATGAAATCATGACAAAACATTTACGAAGAAACCTTGACAAAACATATACGCTCATTACGATGAAGAAGTCTTGACAAAACATTTACGTTCATGTTTGACAAAGAATATACGATGAAATCTATGACAAAACATTTACGAAGAAGTCTTGACAAAACATTTACGTTCATATTTGACAAAACATGTACGATGAAATCTATGACAAAACATTTATGTTCATGTTTGACAAAACATGTACGATGAAGTTTCGACAAAACATTTATGCTCATTACGATGATGAAATCATGACAAAACATTTACACTCATTACGATGAAGAAATCATGACAAAACATATATGAAGAAGTTTTGACAAAACATATACGTTCATGTTTGACAAAACATATACGATGAAGTTTATTTCTTGGACTGTTGTCTAAATGTCATGTTGTCAGTAATTTTAAGAGAAGTTAAATGACCTGGTGACACATGGTGACGTAGTGACACCTAAAAACCATCTACCCTAAACATTATTTTTGCTGAATTCAACAACAAAATGAACGAGGTCAGGATGTATGCAAATACCTTTGAATTCATTCATAACACCCTTTGTAAGCTCATAAAATGCTTGTTTTGAGGTCGAGCCACTTTTGGCTCCACCGTATTCTTTCAACCAAAACTCAAGAATTTTCCTGTGTGAATTTTGTATAAAAAGCAACCGTCTGAATTCCGGCGGTTGCTATATTCTTCACAAAACATATACGATGAGGTCATAACAAAACATTTACGATGAGGTCATGACAAAACATTTACGATGAGGTCATGACAAAACATTTACGATGAGGTCATGACAAAACATTTACGTTTAAGTTCCATGAGGTCATGACAAAACATTTACGATGAGGTCATGACAAAACATTTACGTTTAAGTTCCATGAGGTCATAACAAAACATTTACGTTTAAGTTCCATGAGGTCATAACAAAACATTTACGATGAGGTCATGACAAAGCATATACGAAGAAACCTTGACAAAGCATATACGTTCATTACGAAGAAGTCATGACAAAACATATACGATTAAATCATGACAAAACATATACGAAGAAGTCTTGACAAAACATATACGAAAAAGTCTTGACAAAACATATACGAAGAAGTCTTGACAAAACATATACGAAGAAACCTTGACAAAACATTTACGAAGAAACCTTGACAAAGCATATACGATGAAGTTTTGACAAAACATTTACGATAAAATCATGACAAAACATTTACGATGAGGTCATGACAAAACATTTACGATGAGGTCATGACAAAACATATACGAAGAAGTCTTGACAAAACATATACGTTCATTACGAAGAAGTCTTGATAAAACATTTACGATGAAGAAGTCATGACAAAACATATACGATGAAGAAATCATGACAAAACATATACGATTAAATCATGACAAAGCATATACGAAGAAACCTTGACAAAACATGTACGATGAAATCATGACAAAACATTTACGATGAAATCTATGACAAAACATTTATGTTATACAGTAATGTTAGTCATGAACGTATGTCCTATGTGTTGGCGTTAGTGTTGAAAAATAATGTTTGTCCTACATGAAGCCGTACAAGCGTTTGAATTTGTTTATGCATAAGATTACTCTCTTGTTTTCTGTATCTATCATACAAACATAAGCAGCACCTGTTTTTGTAAAGTTTATATGAAGTTTTCGATAGTTAAGACCTGTATAATAATAGAATGCGTCCTCATTCTCAACATAGTAGTAGAACTCAAACGAATGCTTACCATAAGCTGTTATTTCAACAGCTTCGTCAGATATTTCATCAACGAACTCGTCAATATTTTCACTAGCTCCTTCTGTAATGTTTTCATCGGCATTGTCATTGACTTCTTCTGTAATGTTAGATGTTGTTGTTTCGCTCATGTTCTTTCACTAATGATAAAAAGTTATGTTGTACGAATTTTGAACAGAATTTAGAGCAGTTATGAAACAATGAAGTATTTTTACGCTATTGAAAGGAACTATGAGAGTGAAGTACATGACAGCAATGACAAAAGGAACTAATATCAAACCTAATGAAATCGCTCACGAGGACATAGAGCTTAACAAGTACTTTGTGGAGTATCTTATAAGTGAAGAGTATGTAAGACCTTACTTCATGTTTGACAGCATGAATGAGGATGTTATTTCATGGTTAAAGAATATAAGCAATGTTTTCGGTAAGTACGTCATAGATGACAAAGGTCTTGTTGTATTTTATGAGACAGCAATACGAACACAGGAACTAATGGATATTATGCATTCAACAGCAAAGAAAGGATTTAGTACTATTGGCATGAATGAACATTGCAGGAATGACATATACAACCTATGCTCACGAAAGCCTTACACAAAAGCAATACAAATGATAGAACATAAGTGTCTAAGGTCAGCAAATGAAATCATTACTGTCAGTGGTTATGAAAGAACTGTTAGCAAAGATGAGTGGAAACAGCTATTCATATTAAGGAAGGACGTTGCTGAACTAGTTAAACCTGTTGCACAAACATTGTTTCAGATAAGACCAGCAATGACTAAGAACCCTTTGACCTTAGTCAATGAGACCATAGAGGTTGAAGATAATGACATGAAAGAACTAGGAATGAATGAGAGAAGTTGTGAAGGATGTTTGAGTCAAAACACATGGTTCTTCAGAGTTGTTAAGAAACTTAGTAAAGAACGACAGAAATATTTTATAGAGAAGTATTGCAAAGGACATGTAAATGAATTGCTTGAAATAGAACTTAGAGACACTTTCACACTAAAGGACTTGAGAAGAAATAAGTACATGAGTGAAGAAGGTATTGACATAGTTAGTGTTATAAATGACTTAAGAAGATGTGTTGTCGTTATTGACGGAGCACGTATGACATATCTAGTGAAAGATTATGATGGAATACGAGACACAACAACACTTGTGTCAGTAGATAGCAAGGAATTCAATAAGCTCATGAAGAGTGTTTATGTAGGACGTATTGAGGAGAAGGATGTGAACGCACTGATGATTTATGAAGCGGGTCAGAACAAGAACTATCTTATGAAGTCAGGCATGAGATTCTTTGACGAAAGAGATGACATTTACAGCTATTTCAGAGGATATGAGTATGAGGTACTGAATGAAGTAGATGAGAACGTTATTGAAGGATATTTGAAACATGTTCACGATGTCATATGTAATGAGGATGAAGAGCTTTATGAGTATGTTTTGAACTGGTTCGCCTACATCGTTCAAAATCCTTGTGGAAAGACTGGAACAGTACTTTTGTTAATAGGAAAGCAAGGAACTGGTAAGAATGTACTTAGTAATGTTCTATGCGAGCTCATTAGCAAGTACGCCAACAATAATATAACGGCAATAGAGAATGTGGTTGGTAGATTCAATGCTGCTATTGAGAACATGAAGCTCATCGTATGCAATGAACTAAGCTCATGTGATACGTCTAAGGTCATGAACCACGACGCACTAAAGTCAATAGTAACAGAGACTCAGTTGGACTTAAATCAGAAGTGTCAGCCAGTAAGAAAGATAGAGAATGTTTGTAATATCATCATGATATCTAACAACTTCAACTCAGTAAAGATTGACAAAGACGACAGAAGATTTGTTGTCATTGACGTAAGCAGCAGATACAAAGGAAATTACGAATATTTCTCAAATCTCATTGAAAGCTTTAATGAAGAGTTTTATTCAAACTTACTGACGTACTTCATGAAGAAAGATTTAAGTGAATTTGATGTAAGGAAGATACCATTCACCAGGGCTAAACAAGAACTCATCGAAATGAACAAAACACCTTACCAAATGTTTTACGAGGAGTTCTATGAAAAGTTTGTATCCGGATGGAATTGTACAGAGTGCTACAGAAGATATAAAGAATTTGCGAAGGAGAATGAATTCTTTGCATGTAGTTCAAATGTATTTGGTGGCAAGATGAGAGAATTTGTGAAGAGAAGTAGAAAGCGAGACGGTTCTGCAAGAAGTTATATTTACGAAGCAAGTATGATATTAGAAGGTCGTGGAAAGAAAGAAACAGTGAATTATGAGGAAGTGCTTGAAAAATTCATGGAGTACATGGGAAGCAATATAACATACAACAAAGACATATACAGTGAGTTTAAGTACTACTGTGAACAGCATGAGATTGAAGTAATGAGAAAGAAGACTTTGAAACGCTTATGAAAGACAGTAAGGAGGTCGTTCATATGAGAACAGTATGAAATAATTATAATAGTTATGGGTCAGTACATGGAGAACCAGTGATGAAATAGTTCATGAAACAGTGAGGAGGTCATACATGAGAACAGTGATGAAATAGTTCATGATGTCGTTCGTGAAGAAGCCATTGCAACAAAGAATGATATAAAGGATTTCATAGAACTTAACAAGGAGGAGTTTAAAGAAGGCTATGAAGTGAAAAGATGTGAAGAAGATTTCTTGGCGTATTTGAAGAAAAAGAGACTAAAGCCAATGGCTCAAAATAAGTTTCAATCGATGTTTGAAAAGAAACGTTTGAGCTATGGTGGTGTAAGAAGCACATATTACTTTGTTAAGAAGTGAGGACATTTATTTTTGTCGTTAGTGTTGGAGTTTGTGTTTGTTGTTTGTGTTTGTTGTTAGAGTTGAAGTTAGTACTTGATGTTAGTGTTGGAGTTAGTACTTGATGTTAGCGTTTGTCATTTGTGCTGAAGTTAGTACTTAATGTTAGTGTTTGTTGTTAGTGAGAGAATAAATTAAATCATGAACTTTGCCATGGTCTCTGTCCCTAGTAGTTTTCATTAAGTTCTGGAAATAATGAAAGTCATAAACTTTGCCATGGTCTCTGTCCCTAGTAGTTTTCATTATCTCACAGAGTTAATGAAAGTCATACTTTCTATCAGATGAAGCATGCAGATGAACATAACGAAAGTTAGTGAGTTTGCCACGAGTTATGAATAAAATATTGGCATATTAGATGAGATAGTTGATGAAACAGATGAAGATAAATTAAATCTTGGACTTTGCCACACTCTGTCCCTAGTTCCTCAAAATCCTTGACAACGTTGCTTAGAAATTTTGGTTCAAAACCTCATCTGATTTTAATCTGTTATGCTACCTGTTAAGTTTCGCGAGATTATAAATATCATGGAGTTATATAAAAAGGAGGGACAGCTAGGGACACTCGAAGTACTTGTAAGGCTATCTGTTAAGATTGCATGAAATACTAAAAAGTCATGAAATCCATTATCGCTGTGCTAGCTTCACCTTAGAGTAAAATGACAAATAAAGTCACTGAAGCAATGAAACAAAAGTTTTTGGTAGAATACATTAAATCAGGAATTATTCCAGAAGGTTTTTACATTCATACTATGAAGGATGGTAGAGTTCAGTTTAGAAAGATAAAGCAACCATTAGATAAAGAAGGAATTTTGAGAAAGATTAAACTTCATGAGGACAACATTGCTGAACTTAAGAAGAAGTTAGAAGAGTTGGAGAAAGGAAGAGAGTTATAAAGCAATGAGAACGTTTATGTTATGAGAAATTTTAACATTAGTTTTATTTTTACTGAAAATTTTTATTTGGATGTAATGACGAAAACTATTGAGATAACAAACTACAACGGTCATGAGTTCAAGAATTTGTTCTTCGTTCCTCGTGAAAATACATTCTATCAGATACGAGGGAGAAAGGGTAAAGTTAGTTTGAGCGTTTATGACAACAAACATAATGGGAGATATATAAAAGCAATAGATACAAACGGTAAACGTGTTTCATTAGCTTTGTCAAAACTTACTAACATTCATTTTGACAGTGACTTTGACTCTGACGATTGGAGTGACAGCAGCGATACTGAAGATTATGAGCTGTTATGTGAAGCACAGCAATGGGAGGAGTTGCAATACTTTTGTAAGTGAGAACATTAGTGGGAACGTTAGTGAGAACGTTTATTTTTTCATTAGTGAAGTAGTTAGCGAAAACGTTAGTGAGGTGAAGTGGTTGGTGGTTTTGTAAATATTTAAGGTTAAGTTAGTGTTGTCGTTTGCGTTTGTGTTGTAAAATATACGTTAACGGTTTTGTAAAGTGTCAAACTGTTATGTTGGGTAAGGTGGAACGCAGTGCCGCCGTACCCAAGATATGTATACTAACTCTCCTTTTTATATAACTCCATGATATTTATAATCTCGCGAAACTTAACAGGTAGCATAACAGATTAAAATCAGATGAGGTTTTGAACCAAAATTTCTAAGCAACGTTGTCAAGGATTTTGAGGAACTAGGGACAGAGTGTGGCAAAGTCCAAGATTTAATTTATCTTCATCTGTTTCATCAGCTATCTCATCTAATATGCCAATATTTTATTCATAACTCGTGGCAAACTCACTAACTTTCATTATGTTCATCTGCATGCTTCATCTGATAGAAAGTATGACTTTCATTAACTCTGTGAGATAATGAAAACTACTAGGGACAGAGACCATGGCAAAGTTTATGACTTTCATTATTTCCAGAACTTAATGAAAACTACTAGGGACAGAGACCATGGCAAAGTTCATGATTTAATTTATTCTCTCACTAACAACAAACACAAACTCCAACACTAACGACAAGTACTAACCTCAGCACAAATGACAAACACTAACAACAAACACAAACTCCAACACTAACGACAAGTACTAACCTCAGCACAAATGACAAACACTAACAACAAACACAAACTCCAACACTAACATCAAGTACTAACTTCAGCACAAATGACAAACACTAACAACAAACACAAACTCCAACACTAACGATAAGTACTAACTTCAGCACAAATGACAAACACAAATGACAAACACAAACTCCAACACAAACTTCAGCACAAATGACAAACACAAACTCCAACACTAACGATAAGTACTAACTTCAGCACAAATGACAACACAAATGACAAACACAAACTCCAACACTAACGACAAGTACTAACTTCAGCACAAATGACAAACACAAACTCCAACACTAACGACAAGTACTAACTTCAGCACAAATGACAAACACAAATGACAAACACAAACTCCAACACTAACATCAAGTACTAACTTCAACACTAACAACAAAAATAAATGTCCTCACTTCTTAACAAAGTAATATGTGCTTCTTACACCACCATAGCTCAAACGTTTCTTTTCAAACATCGATTGAAACTTATTTTGAGCCATTGGCTTTAGTCTCTTTTTCTTCAAATACGCCAAGAAATCTTCTTCACATCTTTTCACTTCATAGCCTTCTTTAAACTCCTCCTTGTTAAGTTCTATGAAATCCTTTATATCATTCTTTGTTGCAATGGCTTCTTCACGAACGACATCATGAACTATTTCATCACTGTTCTCATGTATGACCTCCTCACTGTTCTCATGAACTATTTCATCACTGTTCTCATGTATGACCTCCTCACTGTTCTCATGAACTATTTCATCACTGTTCTCATGTATGACCTCCTCACTGTTCTCATGAACTATTTCAATACTGTTCTCATGAACGACCTCCTTACTGTCTTTCATAAGCGTTTCAAAGTCTCCTTTACTCATTACTTCAATCTCATGCTGTTCACAGTAGTACTTAAACTCACTGTATATGTCTTTGTTGTATGTTATATTGCTTCCCATGTACTCCATGAATTTTTCAAGCACTTCCTCATAATTCACTGTTTCTTTCTTTCCACGACCTTCTAATATCATACTTGCTTCGTAAATATAACTTCTTGCAGAACCGTCTCGCTTTCTACTTCTCTTCACAAATTCTCTCATCTTGCCACTAAATACATTTGAACTACATGCAAAGAATTCATTCTCCTTCGCAAATTCTTTATATCTTCTGTAGCACTCTGTACAATTCCATCCGGATACAAACTTTTCATAGAACTCCTCGTAAAACATTTGGTAAGGTGTTTTGTTCATTTCGATGAGTTCTTGTTTAGCCCTGGTGAATGGTATCTTCCTTACATCAAATTCACTTAAATCTTTCTTCATGAAGTACGTCAGTAAGTTTGAATAAAACTCTTCATTAAAGCTTTCAATGAGATTTGAGAAATATTCGTAATTTCCTTTGTATCTGCTGCTTACGTCAATGACAACAAATCTTCTGTCGTCTTTGTCAATCTTTACTGAGTTGAAGTTGTTAGATATCATGATGATATATTACAAACATTCTCTATCTTTCTTACTGGTTGACACTTCTGATTTAAGTCCAACTGAGTCTCTGTTACTATTGACTTTAGTGCGTCGTGGTTCATGACCTTAGACGTATCACATGAGCTTAGTTCATTGCATACGATGAGCTTCATGTTCTCAATAGCAGCATTGAATCTACCAACCACATTCTCTATTGCCGTTATATTATTGTTGGCGTACTTGCTAATGAGCTCGCATAGAACATTACTAAGTACATTCTTACCAGTTCCTTGCTTTCCTATTAACAAAAGTACTGTTCCAGTCTTTCCACAAGGATTTTGAACGATGTAGGCGAACCAGTTCAAAACATACTCATAAAGCTCTTCATCCTCATTACATATGACATCGTGAACATGTTTCAAATATCCTTCAATAACGCTTTCATCTACTTCATTCAGTACCTCATACTCATATCCTCTGAAATAGCTGTAGATGTCATCTCTTTCGTCAAAGAATCTCATGCCTGACTTCATAAGATAGTTCTTGTTCTGACCCGCTTCATAAATCATCAGTGCGTTCACATCCTTCTCCTCAATACGTCCTACATAAATACTCTTCATGAGCTTATTGAATTCCTTGCTATCTACTGACACAAGTGTTGTTGTGTCTCGTATTCCATCATAATCTTTCACTAGATATGTCATACGTGCTCCGTCAATAACAACAACACATCTTCTTAAGTCATTTATAACACTAGCTATGTCAATACCTTCTTCACTCATGTACTTATTTCTTCTCAAGTCCTTTAGTGTGAAAGTGTCTCTAAGTTCTATTTCAAGCAATTCATTTACACATCCTTTGCAATACTTCTCTATAAAATATTTCTGTCGTTCTTTACTAAGTTTCTTAACAGCTCTGAAGAACCATGTGTTTTGACTCAAACATCCTTCACAACTTCTCTCATTCATTCCTAGTTCTTTCATGTCATTATCTTCAACCTCTATGGTCTCATTGACTAAGGTCAAAGGGTTCTTAGTCATTGCTGGTCTTATCTGAAACAATGTTTGTGCAACAGGTTTAACTAGTTCAGCAACGTCCTTCCTTAATATGAATAGCTGTTTCCACTCATCTTTGCTAACAGTTCTTTCATAACCACTGACAGTAATATTTCATTTGCTGACCTTAGACACTTATGTTCTATCATTTGTATTGCTTTTGTGTAAGGCTTTCGTGAGCATAGGTTGTATATGTCATTCCTGCAATGTTCATTCATGCCAATAGTACTAAATCCTTTCTTTGCTGTTGAATGCATAATATCCATTAGTTCCTGTGTTCGTATTGCTGTCTCATAAAATACAACAAGACCTTTGTCATCTATGACGTACTTACCGAAAACATTGCTTATATTCTTTAACCATGAAATAACATCCTCATTCATGCTGTCAAACATGAAGTAAGGTCTTACATACTCTTCACTTATAAGATATTCCACAAAGTACTTGTTAAGCTCTATGTCCTCGTGAGCGATTTCATTAGGTTTGATATTAGTTCCTTTTGTCATTGCTGTCATGTACTTCACTCTCATAGTTCCTTTCAATAGCGTAAAAATACTTCATTGTTTCATAACTGCTCTAAATTCTGTTCAAAATTCGTACAACAGAACTTTTTAACATTAGTGAAAGAACATGAGCGAAACAACAACATCTAACATTACAGAAGAAGTCAATGACATGAAAGAACTAGGAATGAATGAGAGAAGTTGTGAAGGATGTTTGAGTCAAAACACATGGTTCTTCAGAGCTGTTAAGAAACTTAGTAAAGAACGACAGAAATATTTTATAGAGAAGTATTGCAAAGGATGTGTAAATGAATTGCTTGAAATAGAACTTAGAGACACTTTCACACTAAAGGACTTGAGAAGAAATAAGTACATGAGTGAAGAAGGTATTGACATAGCTAGTGTTATAAATGACTTAAGAAGATGTGTTGTTGTTATTGACGGAGCACGTATGACATATCTAGTGAAAGATTATGATGGAATACGAGACACAACAACACTTGTGTCAGTAGATAGCAAGGAATTCAATAAGCTCATGAAGAGTATTTATGTAGGACGTATTGAGGAGAAGGATGTGAACGCACTGATGATTTATGAAGCGGGTCAGAACAAGAACTATCTTATGAAGTCAGGCATGAGATTCTTTGACGAAAGAGATGACATCTACAGCTATTTCAGAGGATATGAGTATGAGGTACTGAATGAAGTAGATGAAAGCGTTATTGAAGGATATTTGAAACATGTTCACGATGTCATATGTAATGAGGATGAAGAGCTTTATGAGTATGTTTTGAACTGGTTCGCCTACATCGTTCAAAATCCTTGTGGAAAGACTGGAACAGTACTTTTGTTAATAGGAAAGCAAGGAACTGGTAAGAATGTACTTAGTAATGTTCTATGCGAGCTCATTAGCAAGTACGCCAACAATAATATAACGGCAATAGAGAATGTGGTTGGTAGATTCAATGCTGCTATTGAGAACATGAAGCTCATCGTATGCAATGAACTAAGCTCATGTGATACGTCTAAGGTCATGAACCACGACGCACTAAAGTCAATAGTAACAGAGACTCAGTTGGACTTAAATCAGAAGTGTCAACCAGTAAGAAAGATAGAGAATGTTTGTAATATCATCATGATATCTAACAACTTCAACTCAGTAAAGATTGACAAAGACGACAGAAGATTTGTTGTCATTGACGTAAGCAGCAGATACAAAGGAAATTACGAATATTTCTCAAATCTCATTGAAAGCTTTAATGAAGAGTTTTATTCAAACTTACTGACGTACTTCATGAAGAAAGATTTAAGTGAATTTGATGTAAGGAAGATACCATTCACCAGGGCTAAACAAGAACTCATCGAAATGAACAAAACACCTTACCAAATGTTTTACGAGGAGTTCTATGAAAAGTTTGTATCCGGATGGAATTGTACAGAGTGCTACAGAAGATATAAAGAATTTGCGAAGGAGAATGAATTCTTTGCATGTAGTTCAAATGTATTTAGTGGCAAGATGAGAGAATTTGTGAAGAGAAGTAGAAAGCGAGATGGTTCTGCAAGAAGTTATATTTACGAAGCAAGTATGATATTAGAAGGTCGTGGAAAGAAAGAAACAGTGAATTATGAGGAAGTGCTTGAAAAATTCATGGAGTACATGGGAAGCAATATAACATACAACAAAGACATATACAGTGAGTTTAAGTACTACTGTGAACAGCATGAGATTGAAGTAATGAGTAAAGGAGACTTTGAAACGCTTATGAAAGACAGTAAGGAGGTCGTTCATGAGAACAGTATTGAAATAGTTCATGAGAACAGTGAGGAGGTCATACATGAGAACAGTGATGAAATAGTTCATGAGAACAGTGAGGAGGTCATACATGAGAACAGTGATGAAATAGTTCATGATGTCGTTCGTGAAGAAGCCATTGCAACAAAGAATGATATAAAGGATTTCATAGAACTTAACAAGGAGGAGTTTAAAGAAGGCTATGAAGTGAAAAGATGTGAAGAAGATTTCTTGGCGTATTTGAAGAAAAAGAGACTAAAGCCAATGGCTCAAAATAAGTTTCAATCGATGTTTGAAAAGAAACGTTTGAGCTATGGTGGTGTAAGAAGCACATATTACTTTGTTAAGAAGTGAGGACATTTATTTTTGTTGTTAGTGTTGAAGTTAGTACTTGATGTTAGTGTTGGAGTTTGTGTTTGTCATTTGTGTTTGTCATTTGTGCTGAAGTTAGTACTTGTCGTTAGTGTTGGAGTTTGTGTTTGTCATTTGTGCTGAAGTTAGTACTTGTCGTTAGTGTTGGAGTTTGTGTTTGTCATTTGTGTTTGTCATTTGTGCTGAAGTTAGTACTTATCGTTAGTGTTGGAGTTTGTGTTTGTCATTTGTGCTGAAGTTTGTGTTGGAGTTTGTGTTTGTCATTTGTGTTTGTCATTTGTGCTGAAGTTAGTACTTATCGTTAGTGTTGGAGTTTGTGTTTGTTGTTAGTGTTTGTCATTTGTGCTGAAGTTAGTACTTGATGTTAGTGTTGGAGTTTGTGTTTGTTGTTAGTGTTTGTCATTTGTGCTGAGGTTAGTACTTGTCGTTAGTGTTGGAGTTTGTGTTTTGTTGTTAGTGTTTGTCATTTGTGCTGAGGTTAGTACTTGTCGTTAGTGTTGGAGTTTGTGTTTGTTGTTAGTGAGAGAATAAATTAAATCATGAACTTTGCCATGGTCTCTGTCCCTAGTAGTTTTCATTAAGTTCTGGAAATAATGAAAGTCATAAACTTTGCCATGGTCTCTGTCCCTAGTAGTTTTCATTATCTCACAGAGTTAATGAAAGTCATACTTTCTATCAGATGAAGCATGCAGATGAACATAATGAAAGTTGTGAGTTTGCCACGAGTTATGAATAAAATATTGGCATATTAGATGAATAGCTGATGAAACAGATGAAGATAAATTAAATCTTGGACTTTGCCACACTCTGTCCCTAGTTCCTCAAAATCCTTGACAACGTTGCTTAGAAATTTTGGTTCAAAACCTCATCTGATTTTAATCTGTTATGCTACCTGTTAAGTTTCGCGAGATTATAAATGTCATGGAGTTATATAAAAAGGAGGGACAGCTAGGGACACTCGAAGTACTTGTAAGGCTATCTGTTAAGATTGCATGAAATACTAAAAAGTCATGAAATCCATTATCGCTGTGCTAGCTTCACCTTAGAGTAAAATGACAAATAAAGTCACTGAAGCAATGAAACAAAAGTTTTTGGTAGAATACATTAAATCAGGAATTATTCCAGAAGGTTTTTACATTCATACTATGAAGGATGGTAGAGTTCAGTTTAGAAAGATAAAGCAACCATTAGATAAAGAAGGAATTTTGAGAAAGATTAAACTTCATGAGGACAACATTGCTGAACTTAAGAAGAAGTTAGAAGAGTTGGAGAAAGCAATGAATTCAACAGGGTAGAAATCGGGTTAGATCTCACCACTTCACCTAAATTTATTTTTGTGCTATGTTTTCATACGTGTGAGGGTGGTGATATCATTTATTTTTTATTTTATTTTTTAAAATTATTTTTATTTTATTTGGATGCAATGACAGAACAAAAGCAACTCATACAAATCAAAACATATAAAAACATACATTTAAACATTTATTCTTCCTTCCTGAGCATAACATGTTCTTTCAAATACATCCGAGACCAGTTGACTTTTCATTGACTGTTTATAAAGATAGAAATAGTTATATCATTAAACCATACGATGACGAAGGTAAGTTATGTAAATTGTACGTTAAGAAGTTAGAGAAAGTTTATGGCTTCAAGTATGACTACAATAGGGTTAACACTGATGATGAAGATATTGAGGAAAATTTATGAGAACATTAGTGAAGTCGTTAGTGAGAACGATAGTGAGGTGAAATTGTTGGCGGCTTTATAAATATTTAAGGTTAAGTTGGTGTTTGTGTTTGTGTTGTAAAATATACGTTAACGGTTTTGTAAAGTGTCAAATTCACAAGTATTGGGTAAGGTGGAACGCAGTGCCACCATACCCAAGACTTGTATACTAACTAAAATTCCATATAAAAATGATATATATGAAAAGAAAACGAATTCTAGAAAAGAATGGTAAACATAATAAGAAAGAAAAGCCAATAAAACAATGACAAGCATGAAAAGAAAGTGAATTGCATAAAACAATTATTGATAGGAAAAGATGGTAAATGTTATAAAATAATGATAAGTATGAAGAGAAATAGAATTGGACTCGTGTTTACATCATCATCATGTTCAAGTAAGAAGGTGACAATTTCTAATGAATTTGTTTTGATTGCAATACTCAGAGGGTAATCATTAAAATCGAAAGAACTTCATAATGAAATGATCAATATGAACAGAATGGGAATGCAATAACAATCTTCAATATAGGGTGTCCAAAGGTGTGTTTAGCACAAACCTGAATACTGCGAATAGAAATAAACAAGTTACATATATATAAAGTTTATTTAAATATAATCACCATTGGATTCAATCACGCGTTCGCAGCGATCGATCCAGGCTTGAAAGACACGCTTTAAATCATCATGAGAAAATTGCTCAAATTGCTCTCTTACAAAATTTTCAAGATCATCTGGACTCGCGAATTCGCGTCCTTCAGCTCTCTTTTTTAGCGTGCCGAATAAATAAAAGTCAGAGGGTGCAATATCAGGTGAATAAATTGGGTTTGGAACAACTTTGACATTGTTTTCCAACAAGTAATTCATTACCTTATGACTTTTGTGAACTCTTGAATTATCAAAATGAATTGCAAACTTTTGTTTTTGTTGTTTGGATTTCTCAAACTCATCAGAATTGATAATTTGAGTAAGAACATTGTCAATTAGATACTGAGCATTCATCGTATTAGGTTTTTGAAGAATATCAATTGCGATGATGCCATTCACGCCCCAAAAAACCGACAACATCATCATTGGTGTGTCAATTTTTTTCTTCGGGAATGTTTGCGGATTTTCATCCTTCGGGATCCACATGATTTTGGCTTCTGTTGCATATTGAAACCAAGACTTGTCCCTGTTACTAAAAAGCGAAACTTCTTGGATTGATACGCACGCAATATAGAGAGGAGCTCTTTCGAAGATTGGACTCTAGATTTTTTTTGAACTGAATTAAGGTTGTGCGGAACCAACGTGTATACGCTAGTTTGTAGTTCAAATAATTGTGCAGATAATAACTGACTGTTGTACGTGGTATCTTTGTCATCTCCTCTATCCTTCTGAGTGATGCTCTTGGGTCTTCATCTAGCACTTGAAGAATTGCTTTGATTTTTCTTTGATCCGGCGATTTTTTGTCAATTTTTATGATGGGCGCCTTTTTGTTCATGAAGTGATACATCCTAACATGATACGTTACAGTGGAATAGCTAGGAGCATCCATACCGAAGCATTTTACCAATGTCTCGTAGATTTTTTTACAGTCTTTGCATTTTTTTGCAAGAGCGAGGATGTTTTCTTTATGATTCATTAAAAAAATGAAAAAAATCCCGCCAAAATTTCCCGCAAAACCGCCTCTTGTCTCAAAATTCATTTTATATACCGGCATGGCGCCAAAATACAACATACTCATCATATACATATATTCATATTTTTTATTATATATTTATAATCAGCATATATCTCCTTTAATAGTCTCATATAGAGCGCTGTGCTAAACGCACCTTTGGACACCCTATATTATCGAAATCGGCACCTTTAGAAAATAATTCTGAAGTAACTTCATAGTTTCCGAAATACATGTTTTCTGCAATTGAATCAAAAGTTTGGCCAGAATATGATTTAAGGTATTCTGCAATTTCGTAGTTTCAATAATCCAATGCGAAATTAATCATTTTATCGAATGATTTACCATCATCTATCATTTGCATAAAAATGTTATTGTTCCCGCCTTCAACTGCATATAATTCAGAGTAAACAGTATATTTAGCTCCCATGTTCTTCAAGTAATTGAAACATAATTCTGAGCCGTATTTAATTGAACAATCAAGAGGAGTGATTTCATCATTAATTTTCTTTTCAAGATCAAGATTTGGGAACTTATTTTTGAGATCATCAACTTTATCAAATGAAATGTAGTATAATGGAGAATCTGTTGAATATAAATTCAGAATTTCTTCTTGTGTAAATTTAGGTTCGAAATTTTCGAATTTGATGCCTTTATAATATAAAAGAGATGATAATTTATCATTTTTAGGTTTGATGATGAATGAAAATTCGTTGGACAGCTTTTGATAAAATTCTGAAAAAGTTTCAATATCTTTAACACGAATTGTTGAAAAAATATCAATCAAATAAAATGCCAATTGGACAGATATTTTGTTATTTTTAATAAGATCTATAATTTCTGAAGATACTTGCAAAAGATTATTCGAATTGACACTTCATATTGTTTTTGAAGCCTGAACAGGGTATTTGAATACATCAATTAGTCCAAGATTGCTAAAATCGCAATCGATTTCATTTACTGATTGCCCCAAACCTAGGGTTGTTAGATTCCCGACGATAGGTGTCTTGGAAGATTTGCCTGGTGTCATCATAATGTCTTTAAATCAAAAATTTTATTTTGGAGTTAGTTTTATTGATTTTTCAATAAAAAACATTTCTAAAACAAGAAAATAAAACGATAAAATATTTATATTTTATATAAGGATCTTATATATTTAAAATAAATATCATTTTATTTTTTTCATTGGTGTCTGTCAAACCATAATACACTATTCAGAAATTCAATGTGTTTTGCGGTTTCAAAAGACACCTTCAAATTGAACGATAGCACGGACACTATTGAATTTTACCCATTTTATTAAGTTTTTACCCTTTTTATTTTTAAGAATTAATGACTGAAACAGCCGTTTTGCTATGACCTCAATCACTTTTATTTATTATTTTAAATATTATTTAATTTTATTATTTGAATAGGCCAACTTATATTTGAGAAGCTCAATTTGAGACCACTTAATACATTGAAATATCATAAATATTGAAATATTAAAAAGTGTATTTCAAAATATTGAAATTATAAAAATTTATAATACTGAAATTGAGACAAATTAATAAATTCAATGTGTTTTTTTTTGAAATAACTCTCAAATATTATTTTTTTGTTTATTTAATGATGAATAAATATAATTGCTTTAGTCAATCATAAAAACTAATTTAAGTTTAAAATAATGAAAGGATAATTTGATCGTTTTTTAAAATACAATTATTTTTGATGATTTGCAAGAATCTTTGAAAAGAATATAATATAGGTTCTATTTTTGTAAAATTTATCCAAATCATGTATTACATAAATTACGATTAAAACGATGAAAGAACCAAAAAGTGTGTTTTGTGTTTTGTTGTTGCGTGTTGGATGCGGGATCCTGTTATTTCCGAAATCGACAAAAAATTTGGAAATTTAATTTCCGAAATCGAAATTATATTAATGTTTTTAATATTCTTATATCAAAAGGATTAAAGTTCATTAAGAGAAAAACAATTCTTCTTCTTCAATAGAGGTAGGGCAACGATAGAAAATTTTTGGAAAAAAAGTTCGGAGATCTTAAACGTATCATATTCCCTGCATGGTTTGGTATCTTCCGCCATGCGTTGTGCCAAACATATTGACACTTTCCAATAATTAATTTATGGTATGAGTCACAGAGTTAGATTATAAAAAGAAAGTAAATAATTGCAATTAGAAATCATATATGTCGGAAATCAAATGTTGATGAGCAGAAACCTTTTACTCATCATAAAAGAGATAAATCACTAAAGATTTGTATACATTAAAATTTGATATTTGGTGCTCGAAAACTGTCTGATGGGACTCCTCCAAAATGAACCAATCTATCGCTGAGGACCAAATTAGATGATGTGGATGGTGTATTCTCTAATTCTAACTTAGGAAGAATGGGAACAAAACGAATGACGACAACAACATGTCAAACATAGATTAAATATCTATGAATCAATAAAGTATACGTGCATTGAAGGTGATAACGATCACTTGAGGCTTATAACTCTTTGACTAAATTATGCAATAATTAAATATAATCATTTTTATATTTTTATACTGATAGTAATTAATATACTATCCTGCTTAATAAATGGTATGATCAAATTTGTTTGAAAATTTAATTATGTATATGAAACTATGTCTTCTATATAAAAATCAAAATTTTCGGACGAACCTAGATTGAACCTTTATGAAAATCTATCATTTTTGTTAATTGAGTTAATATGAATCTTTTACATATGTATATATAGCATTGATAGCTTATATAATCATGGTTTATTCCATATTAACATATTTTTTCAGTTAATTTGTTTAATAATATCATGTAACAAATTAATTCAAGATTAGAATGTCTACAAAATGCTAACAAATAAGAACAAAATACGATTTCTCGACTTAAATTTTAATATGGAGTAGTTTTTCGTTTAAAATCTAATTAAAAATGAATAAAAACTTATCTTGTACTATTTCATTCAAAGATTTTTAATAATGTAAATCATGCATTTTCATAATTCAGTACAGTTCTTTTTAGAATTAAAGTTGATGAGGATGATATTTGTGATTTAAAATAATTTGTTAATGTTCACCTTTTATTCATCACCTTGTGGTATGCCCTAAAGCAATAGCATTATCAATTCTGCTGAATTGATCAACTCAAAATTCCAAAAAAAATTCAAAATTTCAAAAATGAAATTAAACAATTTGAATTTTCACATGAAAAAATCAATTTCGAAAAAAATTTGGAAAATCAAAGTATTTGATAATTAGTCAAATAATCAATTTACATCGTTTTTACTCATAAAAAACAACTAATTTTTGATTTTGATATCATATTTGATAAATACTCATTCCAGAGTTGACGTAATGTATTAATTATTGTTAGAGATATTGCTTTCGCAGCAAAATTCTTATTTCATAAAAGAAAAAAAAAATGATTTTATTCCAACAAAAACAAGTAAACAGATGAATGGAAAACGTACTATATTTTCATAAATGTAGTAATCAGCGTGTCGGCTTTTGTTTATCATGTTCGAGTCAAAATGTATTAACTTGTAATAAGAAATATTCGAAGATTATATGAAGTATTGAGCATTCTTTGTAGAAATATTTGTAATTCATTACTAACATATATAATAAAGTTGTTTTTTTTTCCTTATTGCAATAATTTTGTCTGATTTTAATAACTTTTCATGTATACGAGTTGTGTGAATATGCATCATAATATACGTAAATATACTTATTTGCGACGAATAATGTGGTTGCATAATGGAGGTGCTAAATTTTTGATTTTTAATATGGGGCTTTGGTATGTATAATCATGTTCTTATCTCAACGTAGGAGTATTGATGCAATATGATTAAAATTTACGAGGTTGATCTTAAATTGAATAATTCTGGAGTATAAATCACAATGCAGCTAATTCTATGTTAAAGATAGATACAGATTGTAGTAATCAATTAGGGAGTACAAATTCATTCTTTCATTTCTGTCGTATTGAGCAGAAAGGAAGAGATCATAACCCTAGGAAAAAAAGCCCAAATTTGTCACTTTTCATAGTACGTTAAACTCAATTCGCTCGGCGAATGCCGAGCACACGTACTCATCATTCAACATAATATTCTCATTCTTTGGTTATTATAGTGCCAGACAACACAAGATTTCAAAGAATTACTTGAGTTTTCAATTAATCTTAATCCGATTTTAGATTTATCGAGAACTCCATCATCACAATCACATACTTCAGTGCGGTAACTACAATTATCCATATACAGAAGGAAGTTCTTTTCGAACAACTCATTTGGAGTCTGTTTTGGAAAGAACTTCTTTCTGTCCGACTTAATTTCATAGTTCCTGATCAACCAAAAGACAGAAACCACACACTATCTACTTAGGAAAGGAGTTCTTTCTAAATCTTCCTTAAATTGAGATTTTACGAGAGATAACCCTTCTATTGCACTTAAAAATGAACATTTTGATATCTTTAGTATCACACATGGTCATATTAGTATTTTATCTACATGAATACATTCATCTTTCGAAGTCTCTCATTAAATGGGAGGCTTCGAAAGATGAATCGTTTTATTCATACAACTTTAAATCTCGAACACATTTAGAGAGTGAGTATATCATTTTATTCTTGTTTTGAGTTTATTCTGATTCAAAATTGCAGTGAAAACAGAAGTTCACACATCATATCTGAATGTGAGCTCATCTATACTTATACGATCTCAATACCTCCACTCTAAGCATAAGAGGTGAAGTTATATAAAAATTATCAGATGCGTTGAAGTCTCAAAAGTATTGCCTGAATGCTTGTTTCATATTTGTCCAAGTAGTTTCAATGAATAAATGTATTGTTTTTTTATAATTTCGATTTATTTTTAGAAAATATTCAATATAAACCTTTATTGTGTTATTTACATCTCATAAATTCTCTGTCTAAATCATATAAAAGCGCGTTTTACCCCTATGAATCAAGAAATTCATTCAATATTCATGGTATATTTATTAAATTTATACGATTTACTAATAATCAATATTATATCCTCATAAATAGCAATATATTTTGGTAATCTATGATAATCATATACAATATTTGAAATCAAATTTTCATTAGTTTAGGTTCCTTGTTAATAGTAAACCATTATATTTAATACTAATAATAAATCTATGTGTCGTATTGAAATTCAATAAAATTACTTATTCGGTCCAAAAAAACAAATTAGATAAATTTTTTCTTTTTTTATGTAATTTTTGTTTTTCATTTTTCTCAAGATCCTAAGTTATGTTCTAACTTTTGACATCATATCCTATCATGCTAGGCTATATATTATAGCATATCCAAAAGGCAAGGAAATCTATCAGAGAAGCCTTTTTGACCTATCGTTACCCTACCTCTTCTTCAATCTATTGGCGCATTTATTTCTACACGCCAATAAGGAAGGGAAAATTATAAGACACCATGGTGTCTTCAAAACGCTAATTTTTGATATTTTTAACAACCCTACCCAACTGACATGCCACTTTATTCAGGGAATTTATTTATCGGTGTGCAGCGTCAATATAATAAAACGAGAATATGGTCATTAAAAATCTTTAGCAATTTATAATGATTTATAGCTCTTTAGCAATTTCACGAAGCATTACTTTTTGTCATGATCAATACCAAAATAAATGCAACTATTTTTCAATCTCATATAGAACATTCTGAACATACCTCTGGCACTTAATAAGATACTGACATGCCAATTCTTAAATTTGTAATATTGGTAATTTCAATTAATAATTAGCAGAAAAGTTTAATATTTGTCAAATATCAGTAACTCTTAGGGTTTATATAATACATGTTTTTAATATAGACGTCTAAATTATCAATAAATAGAACAATTTCTTCCACTATGAAAAAGTAGTAAAAGGAATTGTTGGGGGTGGATACTTAAAGGAACAAACAGACTTGTATCAAGGGATTCTAGAAATCGATTCCAGCAAATTAAATGTAAATCAACTGTTATGGCGGGAAAAATATGAATTAACATAACAGTCAGGAAATTGAAATGAAAACGATTATGTCGAAATTTTGATTGTTGATTTATTAGATAATATTAATTACTGTCACCAAATTTTAAAATCCGATTATGTCAACGTAAATTACGATAGAAAGATTAACCGAAACAATAGAAATTTTTCGCCCTAAAAATGTAATTATTAGCAAGAGTATTAGAAAAAAATAGGTAGATGAACCTTGTTAGGAAAACTAAATTTTGACAGGCTTTGGCGGGATTATTTTGTTTTTGAGAGGAAAATAATCGTTGTAGGGTTCAAATGCTCTCCCAGAGCTTTGCCGTAATCAATGCTTTAGAAGAAGGCAAATGTCCTTGGGAAATGCTAGCTGGCCTCTTGAATCGGGATGTGGACGAAGTCAAGGCTCAGTTCCAGGCTCCAGAAGAAGATATCTGGAGACTGCTATACAGACTTGCCTCTGCAGCCGATGGGCTTCGCGCAAAGAAACCGCGTGAATATTATACAGATCTTGATCGCATCATTGACTTGATAGATAAATCACACAACATAGTTATATTATTAGGGGCGGGCGGTTCAGTAGGACCCGACTTCCGCTCTCCTGGTGGGTTGTATGACTCAATTGCCAAAGATGGAGTCTTTGATGACCCTTGCAAAGTCTTCGATAATCAGTATTTCGAGGAAGATCCTTCTATCTTCTGGCGCTATGCTCATACAATATTCCCATCTGCCAATCCCCAACATTCTGGCTCCCACATCTTTATAGAAATGCTAGAACAAAAAGGAAAACTCCTTCGTGTCTATTCCCAGAACGTAGATACACTAGAAAAAGGCATTCCAGATGAAAAGCTTGTTTGTGTTCATGGTTCCTGGCGCGAATGCCGTTGCATGCAATGCGGATTAGTTCAATCCATCGAAGATCTCAGACCCAGCGTTGAACAGAGGGTTGTTCCGCAATGCAAACAATGTGGCGGCCCAATCAAGCCCGGAATCGTCTTCTTTGAACAACCAACCAATTTGGACGAGAAACAAGCATTTGCAGATGCCGAACAAGCGGACCTTTTAATTGTCATAGGAACATCATTAAGAGTTGCACCAATTTCTGAACTCCCAGACTTAATGTCAAGTGTTCCTTCGATTTTAATCAATCGTGCACCAGTTACAACGAACTTTAATGCTCAGTTCCTCGGTGAATGCGATGATATTGTTCAAATGCTTGAATCAGAGCTCGGATGGATTGAAAACAAAAGAATTTCTTCAAAAGATTCTGTTTTCTTCCCTCCAAACAATTTTGTTATAGAGTCAAATAGTGAATTGGGAACAAGGATCATCGAAACATCGAGAAACAAGTTCCTTGCTACTTCTTTCACAATTGACGTAAGCGATACAGAATAATATGTATATGTTGCATGCGAAGTAGTGTCAACGATAGAAATTGAGATCCTATTAATCGTCGAGGAAGTACGATTATTTTTTGGGCGAAAAAGTATCTTAAAATATGATTATTAATATGTTTTTAAAATAAAAAATTTGAAAGTTAATTTGAGATTCTCATATAATTTTTTGAATGAAAAAAATAAATATAGTCTATATGAGTTTTTGAATAATCACACTTGAGATATATCTAAAAAATAATTAAAAATAGAGTTTGAGAAGACTTTTCAAGGTGTAATGAAAAGTGTGATATAGAAAATAATTATAGATATTTTAATTTTATATATTGTGCTAAGCATTATATTAAATTTTTAGGAAAAACACTTTTCATAAGTATTCAATATTTGAAAATACGCTCCAAAAAAGAATAGATTCTTTTATATTCGCTTATATAAAAAGAGACTCTCTATCAGATGCGAATGCCTGAATTCAGCACCTCTGATAGAGAGTTTCCTCTTATATAAGCAAATCTTTTTCATTCGTTTTTGTTAATATAAAAACATCAAAATCTACCAATATGAGAAATTAAACCCTGCGAGACACCAGTCTAGAACTGGCACTTCGCAGGGTTGAATTTCTCTTGACAAAATACAATAATCAAATGCTCCAAAGTTTTCAAATTTTTATTAGGAATAGGAGCCTACAAAGCACTGATTATATATCAGTGCCTGGTAGGCTCCTATTCCTTCTCTAAATGGGAGAAACTTTGTTTGAATAAGATAACATGCGAACAAAGTTTCTCCCATTTAGAGTGGGATTTTGAGGGTGGGAGGTACATAGATAGACTATGTATCTCTCACCCTCCAATTCCCTCGGGAAAGTTCGAAAACTTTGGTGCAATCAGCAACGATTGCACCAAAGTTTTTGCGTTTAATTGAAGGAATTGCTCTTTATGATATATACAGTTACAATGCATATATCATAAGGAGCAATTCCTTCCAGATATCTGGCAAACTTACTCGCAATGGTTCACAATTGCGAACAAGTTTGGTCATTTGTCAAGAGAAATTAAACCCTGCGAAGCGCCAGTTCTAGACTGGCACCTCGCAGGGTTTAATTTCTCATATTGGTAGCTTTTTATGTTTTTATATTAACAATAACTCATGAAAAAGATCCGCTTATATAAGAGGAAACTCTCTATCAGAGGTGCTGAATTCATGCATTCGCATCTGATCGAGAGTTTCCTTTTATATAAGCAAATATAAGAGAATCTATTTTTTTTTGGACCGTATTCTCAAATATTGAATACTTATGAAAAGTATTTTTTTCTAAAAATCTCAGAATATATTTACAATAGTAAAATAAATAAGATATTTAAATTTATTTTTAAATGCTTTTTTTATATGAGATTCTCAAAAGTTATATCAAAAGTCTGTTTTTTCTAAAATCTAATATCACAATCTATTTCTCATTTTAAGTACATCTTAATTCATTTTATTTTCTATATTTTTTCAATATTTTTTGGGGAATTGTGTTGCTTCCCCGACGATAAAATTGAGAGGTTTACACATTGACACTACTTAGCATGCAACAGTTTTAGCATCCAAAAAGTTAATAAAATTGAATTCATCTTGATTAATTGTAATAACAATCGTAATTTATAATGGCATTTTTTACATAAAAAATTTTCCAAAAGTTACATCACATTTTTCCACTTTTTGAATTAAAATTGTTAAAAATATGACAAGTTCTGAGCAGCATTCTCATGAAAATGAACTGAATTTTATGGGATTACAGCCTACAGAGGTATTCAAATACCCTGATCAGGCTTCAAAAACAATATGGAGTGTCAATTCGAATAATCTTTTGCAAGTATCTTCAGAAATTATAGATCTTATTAAAAATAACAAAATATCTGTCCAATTGGCATTTTATTTGATTGATATTTTTTCAACAATTCGTGTTAAAGATATTGAAACTTTTTCAGAATTTTATCAAAAGCTGTCCAACGAATTTTCATTCATCATCAAACCTAAAAATGATAAATTATCATCTCTTTTATATTATAAAGGCATCAAATTCGAAAATTTCGAACCTAAATTTACACAAGAAGAAATTCTGAATTTATATTCAACAGATTCTCCATTATACTACATTTCATTTGATAAAGTTGATGATCTCAAAAATAAGTTCCCAAATCTTGATCTTAATCATAAAATTAATGATGAAATCACTCCTCTTGATTGTTCAATCAAATACGGCTCAGAATTATGTTTCAATTACTTGAAGAACATGGGAGCTGATTATACTGAAAAATCTGCAAAGTTTTCTGTTCAAGGAGGAAATAATAACATATTTATGCAAATGATAGAAGATGATGAATCATTCGACAATATGATTAATACAGCATTGAATCATCATAACTATGAAATTGCTGAGTATCTCCATTCGAATTTTCGACAAAAGCCTGATTCATTTACGAAAAGCTTGTATTTCGGAAATTATGATGTCGTATCATATTTATATTCTAATGGTGCCGATTTCAAAGAGTATTATATTTTCTTTATTTCCGTACCTCTCAATATTTTATAAAATTCAATTTCTTTACACATCGACCATTATTTTATGATGTTCGCTATATATTAATGAATGTCCCCTAAGTCTCGTAATCAGAATGAACTCAATTGAAATTCTTAGATTAATATTCGAAAAAGGCGTAGATGTCAACGAGAAACTTATTTATCATTGCTTTATTTCATTCTCTAGCTTCTAATATCAATCAATATTTCATATAATTTTCTTTCATTTGAAATCTATCATTGCATTATGACATTCTCTTTCTTTTTTTTTTTTTTTGTCTTTCAATGTCGCATTCCATTATATTTCTATTTATATTTATCAATATTATATAAAATTCTTTTTCATATCATATTTATTATGTGCTTCTGACATTATCTCGATTTTAATGAATCTCTTCTCACTATTGCAATCAAAGCAATCTCAATTGAAGTTGTTAGGTTCTTAGTTGAACAAGGTGCAGATGTAAATTTGAAATGTTTTGTCTTTCTTTTAATATCTTTAATTATTTTATCAAATAAGGTAGTCACAAAATCTAAGTAGTGAGGCTCTCAAAAATTGAACCGTACTCCATACAAAATTTGTGTACCCTCACTACTTAGATTTTGTGGCCTTCAATTGAGAGGTTAGTTTTGATAGAGCACGTTATAAAATTAAAAGGGAAAAATAAATAAAATTTAAACATTTAATTATATATAATGTAAGGAGTGTAATTCCAAATTTTCTAAAAACTATTCAAATTTGAGCATTTTTTTGGAAATAGTAAATCTAATATGTACATCTAATAACAACATGATTCATCACCTTTTCAAGCTCTGCAGTCAATTTTTTGAAATTTGATTGAAATAAATGTAGCAAAAATTACATTTCATTAGGGAATATATGAGTTTCTCTGGAAACAGGCTGATAAATTTTAAATTTTGTCCAATCAACATGAATGCATTGAGAAATTTGGATTGATTTTCTGGTAGAATCTGGAACAATTCAACCATGTATAAATGGATCATGTAATCATCATGAAATGTTAGTGTTAGAGTTCAAAAGAAACAGAATGAGTGGAAATCAAACACAATCTGAATAATTTTAAACGTATACAATCTTTAAGTTTGTATTTTGAATTCTACATATATGATTGTGTAATTCGTTCTTTCAAATTTTCGGATTCAGGCATGTTTGATAAAATTCATTCCCAAAAACGTCAATTAACAATTAAATTTAGTGTATTTTAAATATATATACGTATTATATTTTATAAATTATATTAAATTCGCAAAATTTTAAGTTTTAAACAAAAATAAAAAATGTTCAAAATATGAAATTATGCATAGGATATTAAAATTTACATTTTAGCAATTTTTTTGAATTGCTTTCAATTTTCATATTGAAATTTTTAAGAATTTTTTCTGAAATAATAAGCAAGAATATCAACCTAAATAATATTAAATTCCATGCGTTAATTTCCCCTCAAAAGTCATTGACCGCCTCTTAATCTAGATTTTGTGAGTACTTTACATAATATTTTCATTTCAATCATTAAAGTATTACATTCTCTTTCTTTTTATATTAATAATTGTTTTATATCATTATATTTCTTGTCATATCAAACATTGTTTTATTTAATTTGTTTTCTTTTGAAACACATCATTGTTTTATAGAATTATTTTTGTTTTTATATTAATTGTTGTTTTATGAAATTATCTTTCATTCCATTTCATCCATTGGATTATAAAATTCCTTATGTTTAAAAATTAATTGCTGTTTTATGGAATTCTTCTTCACTTATTCTCCATCATTGTTGTATTACATTATTTTTCATGCCATATCTATCAATGTTTTATAAAATTATCTTTCTTTTAAGATATATCATTGCTTTTTGAAATTTTTTTAATACTTTTGATGTCCCACTCAGTATTGCAATCAAAAATAAATCAATTGAAATCGTTAGATTCCTAGTTGAGCATGGTTCTGATGTCAATATGAGACTCTTTGTTTTTCATTTCATGTTTATCATTATTAAATTTTATTCACTTTCATTACATATCTATTATTGATCAATGATATTCTATTTCTTTTCATATTCATCAATATTTTAGGGAATTTTCTTTTATTTAATGTTGATCATTGTTTTATGAAATTTCAATACAATTTATATCAACTATTGCTTAATTGCATTATATTTCTTTTCTTGTCTCTCAATGTTTTATGAAATTCACTGTTGTTTTATTGTATTTTCATTCTTTTGATATTTCTCATTGTTTTATGATATTCTTTTGATTTTTATGATGTTCCACTAAGTATTGCAATCAAAGCTAATTCATTTGAAATTGTCACCCTCTTAATTGAATATGGTGCAGATATAAACGTGAAACTTCTTTTCTTTCTTTTAATGTCTATTATTATTTTATAGCATTCTTTCGAACTACATTTTTATCATTATTATATGACATTCACTTTCCATTTATATTTATCATTGTTTGATGAAATTTTCTTTCTAATAATATTTGTCAAATTTTAATGAAGTTCTCTCTATTTTAATGATTGTCCTCTAACTTATGCAATCAAAGCGAATTCAATAGAAATTGTTACCTTCTTAGTTGAACATGGTGCTGATGTAAACCTGAAGCTTATTCTTTTATTCTTCATATCTATCATTGTTTTATAATATTTTCTTTCTTTTCCTATCAATAATTGTTTTATGAAATTATCTTTTTATTATCAAATATCCGCTGAATGTTGCAATTGAACAATCTTCAGGCGATATTGAACAATATCTAGTTGAGCATGGAGCTGAAATATACAAACCAAAGAAATGCTACATTGCATAGGTAAAAGTTTTAAGGATTAAATACCCATTATTGAAAAAGCATTCTGTTTTTATATGTTATTAATATTGACAATTTCACAAAATAGGTTGGAGATAATTGTTTGAAATTTTGCAACTAATAAAAGGAAAATCATAGTGTGAGTTTTGGAATTTTCAATAACTGATCATAGTGTGTATGAAATAACTGAGTGGTTTGAGATTTGACTGTTATCCATTCGAAATAATATTTTTAATTTGGTAAATATTTTGTTTTCCTACAAATGCAAAAAAAGGTGTAAAAACGATTATTTTGAATTCAATTTGTACATTTTTGCGCATTTAAAAATTTATCCGCTTAATGTAGCCAAAATTTGATATTTTTTGCGTGTGAATTTGTTGGATTTGATTGTTTAAATAATAGTCAAATGTGAAATTTTCAAATGCGCAAAAATTTGCAGATTCAATTTTCTATAATCGTTTTTGCGCATTTTTTGCACCACATGTAATCAATTTGAGATACAACCTATTGATTTATCAAGTTTTCACAGTTCCAAGCATAGTATCATATCATATAATATTTAAAGATACCACAAAACTATACATTTATCATTTTTTCATTTTCATATTCTTTTGTTTTTGCAATTTCCTCCGATTTTAAAGATCTCTCACTGTTCATATTCTCATATATCTGAAAATTCATATTTCACTATTCTCATGCAATAAGTTTTGATTTTATTCGAAATCTTTTAAAGTAGATTTAGCATAATTTCTCAACCATATTTTCTGATAATGTGGGTACTGTGTAAAATTTTTCTAGAATTTTTGGTATGCAAATCATGTTTTGATTCGAGGGTGGTCCGGCAATGTAGGTATGTATATTAAATTATTATGAGATGTTTATTATTAAATAATAACAACATTACTATATCTTTTTTTCAATATTGAATAATGCTATTGGAAAAAGAATTATTAGACAATTGTAGCACCATGTTCAACTAAGAAATTGAAAATATTTGTTGCTTCAATTTTGATGGCAATGCTAAGAGGACTTATATTAATAGCGAGCGAATTTCATAAAATAATGATAATTATGAAGAGAATGATAATGTCATAAAGCAATGATAAATATGAAAAGAAAGAGAATTATGTAAAAAAATTTAAAATATGAAAAGAAATATAATTTTTTAAAACAATAATAAATATGAAAAGAAAGAGAATGAAATAAAATAATGGTAAATATTATAAGAAAGAGAATGTTATATAACAATGATAAAAATGAAAAGAAAGAGAATGTAATAAAACAATGATTAACATGAAAAGAAAGAGAATGCCATTTAACAATGATAAAAATGAAAAGAAAGAGAATTATTTAAAACAATGATAAATATGAAAAGAAAGAAAATGCCATAAAACAATGATAAATATTATAAGAATAAGAATGTCATTAAAGAATGATTAATACGAAAATAAAAAGGATTTTTTAAAACAATGATAAATACGAAAATAAAGAAAATTTTTTAAAATAATGATAAATATGAAAAGAAAATGAATGCCATAAAACAATTATTAATATGAAAAGAAAGAGAATCCAATAAAACAATGATTAACATGAAAAGAAAGAAAATGCCATAAAAAAATGATAAATATGAAAAGAAAAAGAATAAGTTTCTTGTTAACATATGCACCATGTTCAACTAGGAATTGGACGATTTCTATTGATTTCGTATTGATAGCAATACTAAGAGGGCATTCATTAATATCGAGCGAATTTCATTAAATAATGATAAATATGATGAGAAAGAGAATCCAATAAAGCAATGATAAATTTAAAAAGAAAGAGAATCCAATAAAACATTGATTAATATGAAAAGAAAGATAATGAAATAAAGCAATGATAAATATGATAAGAAAGAGAATTCTATCAAGCAATGATAAATATGATAAGAAAGAGAATATTATTAAACAATGTTAAATATGAAAAGAAAGAGAATGACATATAACAATGATTAACATGAAAAGAAAGAGAATGTCATTAAACAATGATGAATATGAAAAGATAGAGAATTATTTAAAACAATGTTAAATATGAAAAGAAAGAAAATGCTGTAAAACAATGATAAATATTATAAGAATAAGAATGTCATTAAACAATGATTAATATGAAAAGAAATAGAATGTCATTAAACAATGATAAATATGATAAAAAAGAGAATGTAATAAAGCAATGACAAATACTAAAAGAAAGAGAATGCAATAAAGCAATGACAAATACGAAAAGAAAGAGAATTTTATTAACCAATGATAAATATGGAAAGAAAGAGATTATAAATTTTGTTGATATTCCATCCATTAGAAAGTAAATGAGATACAATATCATAATTTCCGAAATGCATACTTTCTGCTATTGAATTGAAAGGTTGTATAAAATTTGATCTAAGATACTCAGCAATTTCATAGTTTCGATAATTCAATGCTGTATTAATCATGTTTTTAAATAATTTACCATCGTCTATCATTTGCATAAAGATCTCTTTATTTCCACCTTGAAGAGCATATTTTTCGGATTCATCTGTGTATTGCGCTCCTAAATTTTTCAAGTAATTGAAACACAATTCTGATCCATATTTAATTGCACAATCAAGCGGTGTGATATCATTAATTTTCTTTTCAAGATCAAGATTTGGGAATTTATTCTTAAGATCATTAACTTTATCCCATGCAATATAGTATAAAGGAGATTCTGTTGAAAATAAATTGAGAATTTCTTCTTCTGTCATGAAAGCTTTGAAGCTTTCAAATTTGAGGCCTTTATAATATAATAATGCTGCCAAATTCAAATTTTTCGGCTGGATGATGCATGAAAATTCGTTTGATATCTTTTGATAAAGTTCTGAATATAATTTGATTTCTTTAACACGAATTTGTGAAATAATATCAATCAAATAAAGTGCCATTTGGACAGATATTTTGTTTGTTGTTATTAATTCGATAATTTGTGAAGTTATTTGTAAAATATTATTGGAATTGACGCTCCAAATAATTTTTGATGTTTGATCTGGGTATTCGAATACTTTAATTGGCTTGATGTCACTGAAAATGCCCGAATTTTCATTTTTTTGCTGCTCTGAACTTGACATGCTTTTTTAAAAAATTTAGTTGGGGCACTTTTGGCCTAACAACTCAAAGATGATCATCTTTATGATTTTTAGGATTAATAAATGATGTAGATATTAGATATACCCTTAGTTTCCATGAATTTCCGAAAATTTATTGATGAAGTCAAAATATGCTTTTGTATAGTCCATATGCTGATTTTAACGACATAAAAACATGTTTTTTGATAACCATTGAGAATTGAAATAAAATTTAAATTGTTAATATCTCATAACATAAATGTTAGCCAAGCTTATGCATGCTGTTATCATAGTTCGCTATTATACTAAGGATATGGGTTCAGTTTCTTCGGCTTCTCCATTGAGGAAGTTATCCAGAAGCCCCACTCTTTAACAACGTTACCCAGCGCTTCAACCGCTCCTTCTTCTGGAAGTGCCTTCAGCCTGAAACAATCCCAGTTACACCAAAGGTTGCTGAAGTCCTTACTGCTAACTTCAAGTCTGTCGAGAAGTTCAAGGAGACATTCACAGCAAAGGCTTCTATAGTCTTCGGCTCCAGCTGGTGCCTTCTTTACAAGAACAAGGATGACAACGCCCTTAGCCCAGTCAAGGATGTCCACAAGCGACTCCTCACAGTCGACATTTGGGAGCATGCCTGGTACATCGGCTACGAGAACAGAAAGGCTGAGTACTTCAAGAACTTCTGGAACTATGAGCGGAACATGTTAAAAGCCGGTATTTGAGTGAAATCGTATTAATTCTAAGGTCAAATTTCTTGTTACAACACCTTTAAAGCTTTAAGTATATTAATTAATTGAAAGAATAACAGTAAAAATAGTAAAAAATCATCGAATTATTAATAAACATACAAACAATTTTTTATTTAGAAACCGGTCATGCGTATAATGAGATGAATAGTATCATTCCTCTTTAATGAATAGTCCTGGATTGTTGAACCATTAATAAGACGCATTCCGGAATAAATTAAATCTTGCTGATTTAATGGAACACCTTCTTGGGCTTGAATCTTTGCTTTAATATCTTCAACTCTGTCGTAATTGTCTATTTCATATGCTACTGGATTTCCAATGATCTTCTTGATGAGAACTTGCATTAAATAAAAATGAATTGATAAAAAACGGAATTTCAATTTTTCCTTAATTTTTGTGAAATTTTAATGAATAATGAATGTATTTTAATTGATCTATATTTCCTAAAAATACATCATTTTTGCTAAAAATTTTTCCACTTTTGAAATATCAGAGGTAGGGCAACGATAGGTCAAAAAGGCTTCTCTGATAGATTTCCTTGCCTTTTGGATATGCTATAATATATAGCCTAGCATGATAGGATATGATGTCAAAAGTTAGAACATAACTTAGGATCTTGAGAAAAATGAAAAACAAAAATTACATAAAAAAAGAAAAATTTTATCTAATTTGTTTTTTTGGACCGAATAAGTAATTTTATTGAATTTCAATACGACACATAGATTTATTATTAGTATTAAATATAATGGTTTACTATTAACAAGGAACCTAAACTAATGAAAATTTGATTTCAAATATTGTATATGATTATCATAGATTACCAAAATATATTGCTATTTATGAGGATATAATATTGATTATTAGTAAATCGTATAAATTTAATAAATATACCATGAATATTGAATGAATTTCTTGATTCATAGGGGTAAAACGCGCTTTTATATGATTTAGACAGAGAATTTATGAGATGTAAATAACACAATAAAGGTTTATATTGAATATTTTCTAAAAATAAATCGAAATTATAAAAAACAATACATTTATTCATTGAAACTACTTGGACAAATATGAAACAAGCATTCAGGCAATACTTTTGAGACTTCAACGCATCTGATAATTTTTATATAACTTCACCTCTTATGCTTAGAGTGGAGGTATTGAGATCGTATAAGTATAGATGAGCTCACATTCAGATATGATGTGTGAACTTCTGTTTTCACTGCAATTTTGAATCAGAATAAACTCAAAACAAGAATAAAATGATATACTCACTCTCTAAATGTGTTCGAGATTTAAAGTTGTATGAATAAAACGATTCATCTTTCGAAGCCTCCCATTTAATGAGAGACTTCGAAAGATGAATGTATTCATGTAGATGAAATACTATATATGACCATGTGTGATACTAAAGATATCAAAATGTTCATTTTTAAGTGCAATAGAAGGGTTATCTCTCGTAAAATCTCAATTTAAGGAAGATTTAGAAAGAACTCCTTTCCTAAGTAGATAGTGTGTGGTTTCTGTCTTTTGGTTGATCAGGAACTATGAAATTAAGTCGGACAGAAAGAAGTTCTTTCCAAAACAGACTCCAAATGAGTTGTTCGAAAAGAACTTCCTTCTGTATATGGATAATTGTAGTTACCGCACTGAAGTATGTGATTGTGATGATGGAGTTCTCGATAAATCTAAAATCGGATTAAGATTAATTGAAAACTCAAGTAATTCTTTGAAATCTTGTGTTGTCTGGCACTATAATAACCAAAGAATGAGAATATTATGTTGAATGATGAGTACGTGTGCTCGGCATTCGCCGAGCGAATTGAGTTTAACGTACTATGAAAAGTGACAAATTTGGGCTTTTTTTCCTAGGGTTATGATCTCTTCCTTTCTGCTCAATACGACAGAAATGAAAGAATGAATTTGTACTCCCTAATTGATTACTACAATCTGTATCTATCTTTAACATAGAATTAGCTGCATTGTGATTTATACTCCAGAATTATTCAATTTAAGATCAACCTCGTAAATTTTAATCATATTGCACCAATACTCCTACGTTGAGATAAGAACATGATTATACATACCAAAGCCCCATATTAAAAATCAAAATTTAGCACCTCCATTATGCAACCACATTATTCGTCGCAAATAAGTATATTTACGCATATTATGATGCATATTCACACAACTCGTATACATGAAAAGTTATTAAAATCAGACAAAATTATTGCAATAAGGAAAAAAAAACAACTTTATTATATATGTTAGTAATGAATTACAAATATTTCTACAAAGAATGCTCAATACTTCATATAATCTTCGAATATTTCTTATTACAAGTTAATACATTTTGACTCGAACATGATAAACAAAAGCCGACACGCTGATTACTACATTTATGAAAATATAGTACGTTTCCATTCATCTGTTTACTTGTTTTTGTTGGAATAAAATCATTTTTTTTTTCTTTCATGAAATAAGAATTTTGCTGCGAAAGCAATATCTCTAACAATAATTAATACATTACGTCAACTCTGGAATGAGTATTTATCAAATATGATATCAAAATCAAAAATTAGTTGTTTTTTATGAGTAAAAACGATGTAAATTGATTATTTGACTAATTATCAAATACTTTGATTTTCCAAATTTTTTTCGAAATTGATTTTTTCATGTGAAAATTCAAATTGTTTAATTTCATTTTTGAAATTTTGAATTTTTTTTGGAATTTTGAGTTGATCAATTCAGCAGAATTGATAATGCTATTGCTTTAGGGCATACCACAAGGTGATGAATAAAAGGTGAACATTAACAAATTATTTTAAATCACAAATATCATCCTCATCAACTTTAATTCTAAAAAGAACTGTACTGAATTATGAAAATGCATGATTTACATTATTAAAATCTTTGAATGAAAATAGTACAAGATAAGTTTTTATTCATTTTTAATTAGATTTAAACGAAAAACTACTCCATATTAAAATTTAAGTCGAGAAATCGTATTTTGTTCTTATTTGTTAGCATTTTGTAGACATTCTAATCTTGAATTAATTTGTTACATGATATTATTAACAAATTTAACTGAAAAAATATGTTAATATGGAATAAACCATGATTATATAAGCTATCAATGCTATATATACATATGTAAAAGATTCATATTAACTCAATTAACAAAAATGATAGATTTTCATAAAGGTTCAATCTAGGTTCGAAAATTTTGATTTTTATATAGAAGACATAGTTTCATATACATAATTAAATTTTCAAACAAATTTGATCATACCATTTATTAAGCAGGATAGTATATTAATTACTATCAGTATAAAAATATAAAAATGATTATATTTAATTATTGCATAATTTAGTCAAAGAGTTATAAGCCTCAAGTGATCGTTATCACCTTCAATGCACGTATACTTTATTGATTCATAGATATTTAATCTATGTTTGACATTTGTTGTCGTCATTCGTTTTGTTCCCATTCTTCCTAAGTTAGAATTAGAGAATACACCATCCACATCATCTAATTTGGTCCTCAGCGATAGATTGGTTCATTTTGGAGGAGTCCCATCAGACAGTTTTCGAGCACCAAATATCAAATTTTAATGTATACAAATTTTTAGTGATTTATCTCTTTTATGATGAGTAAAAGGTTTCTGCTCATCAACATTTGATTTCCGACATATATGATTTCTAATTGCAATTATTTACTTTCTTTTTATAATCTAACTCTGTGACTCATACCATAAATTAATTATTGGAAAGTGTCAATATGTTTGGCACAACGCATGGCGGAAGATACCAAACCATGCAGGGAATATGATACGTTTAAAATCTCCGAACTTTTTTTCCAAAAATTTTCTATCGTTGCCCTACCTCTGAAATATCATTCAATTTAAAAATTTTAAAAATTAATGAGAATAAAGTAATAATGAAAATGGAATAATAAAAATTTCAATACTAGGCAAACTTTTTTGTTAAATTTTCCCGAAGTTTTCCATGAAATTTTGTGATAAAAGTATGGCAATTTTTTAAAAAAAATTAACAGAATACTGTTTATCTGAAGGAACATTACCCTTTTTCATGAATAAATTAGGTTGGTTAAAAAGTTAGATTCCCAAAATTTCTTTTTTCATTTTATTGTTTGATAAATGCATCTAAATGTAAACAAATTAGCACTTTTCTTGCACTTTTTGAATTTCAATTTTGAATTGTAATTCAAATGTTGTGCAAGAAAACTGCATTCTCTTGCCTTCAATAATACAATTTTCAATTAAAAATTGAAAATTGTATATTGAATGCAAGAGAATTCCAATCATTAAAACAGCAAATATAGAAAATCTTGAATTAGTTAAATTGTTACTCTCAGCTGGAGCTGGCAAAGAGAATAGAATTATTATGAACCTATTCTACTCATTAAGACATTGCACAATGGCAAATTTAATATTATACAATTTCTTTTCTCAATTGGAAGTGGAAAAGAAGGATACTCGTGGAAAAGCTTCAGTTATTTTGGAAACCTGCATTTGCATTTCCCAAATTCTTTCAATGGAAACCACATAAAGACGATATTAAGGGTCCACCAACTTAATTTACAACTATTCAATTTTTAACACTTAAAGTTACATTTTTCCTATGAAAGAATTGATATTTTTATGAATAAACGTAAATATAGCATGCATTGATCATCATCTATCTTTTTACTGTTTCAAAATCTAAAAATGTATGAGTCAGGGTGTAATCAATGTACATTTATGTAAACGAAGGAGGAGATCCATTAAAGCTGCACTCATGCCCATTTGACTTTAATTCAGATTTTTGATAACCGGCTTGAAGCGTCATTGAAAATTAACCTTAAACATCTGAATTGAAGCCCATGTCATAAGGGCGTAAGTGTACTCTTAATTATTTGATAAAAATAGAAAAGAAAAAGTATTTTTTATAAGAATATATTATTATCTATTATATATATATAACAAAAATTAAAATATAAAATGGTTAATCCATCTTCTGCTTTCTCACAATTGCAGAGTGTGTAACCAATGCCGCAGACATCAACGAGTAAAGAACAATCCAACCAGACACAATTACTGTCACAGTCATGAACGCGAATGACAGCCAGTTGAAGAGTGTTGTTCCGTCAGAGAACTCGTTGTACATTGGAAGGATGTTGTTGGAATACTCGAATGAGTTGATGATTTCGTACATCGACCAGAAACTTCTCGTTTTCTTCGCGTAAGTAGCGAACATGAACACGCCACTGAGCATAATAGCAAATAGGAAGGGTACTGTACCAACAATGACATTGAAAAACAGGATAAAACCATCTCTTATGATGAGGACAAATAAATATACTGTTTTTGTGTAAGCAAATAGCTGTGTTGTAATGGAAAGATGGATACATGATGTTACTGAGAATAATTCCATAACAAGAAGCGATGGAAGCTCTGTAACAGTGTAAATATCTTTTATAACAAAACATGAAGTGACAACTGTACCGAAAAGAGTTAAGAACTCAACAGGTATCCACATACCAACTGTGTAATGTAGCTGTCGTGATGATTTAAGCTGATGGTAACGATGATCATTTTTATAAAAGTTCTGATGAAGTTGGATCCTTGAATGCATTTCGAATATATTGTATATAAAGTGAGATATGCAGATGAATATGAGAGGGTATAATGTAGCTGTTGTTCCCATTACATATTCTAATCTTTTCCACTCAACATGAATAGATTGAGGGCATTGTGTACGATGGACTTTGCTACTGAGCCAAAATGCAGGGTCTGTTTTGACCATTGATACTGAAATATCGATTGTCCATGCAGAACATCCTGGAACTCGCTTCTTGGATGAAATAATGTAGGTTGGGATCAATGTACGGATTGTAGATACGTTTTTAAGAATGTTAGGATCCAATTCTTTGAGCTCATAGTAGTTTTGCGTTGTTCCATTTGAATATTCGTAAACTTGCTTTAATAAATGGTCTGGATCTGGAAAAGACACATTTAGTAAGAAGTCATCATGCATTTCTTGAGCGTTGTCAAATAATGATTGGAAATATTCGTTCAATGTATCAGTATTTGAAACGGGAGCTTCGTGATTTTTTGCGTAAAAGATGTTTACAAACATTTCATGAATATGATATGAGATCATAGTTGAAGGAACTAAGACCCTTTTCATGTATAATAAAATACAAATCACTTCTGCAATCAACATGAGATGTCTAGTTGGGAAGATTCGTGTATTCTTCCAAATGACGAATGGAGAGAGCTCATTCACCCAAGTAGGCATCTCACTGGGGGGTCGTAGGAAAGAAACTTTCAACCCCATTGAATTTGGACACTAAATTTAATAAATTTTCTTGATTCCCAATTATGAATATTTTAATGGAAGTTTCAAGAGTAGTCACAAAGCTTAGAGTGAGCATTCTTGGGCTGAAAATTCTTCCTCACCAAAGACTTAATCAATAGATAAATGCTGAAATTTGAAATTGCAATCACGAATATTTAGACTGAAAATACTCACTAATGAAAAAAATCTGGCCTCATAAAAGATTCCTCACCATATGTACCTAGAGTTAAGAAAAAAGATCCAATTTTATAGAAACTCATTGAATTAATTGTATGAGTTGACTCAAAATATCAAGCTTTAATTTGATATTTGCTCATATCATTTTTTGTAAGTTCTTACAATAAAGAAGTTCATCATCATTGAAACCTGCCATGACAGTATAAGAACCATTATAAAACATTTGATATGTTTCTTCAATAATCAAGTATTTGAGAACCAAAAGGACATTTTCAAAATCGTGATCTTCATTAAATAAGGAATAAAGTCTGGGAAAATTGCCTCAATCATACTAGTCATGAAGCTTCATATTTTGTCAAAAAAAAAATTGAGAGAATATCAGAAAGCGATAAGTGCTTGCTTAAATCTGTCAGAAATTTTGTGAATTTTCTTGGGCAATCCTAAGGTATCTCGCGAGAAAGCGATGAGTATTATGTTCGAAAAGTACGATGTCAAGTCATATATCGGGATGTCAGAGAGTATGTCAGGAAGTAGTAAGTGCACCCTGTACCTTTTTGTTCTAACCAATTAATGAAATTCATTAGACCTTTTGGAATCTAAAAACACTGGAATTGAACTGTATCTATTTAAGAATTTGAACAAAACATACTGAAAATTATATTCTTCTCATGTGAATGTTTCAATTCCCTCGATTATGAGAGACTTGAAGGATACGGTTTCAATTTTACAATTCAAAATCCAAAAAAAATTAAATGTATTTGATCAAAAACTTGAATTTATATAAATAAACATTCAAACAAAAATATTTATTTACGAAGCGAGTAAGGATGAACTCCTAGATGTGTATTTGCCATAAGAAATTTTGTAATTCGATCGATTTCTTCTTCAGATTCTCTTTCCGCTTGTAATCTCTTATGAAGTAGTTCGTAGTCAAATTTCTCTTCTTCTGGTTCCTTCTCTTCTTCTTTCTTGGTAATTTCGTGAAATGTTGGGTGAATTAAGATTCTTGTTGTCCTATGAACTTGCTCTGGGGGCTTCTGTTCAATAATGGGTGGTGGAGCTACTTTGATTGAATTAAACTCTCTCATAATAATTTCTGGCGTCAAAGTAACTTTGTTAAGAACATATCGAGAATTTAATTCGTTATTATTGATTTCAATCTTTTTGCCATTAGGAAGCTCTATAATTGTAACGTTTTCATTTTGAATTGGCATATTAAGGTTTTTGCTTTGGTTAATAACTGTATCTCTTTGCAAATACCATTTGTAAATTCCTGCTAATGGTGCTGGTGATATGGGAGATGCTCTTGCGGTTTCTTGTAAAAGTAAAAAGAGAGAATCACAAAATTTCGATAAAGCTATAAACGTTCCTCTTTGATTTGATGTTAAAATTGATGCTTCCATTTGCTGCCTTGAGGAAAACCACTGATCTAAGTAGTTTGTCATTTCTTCAAAATGAGGAAAACACATTAAAGGAGATTTAGTCAATGCTTCAATATTAAATCTGGTATGAATGTATCGGGGTTTCGAACTCTCCACTGCTCGCAGTCTTAATTGCGATTTTCGTGCCATTAATTTCATAGATTCATTCATTTGTCGATAAGGATCATGTTTTTCTACTATTCGCATAATTGCAGGATCATGTAAGTGCGGAATACCAAAAATCGGATCTTTGTAGACTTCACGATCTTCCTTTTTCTTTGCACTTTTCATGAAATTTTAAAAACACGTTTTTTAATTTAATTTTATTTAATTTTTTCTATGAGTTTTTTCAAATAAGAATTTTACTTGAATTATTCATTTATTACAAAGTCTTTATAAGGAATAAATGTATAAAAAATGCCTAATGGTATATGTATATCATAGTTATAAACATTTTGGTTTTAGTTCCTTTTTTTTTTTCTTCATTTTATATTAAATCATTTCGTATTTTAATTCCTTTGTGAAAAGTAAATCACTTCTTGTCCATTTTGATGAGAGTTCTCTGCAATATAATGCACGATCTTTTTTAAGAACATTATATTTTTGCGCCATGTGAAATAAGAATTTCAGCTGTTTCTTTACTATTTTTCCATGCTGCAGTATGAAGAGCGGTTTCTCCACTATTATCTTTTTCGTTGATATTTATACCATGTGAAATAAGAATTTCAGCTGTTTCTTTACTATTTTTCCATGCTGCAGTATGAAGAGCGGTTTCTCCACTATTATCTTTTTCGTTGATATTTATACCATGTGAAATAAGAATTTCAGCTGTTTCTTTACTATTTTTCCATGCTGCAGTATGAAGAGCGGTTTTTCCTCTTTCATCTTTTTTATTGAAATTTATACCATGTGAAATAAGAATTTCAGCTGTTTCTTTACTATTTTTCCATGCTGCATAATGAAGAGCGGTTTTTCCATCATTATCTTCATTGATATTTGCACCATTTGATAGGAAATATTCGCAAAGAGATGGTATATTAAACATTGCAGAATTAATAAAGCATTTGTTAACATCATTAGTTTGATCGAAATAAATTAAAAATGGCTCAAGATTATTATACCGTGCACAATAAAATAAATTGATCTCTATATTGTATTCATTCATCAAGAATGTAACAAAATCAATGTTGTGTGAAATAATTGCATATTCCATGCATTCATAATCTGGTGTTTGATATTTCAAACATTCACTCATGATCTCTTGATTACCTCCTAAAAATGATAAATTTAGACATTTTTTAGTTATTTCTGAACTGAATTTTGATCTTAATAACTTGAGAAAATCAACTGCTCCATGGTAACAACATAACTCAAGTAATGAATATCCTATGTAAGAATATGGATATAAACAATTGTCAAGGCTTTGATTTTTATCAAATCCATTTCTTTCGGTGAATTGTATGAATATTTCTAAGTCATTATACATAATTGTATTTTCTGAATGAATATTCAGATCTTCAAAGTTAAATTCAAAAAAATCACCAGATTTGTCTAATTGAATTCCGTATTCTACATAAAACAGGTAGTTTGAAATACGTTTAACAAAATTGACCTCTTCTACATGATAATCATCAGATATGAGTTTGGCAAGAGATAAATATGACTTTGTATAGCGATTATTATACGGAATGATATTTAAGATATCTCGTATAATAAATTGCGGACAAAGTTTCTGAGATTCAATCAATTCTGTTTTGATCATTTTGTAAATATCTTTTAATTCTCCTTCTTTGTCCGTTTTCAGCTGATACAATGAAATATATGAATCAATGTAGTATTTATTGATACTTCGCAGTTCGCTGTATTTATTTGGATGAATGTCTTGGTCGGACATTAATAATTTTCATTTAATTCTATCGGCGCGAAGCGCCGATAGAATTAAGACCGTATATATATGAGTGGGGGAATATATCCTAAAATTTGACATACTACTTAGGACACATTTGCATTTTAACTTAAAAATATCTTTTAAACTCATTAGATGAAACAAACATCATGTTAAACATGTGGAAATCGATGAACTCAAAGATTTCGAAAATAATTTCATATATAATATATGTATATTAAATAAGTTCATAGATATAAAATGACACCATGATAATAGAAAAGTCGAAAGCAATAAGATTTTCATCCAGATGATTATATTCAAACATATTATGCAACTTACTTCAAGGAAGTCATTATATTAGATGTATCAATGAATCTAACAAGAATTCTAATGCTATTGCAAATTAATGTGTTAGACAGACTAATGTATTAATGGAAGGAATCTGTACCACAATTTCTTTACTACCACAAACTTGATTAGTAAAGAACACTGCGAACTTTATAATTTTCACATTAGAAAGTCATTAGAGATCTACTTTATCCTTTGGTATTAGTTCCAATGTAAACAACTCATCTGATTTTGTTTATTTATATTTGATAATATTTGATATAGGAATGATCTTAGTCAATTAATAAAATCAACAAATTTTGTTCTTCATATTCTTATTAAGTTAGTATAACCCTTCATTCTATTTATAAATCAAGCATGTACACATTTGATTTCATTGAGCTCAATTTAGATATAATCGTAATTCATTGAATACACTTCCCATCATTTGATCAAGCATCATCATTTGCATTTAATGTTGTTTTGCATATGAATAGTATTTTCAAAATTTCATGATTTGTGATTTCCCGTCATGGGAATTTGGATTCCATTGTTTTTCTATGCATGGATTCATTCTAAGGTAGAAACATATCCTAATTCCCAAAGAAAATAAATATGACTCTCCGATCATCTTTATTTTGATGCCAAATTCAGAAATATACAGTTACAAATTGCTATTATTTTATTATATGAAAAAATCAATAATTTCGACAGATACAAATTTTATCGTCAACGTGGTCCTATCGTTAGTACAATAAATATTGGCAAACCCAAATTTTAGCTAAAAGTGACAGGAAAAAAAACGTTTAGTATTAAAAAAAGACCGATGAGAGCTTCGTTCGAAATATAGAGGGAACTGAGAATGCGCAACCATTCTCAGGGAATATTGGATGCTATTCCCGTTCCCTCTGTATGGAAAATTGAGGTTTTCAAAGGGAGTTAAAATAATATCAAATTTATACTAATTTACTTCAAAATACAAAAGTATTTGACAGCTAAAATTAGTTACTTTAGCAAGCCTATCAATACCCTTTTACGATTATTGTTACTTTTTCGAAATAAAAGTAAAAACAAATTTATACTAATTTACTTCAAAATACAAAAGTATTTGACAGCTAAAATTAGTTACTTTAGCAAGCCTATCAATACCCTTTTACGATTATTGCTACTTTTTCGAAATAAAATAAATTTATTATCAAAACCTTTTTTTCTTAGTAAAAATAAACGAAATTTTTTACCTTATGAACTTTTGATGGAAATATGCAAATTTAAAATAATAAAGAAAGCCGCGAGCGAAGCGATCGGCTTAGTTCGAAGATTTTGATTCAAATCTTTGCTGATCTGTAATTCGCGGAAGCCGCGAGCGAATCGAGCGGCTTAGGTCTAAGATTTTGATTCAAATCTTTGCTTATATTCCTTAAATTCTTTATGAAACTCGCAACAGTTCCATAAAAAATTTTAAATTCTAAACTGTCGAAATTACCGATCGGTAATCACATCCTTCACGGTGTGTCACTTTTTACAAATGTGTCACTTTTAGCTAAAATTACCCCTACTCAATTCAAAAATAAAATAGGATTCGATAAATAAAGATTCAATTCTTGAATGGAAGAATTTTATGAATCTCTTGAGCCTTGGTGCGCTTGTCAAGGATATTTCGTGGCATCTAGTGTTAAAATAAACATGAGAATTCTTCTTCAGATTGGTTCCCTTGCAATGCCTTACTTATGTTTTCAAGAAATTGAAAATGAAGGTAAACTATGCATTATCCCTATTACACGCTTAATTACAGCCCATGTATCGCTTGATTCCATCCTATTTACATTTATGGATTATGAAGATGAAAAAGTTTTAGTCAAATGTGAAAAATCTCGCAAATTTGAAGCATTCATTTCACAGTTCCGCTTAACAGCCAATATATCGCTAAATGCCTCTGATGATTTTCATCAACAAAACGCTGTTTACTTGAAAGCCAATTCAATGGAAAAGAACTATCCATTACCATTTGATTTCATTGATTTACATAAGACCAAGTACGGTCTTTCTCCCGTTGGCATCTTCAAAGAAACTGAAGAGGTTTGGAAAGAAAGATGCACAGTTTTGAATTCCTCCTATTTTACTCAATCCCAGCCAATTGTTATCCATTGTTTAACATGGAATGTCGCTGAAGCTACCCCTACCACATATGCTACTCCAGAACTTATGAAAGTTATTCATTCAAATCCTGACGTTGCCTTCTTCTCTTTCCAGGAGATCGATATGAGTGTCAACTCTATGGTCATAGGAAATTCCGCTAAAGCCAACCAATGGAAAGAAGTTATTACTGCTTCTGTCAAAACATCACAACTAGAAATTGTTCATTCGATATCTCTTGGTGGTGTTTTCGGATGTCTTGCACTCAATAAGACTAATCCTCAGCTTAGACTTGCTAAAACAAAGAAATTACGTCTTGGCGCTGGAGGAATTGTTGCAAACAAGTCTTTTGTTCAATTTAATATTGAGGCAGGTGCAGCAAACATCTGTTTAGTCGGATGCCATCTTACTGCTCACGATCATAATATCGAAAGCAGAAATCAGCAGCTTATTAAGATCATGAACATGGTTCCAAGAGATACGGACTATTTGTTCATATGTGGCGATCTCAATTACAGAATTAGTATGCCTTATGAGAAAGTCGTCAACCTTTGCAATGGTTCTGACTTGTCATCTTTATTAGAAACCGACCAATTAATAAATCAGCGCAGAATGGTACCAGAATTAGGAAAATTATTCGAACCTCCGATTACTTTCAGACCAACTTACAAATTCGATAAAAATTCTGACATTTATGATACATCTCCAAAGAAAAGAGTTCCTTCTTACACGGATAGAGTTCTTCTACGTACTTTTGAACCACGTATTTCCGTTGGTCCTAACGATGCTTTCTTCTTTGAAACAGATGTTTTTTATCATTACGGAGATCCTCGTTATCCATTCTCAAACAAGAGCTATTTCGCACCTACAGAGCCAGATCACAACTATCCTGTCGATCCTAAGAACATTCTTTACACAAATGGCACTTCAAAAATTTCGGATCACAGATGTGTCCATTCCCATTGGGAATTGATGATCCCTGCTGAGAACAAAGAGAGAAAAGAAGTCTTCAACAGCCTCCTTTACAAGAAATACAACGAGTTACTTAGTCTTGAAAAACCAATCTGTATCGCAAACACACAAAAAGTGGAAATCAAGAGGAAAAAGAGTATCACGATCGAGATAGAAAATATTTCTTATACACTCGCGGAGTTCTCCGTTAACACTACCACTGATAAAATCGTTGTTACTCCTTCATCAGGTTATATCATACCTGGCCAAAGCATTAAAGTTGAAATCCAAGCAGTACATCGTGCAAAAGGAGAACATTTTATTCTATTTATGAGTCCAAATGGAACTCTCTGCTCTATTCAAGTTAAGATTAAGAGCTCCTTGTAAAGAAATTGTTTGTTTTAACAATGATAATAAAAATATTCCAGTATCTATTTAAATTTTGGTTTCTATTTATCTGATTTTAGTTGGCCAATCGGATAAGATTTTTGAAGCGAAACTTCAAAACTATCTCAATTTTATTTGATTGTAGGATGCATAATGACATGAAAAATGGATGAGATTATACTTGTCAGATTCATAGATCCGTTTTTAATTGAGAAAAATCTTCTCAAATTTGTAATAAAAAATTGAATGAAAGATATCTTATTGATCAGAGTTTGTAATTTTTTGCTGATGAAATGTAAATCTATATAATTAGAAGAATCAATCCCTTATTTGAGGAATGTTGAATTCAATTCATTCAGAATTTTAAAATTTGTCAATCTTTAAAAATGATTTTTGGACTTATTTACAAAAACTTGGCTATGGGTGCAACCGAACAAGGAGTTTTGAATGAGTGTACGCCTCAGAATACGTGGAATCCCTTCCAAACAGTTAATGATCAAACCCACATTCGCATAGAGAGCCGGATATTCAAATTAAAAGAAAATCAATATGCATGTATTAAGGGTTCTTTCGTAATGAAATCGAACGACAACTATGTTGCTTATTACTATAATGGCGAACAAGAAAAAAATTATAAAAATCCGTTTTTAATGCATAGCAATTACCAAGAAGAAAATAGTGTAATGAAACTTACATGTAATTCAAAATCATCATGTTCTATTCAGGTTATCCTTGTCAATATTTTATGTCATTCAGATCAAAATAGAAATGATAACAATGTTTATTCGATATTTACAACCAAGTCTAAAGCAGTTTTTTCATTTGAATATGAAGAAGAAAATTCCAAATTTGTGAAATCATTGATTGTCAATTCATTTGGTCCGTATAGAAGAAAAATGGAGTTTGAATCAAATAATACATTATTGAATGCTTATATCTTTGATTCAAAGTCATTCAATAAGAAAACAAATGAAGGAAATGCCCTCTCTGCTTTGCCATATATTTCTAAAGATCAAAATTTCTCAAATATCAAGACTCAAGTAAAAATATCAATAAAAGAAGATAAAAGCACATCCAAAATAGATAATATGTTTCCTTTAGATATGGTTTATGTTCTCCCAACTAGCTATGGTGGTAAAAGTAAAGAAGAAGTTGAAGACTACACAAAAAATATCAAAATTGACATATTACAACCAAGTAATGAATCAACTAGTTTAAATAAGCAAACCTTGGTTCTAATAGCTGTTTCTTGTGTTGTAATTATCATAATTGCTGTCAATTTATCAATATATTTTGTAATTGTCAAAAGAAGGCGTCATATTGAAGTAAAATCAGCAAAAATTGATCCTCTAATATAAATTAATAAAAATACATTTCTATTTAAAAAAAAAAAAAAAAAAAAAAAAGGTAGTGGGGCTTCCAGGCGCGTTGCGCCCTCTAGCCCTGAAGATGTTTAGTATAAATGAAGTTTTTATTCGGAGGGCTTCCAGGCGCGTTGCGCCCTCTAGCCCATAAAAAATTTCTGAGGACGAGCCAGCCGTTGACTTTTTTGTATAGCACTCAAAATAGTATAACTTTGTCCGGACAAGTAAGGGTCTATCGTCGCTACAGGAAAAGTTACAGGCGTTCCAAGGAAGTATACTTTGAGAAGACTTTCCCCCTTATAGAATGAGATAGGACGGTTATTTTACAAAACTGACAACACTTTGACCGAGTAGTTTTTTGTGCTGAACAAGAAGTGTCATATAAACATCTGTCAAAAACCGCTTTTTAACTTCACTTAAAATGCCACGTAAGCTACGTAAGAATATACGTAAGAGGAAGGGAGCATTGAAACATCCAATAGTAAAACTGACACCACAACAACAGTTGCAACAACAAATAATGAATGACCCCACTATGTTGCAACAAATGTCAAGCAATCCTATGCTTTTAAACCGAGTTATTGGTGCACAGAGTGGAGGTTTAAGAGCGGCACTTTTAGCGAAAATGGCAGGCTATGGTGGAGCCGCAGACGGAACAGCTTATAACCCTCAAAGTCAAATGAATTTGAGTTCACTCAAAAATCAAATAACAGATGTCAAAAAGTCAAACATAGACATACAGAAACAAATAAGTGAAAACGAAAAGAAACTAGAATATGACAGACACACAAAGAAACTCAATGAGTTAAACGTAGAGAAAAAGAAGAAAGAAGAACAACTGAAAGAACTAAGTACAGAGGAATATGCGAAAAAAGTGTCAGAAAAAGCAGCAGAAGTAGCAAAAATGGAACAGGATGTTATAAATTTGAAAAACCATACTACTCAATATAAAGTACTGAAAGATGAAGAGATAAAACAAAAAGCCCTGAAGACATATATGGATAGCGATGAGTATAAAAAAGAAGTTGAAGCAAATGTAAAGGCAGAAAAACTTTTACAGTTGCAAAACCAAACCGTACAGTATGAAAACTTAGCACAAGAAAGTAAAAATAACGACGCAGCCATGCAAAAGGCAATGAAAAGCGCAGAATATATAAAAGCTAACAATGACTGGTTAGATGCCCAAGCCAACGCTAAAGCAGCCCAACTTATAGGGTCAATAAGGACAAAAATACAAGCGGATGAAGACAGTTCAAATGAAGCTTTAATGAATGCTGACTTTAAGAACGCCTTCGAAGCTCTTCATAGTAAGGTGAAACAAGTGAACGACTTCTCATCTGGAAAGAAACTGAAGTCTGAAGGTTTCGACAAAGAGTTAAAAGAAGTAGCACAAAATCTGACGAAAATAACAGATGCAGCAACGAGACAGGCAGTTCAAAGTGCCTATGACGCCGTTAGAGCAACTGTTGTGGAAAGTCAAGAAAAAGAGTTACAACAGACCAAAACAGACCTAGTAAATGCTTTCTTAAAAACGAAAAGTCAGGTAGGACACTATGCTGCAGATGGAACATATGTGCCAGCTGGTGGAACTTATATACCAGCTGGTGGAACTTATATACCAGCTGGTGGAACTTATATACTAGCTAGTGGAACTTATATACCACCAAACCCTCCAAGAGAAGTACCTGCACCAGGACTACCTAAAACATTTACATCGTCACATGGACACAGACACAGGCATGCACCAAAACCAACACAACAACCAACAGTTCAAAACCCTGCACCACAACAACAACCACAACCAACAGTTCAAAACACTGCACCAAAACCAACACAACAACCAAAACCAACAGTTCAAAATCCAGCACCAAAACCAACACAACAACCAAAACCAACAGTTCAAAATCCAGCACAACAACAACCACAACCAACAGTTCAAAACACTGCACCACAACCAACACAACAACCAAAACCAACAGTTCAAAACCCTGCACAGCAACCACCTCCACAAACAGAGCAAGGACATAAAAGAAGTAGAGAACAAGGAAACCAAGATTTCTTAAAAATGCTTAAAGAAGACTATGGTTACCCAGATACTCTTGACTTTAGTGACAGATATAAAGAAGCTATTAGAAAGTTCAAGGAAGGAAATACTGACCCGAACCTATTTAGCTTTATGGCTCAGCACCAAACGGGATATAATTTCAAACCTGGAAAATACAAGCTCGCTAAGGGATATGATTTAATAGCATATCATCCAAATGACATGACTGAATTTACTCCGAGATATTTGGTGTCAGAGATAAATGACAATTCAACTATCTTCATGAAACGCGTAAAAAATAAAGACGGAACGAAAGAAGAAAGGGTTATGAATGCGGATGACTTAAATAGGGAACTTGTTAAAAACGTCTCGGAATATATGAAATGCCAGCAGATGAGGTACAAGAAACTCCACAGGAAGAAGTTCAGATACAACCAGACATGGAAGAAATAGTTCAGCAACAACAGCTAGAAGAGCCTGAAGGAAACGAACAAGTCCCTCCTTTGGAAACTAACTTCACAGAACCAGATGAAGATTTGGAACAGCCGAAAAATCTTGACCCTCAACAAGAGTATGAGGTGAATATGGAATCTTTCCAAGAGTTTAAGAAAAATTCGGCTGACAGAGTAGAAGAATATCGAAAAATGTTTGCCGACATACAAAAGACTCCAACACCAGATGAAAATATTCAGCATAGAATGGAAGTACTGAAAGAAAATGTACACAAATACAATAACCCTTTTTACTTACGACCATATAACGTTCAATCTTTGGCTGAACTCGGTGAAAATAAAAGGTTAAATTTCGACAAAACATATAGAAATGAAACATTGTTTAAAGTTCATTCAGAACCTAACCAATATGGAAACAAACCTACTTTTGTTTCTGCAGACTATGGAACTACAATGAGATGGGGTCATAAAGCTAACCCGGATAGGTGGTTCATAAACTTACAACCACAATTCCAAGAAGTTGTAGACGCAATGGAAGTGAATGGTGAACCAGATTTAGCTGGTATTTTCAGCGCGGCTTTAATGCCATTGAAAGATATGAAAGATGCAGATATTTTGAACCAGTATGAAATGAACATGGCTGATGGAAATATAACACCTGACGTTCTAGAACATTTATCTCAAAGAACTACACAGAACCATAGAGATGGTATATTTGGTGAAGAGTTTAGAAAGAGAGTTAGGGAGAGAGAAGGAAGAGAACCTATTGTACATGACCTTGCAAACGAAAGTTTACAAAATGTCATAAAAACTTACTTTGCAGACGATGAACTGAGAAGGGATGAATATTTAAGAAAACTCAAATGGACAGTACCAAATGAAATGTTAGTATTGAAAAACATGTTCCTTGACAAAATAAAACCAACTACAGAAATAAATGACGCAAGACTGAAACGTTGGGTAAAAGCTTTCCCATTCACAAAAGATATTGTTGGTAACATGGAAAGAAAACCAGAATGGCTACAAAAACATATATTTGGAAACAAGTTTATTCCATATGGACAAGCTATATTTGAAGAGCTTGAACCGAAAACTCAGGAAAGAGTCATGCAAACAATACGCGAAGACTCAAATACAAACTATGACGAAATCTTTCTAGGATATTGGTTACCTGAGATGGGCGACCAGAGCCTAAAGGCAAAAAGGACACGTGAAATTTGCAACATACTAGATGAACATGATGCAAAGATGCAACAACTTAAAGCAGAGGGCAAGTTACCAAAGAAGAAGAGAAGAGTAGAACAAAGTGAAAGTAGTGAAGAAGTAACTTCATCTAGTGAAAGTAGTGGCAATGAAGGAAAAAGAAGAGTTAAAAACTCAGTCAGAGAAAGTAAAGCTTGGTCCACGTGGGTTCTATTATGACAAATAAATCCAACTATTCTATATTTTTACCCATATGAAATGTACGCCGCTCAGAATATAACGCCAACAGTTTTGGATGCCATGAATGGAAATGTTTCCGAATGGTATAACGAATGCGACAATGCCATTAGAAGGTCAGAAATAGTTCCTGGAACTTACGAATATACAACTGCTGTTTCTTATGGAAACGTAGGTGAGTTTGGAGAAGGTTCTTCAACAACAGTAGATATTGCTTGCGACAGGTTTCATATTATTTCTATTGACAACTCATTCTTATACGTGGAACAAGACATTGAAATAAAACCTTCTGCCAAGTTGTCTGACAAGAAAGGTTGCAATGGAATTTTCTATGTCGGATACCAATATGCTCCAGAAGTTTTCATGGGATATAAGATATATTCTAACTCTGACTTAGTTCAAACAGTAACATGGGCAAACTATGAATGGTTCGCTTTGAGAAACTCAGTACAACCACAAGCTAGAGAACAAACAGACCAGTATGCAACTATTGAGAAAATAAGAAGACTTGACCCTAACGTTCCAGGAGTTTATGTTAACCTTTCTGGACAAACTGCAGCAGCAGTAACCAAGTAAAACTGAAACTTAGAGTTCCTTTGTCATCTTTCCTCATCTTCAGGTTTTTAAGATACTTGCCAAACTGGGCAGGAAAAAATTTCTATCGAAACTTACTCCAAGCAAAAATAACTTAGTCATTGCACCAACACAAGACCCATTCACTATTACAGACGTAGCTGGAACTGGTGGAGCCAAGTTCTGTGACTTTTGCAAAGACAAAGTTGACTTAGACTTTGGTTTCTCAAACCTCAACACTGAAGTAAACTATTATTTCAATGCTGCTGGAACTGCTTGGGACCCAGTTAAGTTCACATGCGAAAAATTTGAATGCAAGAGAATAGAAAGCAGACTTGCAGTCTATATGTTGGACCCAGATATTTCAAATGCTTTAGCTGCCAAATATATTGCAGTTCCACTTATGTTCCCTATACACCAAATATCTGTCAAAGACTTTGCAGGTGAAGTTGGAAACCAAAGTGCTGACCCAGGTGCAAGAACAGATATTGCCTTAACAACTGCAATGAAACATGCAGATACTATGTTTGTACTGTTCAGACGAACTATAAATGACTATTCTTGTTTCTACAACCCCGGTATTAAATATCATATAAACATAGATGGCAAATATTATCCAAGAGAAGAATATTCTACAGTTGAGGATATGAGGTCATACAACTTGACATTAGATGCTATGAACTTTAACAACAACTTCACAACAACCATTAACCTGAAATGCAAAGTTCTATTATGCCATATGTGAAAGTATGGACTCATACAGGAGGTCAAAAAACTCAATATACAAATGGAGACCGTTCAAACTTTTGGCTTGGCATTCCATTTGCTGACTCAGAAGACTTTATGGGTGGTATTTCAACTGTTGGTACTGTACAAATACAATATACTGGTGACAGAGACGGTCCAGATGAACTGAGAGCAAAGAAGTTTACAAAACCAATAGCACTTTTTCACGGAAGATGCTCTTTTTGAAGATTCGTTCGATGAAACCTGCTGGGGCTCCTCAGATTGGCATAACGACAGCTTCCATCGAGCAGATTTTGGCAGCAGGTCAGTAAGTTGTTCTTGAACTGACTTCTCTCCATCAAATATTGACAGTACGCCAGTTTTGACATAAAATTGTATTATAAACTTTCCTTTAGAAATATCTGTAAGTTTTGTTGTTATATTTTTGTCTGCTTCAAGAACTTTCACCATTTCAGTTATACCAACTTTCTTTGCTTTATGGAAATATTTGGTTCAGCAAAGACTGCTATTCTATAACATTTTCCATTGTTTGTATAAAGAACTATTCTGTCAATGTATTTGTATTGTTTGTGTGTGTAAACTTTGTTCTGCTTCAATTCGAAGAGATACTCGAATACGTCCATCTTTTTATTCGAAGTAAAATGTCATTTCCGAAAAAAATAGAAGCGTAAGTGTTTTCAAAAGGTTTAATGGCGGTGGCAGATGTGAAGTTAAATTCACCAACTCAAACAAACAGTCAAAGTGTTGTTGTCAATGTCAAAGAAAGAGATGTTGAAGTGGGGAAACCATACGAAGACGAAGATGGTATAACAATTGTTCCTGTAAAAGAACAAACCAACATACCCTGAAGTTAGCAGAGACTTAAGTTCTGTTGCAGATATTCGAAATGACTACCAAACAACTGAAAAACAAACTTCAAACTCAGGAGAAGATTTGTCAAGCTTTAGGTATAATGTTAAACTTGGTCGAACACAACCCTGTAAAAGTGAACTCATATGTCATTGCACCTCATGAAGTTTTGAAAGAACTATTGAAACTTTTGACAGAGGCAGACGATATAAACATCAAAGAAATAGAACCCGACATTAGTTGCTGTGGTGTTTCATATAATGTCATTGACAAGATATACGTTATGAAAGGAGGTGAAACGTTGAACTTAAAATATAGTTTCCCAGACGTCATAAAAATATTTGACGACCACAACATTTCATTAAAATTTATTTGCTAAGTAAATGGGCAGAAGACACAATGGTTTATACTATTACGACTAAAAACCCTGAGTCATATAATTCTATAACAACAAACTTACAAAGTCCTCAAGGACGATATTGTAAACTAACTTTAAACACAATGACGACTAAAGCTTGTTTTGCTCTTTTGACACCAGAAGATTTTATTGTTGTGAATGGTAAAAAAATACTCCTTTGAAGATACTTACTCAGATATACCACCAACAGGTTTTTGTTGACTTATTTAATACTTTAAGGACGAGTGTAACATGTGCTGCAACTAGAGCAGGTTTCATTATGTTTGGATGTCCGACTGAGTTTACTATAAACAATATGAGCTATAATACAAAACTTATATCTGGTTTTTACTACCAACAGTTTCCTATAACAGGAAAAGGTGTCATACAAGGAATGTCTGTTCCATTGACTTTAAGTACACCTATTTTATATATTGTTTCAAAACTTAGGTTCAAAGTGCTATTCGAATGTCGACAGAAACTACTATGACCAAAAGATACTTATGCGTATAAATAACACATTCTCTGCTGGTTTGCCTATTGTTCATTCGAATGCAGAGTTTTCAGCTTTAGTAAACTCAAACACTTTAGCAAACATAAACTTAACCTTAGTTGACGCAAACTTTGTTCCTGTAAAACTTTTATGTCCTATGTATTGTCAATGACGGCAGAAAGTTTCGAATTGGAAGATGCAACTGGTGAAAGTATTGTATTACAAGAACAACTTCAACAACAAATAGCTCAAGAACAACAAATGCAACAAATAGCTCAAGAACAACAAATAGCTCAAGAATAAAAAAAAATATTTTTTTTTATTTTTATAAAAATGTACAGAATAGATGTTTCAGATTTTTATGACTTCCAAGCGTTCAGAAATATGTGTCCATTTAGAGACTATAACAAAGCAGTCGAGAATTTTGAAACGTTTTAGTCATTTATGTCGACTCTGCCCAGAATGTTATGTTATGAAAGAATGGGATGTAGTCTTTAACAAACCAAGAGCAACAATAGTTTCAGAACAAGAATGTAAACAGAAACTTAAGAAAATAAAAGTCGTACAAGTTGGCATGAAGATGTTAGATGCTTGGGATATCTTATTGTCAAAGTTAGAAGATTTTTCAGTTCGTGGTATAAAGTTTTTATACACCTTCTCCAAACTTCTATTCTATCTTCACTGGATATAAATACGAACAAGTAGAATGGAAAGAAAATGTTATAGAAGCTTGGTTAGACCATGTCAAAGAAATTATATGCAATGAAACGAAAAGGTTTATGAGTATATCTTATGTTGGTTTGCAAAACATCTTACAACATCCAAGTGCTAAAAATGAAACTGCTCTCATTATAATTGAAAACAAGGAACTGGTAAGAACACATTCTTTACAGATATTTTGTGCAAACTGTTAGAAGGTTATTCGAATCCGAAATTTGACAAAACTTAGAAAACATCTGCGGTAAATTTAACTCTTCAATAAAGAATATGAAACTTATAGTATGTAACGAACTTCAAAGTATAGATACAACAAAAGTTTTGAACTCAGATGCTTTGAAGAGTCTTATAACAGGACAAAGTTGGAGTTGTTGAAAAGAAAGTATAAAGACCAAAGAGTTTGTGAAAATGTTGTAAATTTCGTTATGGTTTCAAACAATGCTGTTCGATGAAGTTAGAAAGTTCTGACAGAAGATATGTAGTTGTCAGAACGTCAAAGCTCATATGCAAGATACAGAATATTTTGACGACTTAGCAGAAAACTTTGACATCTGACTTTTACAACCACTTGTTCTCATATTTTATGACATTAGATATTTCAAAGTTCAATCCAAGACAAATTCCACATACCGAAGAGAGACAAACATTGTTAGAAGCAAACAAGAGTGTATATGAACTGTTCAAGATGAAACTGACTTTGAGTGTTTAGATGAAAGGTCATTGTACGATTCGTTATAAACAATATTGTCAAGAATATGGTTATATGACAGCGTCTAAACGAACATTCTTGGCAAATGTCAAAAGTCTTTTAGACGTACAGAATGGTGTATATACAAAGAAAAATTTTTCTGAGTAAATTTTAAAAAAAAATATTTTTTATCCGATAGAAAAGATGACAAAATTCATCTCAGTAAACAAGTACATGTCAGGACTTAAAGAAGAACTAGACCCATTCACATATTTGAATGTTTACTTCTACCTTTTGAAAAGTCTTCATTCAGCAAAGTTTGGAACATCGAACCAGTTAAGTTTGCTATTGTGACTAAAAATGGTGCGAAATTTGAAGACTTAGACATAGAAGTTTGTTAGCAGTCAAAGAAAGTTTTGACAGAAGGTTCTCAAAACTCGAAGAAGGCAAAGCATACAAACTTGTTATACCTTATGAACCAAAGAAAGCAGACGACTATGAATATTATGAGTCTAAGATAGTTGAAGTTCAAGGTAAATTGGGTAAAAAGATTTTAGAGTCTAAGCCAGTGTTTGCTCCTAAAGAGGAAGAGAACATTGACATTGACCCAGAAATGTTCTAAAAATAAAATTTTATTTTACATGTCAAATTTCTTTTCTCTGGAACTGGCTCTGGTTCAGGTTCTTTCTTCTCTTCTTCTACTTTCTTTCTTTCTTTTCTCTCTTCTTCTTTTCTGGTGGAGTTATGTCAAACTTCTCAGAACCATATTTTTGTAAAAGTTCTTTGTCCTTTAATAGCTCTTCTATTCTGTTTTCTATTTCATCTTCAAGAACAGTGCATGTGTCTTCTTTGCATTCTAAGAAGTTTTGTTGGACTTCATCTCTCCAAGAGGCGTCATCTCTGTCAACAAGTCTGTCATTGACAAATTTTAAGACTTCTCTGCTTAATGTTTTATGGTTCTTGTCATATTCCCAGAAACAGAACTTTTAGAACAAATTCACCTTTCTTGTTTACACTATGTAAGATTTTATGGTCGACAGATGTTTTGCTGTCGAAAAGCTTGTCTCGAATATAGATAGCGAAATCGCTAGACATTTTCTAAAAGATAAAAATTTTAATTTTTCTAAAAATATGTTAGAAAAAAAGTTTGCTGACATTGACAAAAAATTTGAGAATGTTTTAAACAAGAACAAGAGGAAGTTGGAAAATGCTCAGATAAAACCCATACATGACAAGTTCTTATTTGCTCAGAATGGTATAACAGGTCTAATTGCACCACCGGGTCGGGTAAGACTTTCACTTATCTTAAAATGGCTGCACAACAACAAGAACTAGATGAGAAGAACCCATTCTATGAGTTAGTTTCATTTGTAGTACTTCGGGTCAATTTGACCAAACCGTCAATTCGTTCAAAGATATTATAAAGAAGTCTAAGTTAGTATGTATAAAAGACTCTGAGTTGTTAGATTGGATAAAGAAGTACCAAAGAAGAGTTTTGAAGTATAATGCTATAAATGAGTATATAAATTCGAAGTTTAAAGACCCAAATGAGGAAATGCAGAGAATATTAGAGAAGAAACACTTCAGAAACAAACAGAAAGAGATAGAATACATTTCGAAGAAATTGCAATCTTACGATTGGAAGACATACCCTCATAGTGTCTTCTTATCTTAGATGACTTTGCTTCTCATCCTTTGTTAAAGAATAGAGAACAAGACATGTGTCGAATTCTTAAGAAGCTCAGACACTTTAACATCTCAGTTGTCATTTGTGTACAGACAGCAAAGAGTTTAAGTAAGGATGTAAAGAGAATACTTACTGACATTGTACTTTTCCCCGGATTGTCCGAAGACGATTTCATGGAACTTATGAAAGAGTCCATGGCAGGTAAGTTTGACAGACATGAACTATGGGAGAAGTACAAAGTCATACAAGACCCTCATACTTCTTTCAGAATTCATATCTACGCAAACAAAGTTCAAATTGTAAAAAGTCAAGCTTGAAAAATGTAAGTGTTTAGTCTTAGTAAGTCTGTTGTGGTTCTGCAGCTTTCGGTACTTCTGGCTTTGGAAGGCATTCAGGAAGAGGAACGTCAGTCATCCGTTTGTGTCCTGTCGGAAGGAAAATTTTTTCCAGTTGTCGGGAAAATTTTTTCCTGTCGGAAGGAAAAATTTTTTCTGTCGTTCGACCAAAAAGTTCTCAATTTTCGAAAATTTGAATGGTTTACGGACGAACAACTGGAAAAAATTTTCCTGTTGTCGGGAAAAATTTTTCCCTTTGTCCGGAAAATTTTTTCCAGTTGTCGGGAAAATATTTTCCTGTCGGATGGAAGTACTCGGAATGCTAGAAGGATTTGACGAGGCAATTTACCTAATTGAAATTAATGACTGCGTAAAAGACTACTTGCGCAAGGTAATGAAGCCCAAGGTCAAGTTCACCAGTATTTCTGGAAGGTCTACACTTCAGCTCGAGACTTCGACTGGAATTCCAATTCAAATACCAGACGGGACAGCCTACGATGGCATAAAGGACGCCAAAGAGAAGCTCTTGTTAAGTTCCTAAACAAACGTCCTTGGATAAAAATCCAAACAAGGAGAACCCCCTACCCCATATGAAATTGGCAATTCAGTCTCTCCTTCACTTTCTCGGGTCAGCCGTTCTACATAACCTTGTGAAGGCGACATTCAGCCAGTTCTTCAGCCAGTTCAGTAAACATCTCATTTTAACTTCACTTTTTTTATGTTTTTACGCATGTGAAGAAGAAGCCTTCTGGTAAGTTTTTTAGCCATATACATGGCACGCTTTGAGTAAAAACATTTTTTGAATGAAGCAAGTTAAATTCGTCCCCACACCAATCTCAATGGACCGATGAAGAGTTTCAAGCTATGGTTGAAGACGTTGAGAACGACATAGACGGCGAACTTGAAGGAGCTCAAATCACAATTGCAACCAAAATTGCAGGAGTCAAGGAAACAGATAGCTCCACTTAAAGCTACCAAAGCTACTCTTGACCTCATGGATAGTTACCGTTTAGATGTCAAGAGTGGAATAAGACAATTAAAATTAAAACTTCTAAACTACGAAGCTATACTCCAAAAGTTTAGCAGAAATGAGAAGACTTTACCAGAGCTACTTACATGTAAGGGACTTACCTTCAAGCAGTCCGACCAAAGATGAATTTTGTTGACATTTGTCCCAATTTTGTCCGAAAGTCAGCTCAGATGTTTCGAACTGCTCCCAACATATCCGGAATATGAACGTTTGCCTGAACTCTTCCACAATCTCAAAAAACGTTTTTTGGTTCTCATGTTCCAACTTTTATCGGAAGAGACAACAAACGTTCAGAAGAAGAACAAGATATTATTTTAAACTTGTTGTATGACTTAACCGTCATAACAAGCTTTTTGAAGTAAAACCGTCATTCTCAAACCACTTCATTTTTTTCGATGTCCGAACAAGCACCGAAGCCAAACTCAATGGCAGATGTCCTTTCAAGGTTGTCAGACAAGCGCCAGTTCAAATTCAAATTGCCCAATTGAACGCTCATCTGTCAAACACCATTAAGACTCTCCAAAGTAGTCTTATGGAAGAGATAACCAATCTCAAAGTCGAAGTCCTCACGAACCAAGCTTCCAATAAGAAAGTCCTGAACGATTTCGCGGAAACCTTGCGCCAATACAACATAGAGAACCAAAACCTTGCCCAACTCATCTACCGTTTCTTCGAAGAGATTGACACCATCTGGGCGGCACTCGGAAAGGACAGAACCTCCAACACCGTAATTCGTGAACACAGAATTGCCGAAGGTATTATCAAAGAAGAGGAAGAAGAGGAAGAAGAGGAAGAAGAGGAAGAAGAGAAACACAAAGAAGAGGAAGATTGGGCAACCCTTGTTGCCGATGACGCTTATGAAATTTCCCAACCCTACCCATACAAAATCCGCAACAAGGAGACCGGCAAGGTTCTTACCCCAGTCCTCAACAACTTGGACACTTGAACCTTACCCTTCGAAATTACGGTTCAATTTCCATGGGAAGGCTTGTCGGTATGCAATGGGTTCCAAATCCAGACAAGAAGACGAGGGTCAGACACATTGACGGTGACAAGCTCAACAACCGTAAGGAGAACCTCGAGTGGTTCTAAGAGTAAAAAAATTTTATTTTAGGGGGAAACCCCAAGTAAATTTAGGTGTTTAGTTCATTAAGTAGGTTAAATTAAGGGTAATTTGGACAATTAGCTCCCGACCTCTGAATTGGACTCTTTCGTCATCCCAGTTGCATAGGAGGTCGTCCCAGAGGAGTTGGTAGAATTGCCAATCCAAGGACGATTTGTCCTCCCAAGCATTGAGGATGTACTGCTCGTAGAGTCTCATGACCTCTCCCTTGCACCAGACACCCTCTCCCTTGGAACGTAAGGCTTCTTCGAGGTGCTCGAATGCGATTGGCTGCTTGACCATCCGAAATGACACTTTTTGTCCGTTTGGTCAATGTTCGTGTCTCGTGCCATAGTCGACGAAAATACAGACAAACAGGTTATATACGAGTTTGAGACCAAGAATGGTGTAACTCGACCTGTCCGATTCAAAGACTCCGAGGGCGACCATGAAATTAAACGGAAATTAGCTAGGAAGGAATATAAAATGGACTGGTTGCCACCACCTCCACCTCCACCACCTTTACCTGTTCCTCAAGTAAATAAGCCTTTCACGTTCCCAAAAATTCCCACATTTAAATTCAAATTCGAATAAAAATTTTTTATTTCATGCAATGTTTAACTATTTCACCATCTTCTTTAACACCCCAGTACTTACGCTTGGAGAGGACATGAACTTCGGTGAAAATTTTGTCCAATTTGAATTGACCCATCTTCTCACCGACCATGCCCATTTCAATGAGTTTGTTGTACCCTTCTTCGTTCGTCATGAGTGCGTCAATGTTTTCATAGTAAACCTTCACTTTGGATTTGACTTCCGAGAAGAACTCATTGTAGTTGTCAAGGACTGCCTTTGCGAACTGAGGGTAAGACCAATGTTCGACAATAGGTTTTAATGTGGTTACTAAGCCACTTTGACCTTGAGTGAACTCGTACTTCAAAACAAAAGGAGAAAACCTTTCAACAAAGTTGTCGACCTTCTCATAATGTTTACTCTTCATCTCTTGAGGTTTCTTAATGGAATATCCCCATGTTGAATTCATAAGCAATTTGAGTGTCATTGCAAGTTTGGGGTTTGAAGCTTTCCTAATATCATACAGTTGTTGTATGACTTTTCCAACTGTATAGTTCCTTCCCGGGAACTTACCATCTTCGTTTGGAATTCCAGTCGGAATATATTGGACAAACCTCATGTACGCAGCGTTAAGGTCGACATAGTATATTTTTCATCTGAGTCGAACTTGTCGCAACCAATTGGTCCAGTTTGTGGAAATTCAAGTGAGTCTCTTATCTTCTGAGAAACTTCTCCTGTTATCTCATAAACATCGTCGAAGCAACCTGTTTCATATAAAACCTTCTGACCTAACTCAGATGCTCTCCAATACAATTTGACGTCAATTGGATGTCTCAATGGAAGTTTGTTTATAGCATCTTGAAGTTCTTGCAACCTCATTGGAAGTTCTTCTGGTTCAGGTTGGTATCCGAACAATCCAACTCCTTGTGGAATTGTGTACTTCTTTTGTACTAGAACTTTGTCTGGAACAACTTTTGGTCTTGCTAACAGTGAAAAGTTTGTTTCGTCTTTTGGTACAAAAGTTTCTGTCAGCTTGTCATCTGGAATTGGTTCCAACAAACCTTTCTCGAAAAGAATGTTTACAGCTCTGACAATGTTGCACTTGCCTTTTCCGAACAATGGGTTTGTAAGACTTTCGTTCAACATGAAGTGGTTGTGGACAATTACAATCTTCAACCATGGCAATTTGAAGTCAACAACATAGTCGTCATGTGAAGAACCTTTAGCTGTAGGTATGTTGACTCGGATATTGACATTTGCCAACGGTGCAATTTTTGCCAATTGACCTCTGAGAATGTACCTTGTCTTCACACATGACTCAAGATACTTCATCTTCTCATCTGTAACAAGACCAGAGTTCCTGAGACATGTAAGAATGCAAGGTTCATTGACAATTGTTTCAATTGAATTGTAAATTCCATACCTTGTCAAGTCAATGTCAGACTTATTTATGAACGGGAAGTATCCAGCATGTGTCTGACTGCTTGAGGGTTAGGTGGTACCATTCGAACTTGACACTTGCAATTCCTTCAATTGCATTCAAAATGTCTGAGTCGGAGTCAACCATTTGTTCTCTCTTTGTAGTCTTGAAAGCGTCAAGAAGTTTTGCGGCTGTTTGTTCATTGCCATGTGCATAGTAAATGTGACCATCCAAATCTGTTATGGTCAATCTGAGATTGTGTCCTTTCTTATTTCCGTCATGAATTGCAGCAAGTACACCCATGAAGCCTTCTTTGTTCTTTCCTTCGTCAAAGTTACTGTAAAGGTTCGACCAGATGTAATTTGACTTCTAACTTCACGATACTTTCATATGCATATCTTGTTCTTTCCATGGGAGCATGTGTGTCTTCACCTTTTCCTTTTTTCCTTCTCAAAGGATGCAATTGTTCGTCAGTTTCCAGTAGAATCTGGCAAAGCCGTCGTGTCCTTCAACTTGAGGTTCACTAACATCGAAAGGCATGTCCATAAGACGTTCTCTTCTAACCTCTCTAGTCTGTTTGGATAATTTGCACGTGCTGTTTCCAAATCCATTTCGTAGCGAAGACCAGACAATTTGTCATAGACTTTTATGGGTCTTCCCTTCCTATATTTAAATTCTTCGAAACTCTCCAACCATAACTTTGCAACTCTGCTTTTATTCTAGCAGATTTTCTATCCATTCTATATGGGGCATTTTTATAAAAATAAAAAAATATTTTTTTTCTTTACTTTACATAACCGCCTGCTGCCATAAGTCTTTGACGCCAACCCATACCAGCTAATGAAGGTTGACTGGTTTAGTTTGGAAACTAAACTTTGGTTTTGTTTATCTTCAGTTTTTGGTTTTCTTCTTCTATCGTTTTTCGTCACTTTTCGGTTCCTCTGACTTTACTTCACTTGCAGGAACAGTTGTGTCGTCAACATCTTCATAAATATCATATGCCATTTGTTTTTGTTTTCCTTTCAACTTTTTGTGTTTGTTGTAAAGTTTAGAATATTTCGACTCTAAGTCAATGAGATGTTCTATAATGAACTGTTGGTCAGTGAAGTAAACTTTTCCATCTGTTGTCTCGAAAGCTCCTTCAGACTTCAATATTTTATTTGTGAGAGTCTGTTTCTTTTTTGAGATACTAGCCGTTCCATTTTTATGAAAAGTGACTTTATAGTTAGGGTTTGTATTTCCAGACCTGGCACTTTCTATTATTGAATTTTTCTCTTCATCTGTAAGTTCTTTGACAGGTTTTGACAATGGTTCTGAACTTTTTGTTTGTGGTGTCAAATCTACCGTTTCAACTTCTTCGGTCATTTCATCTCAGTAAAAATTTTAGTTTGGTTTGTTTTCAACTGGTTGTTGTTGTTTTTTAAGTCGGTCTAAAACTTCCTGAGGTATAAGAAGAACTTGACAAACACGTTGTGTAACTGCTGGAAGCCGACAAATCCATCTTGAACCCATTTGTCTCAATGCTGTATTGTTCATTTCATCTCAATAAAAAACTTTACATTCCCCACGTTTGAGGCGGTTGAGGTTGGTTATTGTTTACCCATGTTGTGCATGGTTATATCCTCTGTTAAAGAATCTTTCACCTTGGTCCATATAGTGTCCTGCTTGGTTATAGTAGTCATTTGCTTTGTTATAATAGTTTCCTGCTTGTCTTCCTACATTGTCCATCCATCCTTGAACTTTTCCTCTTGTTTCAGGATTTGGAATAAGATTTGTTGCATCTCGTGCTACATCCCAACCTTTCTGTACAGTTTGTATAATAGGTTGTGCTTTCTCTTTAAGTATACCTAATGTACTCAAAATCTTCCTTCCAACTCCAAATACACCTCTGGCTATTGTTCCCACTGCGGGCAAAAATCTGGATGCAACTCCTGCTAACGCGCCAAATAAACCCATTTCTTATGGGTTAAAAAATGACGAATCCAAACAAGGACCCCTATGTTTCTAAAGCGACAAAGAAAGCACTCATGGTAAAAATCTTTAGTTCAACACCAAATGCTTGGTTTATGGATATCTTGGAAAACATTCCGAGGTATAGAGAAGATGGACCCATACTGGCTAATATTTGTTGGTCAAAACACAAGATACTGTGAAGCCATACCATTACAGTCCAAAAATATTTTAGATGTGAAAACTGCTTTGACAATATTTTTGACAAATACCATCCAACAAAACTGACATCTGACTGTGAAAGTTCTTTCAAATCAGACGATATTAAAAACTATCTGCGTTCAAAAAATGTAAACCAATATTTCATTGTCGACCAAAACCATTCTGCTCTTGGTGTCATTGACGGTTATAAAAATGTTAAGAGACTTAAACCAACCACAAGGTGGTGAAGCAAATGAAATGTCATATGACGACAAATATAGACACTTCTCCATGGCAAAGATGAGACAAGTTTTAAATATTTACAATAGCCGTAAACAAAAAGGTTTGGGAAACCACTCCCCCGAAGAAATGAAAAACAACCCTGACTTAGAGAAAGACTATATATTTAATAATTTAGTCAAAAGAGACAAACAAGAAAGAATGCCGGGCTTCAAACTTCAGAAAGGTGACAAAGTAAAAATAGAAATACCTAAACGCGACCCATATGAAAATACTATTGACTATGACAACAATGGGAACCCGACAGGTACTCACATTCGTGTTCGTAAAAATAGAAGAAAGTATACAAGAGAATATTATGAAGTTTTAGGCAAACATGGCAAAATGTACACTGCAAGCAGAAGATAAAACTACTATTGTCAGACCTCGTTTCAAACTTGTCAAAGTTCAAGGTGGTATACTTTCAAAGACAGTTCCTAACAAATATAAGACAACTCCTGACGAATATGCTAAAGAAGTTGAAAATGACGACTAAGCATTCTATACCATGCGTAAACTGTCATGTAAGGTGGCATGTAGTTCTTTACCCCCTGTTGTTTGCGTATACCCTGAAACGCGATGTGTATGGTTTCCTCTCCCTGTGTTACCCAGAAACAATTTATAGCAAACTGAACGTTCGTCTTTAACATCATATCCTTTACCTTTTTCATTGCTGACCAATCCCAAATCTATGCTTATGCCAACCTGCTTGAGATGTACTTAAATCTATGTAGTGACTGTGTGCAGGTAAATTTTCACCTGAAATCGTTTTACTTCCACCTGTTTCCTTTGAAGAGTTTGCACAATACAAAAACCTGTCGACTATTTGAGTCCAAGTTCCAAAACCAAGTACTACTTCTGGTCTGGTAGAGTTCATTGACGTATAAATAGAGCCTATAGGATATAATGTTTGAAGTATTTCTCTTTAATGTTTGAAGCTCTGTTTTGTCTGCTTTCTTCTCATATAAATCTTGAGCAGTGAATTTAATATTATGTTCATCCTTCATGACATAAACATCTTTACATCTAATGTTTTTCATCGTCGTTATGTCGTCATCCGATGTTAAACCTTGTGGAAAGTTAGGAGGTTTACAATATAATGCATCCCCACCAGTTTCTTCAACCGTTCCTTCAATACTTTCTATACCAACAGTTGTAAAACTTGTATGTGTATGGTTCTTATCTGCTTTCTTTTCAAGGCTAACGTTTAAGTCTGTTATTTCAGAAGATGTATGTGTATGTCCAACGGCACTTTTCCTGTTTAAGGTTTCTTGTAAGTTTGTAATATTTGCAATGGTATGTGTATGTCCAACGTCACTTTTCCTGTTTAAGGTTTCTTGTAAGTTTGTAATATTTGCAATGGTATGTGTATGTCCAACGTCACTTTTCCTGTTTAAGGTTTCTTGTAAGTTTGTAATATTTGCAATGGTATGTGTATGAGTCTTTTTAGAATATTCGTTTTCAGCTCTTGTCACTTCACTTGACATTTTATTGTCAACATATGTTTTGTCTGCTAGTTCAGGATGAGTATGTTCTTTTGTTGCATAAGCTTTGTTAGCTCTTTCTTCTTCTTTTTCTATTGCATCGTCTACATATTCTTTGTCAGCTTTGTTGTCAACATCTGCTTTCAAAAGAAGTTCATTTATAGGTTTCTCGTTTAAAGTTCCTTTTGTTGGATTTATACAAACAGTATGGTTCTTATTGTCTTGAAACAGAAACTCATCTGTCATTGGTTTAATGTCAGTTTTAAGTTTCCTTCTTTCAATGACTCAGATATCTTAGAATAGTTTGAAAAGTTTGTTGTGTTCTTATTTAGAGCTTGTAGAATGAGTTGTCGGTTGTGTTGTATTTCTCTCATAGACGCTGTTTCATTTGACATTTTTATTCTAGATAAAATATGCTTTCAATAGAAAAAGAAAATTCAAGAGTTGCTACAACTAAACCATTAGATGAACTTTTTACTAATGTCGGTCAAAAGTTTGAGACAGAGACCGTAAAGCATGAAGGCTATCGTTTTGACTACCCGTTAAGATGGTTAAGAGACCCATCTGTCACAAAAGCTATTGGCTTTCGTAGAATGAAGTTGTGTCTGTAGAAGATAAAAGTTTTTCCATTTATTGTAAGGTTTCATATAGATTATATATCTGAAGGGAAACGAAAAATGTGGAAGAAATTGAGCTAATACAAGTTGACCTTTCATCTTCTCTACAGACTGCGTTAAAAAAATAGAAGATAAAATAAATTCATGTATGCAAAATATGCTGATGATATGCAAATACCGAGAGCACACTTTATGTGAGAATTGTATATGACAAACAAAATTCACAAGTGTCATTTCAAATCTACGAAGACAATCCAAAGAAAGACGAACAAATATATACAGAATTCACTGCAATGTCATGGTATTATTTGCAAAAGATGTTAAATCAGAAAGTCGAACTTCCTTTAGCAAATATCTACAGTCGATATGCAAGAGATGAACCATATTTATTTAAAGATGTTTTCGACCCAGCTGCTCTTTATAGTTCATGCTTCATTTTCTGGCGCCCAAAACTCTTTCTTATGCTTGCAAATGACTTTTACGAAAAACCTACAAAGTTATACGAACCACCAAGTGGAAGTATTTCAGACTTTCAAGTATGGTTTACTACAGATGGAAGAAAAAGAATAATTCCATTATACCATGCGTTTTACTTAGAACTTAGTTTCATATACAACTACTATCGAACGGTAAAAATATAATTTTTTAATACGGTTGAGGTGTTGGATTTGTTGCCAACTAGACTGTGGTGCAGGTTTCAGGCTGTTGTATAACAGGAGCTTGCTCTTCTGGTTCAGGGTCTTTAGGTATAATACCAACGAACTGACCTACTCTTTTACCAATATTTTTGACACCGTTCCAAATTCCTCTTCCTACGGTTTTTATTCATTCCATATACCTCTTCCAACATTTCGAAAGAAGTTTCCAATACTACTGAAGAAACCCATTTTACTATATGTAAAATCTAATGTCCGCCTAGTCTCTTACGTTTCCTGTTGAGTTCCATAGCATTCTTTAACTGGAGCTCATACATTCTGTTTCTCCTCTGGTAGAAAACATATTCTGGGTCAACTCCTGTGTTTGCGTCATCTGCATAAAGTTGTTTATATCCCACTTCAGGGTTTGTATAAAACTCTTTCCATCTCATATTTGCATACCATGGTGGCAAACCTAACGCAGCGTCATTTGACATGGCAGTTTGCATTTGTCATCTGTTGGCACCTGACCATAGTTTGCCATTGCAGTTTGTATTCTAACTTCATTTGGAATATTCTCTGGGTTTGGTTGTCCAGGTTCTGTGCATTCGCTAAGTTCTGTGCGTCCATTTAATATTAGATAAAAATATCTCTTACGAGTACAATACTGGACATTTGCAGGCATTGGTTCATCTTCATATTCTCTATATCTTTCTGCCCCGTCAAATAAATAAATGACACAATGGAAAAAACCTAAAACAAGTAGTCCTATTTCAAACCACATTTACTTACTAGTAAAATTTCTTTATTGTGACACTTTCTCCAGTTTATAGGACTCTCTCATATTCTATCTTGTCATATATAAACTCATAGTCATGTAGTCCTCTAACCATCTCATAACGGTTTCCAAACCACTTTTATCGGATGTAAAGTAAAAGCATGGATGGTTATGTAAAACGTCTAAAGTTTCTAAAAGAGTCTCTCAAAGTCCAGTCTACTTGGTATTGAAAATCCCATGTGTTATAGAACGGCGGGTCACTATAAAGAAAACATTTTCCTTGTCTTTATATTTTCATACAATCTGTCCAATGACATCTCACAAACTCTATACCTCAATATATTTTTCTATGTCCTCTTTGAAAACATTTGTATAGTTAAGATATAAAACTTTTGACATAAGTGTTTCAATGTCATGAACTCTTATAGCACCACTATATAATAGTCTAGCAGATATACTATCCCAGTCTATATATTCTGCTTTTTTCAAAACCTCTCTCACAATATTTTTCTTATCTAATGGTATACGTTCCATCTTACCTATAGGTATCTTTTCTTTTAACGCTTTCAATATATTGTTTGTGTCTGGTATATGTTTGAGACGGTCCATATAGTTGTCGAAGTCATTGCATATAATCTTTGAGTCTGGGAATATTGTATGGCACAAATGGGATATATAGAAACTTCCACCGAACAAATCTACAAATGTTAGACCATTCGGTAGTTTCTTAAGTTCTCTCAATAGAATATCTTTACATTTACTCTTATTTCCAAAGAACGGTAACGGTGGTTTTGTAAAATTCATTTATATATAATAATAAAAATGTTTTTTCCTGAAAAGTGACAGAAAAGTGACAAAACATGAAAACATATATAATTTGTGAAAAGCGACACATTATATAATGTTTTCGACCCAGAAGAAGGCTTCTCAAAGTATACTTCCTTGGAACGCCTGTAACTTTTCCTGTAGCGACGATAGACCCTTACTTGTCCGGACAAAGTTATACTAAACATCTTCAGGGCTAGAAGGGGCGCAGCCCCTGGAAGCCCCTCATACCTGACCTTATTTTAGTATTTTATCGGATTATTTCAACTAAGGTATGGCCAAAAATATAATCAAAGCAAAAAAAAAAAAAAAAAAAAAAAAAAAAAAAAGGTAGTGGGGCTTCCAGGCACTTCGTGCCTTCTAGCCCTGAAGATGTTTAGTATAAATGAAGTCTTAGAGGACAAACATGACTATGAGTTTTGATATGACAAGATAGAATATGAGAGAGGTCCTATAAACCGGAGAAAGTGTTATATAAACATCTGTCATATTACTCAGAATATTATACAGAATCAATAAAAATATATTTTAGGTGAAGAGGTGAGATTTCACCTGTTTTTTCACCTCATTTTTCACCTCTTGAATTTTCATGAATTTCATTGTAAAGACTTTGTCAAGATTTCATCGTAAAGACTTTGTCAAGATTTCATCGTAAAGACTTTGTCAAAACTTCATCGTAAAGACTTTGTCAAAACTTCATCGTAAAGACTTTGTCAAGATTTCTTCGTAAAAGACTTTGTCAAGATTTCTTCGTAAAGACTTTGTCAAAACTTCATCGTAATGAGCGTAAATCAGACAAAAATATATTTTAGGTAGAAGGGTATATCTACCCCGTTTTCTACCCTCTTTTCTTACCCCATATGTACTTACTGAAAAAGTATGTGTTCCATCTGTCATTTTACTCAGAATTTACACCAAAAATAATGTTTAGGTGAAGAGGTGAGATTTCACCTGTTTTTCACCTAATTTTTCACCCTCTTGAATTTTCATGAAATTTACACCAAAAATAATGTTTAGGTGAAGAGGTGAGATTTCACCTGTTTTTTCACCTAATTTTTCACCCTCTTGAATTTTCATGAAATTTACACCAAAAATATACTACTAGGGTCATTTACGAAGAAATCTCAACAAAGTCTTTACGATGAAATCTTGACAAAACATAGACAAGAAAGTTCATGAGAAATTAGATGAAGAAGTTTTGACAAAACATTTACGATGAAATCATGAAAATTCAATGAGGTGAAAAAAGAGGTGAAAAAGAGGTGAAATCTCACCTCTTCACCTAAAATATATTTTTGGGTCATTTACACTCATTTACGAAGAAATCTCAACAAAGTCTTTACGAAGAAGTCACAATAAACATCTGTCAAAAACCTTAACCGAGTAGTTTTCATGCTTTGTCACTTTTCTGTCACTTTTCAGGAAAAAAACATTTTTATTATATATATAAAATGAATTTTACAAAACCACCGTTACCCTTCTTTGGAAATAAGAGTAAATGTAAAGATATTATATTGAGAGAACTTAAGAAACTACCGAATGGTCTAACATTTGTAGAATTTGTTCGGTGGAAGTTTCTATATATCCCATTGTGCCATATAATATTCCCAGACTCAAAGATTATATGCAATGACTTCGACAACTATATGAACCGTCTCAATATACCAGACACAAACAATATATTGAAAGAGTTAAAAGAAAAGATACCTATAGGTAAGATGGAACGTATACCATTAGATAAGAAAAATACTGTCAGAGAGGTTTTGAAAAAGGCAGAGTATATTGACTGGGATAGTATATCTGCTAGACTATTGTATAGTGGTTCTATAAGAGTTCATGACATTGAAACACTTATGTCAAAAGTTTTATATCTTAACTATACAAATGTTTTCAAAGAGAACATAGAAAAATATATTGAGGGTATAGAGTTTGTGAGATGTCATTGGACAGAGTTGTATGAAAAATATAAAGACAAGAAAATGTTTTCTTTATAGTAGACCCGCCGTTCTATAACACATATGATTTTCAATACCAAGTAGACTGGACTTTGAGAGACTCTTTAGAAACTTTAGACGTTTTACATAACCATCCATGCTTTTACTTAACATCCGATAAAAGTGGTTTGGAAACCGTTATGAGTGGTTAGAGACATACATGACTTATGAGTTTAGATACGATAAGATAGAATATGAGAGAGTCCTATAAACCGGAAAAAGTGTCACAACAAAGAAATTTTATTGGTAAGTAAATGTGGTTTGAAATAGGACTACTTGTTTTAGGTTTTTTCATTGTGTCATTTATTTCTTTGACGTGGCAGAAAAGTACAGAGAATATGAAGATGAACCAATGCCTGCAAATGTCAGTATATGTACTCGTAAGAGATATTTTATCTAATATAAATGGACGCACAGAACTTAGCGAATGCACAGCAACCTGGACAACCAAACCCAGAGAATATTCCAAATGAAGTTAGAATACAAACTGCAATGGCAAACTATGGTCAAGTGCCAACAGATGTACAAATGCAAACTGCCATGTCAAATGACGCTGCGTTAGGTTTGCCACCATGGTATGCAAATATGAGATGGAAAGAGTTTTATACAAACCCTGAAGTGGGATATAAACAACTTTATGCAGATGACGCGAACACAGGAGTTGACCCAGAATATGTTTTCTACCAGAGGAGAAACAGAATGTATGAGCTCCAGTTAAAGAATGCTATGGAACTCAACAGGAAACGTAAGAGACTAGGCGGACATTAGATTTTTACATATAGTAAAATGGGTTTCTTCAGTAGTATTGGAAACTTCTTTCGAAATGTTGGAAGAGGTATATGGAATGGAATAAAAACCGTAGGAAGAGGAATTTGGAACGGTGTCAAAAATATTGGTAAAAAGAGTAGGTCAGTTCGTTGGTATTATACCTAAAGACCTGAACCAGAAGAGCAAGCTCCTGTTATACAACAGCCTGAACCTGCACCACAGTCTAGTTGGCAACCAAATCCAACACCTCAACCGTATTAAAAAATTATATTTTTACCGTTCGATAGTAGTTGTATATGAAACTAAGTTCTAAGTAAAACGCATGTATAATGGAATTATTCTTTTTCTTCCATCTGTAGTAAACCATACTTGAAAGTCTGAAATACTTCCACTTGGTGTTCGTATAACTTTGTAGGTTTTTCGTAAAAGTCATTTGCCAAGCATAAGAAAGAGTTTTGGGCGCCAGAAAATGAAGCATGAACAATAATAGCAGCTGGGTCGAAAACATCTTTAAATAAATATGGTTCATCTCTTGCATATCGACTGTAAATATTTGCTAAAGGAAGTTCGACTTTCTGATTTAACATTCTTTGCAAATAATACCATGACATTGCAGTGAATTCTGTATATATTTGTTCGTCTTTCTTTGGATTGTCTTCGTAGATTTGAAATGACAACTTGTGAATTTTGTTTGTCATATACAATTCTCACATAAAGTGTGCTCTCGTATTTGCATATTCATCAGCATATTTTGCATAACATGAATTTATTTTATCTTCTATATTTTTTAACGCGAGTCTGTAGAGAAGATGAAAGGTCAACTTGTATTAGCTCAATTTCTTCCCATTTTTCGTTTCCCTTCAGATATATAATCTATATGAAACCTTACAATAAATGGAAAACTTTTATCTTCTACAGACACAAACTTCATTCTACGAAAGCCAATAGCTTTTGTGACAGATGGGTCTCTTAGCCATCTTAATGGGTAGTCAAAACGATAGCCTTCATGCTTTACGGTCTCTGTCTCAAACTTTTGACCGACATTCGTAAAAAGTTCATCTAATGGTTTAGTTGTTAGCAACTCTGAATTTTCTTTTCTATTGGAAGCATATTTTATCTAGAATAAAAATGTCGAAAGATATTGCTTCCATGAGAGAAATACAACACAACCGACAAACTCATTATACAAGCTCTAAATAAGAACACAACAAACTTTTCAAACTATTCTAAGATATCTGAGTCATTGAAAGAAGGAAATTAAACTGACATTAAACCCAATGACAGATGAGTTTCTGTTTCAAGACAATAAGAACCATACTGTTTGTATAAATCCAACAAAAGGAACTTTAAACGAGAACCTATAAATGAACTTCTTTGAAAGCAGATGTTGGCAAAAAGCTGACAAAGAATATGTAGACGATGCAATAAAAGAAAAGAAAGAGCTGAACAAAGCTTATGCAACAAAAGAAATACTTCATCCTGAACTAGCAGACAAAACATATTTTTGACAATAAAATGTCAATTAATGACAAGAGCTAAAACGAATATTCTAAAAGACTCATAGCACAATACCATTGCAAATAAACAAACTTACAAAACCTTAAACAGGAAAAGTGAACGTTGGACCCACAAGACAACCAATTATGAGACAAAAAATAAAATTAATACAAACTTAACAAAGAAAGATAACTTAAAAAGAAAAGTACGTTGGACATACACATACATTTCAAATAACATACTTAAAGTTAGCCTTGAAAATAAGCAATAAATAAATATGTCAATGAAAAATAACAAAGTTGCTAGGACAAAAATATTGAACTATTGTGGTGACTTTTCTTCAATGAAGAAAACAATAATTTTAAGATGCTTTGGTACAGTCCTTAGAAATGGTATCACGGTATAAATCATCCGAAAATAACAAATGAAAAGTATTAACTGTAAAAAAGAGACGAATGTACACAAGTTAAAGTCCCATTAAACAACAATGCTACTTAAAACTTATAATGGAGACGAACAAAAGAAATATTTAAGAGTTTAGTTGAAACTGGACAGATATGACATTGTACCACCAGCTCCAGCACCATACTATATTAACTATGGAGATGACGTTAGAACACCACATGTAATGAAAAAAGCAATTATAATTTAGATTTATAGATATAAAAGCATAATAATGCAAAGAAAACCGAGAATAGTATACTATTATGAAGATCAGTAAGAAATAAATCTATATTCAAGACTTTACCCACCCTGAAAACACTAAAGATTATTATAAAAAATATCTGACACAACCAGAAAAACCAAAATAGTGCACTATATTTAAGTTCAAAAAGACAATCCTATAATATCTCATATGTGATTTAATGAACCCAGTAGTTCTATTTACATGCAATGAAGCAGAGGTCCTCAAGTAATGTTTGTGTGTGCATGGGAAACAACATAGTCGACAGGTTTTGTATTTGTGCAAACTCTTCAAAGGAACAAGGTGGAAGTAAAGAACGATTTCAGGTGAAAACCTACCTGCACACAGTCACTACATGATTTAATACATCTCAAAGCAGGTTGGCATAGGCATAGATATTGGGATTGGTCAGAATGACAAAGGTAAAGGATACGATTGTTAAAGAACGAACGTTAAGTTGCTATAAATTGTTAGGAGTGACACTCAGAGGAAGGAAGCATACACATCGTTTCAAGGGTAATACGCAAAAACGGACAAGGTAAAGACTACATGCCACCTTACATAACAGTTTACGCATGGTAAGAATTGCTTAGCGTCATTTTCAACTTCTTTAGCATATTCGTCAGGAGTTGTCTTTATATTTGTTAGGAGCTGTCTTTGAAAGTATACAACCTGAACTTTGACAAGTTTGAAAACGAGGTCTGACAATAGTAGTTTTAGTCTTCTGCTTGCAGCTGTACTTTTCCATGTTTGCTAAAAAACTTCATAATATTACTCTTGTATACTTTCTTCTATTTTTACGAACACGAATGTGAGTACCTGTCGATTCCATTGTTGTCATAGTCAATAGTATTTCATATGGGTCGCGTTTAGGTATTTCTATTTTACTTGTCACCTTTCTTAAGTTTAAGCTGGCATTCTTTCTGTTTGTCTCTTTGACTAAATATTTTAATAAATAATATCTCTTCTCTAAGTCAGGTTGTTTCATTTCTTCGGGGATGTGGGTTCCCAAACTTTTTGTTACGGCTATTGTAAATATTTTTAAAACTTGTCTCATCTTGCCATGGATGAAGTGTCTATATTGGTCGTCATATGACATTTCATCTACCTGCACACACTTGTGGTTGGTTAAGTCCTTAAGATTTTATACAGACTGTCAATGATCACCAAAGCAAATGGTTTTGTGTCGACAATGAAATATGGTTTTAATCATTTTTTGAACGCAGATAGTTTTTAATATCATCTGATTGAAAGAACTTTCACAGTCATATTGTAGTTTGTTGGATTGTATTTGTCAACAAATATTGTCAAAGCAGTTTTCACATCTAAAATATTTTTGGACTAGTAATAGGGTATGGCTTCGACGCTCTTGTGTTTTGAGCCGACAAATATTAGCCAGTATGGGTGGTCTTCTCTCTATACTCGGAATTGTTTCCAAGATATCCAGAACACAAGCATTTTGGTGTTGAACTAAAAGTTTTTTACCATGATTGCTTTCTTTGTCGCTTTAAGAAACATAGGGGTCCTTGGTTGGATCGTCATTTTAATCCTATAAATGGGTTTTTTGGCGCATTAGTAGGAGTTGCATCCAGATTTTTGCCGCAGTGGGAACAATAGCCAAGGTGTATTTGAGTTGGAAGGAAAGATTTTGAGTACATTAGGTATATTAAAGAAAAGCACAACCTATTTATACAAAACTGTACAGAAAGGTGGGATTAGCACGAGATGCAGCAAATTTATCCAAATCCTGAAACAAGAGGAGAACAGTTCAAGGATGGGATGGACAATGTTAGAAGAACAAGCGGAAACTATTATAACAAGCAAATATACTATATAAAGCAGGACACTATATGTGACCAAGGTGAAAGATTCTCTTTAACAGGGATTAACCATGCACAAACAGTGGGTAAAACAATAACCAACCGCCAACCACCTCAGAACTTGGGGAATGTAGAAAGTTTTTTTGACGAGAATTAAATGAAAAACAGCATGAGACAAATGGGTTCAAGATGGATTTGTCGAGCTTCCAGCATTACACAACCGTGTGTCAAGTGACTCTCCTATACCTCAGAAGTTTTAGACCGACTTAAAAAAACAACAACACCAGTGAAAACAACCAAAACAAAATTTTTACTGAGATGAAATGACCGAAGAAGTTTAAACGGTAGATTTGACACCACAAACAAAAAGTCAGAACCATTGTCAAAACTGTCAAAGAATTACAGATGAAGAGAAAAATTCAATAATAGAAAGTGCCAGGTCTGGAAATAACAACCCTAACATAAAGTCACTTTCATAGAAATGGACGGCTATATCCGTCAAAAAAGAAACAGACTCTCACAAATAAAATATTGAAGTCTGAAGGAAAAGAGACAGCAGATGAAAAGTATATTTACCGACGAACAGTTCATTATAGAACATTCTCATTGACTTAAAGGTCGAAATATTCCAAACTTTACAACAAACTACAAAAATTGAAAGGAAAACAAAAACAATGGCATATGATATTACGAAGATACGACGACACAACCAACTTCAAGTGAGTAAAGTCAAGGAACCAAAAAGTGACGAAAGCCCGAGTAGAAGAAGGTGAGCCAAAAAACTGAAGATAAACCAAAACCAAAGTTTAGTTTTGGAAACTACTAAAAACATCCAACCTTCATTAGCTGGTATGTGTTGGCTACAAACTTTGCAGCGGGTGTTATAGTAAAGTAAAGAAAAAACATTTTTTATTTTATTGAAAGTCCGCTGATTGTGGGAAAAGACGTCAGACAATCATGTTTGTTAATGAGAAATATGACTTCACCGGTTGTGAGTCATTTGAAGTCAGAAACAAAAAGACAAAAGAGTTTAAGCGAATGGAGCCAAATAACGGATATGCTAGGATAAGATAGCTGGAAAAAACATTTTAAACAATTGTTCAATGCAAACTCATTTTAATACGAACCTAACAATCTCCTTTGTAGACCAATAACCAATAATAAGAACCGATATAGACTTGAAAACTTACGCTGGGTCACTCGGCTGAAAACAATAAAACAGAGGCAATTTAAGACTATAGTTTCGAATTGTCCGAACTAGAAGAGAAACAATTGAAATTTAGAGACTATGCTAAGATACGTTGAGTTTTACACTATAAGGAAGAACAAGACTCTTTCTACTTATCTACCGGCGTAACTATAGAAAATTTACAATGTTTTACTAAGGAGGCTTATCTCATGTAAACGCCTAGAGAATACAGAATGACAATGGCTTCGAATATCTTCTAACAAATCAAGAAGCTATATGGCATACCATTTTAAAACATAATTTTTACATATATATTAAATGCTGTCAGTAAAAACAAAAGACAAAAGTACAGATAACATAAACCGTTAGACTATATGTTTCCAAACGCGGTATGTAAAATACAGATGAAGAAATTTCATCCCGAACCACCTAGTAACAGTTTCTACTTTCAGTCTGTTCACAACAAACGTGTGCACATATTATACATTGTACTAGATTTTTTCGAATTGTCTTCTATTAACTACGGAAAAGTGCTCGAAAAATATTGAATGTGAGATATAGAAAAATAACATTTTTCTAACATGTAGAAACTCATGAAAACAATTATTTTTGTGAATATGTAAGGGCTCAATAGCTCGTGTATGGCTAACCTCGTTAAAGGCGTCGAAGACTCGGTTCAAATCCGATTCGCGCAAAGGTTTTTTCCTTTTTTTATGCAGTGAAATTCATGTACATATTAGGTTTACTTGTTAACCTAGTGAAGAAAAAACGATATGTACTGTTCAGAACAAAATTTGTACTGGTTTCAAGACATAACTTGTACTGCTTCAGAACGTATTTGGTACTGTTTAGAACAAATTTCCCGAAAAGCTCTCATTTGTGAGAAAAATTTTCATGTTTCCAAGACAATACTTGTACTGCTCAAAAAATATTGTACTGTTTCATAACAATATTGTACTGTTCAGAACAATATTTGTATGTTCAGACAATACTGTTACTCGCTTCAGAACAATACTGTACTGTTTTCAAGACCAATATTTGTATGTTTCAAACACATATTTGTATGTTTCAAACAATACTTGTACTGCTTCAAGTACCAACCACCCAAAACTCTTGAATTTCCATGATTTACAATCGTAAATGTTTCAAGACTTCTTCGTATATGTTTGTCAGACTTCTTCGTATATTTTTGTCAATGACTATGCATTCCGTTAACTAAACGAAATGTATTTGTGAAGAATATACCACCCGCGGAATAACCGGGTTGCTTTTTATACAAAATTCCATGCAGGAATTTCCTGAGTTTTGGTGAAAGAATACGTGGAGCCAAATGGCTCGACCTCAAAACAAACATTTATGAGCTTAACAAAGGGTGTTATGAATTGAATTCAGCACATATATCCTGACTCGTCAATTGTTTGCTAATCAGTAAAAATAAGTTAGGTGAAGAGGTAGATTTCACCTTTTTCACCTCTTTTTTCACCTCATGAAATTTTCATGAATTCTTCGTAAATGTTTGTCAAAACCATAACGTAAATGTATTGTCGAAACTTCAATCGTAATAGCGTAATGCAGACAAAATAATGTTCTAGGTTGAAGAGGTTAGATTTCACTCTTTTTTCACCTGTTTTTTCACCTCATGATTTTCCCGAATAAAAATAAAGTTGGTTTTTTTAAAAAAATATTTTTTTATTTTGTATAAAAATATGATTTCAACAATCGCACACAACAGTTCAAACAACTACACACCAAACTCGTTATTCGATCCAACATCTATTTGGTAGAGATGAAAAACCTTCATTCTTCTTCATATACTTTCGAACCCAAAATCCAGAAATAAAGCAAGAAGTTTTAACAGTAATTAGACTTGTAAGTGCGAAGATGAAACAAATGAACATTATCTTTATGAAATGCAGGACATTATTGATCAATCTACCCAAATTGCCTGAAAATCCAACAACAAAATAACTACCGAATTCGACGAAATGAAGTCAAAGAACTGACTCGGTAGAATAAAGAATCATAACAAAGGTAATTATGAATCCTTGGTTTTCATTTGCAACCACAAAGTCCATGACAAAGACTTGCGTATATGTATATAAGAACATCTCTGACATATATAAATCTGGGGATTTAAGACTACGACACTTTGTTTCATAGTGCAAAATGTGTATGGGAAGATAAGAGATAAAGAAAAAGATTAAAATATGGAACGAACAAATAAAACAACTGCTTATCAAGATTTAAAGAAAACCATTGACCGCCTTAGTCATACTAGCAGTATATCAATTACAAGCAAAATGAACCCAAATGTTCAAAATGTAAAGCACAATGAGGAATATAACTACTTTACTCCGTCAAAGAATAGAAAGAATGAGAAGACTATCCGACTTAAAGAAGAAGTAGAGAATCCAGAGAAATAAAAAGACATGTTAACATTTCTGACAAAAACTATCCAACATAGAAGATTTTCCTTCTATCTGACGTCAATAAAATATAAAGAAACTTTCGGTATCGTAAAACATTCGATTACGACAGAAAAATAGAAGCCCTACCGAAAAAAAAAAATTTTGGTAGGATTCAAAATAGTACATCATACAATTCATGTAAAAACGCTTATAAATAACATGTGAAAAAAGAGGTGAAAAGAGTGGAAAATCTCACCTCTTCACCTAAAATTATTTTTTATGAAATCAGCAAACAAAATTCTGAGTCAAATAATTTTAGGGCTTGTGTCAACCGTTGAGTTTTCAAAAATTAAAAAATAACGTTTACCATGTGAAAAGCTTATAAAATAACTGAGGGTGAAAAAAGATGAAATCCTCACCTCTTCACCTAAAAATATTGTTGGTCATTACGCTCCATTACGAAGAAGATTTTGACAAAACATTACGATGAAATCAGTGAATTCATGAGCGTGAAATAAGAGTGAAAAAAGAGGTGAAACTCACTCTTCACTAAACACATTATTTTATTGAATTCAGCAACCAAATTTTCAATGAGTAAAATGCCTAAGATGCTTCCCTCGCAAAACCGAAGAGAAAGGGATTCGTTTCGAAAACAGTGGAATTTTCTTAAGATAGGAAAAATAAAGTTAGTTTTTTATAATATATTTTTTTTTTTGTATGTAAGAACAGAATTCACATCAGAGAACACAACAACGTTATAGTCCATGAAGCTAATAAATGAAAGAAATGAGTGGTTCAGATTTAACAAACAACTCCGTCTCATTCGTTCGGTCAAGGATACATGTACCAAATTGCAAGTATTTTGACAGATGTGCTACACCAGATAATAAGAAACCAAGTACTGTTTTGAATTTAAATAGCACACAAAGAACATCTCAGTGAGTTCGACATGTAGAACTTAACAAGATGTACAAGACAGACAAAATAACATCACATCTAAAAGGTATATATTCATAATTCTAGTTAGTTCAATAGCAATTTGGCTTCACCTCGTTATGCATGGTATATTTACAGACTTCCTTGACGAAGTTGCTGAAAAACATCATTTAAGCGTTTATTTTTGGTCTTTTGTGAAGTCAGAAAAAATAAAGTTAGTTTATTTTTATTTATTTTTTATTATTGTATGTTAAAGAAGATAGTCAACATCAGAGAAACAACAACTGCTATCGTCATGAAAACAAGCTATAAATGAAGAATAGCAGTACAATACAATATAAACAACAGTTACGTCTCATTGCGTTCGAGTCAAAGACATATGTCCAAATGCAAAGATTTTTTGACTAGTCTTCGTTCTACAAGCAAGCATATTCATTGTATTGAATAACCAGCAGCAAAACATTTAGAAGCAATTTACATCATATGTTTGCGTTCCCGGAAACCGAGGAACAGTCCGTACGAAATCGTAAATAATTTGCCAAATATTTGAAAGGATATTAGTTCATAGACTTCTTTGAAAGCTTGTTGCAGTGGGCTTCGCTCGTACGCTGTTATGTTTTTCATGATGTAGATGAAATTCATAGACAAGAACGTGAAGAGATGGAAAGAAACTTGTCAAGACGCAAAAGGATAAGTCATTGAATGCAAAAAGACAAAATTCAGAAAAAAATCACCGTTCGGTACCAAAGAAGGAAAGAACTATAAGTATATGATTAATACTGAAGAGATGGAAAATGAAAAAGATAAAGAATATGGTTATGTTGCATTTAGTCAGAGAAAACAACAAAGCTTTTACGACTTGCTAAGATTTACAAATCTGACAGAAATTGGTTCCTATTCCGCGAAAACTTTACCGATTTCAATGACACCGATGAACGATTAAAAACAAATTGTTCAAGATACTAGACTACTCAAAACACACTATGATATGAAAAGGTTGTACAAATTCTTACATCAAGAAATTGCCGCTACTGAAAGAAAAAATAACAGAGTATTTTGAACAACTTCAAACAATAGGTGTAGATGAAACCATTTATTTTACGCTTGACACCAAAAATGGCTCAGGTAGCTCTATAAGGTAAATTGTCTTGTCAAATCCTTCCGCAGGAAAACTTCTTGCATCGACAGAAAAAGTTTTTCCCGACAAACAGGAAAAAATTCTTCCGAACAGGAAAAATTTTTCCCAGTTGTCCGTCGTAAACCATTCAAATTTTCGAAAAATTGAGAACTTTTCATCGACAGGAAAATTTTTCCATCCGACAGGAAAAATTTTTCCATCCGACAGAAAGTTTTCCCGACAACTGGAAAAGTTCTTCCTTCCGACAGGACACAAACGAATGTCTCACGTCCTCTTTCCTGAATGCCTTCCAAAGCCAGAAAGACCGACAGCCCCAGACCACAACAGACTAAACTCAACACTTACATTTTTACGCTTGACTTTTACAATTTGAACTTTGTTGCGTAATATGATTCTGAAAGAAGTATGAGGGTCTTGTATGACTTCTGTACTTCTCCCATGATCATGTCTTGTCAAACTTACCTGCCATGGACTCTTTCATAAGTTCCATGAAATCGTCTTCGCCATCCGGGGAAAAGTACAATGTCATCAGTATTCTTTACATCCTTACTTAAACTCTTGGCTGTTCTGTACACAAATGACAACTGAGATGTTAAAGTGTCTGATCTTCTTAAGAATTCGACACATGTCTTGTTCTCTGTTCTTTAACAAAGAGAGAAAGCAAAGTCATCTAAGAAAAAGACATCTATGAGGGTATGTCTTCCATCGTAAGATTGCAATTTCTTCGAAATGTATTCTATTCTTTCTGTTTGTTTCTGAAGTTTCTTCTCTAATATTCTCTGCATTTCCTCATTTGGTCTTAAACTTCGAAATTATATATCTCATTTATAGCATTATACTCAAAACTTCTCTTTGGTACTTCTTTATCCAATCTAACAACTCAGTATCTTTTATAATACTAACTTAGACTTCTTTATAATATCTTTGAACGAATTGACGTTTGTCAAATTGACCAGAAGTACTACAAAATAAAACTAACTCATAGAATGGGTTCTTCTCATCTAGTTCTTGTTTGTTGTGCAGCCATTTTAATAAGTGAAAGTCTTACCCGACCCAGGGGTGCTATTAGACTGTATACCATTCTGAGCAAATAAGAACTTGTCATGTATAGGCTTTATCTGAGCATTTCTAACTTCCTCTTGTTCTTGCTTCAAAACATTCTCAAATTTTTGTCATGTCAGCAAACTTTTTTTCTAACATATTTTTAGAAAATTAAAAATTTTATCTTTAGGAAATGTCTAGACGATTTCGCTATCTTTATTCGAGACAACTTTTCGACAGCAAAACATCTGTCGACCATAAAATCTACATAGTGTAAACAAGAAAGGAATTTTGTTCTAAAGTCTGTTTTCTGGAATATGACAAAACCATAAACTTAAGCAGAGCAGTCTTTAAAATTTGTCAATGACAGACTTGTTGACAGAGATGACGCCGATTGGAAAGAATGAAGTCCAACAAAATTCTTAGAATGCAAAGAAGACACATGCTCTGTTCTTGAAGATGAAATAGAAAACAGAATAGAAGAGCTATTAAAGGACAAAGAACTTTTACAAAATATGGTTCTGAGAATTTTTGGACATAAACTCCACAGAGAAGAAGAAGAGAGGAAAAAAGAAAAGAAGTAGTAGAGAGAGAAGAAAGAACCTGAACCAGTTCCAGAGAAGGTGAGATTTGACATGTAAAAATAAAATTTTATTTTTAGAACATTTCTGGGTCAATGTCAATGTTCTCTTCCTCTTTAGGAGCAAACACTGCTTAGATCTAAAATCTTTTACCCAACTTACCTTGAACTTCAACTATCTTAGACTCATAATATTCATAGTGTCTGTCTTCTTTGGTTCATAGGTATACAGTTTGTATTGCTTGCCTTCTTTAAGGTTTGAAACCTTCTGTCAAATTTCTTTGACTGCTAACACCTTCTATGTCTAAGCTCCAATTTCGCACCACTTTTTCTAACAACAGCAAACTTAACTGGTGCAATGTTCCAAATTTTGTCAAATGTAGACTTTCAAAATTGTAGAAGTAAACATTCAAATATGCGAATGGGTCTAGTTCTTCTTTAAGTCCTGACATGTACTTGTTTACTGAGATGAATTTTGCCATCTTTTTCTTCGGATAAAAAAATTATTTTTTAAAATTTACTCAGAAAAATTTTTCTTTGTATATACGCCATTCTGAACATCTAAAAGACTTTGACATTTGCCAAGAATGTTCGTTTAGAAGCTGCCATATAACCATATTTGACAATATTGTTTATACGAATCGTACAATGACCTTTCATCTAAACACTCAAAGTCAGTTTCATCTACGAATAGTTCATAAACACTCTTGTTTGCTTCTAACATGTTTGTCTCTCTTCGGTATGTGGAATTTGTCTTGGATTGAACTTTGAAATATCTAATGTCATAAATGATGAGAACAAGTGTTGTAAAAGTCAGATGTCAAAGTTTCTGCTAATCGTCAAAATATTCTGTATCTTGCATATGAGAATCTGACGTTCTGACAACTACATATCTTCTGTCAGAACTTTCTAACTTCATCGGAACAGCATTGTTTGAAACCATAATGAAGTTTGCACACTTTTCACAAACTCTTGGTCTTTATATTTTCTTTCCAACTCCAACTTTGTCTGTTATAAGACTCTTCAAAGCATCTGAGTTCAAAACTTTTGTTGTATCTATACTTTGAAGTTCATTGCAAACTATAAGTTTCATATTCTCTATTGAGGAGTTAAACTTGCCACAGATTTTCTAAGTTTGTCATATTCGGTTCGAATAGCCCTCTAACAGTTTTGCACAAAATATCTGTAAAGAATGTGTTCTTACCAGTTCCTTGTTCCAATTAAATGAGAGCAGTTTCATTCTTAGCACTTGGATGTTGTAAGATGTTTGCAAACAACATAAGATATACTCAATAAACTTTTTTCGTTTCCATTGCATATATATTTCTTTACATGGTCTAACCAAGCTTCTATAATATTTTCTTTCATTCTACTTGTTCGTATTTATATCCAGTGAAGATAGAATAGAAGTTTGGAGAAGGTGTATAGAACTTTATACCTCGAACTGAAAAATCTTCTAACTTGACAATAAGATACCCAAGCATCTAACATCTTCATTCCAACTTGTTACGACTTTATTTTCTTAAGTTTCTGTCACATTCTTGTTCTGAACTATTGTTGCTCTTGTTTGTTAAAGACAACATCCCATTCTTTCATAACATAACATTCTGGGGCAGAGTCGACATAAATGACTAAACGTTTCAAATTCTCGACTGCTTTGTAATAGTCTCGAAATGGACACATATTCTGAACGCTTGGAAGTCATAAAAATCTGAAACGTCTATTCTGTACATTTTTATAAAAATAAAAAAAATATTATTTTTATTCTTGACTTTGTTGTTCCATTTGTTGCATTTGTTGTTCTTGAGCTATTTGTTGTTGAAGTTGTTCTTGTAATACAATACTTTCACCAGTTGCATCTTCCAATTCGAAACTTTCTGCCGTCATTGACAAATACATAGGAATAAAAGTTTAACAGGAACAAAGTTTGCGTCAACTAATGTCAACGTTATACTTGCCAAAGTGTTTTGAGTTCACTAAGGTTGAAAATTCTGCATTCGAATGAACAATAGGCAAACCAGCAGAGAAAGTGTTTGTTTATATCGCATGAGTATCTTTTGGTCATAGTAGTTCTGTCGACATTCGAATAGCACTTTGAACCTAAGTTTGAAACAATATATAAAATAGGTGTACTTAAAGTCAATGGAACAGACATTCCTTGTATGACACCTTTTCCTGTTATAGGAAACTGTTGGTAGTAAAAACCAGATATAAGTTTTGTATTATAGCTCATATCGTTTATACTAAACTCAGTCGGACATCCAAACATAATGAAACCTGCTCTAGTTGCAGCAATGTTACATCCGTCCTTAAAGTATTAAATAAGTCAACAAAACCTGTTGGTGGTATATCTGAGTAAGTATCTTCAAAGGAGTATTTTTTACCATTCACAACAATAAAATCTTCTGGTGTCAAAAGAGCAAAACAGGCTTTAGTCGTCATTGTGTTTAAAGTTAGTTTACAATATCGTCCTTGAGGACTTTGTAAGTTTGTTGTTATAGAATTATATGACTCAGGGTTTTTAGTCGTAATAGTATAAACCATTGTTCTTCTGCCATTTACTTAGCAAATAAATTTTAATGAAATGTTGTGGTCGTCAAATATTTTTATGACGTCTGGGAAACTATACTTTAAGTTCAACGTTTCACCTCCTTTCATAACGTATATCTTGTCAATGACATTATATGAAACACCACAGCAACTAACGTCGGGTTCTATTTCTTTGATGTTTATATCGTCTGCCTCTGTCAAAAGTTTCAATAGTTCTTTCAAGACTTCATGAGGTGCGATGACATATGAGTTCACTTTTACAGGGTTGTGTTCGACCAAGTTTAACATTAGACCTAAAGCTTGACAAATCTTCTCCTGAGTTTTAAGTTTGTCTTTCAGTTGTTGGTAGTCATTTCGAATATCTGCAACAGAACTTAAGTCTCTGCTAACTTCAGGGTATGTTGGTTGTTCTTTTACAGGAACTATTGTTATACCATCTTCGTCTTCGTATGGTTTCCCCACTTCAACATCTCTTTCTTTGACATTGACAACAACACTTTGACTGTTTGTTTGAGTTGGTGAATTTAACTTCACATCTGCCACCGCCATTAAACCTTTTGAAACACTCACGCTTCTATTTTTCGGAAATGACATTTTACTTAGAATAAAAAGATGGACGTATTTGAGTATCTCTTCGAATTGAAGCAGAACAAAGTTTACACACACAAACAATACAAATCATTGACAGAATAGTTCTTTATACAAACAATGGTAAATGTTATAGAATAGCAGTCTTTGCTGAACCAAAATATTTTCATAAAGCAAAGAAAGTTGGTATAACCGAGATGGTGAAAGTTCTTGAAGCAGACAAAAATATAACAACAAAACTGACGATATTTCTAAAGGTAAGTTTATTAATACAATATTATTCAAAAACTGGCGTACTGTCAATATTTGACGGAGAGAAGTCAGTTCAAGAACAACTTACTGACCTGCTGCCAAAATCTGCTCGATGGAAGCTGTCGTTATACCAATCTGAGGAGCCCCAGCAGGTTTCATCGAACGAATCTTCAAAAGAGCATCTTCCGTGAAAAGTGCTATTGGTTTTGTAAACTTCTTTGCTCTCAGTTCATCTGGACCGTCTCTGTCACCAGTATATTGTATTTGTACAGTACCAACAGTTGAAATACCACCCATAAAGTCTTCTGAGTCAGCAAATGGAATGCCAAGCCAAAAGTTTGAACGGTCTCCATTTGTATATTGAGTTTTTTGACCTCCTGTATGAGTCCATACTTTCACATATGGCATAATAGAACTTTGCATTTCAGGGTTAATGGTTGTTGTGAAGTTGTTGTTAAAGTTCATAGCATCTAATGTCAAGTTGTATGACCTCATATCCTCAACTGTAGAATATTCTTCTCTTGGATAATATTTGCCATCTATGTTTATATGATATTTAATACCGGGGTTGTAGAAACAAGAATAGTCATTTATAGTTCGTCTGAAAAGAACAAACAGAGTATCTGCATGTTTCATTGCAGTTGTTAAGGCAATATCTGTTCTTGCACCTGGTCAGCACTTTGGTTTCCAACTTCACCTGCAAAGTCTTTGACAGATATTTGGTGTATAGGGAACATAAGTGGAACTGCAATATATTTGGCAGCTAAAGCATTTGAAATATCTGGGTCCAACATATAGACTGCAAGTCTGCTTTCTATTCTCTTGCATTCAAACTTTTCGCATGTGAACTTAACTGGGTCCCAAGCAGTTCCAGCAGCATTGAATAGTAGTTTACTTCAGTGTTGAGGTTTGAGAAACCAAAGTCTAAGTCAACTTTGTCTTTTGCAAAAGTCGGCGAATGACGTTTTATTTGTTCCCACTACTTCTGTAAGAGTGAATGGGTCTTGTGTTGGTGCAATGACTAAGTTATTTTTGCTTGGAGTAAGTTCAATAGAAATTTTTCCTGCCCAGTTTGGCAAGTATCTTAAAAACCTGAAGATGAGGAAAGATGACAAAGGAACTCTAAGTTTCAGTTTTACTTTAGTGACAGCATTTCCATCTGAACCAGAAAGGTTAACATAAACTCCTGGAACGTTAGGGTCAAGTCTTCTTATTTTCTCAATAGTTGCATACTGGTCTGTTTGTTCTCTAGCTTGTGGTTGTACTGAGTTTCTCAAAGCGAACCATTCATAGTTTGCCCATGTTACTGTTTGAACTAAGTCAGAGTTAGAATATATCTTATATCCCATGAAAACTTCTGGAGCATATTGGTATCCGACATAGAAAATTCCATTGCAACCTTTCTTGTCAGACAACTTGGCAGAAGGTTTATTTCAATGTCTTGTTCCACGTATAAGAAAGAGTTGTCAATAGAAATTATATGAAAACCTGTCGCAAGCAATATCTACTGTTGTTGAAGAACCTTCTCCAAACTCACCTACGTTTCCATAAGAAACAGCAGTTGTATATTCGTAAGTTCCAGGAACTATTTCTGACCTTCTAATGGCATTGTCGCATTCGTTATACCATTCGGAAACATTTCCATTCATAGCATCCAAAACTGTTGGCGTTATATTCTGAGCGGCGTACATTTCATATGAGTAAAAATAGAATAGTTGGATTTATATGTCATAATAGAACCCACGTGGACCAAGCTTTTACTTTCTTCCTGACTGAGTTTTTAACTCTTCTTTTTCCTTCATTGCCCTCTGCTTGAAGTTGTTGCATCTTTGCATTATGTTCATCTAGTATGTTGCAAATTTCCCATGTCCTTTTTGCCTTTGGCTCTGGTCGCCCATCTCAGGTAACCTATATCCTAGAAAGAGTTTGTCATAGTCTGTATTTGAGTCTTCGCGTATTGTTTGCATGACTCTTTCCTGAGTTTCCGGTTCAAGCTCTTCAAACAGTGCCTGTCCATATGGAATATGCTCGTTTCCAAATATATGTTTTTGTAGCCATTCTGGTTTTCTTTCCATGTTACCAACTATATCTTTTGTGAATGGGAAAGCTTTTTACCCAATCTTTCAGTCTTGCGTCGTTATTTCTGTAGTTGGTTTTATTTTGTCAAGGAACATGTTTTTCAATACTAACATTTCATTTGGTTACTGTCCATTTGAGTTTTCTTAAATATTCATCCCTTCTCGGTTCATTGTCTGCAAAGTAAGTTTTTATGACATTTTGTAAACTTTCGTTTGCAAGGTCATGTACAATAGGTTCTCTTCCTTCTCTGTCCATAACTTTCTTTCTAAACTCTTCACCAAATATACCATCTCTATGGTTCTGTGTAGTTCTTTGAGATAAATGTTCTAGAACGTCAGGTGTTATATTTCCATCAGCCATGTTCATTTCATACTGCGTCCAAAATATCTGCATGTTTCATATCTTTCAATGGCATTAAAGCCGCGCTTAAAATACCAGCTATATCTGGTTCACCATTGACTTCCATTGCGTCTACAACTTCTGGAATTGTGGTTGTAAGTTTATGAACCACCTATCCGGGTTAGCTTTATGACCCCATCTCATTGTAGTTCCATCGTCTGCAGAAACAAAAGTAGGTTTGTTTCCATCTTGGTTAGGTTCTGAATGAACTTTAAACAATGTTTCATTTCTATATGTTTCTTGAAATTTAACCTTTTATTTTCACCGAGTTCATCCGAAGATTGAACGTTAAATGCTCGTAAGTAAAAAGGGTTGTTGTATTTGTGTATTTTTTTTCAGTTCTTCCATTCTATGCTGGATATTTTCATCTGATGTTGGAGTCTTTTGTATGTCGGCAAACATTTTTTCGATATTCTTCTACTATGTCAGCCGAATTTTTTAGACTCTTGGAAATATTCCATATCTCCGCATACTCTTGTTGAGGGTCAAGATTTTTCGGCTGTTCCAATCTTCATCTAGTTCTGTGAAGTTAGTTTCCAAAGGAGTGACTTGTTCGTTCCTTCAGGCTCTTCTAGCTGTTGTTGCTGAACTATTTCTTCCATGTCTGGTTGTATCTGAACTATTTCTTCCTGTGGAGTTTCTTGTACCTCATCTGCTGGCATTTCATATATCCGAGACCGTTTTCAACAATTTCCCTATCTACGTCATCCGCATTCATAAGCTTTTGTTCTTTCGTTCCGTCTCTATTTTTTACGCTTTCATGACGAAAGTTGAATTGTCATTTAGCTCTGACATCAAATATCTCGGAGTAAATTCATCCATGTCATTTGGATGATATGCTATTAAATCATATCCCTTAGCGAGCTGTATTTTCCAGGTTTGAGATTATATCCGTTTGGTGCTGAGCCATAAAGCTAAATAGGTTCGGGTCAGTATTTCCATCCTTGAACTTTCCAATAGCTTCTTTATATCTGTCACTAAAGTCAATAGTATCTGGGAAACCACACTCTTCTTTAAGCATTTTAAGAATTCTTGGTTTCCTTGTTCTCTACTTTTATGTCCTTGCTCTGTTTGTGGTTGTTGTGCTGGTTTGAGGTGGTTGCTGTGCTGTTGTTGTTGTTGTGCTGGATTTTGAACTGTTGGTTGTTGTGCTGGTTGTTGTGCATGCCTGTGTCTGTGTCCATGTGACGATGTAAATGTTCTAGGTAGTCCTGGTGCAGGTGCTTCTCTTGGAGGGTTTGGTGGTAATAAGTTCCACCAGCTGGCACATATGTTCCATCTGCAGCGTAATGTCCTACCTGACTTTTCGTTCTTAAGAAAGCATTTACTAGGTCTGTTTTGGTCTGTTGTAACTCTTTTTCTTGACTTTTCACAACAGTTGCTCTAACGGCGTCATAGGCACTTTGAACTGCCTGTCTCGTTGCTGCATCTGTTATTTTCGTCATATTTGTGTGCTACTTCTTTTAACTCGTTGTCGAAACCTTCAGACTTCAGTTTCTTTCCAGATGAGAAAGTCGTTCACTAGTTTCACCTTACTATGAAGAGCTTCGAAGGCGTTCTTAAAGTCAGCATTCATTAAAGCTTCATTTGAACTGTCTTCATCCGCTTGTATTTTTGTCCTTATTGACCCTATAAGTTGGGCTGCTTTGGCGTTGGCTTGGGCATCTAACCAGTCATTGTTAGCTTTTATATATTCTGCGCTTTTCATTGCCTTTTGCATAGCCGCGTCGTTATTTTTACTTTCTTGTGCTAAGTTTCATACTGTACGGTTTGGTTTTGCAACTGTAAAAGTTTTTCTGCCTTTACATTTGCTTCAACTTCTTTTTTATACTCATCGCTATCCATATATGTCTTCAGGCTTTTTGTTTATCTCTTCATCTTTCAGTACTTTATATTGAGTAGTATGGTTTTTCAAATTTATAACATCTTGTTCCATTTTTGCTACTTCTGCTGCTTTTTCTGACACTTTTTTCGCATATTCCTCTGTACTTAGTTCTTTCAGTTGTTCTTCTTTCTTCTTTTTCTCTACGTTTTAACTCATTGAGTTTCTTTGTGTGTCTGTCATATTCTAGTTTCTTTTCGTTTTCACTTATTGTTTCTGTATGTCTACGTTTGACTTTTTGACATCTGATATTTGATTTTTGAGTGAACTCAAATTCATTGACTTTGAGGGATAAGCTGTTCCGTCTGCAGCTCCACCATAGCCTGCCATTTTCGCTAAAAGTGCCGCTCTTAAACCTCCACTCTGTGCACCAATAACTCGGCTTAAAAGCATAGGGTTGCTTGACATTTGTTGCAACATAGTGGGTCATTCAGCATTTGTTGTTGCAACTGTTGTTGTGGTTAGTCTTTACTATTGGATGTTTCAATGCTCCCTTCCTCTTACGTATATTCTTACGTAGCTTACGTGGCATTTTAAGTGAAGTTAAAAAGCGGTTTTGACAGATGTTTATATGACACTATTTGTTCAGCACAAAAAACTACTCGGTCAACGTTTGTCAGTTTTGTAAAATAAACCGTCCTATCTCATTCTATAAGGGGAAAGGCTTCTCAAAGTAATACTTCCTTGGAACGCCTGTAACTTTTCCTGTAGCGACGATAGACCCTTACTTGTCCGGACAAAGTTATACTATTTTGAGTGCTCTACAAAAAAGTCAACAGCGACGACTCTCAAAAACCGTTGTGTAAAAAGTTTTACCGTTGACAAAAAAGTATATATAGAAAACAAAAAACGTTTATAGTTCATTCAATATTTGAGATGGAACGGTTGCCAACCGGTAACTATTAAATAAAATAAAAAAATAGAGGGGTTACCGTTGACGAAAACGGTTTATTATTAAACTTTTCTATGAGTAGTCCGAAAAAAACAGTTCATTTTTGTCTAATGGAAGAAGAAAAAAGTGCGCAAACAATTCGTCGACTACCTCTGCAGTTAAAGTTCCTACAACTTATGTCTCACCATTCTCAAAACCCTTACGACCTCCTATAATACCAAAGCAACTTCCTCATACAATTGCAAACAATTCGTCGACTACCTCTGCAGTTAAAGTTCCTACAACTTATGTCTCACCATTCTCAAAACCCTTACGACCTCCTATAATACCAAAGCAACTTCCTCATACAATTGCAAACAAATTGTCCAACAATTTGAGTTCTTCTTCTCAAAACACAACAGATACAGTTGTCCAAACAGCACCAGAACAAGTTTCACATAGTTCTACAATTGCAAACAAATTGTCCAACAATTTGAGTTCTTCTTCTCAAAACACAACAGATACAGTTGTCCAAACAGCACCAGAACAAGTTTCACATAGTTCTACAATTCAAGACAAATTGTCCAACAATTTGAGTTCTTCTTCTTCTCAAAACACAACAGAAACATCTGAAACAGATTTACAACCAGCACCAGAACAAGTTTCACATAGTTCTACAAGTATGTTAACAAGAGCACAATTTCAAGATTTAATTTCTCTTGAACAATATTCGAGTAACGAAACACAAACCGACGACTGTAACCTCTCGCTACCCGAATCCATTCAAAGAAAATACGCCATGAAAAGACTGAAATTGTTGTATAAACTTCTTAACAATTGGGGGGTCGAAGACAACTCAGATTATAGTGAAATGTTTAACAAAGTCATAGAATCTGTTAAACCAATTGAAAACGACATAAAAAATCCCGGTGTTCTTGTAGACCTTTTCGCCTCAAAATTACCAGTTACAACCAATCTAATAGCAGCACAAGCTATAGAGCAATTTATTTTATGTTTTCCCAAGCAATATAGACAACACCTCAGGGAAACAAGAATAGGAAAATTTCAATTGGTGTATCCTACAACATACAACTATTACGAAGAAGCAAATGAATATGGAGAACTCTCATTCCATTTCACACTTTCAGTTCCTGAGGGAGAAGAAAAAGCAATCTTTCATGTACAATCTCTTGCAGGATGTGAAGGAAAACCTCACATCATAACTACTGTTGCAATTGACAAACCTGCAAGAGTCGAAGACGATGTTTTGTTCGCGTCCATTGCTGGTTTTGGCATGGGAGAACCAATTCCAATTTCCCATTTCACAGAATACTCAGCACAACATTTTCAAAATGTAGAATTCGTGTTCTACGACCATCAAAAGTTCCTGCTAACAAAACCAAAGAAACAATTTGTCTCAATATTTGTTGCTGGTCATGTGGCTGACAAAGAGCCATCAGATACTGACTATGAAGAAGAGGAGGAGGAAGAAGAAAACGATAGCGATGTCGTTCTTATCGAATAAAAACTTTAATTTTTTACTAAACATCTTCGGGGCTAGAAGGGGCGCAGCCCCTGGAAGCCCCACTACCTTTTTTTTTTTTTTTTTTTTTTTTTTTTTTAAAGCAATAGAATTTTTCAAGTTTAAAGCAATAATTGAAAAAAAATCTTCATTTAAGAGTGCACTTACCACTTTCTGACATGCTCCCATAATATCAATATATCTTTATTGCGATTGTAAAAAAGTATTACAGTAATATAAGGTACTAAGTAGTGATTTAAAATAACTTCTTCCCGAACAAAGTTAATGACTTTTTACCTTAGAAAATTTGGATAAAAAACTAGAATGTCAAAAAAATTGAGAGAATGTCAGAAAGTGGTAAGTGCACCCTTAAAAGAAATTCATAGAAAAACTTAATTAAAAATAATATTAGAAAAATTGTATTAAAAAAAATAATAATAGTATGGTTTAATTTTAACAGTTTATAAACATTCATCATCTTCAACGAAAAACATTTCATTTGGATTAACTTTCTTGGTTTCTTTCTTCTCTTCTGGCATAATAGAGCGATAAATTTGTTCTAATTTTGGAATTTCGGAAACAATTAAGCTATCTTGATGAATTTTCTCGTATTTTTCCTTTTCTGCTGGTGACAAATTGCCATGGAGTATTAATTCTTCAATTCTGGCATTAATTTGACCTCTTAATTTTGAGATTCTTTTTTCTTTTAGTAAAATACTGGAAACTTGGTCAACAAAGTCAAAGGATGCCTGGAATGACTTCGTATTGATCTCAGTTTGCTTGAAAGATATCGGTTGGCAGTTTAATGTTGAAGTAATACACCAATTAACAGAAACGATTTGAGGAAGTGGGTCCTTCATGATCATTATACCACTAACAAACTCTTCCTCTTCTCTATCCCACTTACTTATGTTAGTTAAAGTGAAATCTGCAATCAAATTTGTAGTTCCTGTTGGAATCTCTGTTTGTTCAGCTTCAATTTGCAATGAATTGCAAATGGTATTATCAAGAATGACTAATTCTGTGCATTTGGCTCCTTTTGTGCAATATACTCCACTAACTTTGTCGCAACGGACTCTTTCGGTGTAAACTGGACATCTAATAATCGTAATTGGCCATTCCTGGCTTCGAGCAATTAATTGAGTCAAATATGTTCCTCCCAAGGCCATGGCTTCTACAGTTGCCAGTTCTCTTGAAGGGCGCATATCTGTGATCTCCTCGACTATTGCTTCAATATATGGGAGTTTGGAAGCTCCACCAATGAGTTGGACGCAATCAATTTCTGTATTTCCTAGAGCAAGTAAAATAATACGCTGTAACTCTTCTAATTCGCTTTCTATTATATCCTTATCGAATTTTCCTTCTTGGACAAGCTTCATGGCCTTTCTGAATGGAATTCCTTTTTCTGAGGCAAGAACTCGAGCAAATGCAAAGCTACCTGTTTCCTCGGACCATTCGTAAGATGTCATGTTTGCGACGATGGTTGTCTTGTTACAGTAGAAATCAACTAAAAATGAGGCTGCATGAGACGCTCCAACGTCAATAAATAGGACGGTATGATTTGAATTAGCAAATCTACTGAGATAGCGCTTTGTATATCCGAAGATAATCGATTGAAAATCATCAATAATTCCTAAAAATGGTAATTTCGAAATATATAACGATTTAATGTACGCCTCACGTTGCTTATGTGTAAAATATCCTGGAACAGTAAAAGTGATGCCTTCATAGCCAAATAAATCTTTGGAATCGAACATTTCGTTTAATAATAAAGAAAACATTTCTGATGCTGTAGCAATTTTTGGTATTTCGAAATCTTCAGTATAATTACGTCCCATTAAGCGTCCAATATATGGAGCACCCATTTCTGGATTTTTCTTAAGGTTTCTTAATGAAGATTTTCCGTATTTAACTTGAATTTGCGATAAATTGCTGTTTCTGAGATGTCCTTCTTGAACATTTGGCAATTTGAAGCTTACTGAATTTGGTGTTAATGTTGAACCTTGTTTATTCAATGCCATAGATGGATTCTCGCTTCCATCAATTGTTGCAGCGCGGATAAATTGTGATCCGACATCCAAATTTACATAAAAGGATGCGACCAAAGAAAATAGAGCGAAAAACATCAACAAAAAATTGAGTTTTGGTCAAAGAAATCAAATAGAAAAGTCTCGATTGGCATCAGATTCCATAGTATATTGAATATAATTATAGCAAATAAAAATTCTTTTGCAAAAAGTCGGCTTTTATTATCAAAATCAATAAATATAAGCTTCTATCATCTTCCAATATTAAATGATTCGATTTATTGGCAATAATTTTTTTATTGGTAATAATAAAAGCTCAATTTTTCGCGGATTCTCATCATTTTCAGGGAAAAAAAAGTATAAATAGCGAACCACAGTATCAGATATTATTCTCAGTTCATTCTATTTTCTTTTCTTCTTTTTCTCTTATTTAACCTGATAAAATCAAAAAAAATTATCAATTTAAAACTTTAATATCATTATGATATCTGGTTAGAGTGCAATAACTAAATGTATATAATGTTTTATGACTGATATATGTATATAGCATTCTTTTCTAGAACTGAATTCAATATTCATATAATATCTGCTAGTAGCTGATTGTTTGGATAGCCAAACTAAATTTGGTATGTAGTAATATATATTTAATTAGTTTTCTTTGAAAAATAATGACGAGATATGATATTATTGAATAATCTATTTGCGACTTTTTAAAATTTTTCCGTGTATACTTCTGAATTATATTGAAAATATTCTCTTCAAACGGATTAATAATTGAACATTTTTATGAAAATGAAGGGAATCAATGAATAATTATAGGAGAAAGTATATTCCTACTGAACTAAAAGAATTGTTAATTCTTTAGGCAAATGTATATGCGAAATGTTTTGAAAACAATCGCAAACAATTTTGAAGATAATTATTATCAATTCAATTTCAACGAATATAATAATTAGAACGATAATGTCATTTAAGAATGATTGATAATACTATAGATACACAATTGCATCAATTGATTATGCAAACCCGAAATTTTAGATTTATTATTATTATGATCGAATAGTTGTATATATGTGTTATCAATGAACATCTCAATATGTTTTACATTGGAAAACACAATTTAAGAAAAGATTTTCAATTATTAACTTTGAAAAATGCAATTTTTATCAGATAATCATATGTCATTTATTAAATTTAAATTATCTATTTTAATCCAAAGCTATTTTTATGTTTTGTAAATGCACAAATTAAGACTATAAATAATAATTTTCTATTTTTTAAATTTATTATATATTTATAAGTCAATTGTATAAAAAATCACTTGTTAATGAGCTCAAAATTAATAATTATTAAGATTGTAACTTATATTATTCACTGAAAATTTTTCAGAAAAAATTCAAATGATAACGTTACCAAAAAAAATTGAATGATAAATCACACCAGCATATTTTGAATAGTACATATAAGAGCATTATAATTTTTTCTCTCGGGTGCGGTGATGATTATTCAAATTAAAATTGAAAGGATCTAAAGCATGATTTTTAATTGAATTTATTAAAACTTGTTAATCAACTAGTATCCTAATGGAGATGTTATTTATAGATTTTGAGCGTAAAACAAATTGAATAAAACCGTGCCTATTGAATTCACATCATTATTACCAAGTATCATGATGAGTGCACGTGTGCCGAAGAATAGAAATTCAAAGAAGGGCACCTCAAAGAGGTTTATTACAGAAGGAGAAGAGAAATTGATCGAAGCTCTCCATGCTGTGGGAAAAGATCCGGAATACATCGCCAAGAGAGTTGGCAATAGTGTCCGTAAAGTCAAAAATTACATCAAGGGTATCGAAAATGGAGTTACAAAGGTATTTTCCATTGAAGAAGATATTATCTTAGTCCAAAAACTTAGAGAAGGAATTGTTAAAGCAGCAAAACTAGTCCTATTCTTACCATCTAAGCAAGATTGGATGATTAGAAACAGAATTAAATTGTTCAAAAGGCATTATGGAGATATTCAGATGCTAAATGAATTGGAAATTATCACGGAATTCCATAAAGATAAACTTGAGAATACCGAGCAGGAGTACACACCGGTTGCTGAATCTCATGATGAAAATGAGAGAAATGAAGTAAAAACTAGTGGTGATATCATTGAAATTACCGAAACTGGATTTGATAATGTATTTGAATCTGATTTTATGCTAACAAATGCATTATATCCAAAAGAAGCGAACTTGAATTTTGACAACTATAATCTATGTGAAGATTTCTTATTCTGAAATCCATCATACTTCATCATATATTGTTGTTTTGTTTTTGTTTTAAAATTGCAAATGTAAAAAATTTTAATTTTTCAATTCAGAGCAAATCACACTTTTTGACATCCTCTCAAATTTTTGACTTAAACGATTCATTTTGAAAAATTTACATCATTATAAGAAAAATTTTGAGTCGTACCCTTAATGACAAAATCTAGCAAATTAGGCTATATTGTCTTATCGGGAAGTTCGATTTCTCATAATCGCAATGGGATTGAGAGAGATTCGGCCAACTCTGGATACTTGCATTAGTAACTTTACGGAATGACTTAATCCGGAAGACAATATTCAGAAAGGCTACCTTTTCGATCGATATCATCGATTCAGCAAATCTTTATTTTATTTTCTTGAATTAACTACCCTACTTTTCCAACATTTAGAAAACATGCATGACCCCCTACCCAGGGTCCAAAAATTGGTATTTTCTGCGCTCAGGCAACATGAGTTTTTGGGCCGCCAAATGAATAGCTCAAATAGTTTCCTCATATAGAGACATGCTTATGCTTAGAGTTTGAAGGGAATCTAAAGTGATTTTTTTCTGCATTTCGAAATCTAATGCAATCTTAAAATCATGATTAAACTGCGAATCTGGGCGCAATTTTTTAATATGTTAATATATGAATTACTCCTACTACTGCGAATGCTTCAAATGAAAATTCAAGAAATCAGATTAATGATCACATTTAGTATAGTAGTGGTCAATTCCAAAAACTCATTTGTTGATATATAACCTATAGAGATGATAATTATCGACTCTTCATTGAAATGCATAAGATTTAATTAATCTCATAATATTCTTTTTAATTTCAGTATTTCGTGTGCATTTAGATTGCATATACCTGTATATGATATTTCTAGAATGTTTTGGTTAGATATTAAGTTTTTTAGATTAATATTTTAACATTTTGATAAACAAGCAATTGTTCCATTTTGGAATCGCGATTGAACTCTAGTTTGACTAATATGATGTTGTATGATCAAATGAATTCTAACTTCATGAGATAAAATTTGAAATTTGAAAATGCGATATCTGACTCAAATATTTATCTGAGCACATTTAACATTCAATTATAAACTAAAGTAATATACAGCAGATTCGATTTGGCTTATATTTTAAATATTCAACAAATAATCTTATATAAATTTGTGCTATTCACGTTTCTCAAAGATGAATTAAGCATTTACAACTTGTGCATTGATGAATTAGATATGGATTCTAATGTTAATCGATATTTTGTAAATTGATATATATTTTATCATGGTTTGACATTTGATCGTGTTGAAACCGGAATTGCAATATGCATCATCTATATATATAATTGTCAAAATATGAGCTATAGATTTTTAAATTATGCTCCTGATTATGAGTGACTTATATGATTATATTGAATTGAGTAGTAAGAATCATAAATATTAGAATATTACGATAATGTATTATAACCTTATAGAAGCTTAAGGCTAAAAATGATGATGAAAATGTAGCTCAAATTTAAGTCTAAAATTTTGAAAAAATTAAGTGCTTATGATAGTATGACGATATTGGTGTTTGAATGTAAGAAATTAGAGATGTATTAGAAGCATTATGAGAAAATAATAAGATATAAAAACAAATTTTATGAAATAATTTAAGTTATAAGAGGTGTTAACATTGGTAATGTGTGAATAAGATAGTAGAATTGTATTGGATCTTTGATTAGTATTTTATAACAATTTATTAATGTAGATGTGATTAGAATGTTGGATTTCAAAGGAGAAAGCGGATTGTTCACTCTTGTTGGTCTGCATGTGTCATTCCGGGAGACATTGCCTGTGCATGTCTCCCAGAATGGCATACTGTTCCGCATTCATAACTTGAATGCGGAACTTTGACCGACAAGAGTGCATTGTGCACTCTTGTTGGTCTGCATGTGTCATTCCGGGAGACATTGCCTGTGCATGTCTCCCAGAACGAGACAATTTATTGCAATCAGAATACGATTGCAAAACTTTGACCGACAAGAGTGCATTGTGCACTCTTGTTTGTCATCCACTATGATACTTAGAGAAAATACTTTACTTACATTATTTAAAATATTAATTTCCCTATTTAATATTTATTTATTATTTTTTGTGCTTTATATTCCCTATGGCATGTACTGAACTATTTTATAGACTCTACCGAGCTATCTCCACATATAAACATTTGACAATAACACATATATACTCTCTTCATATTCTATCTAGTCTCATGACATATTATTGCAAAAGCTATATTTATACAGCATACCTCATAAAGTCTCATTATATCCCTATCTAAGCGTTCAAAACCTATTTTCCCCACGTAATCTGATTCTTCAGGCTCCGCTGATTAGATTTCTGCTGTCAGATCGTGAAAATATGAATCACATAACAAAATAAATACAAGTTACCCAACATGTTCAAACAACATCATTTTAGAAAAATTCAATTTTTTCCAAAAGTGTGTGAATTCAAAAAGTCACAATATATCTAGTTATTACCCAGTATTAATTTTTTAATTTAGTTTTTGAGATATTCATTTTATAATACGTATTATTCAGAAAATTAAATACATTTGTAAGGGAAAACGGAATTAATAACAAATATATGAATATCGTGGAAGAGTCAATTTGAAGAAAACATTATTATTTTGGATTTGTGTTTATCTTGTTATGTGATTCATATTTTCACGATCTGACAGCAGAAATCGAATCAGCGGAGCCTGAAGAATCAGATTACGTGGGGAAAATAGGTTTTGAACGCTTAGATAGGGATATAATGAGACTTTATGAGGTATGCTGTATAAATATAGCTTTTGCAATAATATGTCATGAGACTAGAATATGAAGAGAGTATATATGTGTTATTGTCAAATGTTTATATGTGGAGATAGCTCGGTAGAGTCTATAAAATAGTTCAGTACATGCCATAGGGAATATAAAGCACAAAAAATAATAAATAAATATTAAATAGGGAAATTAATATTTTAAATAATGTAAGTAAAGTATTTTCTCTAAGTATCATAGTGGATGACAAACAAGAGTGCACAATGCACTCTTGTCGGTCAAAGTTTTGCAATCGTATTCTGATTGCAATAAATTGTCTCGTTCTGGGAGACATGCACAGGCAATGTCTCCCGGAATGACACATGCAGACCAACAAGAGTGCACAATGCACTCTTGTCGGTCAAAGTTCCGCATTCAAGTTATGAATGCGGAACAGTATGCCATTCTGGGAGACATGCACAGGCAATGTCTCCCGGAATGACACATGCAGACCAACAAGAGTGCACAATGCACTCTTGTCGGTCAAAGTTCCGCATTCAAGTTATGAATGCGGAACAGTATGCCATTCTGGGAGACATGCACAGGCAATGTCTCCCGGAATGACACATGCAGACCAACAAGAGTGCACAATGCACTCTTGTCGGTCAAAGTTTTGCAATCGTATTCTGATTGCAATAAATTGTCTCGTTCTGGGAGACATGCACAGGCAATGTCTCCCGGAATGACACATGCAGACCAACAAGAGTGCACAATGCACTCTTGTCGGTCAAAGTTCCGCATTCAAGTTATGAATGCGGAACAGTATGCCATTCTGGGAGACATGCACAGGCAATGTCTCCCGGAATGAGACACTGCGACCGTCAGGAGTGCATATTATCATCAAAAATTCAAAAAAAAACATTTTTCTTTTTTCTTTGGCGAAAAATGTACTTATTTTTTTGAAATTTTCGAAATATGATTTTTTCGGGAGACTTTTTCAAAATTTTAATATGATAAATATGAGTTATTTTATGTTCTCTATTTGAGAGTCTGCTTATTTTTGAGTATTGAGCAAGATTGAAAAATGAGAATATTTAGGAACATAATAAATCGATTTATCTCGTCATGTAGTTCATATTTTCGCGTTCTGAGAGCGGAAAACGCATTTTTTGAATGCGTAGATTCCGAATCACACGGAAAAAATAGGTTTTAATAAGAAAAATAGACAATTTATGAAGTAACAAAGCACATAGTATTATAAAAAGAAAAACATTTTTCTCATATGAAAGAAAATATAACGTATTTTTTACAGAGCGTAGGTATATATCGAGCCAATTCACACCATAAATTCTTTTCTCGTTCTCGGGCCTATAAACAACCTGAGGTGCACAACAATATTAACTTATACTGCTGTTATCTGGATTTGAATCCTCAATTGAGAGAATTCCAGATAACTTCAGTATAAACAAACCATATACATGTTTCCTCCTTGCTTCTAGGCCAAGCATAACAAGTACATTACCTTAGAGCAAATCTCATTCGGAGTTTCTCATTTAATGAGAGACTCCGAATGAAATTTGCCTATTTGATTAATATTGTGCTTTATGAGATGCAAATTCTGATGATAAATATTGATCTAGAGCTTATATAAGATGCGAAGAAACTTCAAAAAAAGCTAACCGGTAAAGACAGCAACTTGCAACACCAAGTTGCTCACGTAGTGATTACAAGCATATCTGCAAGGCAAAGTCCTCAGGATGCAGAACTTTGCCTGCAATCAGAAAAGAGATTGCAGCAGAGTAACCGGTAAAGACAGCAACTTGCAACACCAAGTTGCTCACGTAGTGATTACAAGCATATCTGCAAGGCAAAGTCCTCAGGATGCAGAACTCTGCCTGCAATCAGAAAAGAGATTGCAGCAGAGTAACCGGTAAAGACAGCAACTTGCAAAGTCAAGCAGTTTCTGAGATTTTGATTTATAAATCATAAACCTTCATGCTTGATGATTTTGTAGAATTGTTAACTCATGTCATCAGTTAATGCTCACCTAAGGGAGGTGTTTTGCGGGAGCTGGGGGTATCTTGGTGAGTACTCAGGAGGCCAAGAAGGGCACCCCAACCGACATTTTGCTGATGGATTGAGTTCGCAACCATTTTTATAACCGTAAAAACCGTCGGGACAAAACAACTTGAATAATTGAATTTTTTAATGATAATGATTGTGAAATAACATGTAACTATAATTTAAGAATGCCATATTTTTGTTAAAAAAAATTTCGAAAAGTGAGAGATTTTCCGTTCTAATAAATATATTTGATAACCGGGGCGTCCCCGGAATCAAATAAATTATCATATCGAGAATCGGAGATCCTTGCAGTTTCGATTTTTTCGAAAAGTGAGAGATTTTCCGTTCTAATAAATATATTTGATAACCGGGGCGTCCCCCGGAATCAAATAAATTATCATATCGAGAATCGGAGATTCTTGCAGTTTCGATTTTTTCGAAAAGTGAGAGATTTTCCGTTCTAATAAATATATTTGATAACCGGGTGTCCCCCGGAATCAAATAAATTAGCATTACTAACATTCCTTTTTTATTTAAAATTTTCAATTCTTAAAACAAAGTTTTACTTCTATTTAATTATTTGCCATGAAAGTATAGAACATTAAAAATTTATCCTACTACCTCCACCCTTATAATACCTTCAAAAAAATTATATCTCAATTTATTTTCTATCTTTATATTGATGTGCTTATTCAAAAACACTAAATCATAAGTCTTCAGTTCTCAAAATACTCTCAAATTATCTCATTGCGCATATTTTGAAATTTGATAATTTTAAATTGTTAAAAAATTCATTAATCACAGTAAAATATCTATATACAACAATTAACTAACTGATTTCACATCTTGAACATTCGCATTTATTTAATATATTTGAATATCATTTACATCTTATTGAATTAGATCATAAATCACAGTTCCTTAATATACTATCTAGCTAATCATTATTGTTGCACAACTTACATTTGATTAAACACACGTGTATAATTCTGTACAACTCATATCTCTATCAATACTTTATTTATAATCAAAACAAAGGTTAAAATTGTATACCCTGTCACTGTAGAGTATTCTCCCAACTTTAAAGTGAAAATCAAAATTTGATATTTTAGTAATTTCATGTGAGATCGTTATTTTATAGGAAAACATACTGAAAATGTTTATAAGATGTTTCTCTATCATATGCCAAAATATCATGGTTAAATGCTCTCCTAAGTGTCTATAACTGAATTTTAGGGCAATAACCTTATTCTAAATGTTGGGAAAGTAGGGTATCCATTTTGATTGATAAAACGACATATACTTTTTCGTTCATTATATAATACAATCATCACATTGAAAATACCATAATTAATTCTTCAAACAATTTTTCACAAAAAAAATTATTTATTCAAAACAATATCTCAAGATAATGACATTATACTTAATATATCTGCATATGATGCACTTCCAGTATAAAGATTTCATACATTTTATTTGCTGGATTACATGGAAATCCTTATTAATAAAAACATATACATTATTATTTTTCCTAATACATTTTCATGTTCACATTTGGTTTATGGAAAATGGTACGTATGTTCGAAAGTGGAAAGTAGTGTGATATTGTTGTTGAATACAAATATAGTTATATGAAATATATAAATTGAAATCAAAGATCTAGAATTCATTTTTGTATGCTAGTTATAAATATATGTTTCATGAATTTTGCATGAAAAAATCTTCATCAAAAAAATTCATGAGATAAATAATAAAATACGCTGTTTAGCATATAACTAAGGAAAAAGAAACATGTTGTTTGATAGAATATTTAGGATAATTTGATATAAAAAAATAATTCATAAAATTATTGAATTTTGCAGAATGATAAGTGTTGTTTCCCACAAAACTGTAAAAAATTGTTTGTGATTACATGAAAAAATGCAAACAAAAAAAAGTTTATTCTATAAATTAAAATAATCATTGTGAGTTTTGACAAGAGTATCATAAAGATTCTGTAGATATTCTTGAGATTCTTCAGGAATTCCAAAAATTCTAATATACTTATCAAAAAATGTAATGATATCAATATCAGTTAATTCGTTTTCTTTGTAAAAAGGATCTTCTACACAAAAAGCAACAGATATTTCTTGTACATTATTTCGGTTTTTGAATGCAAGTAAATGATCATCGCTAATTCTTATAAAGAATGAAATAATAAAGTATATCAATGGATCATCATCGTCTTCATTAACTTTGTTATCACGGAAAATCATCAAAGTTGAGAGTAGTATTTTGATATCAAACCATCCGACAAAATTTTCAAATACAAGCAGCTTTTTCATCATTCTTATGAACGAGTTTATATCCATCCCGACTGATTCTAGCAAGTCAGTAGCCTTTTGGATATCTTCTTTAATAAATTGAAGAAAAGTAATAAAAATGCATTGAGAATAGTTGGACATTTGAGGTTCATAGGTTAATCTTGTCATTACTGCTTGAAAAATTTGGATGTTATCTGATAAATCTAAATTTCTAAGGAAATAAAGCCAAACACTTCCGAAATACTTGAAAAATATATCGTCTATATCTGGATTTTGTAATATATTAATAATCCATTCAGGAAAATTATCGATTACTCCATTTCTGATGAAAAATGAAGCAATTTTCATTGCATATGCCAAATTATCATCATTAATATCATATTGATTTAATGATTGAACGAAACTTTCATATAATGTTCGATGATAAACAGAATCAATTGAATTATCATCGCATATCAATCCAGAAGTTAAATCATATCCAATATTAATGTAAGATTCATTTAGCATGAAATTCGAAGCCATTTCATAAAAGTTCTGTAACATTAATTCATGATAATTTTGATTTCTAATCAAAGTATTAATAATCGAAACAATTTCTTGGAAAAGACAATTGTTTCCATGAAACATACGTATTAATTCATGAATGAATTCAATTAACTCAATAATTATTCCAGATAAAATATCTAAATTAACTTGTATCAATAAATGAATGGTAACAATAAGATTCAATGCTGTTTCATCATTATCTTCTGATATCAGCTTCGAAACAGCTTGTATTGTCAAAGGAATTAGCTGAAAATAACTTTCTTCTTCACAGTTAATAAGTTCATTAGCAATAGTAATTGTAAAAACAAAATTATTCTGTTGTAAATACTCAGATATCACTGGAATCAAGTCAGGATTGTAATTAGAATTCAAAATTTGGAAGGAAATATTGTTTGCATAGCATAAAACGTTATCAAACAAGATTGGATCGGGTATATCAACATTGTATCTACCAGAGATGTTGTATAAGATCCATAAAACAATGACCTGTTCATTTATTGATGAATTTATGATTTCTTTGCAGATATCAACAGCAAATGAGATATGATCCTTACGATACATGATTGCATCTAAACATTTTGCGCGTAAATCTTCGTTGTTTTCAAATAAATCTAAATAATTTGTTAAATTTTCTGTCCATTCATTTAATTCTTCATCGCTTGGAACAGATAGTCTTATACATGTTAAAACATATGTTTCTAAATCATATTCAAAATTAATATCAAGAAAAGCTTGATTTAAGGCTCCAACAATTTCAGTCATTGGAATTTTGAGTTCATTAGATAAAGGAATATCATTGGAAACTTCAATTGAAAGATTTAATAAAATGTGAAATAGTGCTTCACTTTCAATGGAGAATTCTGCAAGTCCAACGACTTTTGAGATAATCTTGATTGTATCGGTTGTTATGTCTTGTTCAAAAATGAATTGAAAGAATTGTTCAATATTTGAGTTTAAATAAGTATCTGGGTTGTTATTTAACAATTCAGCTGCTTGTATTTTACATTCTAATGAATAATTGTCTTCAATAATCGAAATTAAGAACAATTGTATCTCTTCTGAATAAATTTTATCAAAGTCTATTAAAGAAAGTGTATTTAACTTATATACAATGAAATCATCAGATATTTGGAGAAATCTGGGAATTAATGATGCATCGAATGTTATGTATTTTGCTAATAATTTACTTATCTCGGAGTTGATTAACTGTGAATTTCGATTAAACATTTCTAAAATGGTATCAATAGGGATACAAATGTTATAGTTGTTAGAAATAGATAATAAAATGAAGATCTCTCTTTCTTCTAATTCATTTGAGGTTAATAATTGAAGTATTTCTTGTTCAAGTATCCCATTTGACTTCTTTTCATCAAGAATGTCATGAGAATTGTTGATATATTCTTGATTTCCTGTAGCTAAGAACTTAATAAATTCAGAAAAGTTACATTCCATTTACATTATGAATAATATCATTTTTATAGTAATGTATTAATTACCTAAGTAAATTATAATTAGAGCTAAAAAAAAAATCAATAATTATTAGCGTTTATTCTCATACTACACGTATATTGCTATATCAACTTTCAGTATAGAGTCGTATTCAAAATGTTAATTTATATTCTTGGCACCTTGATCAGTTAAGTATTTTACAATTTCTGTTGAATTTGCTTTGTTTGCAATACCAAGAGGGCATTCATTGATATTGATGGAATTTCATTAAACAATGATGAATATTAAAAGAAAGAGAATTTCATAAATATATATGATAAATGTGAAATGAAAGAGAATTATATAAAGCAACGATGAATATGAATAGATGGAGAATCAAATATAGCAATGATAAACATGAAAGGAAAGAGAATGTAATATACAAATGATTAATATTAAAAAAGCAAAGATAATATAATAAAACAATGATAAATGTTAAAAGATAGAGAATGTAATAATGCAATTATGAATATGAAAAGAAAGAAAATGTTATAAAAGTATGATGGATATGAAGTGAAAGAGAATAAGTTTCATGTTAACATCAGCGCCATGTTCGACTAAGAATTTGACAATCTCTAATGAATTTGCTTTGATTGCAATACTAAGGGGACATTCATTAATATCGAAAGAATGTAATAGAATAATGATAAATATGAAAAGAAAGAGAATGTAATAAAATAATGATGAATATGAATAGAAAGGGAATGGAATAGAACAATGATAAATATAAAAGGAAAGAAAATTTGATTAAACAATAGCAAATATGAAAAGAAAGGAAATTACATAAATCAATAGCAAATATGAAAATATTATGAATCATATAAAGCGATGACAAATATAAAAATAAAGAGAATGGAATAAATCAATGATGAATATGAAGAGAAAGATAACTATATAAAACAATGATTGATATATAAAGAAAGAGAATTTGGTAAATTAAGGATAAATATGAAAAGAAAGAGAATTTCATAAAGAAATGAAAAATATATATTGAAAGAGAGTTGTATGAAGCTTTGATCAATATTAAAAGAAAGAGAATTCTATAAAGCAATGCCAAACATGAAAAGAAAGAGAATAAGTTTTATGTTAACATCAGCACCATGTTCAAGTAAGAATTTGGCAATCTCTATTGAATTCACTTTGATTGCAATACTAAGAGGACATTCATTAAAATCAAGAGAACTTCAATAAAAAATGATAAATATGAAGAGAAATATAATTCTTTAAAATAACAATAAATATGAAGAGAAAGAGAATTCTATAAGGCAATGACATATATGAAAATAATGCGAGTGCAATAAAACAATAGCAAATATGAAAAGAAAAAGAACTCTATATAACAATGATAGATATGAAAACAAAAAGAATGAAATAAAGCAATGATTGATATGAAAAGAAAAAGAATTCCATAAAACAGAGATTAATATTAAAAGAAAGACAACCTCATATAACAATAATAAAAATGAAATGAAAGATAATTTCATATAACAATGACAAAAATGAAAAGAAAGAGAAGGTCATTAAGCAATGATAAAAATGAAAAGAAATAGAAGGTCATTAAACATTGATAAATATGAAGAGTAAGAGAATGTAATAAAACTATAACAAATATGGAAAGAAAGAGAATGTAATAAAACAATATTATATATGAAAACAAAGAAAATTATATAAAACAATGATAAATATGAAAAGAAAGAGATCTTCATATAATAATGATAGATATGAAAGCAATGAGAATTATATGAAATAATGATAAATATATAAAGAAAGCGAATTATATAAAATGAGAATAAATATGAACATTAAAAAGGATTTCATGAAACAATGATAGATATGAAAATAAAAAAAATTGAAAGTTTGTTGATATTTTTAACATTAGAAAGTAAATATGATGCGACGTCATAATTTCCGAAATGAATGCTTTCTGTAATTGAATCAAAATTTGGCCAGAATTTGATTTAAGGTACTCAGCAATTTCATAGTTTCGATAATCCAATGCTATATTAATCATTTTATCGAATGATTTACCATCTTCTATCATTTGCATAAAAATGTTATTATTTCCGCCTTGAACCTCATATTTTTCAGAGGAAAAAGTATATTTAGCTCCCATGTTTTTCAAGGAATTGAAACATAGTTCTGATCCGTATTTAATTGCACAATCAAGCGGAGTTATTTCATCGTTAATTTTCTTTTCAAGATTAAGATTTGGGAACTTAATTTTTAGATCATCGACTTTATCCCATGCAATATAGTATAATGGAGAATCTGTTGAATATATATTCAGAATATCTTCTTCTTCCATTTTAGGTCTGAAGTTTTGAAATTGGAAACTTTTATAATATAAAAGTGTTGCCAATTTCTCATTTTTCGGTTTCCAGATGTATGAAAATGCGTTTGATATCTTTATATAAAGTTCTGTAAATAATTTAATATGTTTAACGCGAATTTGTGAAAAAATACTAATCAAATAAATTGCCATTTGGACAGATATCTTATTAGATTTAATGAAATCTATAATTTGCGAGGATGATTCTAAAATATTATTCGAGTTGATCTCCCATATAATTTTGGAAGTTTGACTGGGGTATTTAAATACTTCAATTGGCTTAATATCACTAAAGTTGCATTCACTATCATTTGTTGGCTGCTCTGAAGTTGACATTATTTAGAAATTTTAATAGTGACACTTTTGGGAATAAAACAATAAAACTTATAATAGTTTCTGAGCGATAATTCTGTTACACAAAAGTAAAAGTGTTCGCTTTTATTTCTGAAAATTTATTCGACGACCTCACTCATAATGTTTCAATTGTGGGGCCACAATAAATTAATTGACAATGTCTTAACAAAGGTAACCATAAAATATTCTACAAAATACTTCAGATATCCAATTGTTTCAATAAAACTAGTTTATTTTTAGATAATAATGAAAATTCAATCATTGAACAATATTCTAATTCCATATGATGTGCAACAATTAAAAAGATAAATGTTATCCATGATGAGCTGCACGCCGATAAAAACTGAAAATAAAAGTGACAATGTCTGAAGATCCATTTGATTGGAAAACACTTGAGAATAATACAACACTTTCACTTCAATACCAATGCCAACAAAAAAGGCTTTTCCCATCAGAATATACGAGAAAGCAAATGATCGCAGTTTTGACTGAATATCGTCATAACCATCCAAATTCAACATATAACTCAGCAAATGCATCAGCTCACTCTTCAAGGCATGTTTCTCCGAGATATCCTGATGAATCTGAGGCTCTGAGAAAAGCAAAGAAAAATCAAATGACAATATACCAATTTATTCACACGCCGAATCCAATTGTATTAACAGCTGCCCTTGTTTGCACTTGCTTATCCATTTTTATCCTTTTTACGTTTTTACTTCCATCCAAATAATATTGACCAAGTTTTATCCAGTTAGTATGCAAAACCATACTTATTTTTATTTGAATAAATTATACTACTGTTTGAATCTTATTAATTTTTTAATAATAATTAATGATCTTTTTTTTACACTCGTTTGGAAATATTTAAATTATGACATTTGGTTGGCAGCTCATTTTATCATGAATGAAGTAAAATACTATGTTCAACCATTCAAATCTTATTCAATAATCAATTTTTCAAAGTAAAGTGAATGTAAATATAACCAAATGTATTCACATATAGAAATTTCTTGTTTTTAAGCATATGAACGACCAATGATGGAAAAAATATAGAACTTGTTTACCTCTGTTGTATGGAAAATTTTCCTTGAAATCATTATTTCATAATGAGAAGTCATTATAGTGAGCTTATGCCTATGTGCAAAGAATACTCTGAAACGATTCTTTCATTGTATAAGCTAAATACATTCGATGACGAAGTAATTGATAAGATTTGCAATGATATCACAAAGAATTTGATACAAACAAAATATTTTACGCCAATTCAAATAATATCGAAAATTTGCAAAATATGCATTTATAATAATCGTTTCATTAAATCATATTGGAAAATTTTCAAACAAATTTTTGACAAATTTCATCCCAAGCCAAAAAATGATATTGGATATATTTACGACTACTTTATCCATTGTGAATCTGGAATTCATTTTAATGAAGAAGATCAAAAATATTTTGAACAAAACAGACCTTCGTACGATATCCCTTATGAATATTCGATCTACAGAGCAATGATGGATGATGACAAGATATCCTTTATACAGTTTATTGAAAGAAATGATTTTGATGTTTATGAAAAAAGAAGATGCATTTTTTATCCACTAAGAGATACATATGATCATAACGATTATTGTGATGACTATTCATTACTTGAATTGTGTTGTTATCATGGAGCTGCGAAATGTTTTAAGCTTCTAATGACAAAATTCAACCCAAACATCACTAGGCAATGTCTTCAATTTTCATTTTTGGGTGGAAATCCAGAGATTATGAATGAATGTTTGAAACAACTAGCACCAGACGAAAAGTGCATGAAGTATGCAATTATTTCACATAATATCGACTTTGTAACATTTTTAATGAATGAATATTCATTAGAAATTAATCTGGAGTTGTGTCGCAAATACAATAATATCGATGCATTTTTAGTTTATTTGGATCAAACAAATGATATTAACAAATGTTTTGCTTTTTCACCATGCTTTTGTATTCCATCTCTTTGCGATTATTTGCTTACACACGGTGCAAATATTGATGCAAAAAGCTTAGATGGAATAAACTATAATAGGGATAAATATTTTAGTCATGCAGCCCTTTATTATGCATTAAGGTATGGAAATGAAAATGTTCTGGAATTATTCATTTCAAAAGGTATAAATATCTATGAAAAAGATCAACATGAAAGATCTGCACTTCATATTGCAGTAATATTCAATAGGCTAGAATTATTGAAGATTCTTTTGCCATATTTTGAAAACATTAATGTTAAGGATAAATTCTCGATGACTCCTCTTTATTATTCTGTTGTAATGAATGATATACAATCGACAAACTATCTTATTTGTAATGGTGCTGATATCAATACATTAGACAAACAAAAAAGAACGCCTCTTCATATTGCATGTTCAAACACTAATTACATATGTGTAGGATTCCATTCATATGGAGTAGTTGCCAACAAATGTGATATTGTAAAATTGCTTATTCAACATGGAGCAGTATTAAACCTCAAAGATCAGTTTGATAGAACAGCTCTTTACTATGCATCAGAATCCCAAGATATTTCGGCATTACTTATATCAAATGGGGCAATATAACATCATATATGAATAAAATTTTTACATGCATCATTAAAATATCTTACCAAACATTTTTGGTAATGAAACTACATTCCTTTTAAAAGAATCATATTGTTTAAATTAAGTACTAGAAATATATCAATAATATTATAAAATACATTTTATTTAGATAAAACAACAAATATTTAAATATCCAATTCTCTTGGTGACGAAGGAGGTGTTTGAATGTTATCTGCACTATCAAGAAGCAACAAAAGATCTTCTTCTGTGATGATTTGATCTTCTTTTGGATTGTATTGCAATGTCCATTTTCTTTCTGTCAATCCGAACTGTGGATTTGATTGCAAGAAGCCTTTGCACATTCCTGTTCTCATGTCCCAAACAGCTACACAGCAATCGTTGGAGCTTGTCATGATGATTGGTTTTTTGTTAGCGTAAAATGATGAAATTGAAGTAATCGGCGAATGATGAGCTTTCCACTTCAAAATCAACTGGAAAGAGCCAACAGGCATCACACAAATACTTGAATTAATGTGAGGAACTTGAGTTGTGTAGTATCTCACGGATTTTCCTTTCTGGTTGAGTAAAGAAAGGAATTCAACTCTTTCTATGTTGACTTTTTTATCATCTGGAGCTGTGAATTGGCTTGCGAGCTGTGAAATGTCCCACAATCTCACTTCTCCGCAATGATCTGCAGTCAACAAATAGTTCTCAACAACGCACATCGAAAGGATGTTTGATGTTTGCGATTCGATGTAAAAGTTTGGTAATTGAGAAACAGCGCAAGGTTCATCAGTAACAACACTCCAAATTGTGATATATCCTTCAGCATCTGAAGAAACTAACAAAGAAGAATGTTCAACAAATGTCAAAGAAAGAATTTCTGTTTCGCAATTTTGAGGATGTAAAACGCAAACTAATTTAAATTCTTTCAAATCCCAAATGTTGATTTCTCCTTTTCCTGTTCCTGCAGCCAACATCAAGTATTCTTCGCTTACAGCCATGCACAATAAATCTTCCTTCTTCTCGGTGAGCAAATCAATCAATCTTCCATCATTTTTATTATTCCATAAAGTGATGAAATTCGCCCAACCAGCCGTGACAATTATATTGATGTTCTTCAAATGGTTGACAGCTGTAATTGCACTAGATTGCTTTCCGACATTGTGCATAAGGGAAGATGTTGGGAAATGCAATGTAATAAGCTCTCCACCTTGTGTTGCAACGAATAACAATGTCTGTGGACAATCAGTACACATGCAAGTGATGTTTGATTGTGTTACTTTTCTAAAGACACAATGCATCAAACCATTTGCTGTTTCCCAGTGTCTTATGTTGCAACCTGAACAAGTACAGATAACATGGAACTGTGAGTTATGCAATGCAGCACGAATAGGAAGTCTATCAGATAACATTGGCTGAATATTTTCTTCGTATTCATAAAATCTAATCATTCTTCCTCCGAGAATAAATCTTTTTCTCGGTCCGCAATGGCATAAAGAAGTAACTGGGAAAGATCCTGTTGTCTGCAAACTGTGTGTCAACTGTTTGTATGTTGTCTGAGTGATGTTGACACGCGATGCGAATTGTCCAAAAGGAGAGATTTGGAATGTTTGGACAATTTGCATAGTTCTGGAATTAATAATGTGTAAATTGCCATTTCTATCAGCAATGACTAAATGCGGGGAGTCAGGAAGACATGTCATAGCTGTAACAACACCTGTAGGACATGTAATCTTAGAAATAAGGAATGGAATAAATGGATTCCACGCGCAAACTGTTGTTTCATATGCTGCTGTCATCAAAGCATGCATTGAATCGGAATGGACAATTGTATGGATGGGAGCGTGATGGGCTTGTATCCTATGGATAAGACGAACGTTCTTTGTGTCCCAAACTATTAATTGGCCGTCTTCGTCACCTGTTACGAAACTTCCTGAATTTGGAATTGTTGTAACACAAGTTATTGCGGATCCGTTAGTAACTTTGATGGAATTGACACAGCGCCAGTTCATATGTGAAGGCTTTTCGCCCCAATTCTCTGCTTGCCACTGATGTAATCTGCCATTTTCAGATCCTGTAAATAACGAGTGAGAAACTGGTTCGTACATGATGCAGAAGTGTGTAGTATCGGTTGTTTCAATGTCTTGTGCAAGAGAGCAGCCTTGCATCGTTGAAATGATTTGAATTCCAGTTGGATAACAAACAGCAAGTAAAGAACGCTCGTTAATGAGAGCTCCATCGTATACAGATATGATTGGTCTGCCGTGAAGACTGATTTTCTTGATCAAACTTAAAGTTGATGGAGAATAAATTTGAACTGTACCGTTTGCGTTAAAACTGATAATATGATCATTAATAGAATCGTATATGAATTTCAATACTGTGAAATTGCCTGCATGATCTATAATCTCTTTTTCGAAATGATATTGAACAACAGTGTCAACACGAGTTTTTTCACGATCAAATACGCAGCATGCTGTAATAAATGATAAGAATTGATCCCATTCGATCTTGTTTTTATGATCACAATCGATTTGTATGAAAAAATTGAATAATTTATGTGCCCATTGCTTTCTTTGATGTTGATTTCGTTTATCTGGTTTTGGAAATACTTTAAGCATAACGTGAATAAATTCTGCGACTGTTAATCCATCCTTGCCTCTTAAATTCCATTCTTGTGCTAATTTTCTCAAAGTTTCGTCGTCCCAAGAAATAAAAGAAAGAATGTTAAACTCTGATAAAGGATCATAATGTGCTAAGAGATCCCTTTCTTCAGAAGGTGTTGGCTGAGGCAAATTTTCAGCCATTTTTTGAAGTAAAAAAACGGAGAATTTTTGAAAAAGATTTTAGGTAATACACTCAAGAATTAGCAATAGCTATGAATGAAAAGAATATTTTCTCCATAAATCATCTTCATAAATGCAAAAATGCAATTCGAATATCTCAAATTTTCCTTCTTTGCGTGATTATCCAACAGATTTGAGTTATCCAATGGTCCTAAAATGTTCACTGATGGATTTTGATTCTTCCTATAAATCAGTACAAAAAATAAGTATAAAAATAATTTTTTATTCATCATCTGGTTCTTCCTCCTCATCCTTTTCCTCCTCTTCTGGAGTATTTTGTTTGAGCTCGAAGTCGAACACAGCTTTTGTCTTTGGATTTGCATAAACAATTGCTTTCTGTCCAAGCAAATCTAAGACATCTGGATTTGCCCCTGCACGAAGAAGATCTGCAACAATAGCATTATAACCTTTACGCGTAGCTATATGAAGTGGTGTAACGCCCATGAATTGGACTTGAACACTATAAATGAATGAAGAATTACATTAAAAAATGAAGAATTGGTCCACTCTGGTTGTTAGAAAAGAAAATGTACTTGATGAATTAAAAAAGAACTAAATAAGAAAATATAGAATGCTTTCTACGTAAAATTATGAAGAATTAAATGAAAATATAAAGAACTATTCCTTCTGTTAGCTTATTAATGTCTGCACCTTTCTTAATAAGAAAATTAACAGTATCCCTTCTGCCTTCTAATGCAGCGTAATGAAGAGCAGTCCAATAAAAGTAAAATGAATGCCATAAATATACGAAGAATTAAGTTGAAAGTAAAAAAAGAACGTCATGAGAAAAAAATTGAATTGTATAAGCTTAAAAAAAGAATTTCATTCGGATTAATCTCTGGTGTTTGGAATATTGTCTCTAAATCAGCGATATTTCCCTCACGGGCTGCTGAAAAAAGAGTTGGTTTGACCTTTTTGCTCATTCCCTAAAAAATAAAAAACGTGCAAAAAATCATTTTTATTGCAAATGCATCTAATTGTCTTACAGAATATTTAAACAAAGTTTTGTAACGATTTTGAGTGGCACTTTTCATGTTTTAAAATGAATTATTCTGAAATGGTTGTTGAAAACAAAAAGAAAGTTATGGCTTCACATATCTTTGGAGGAGATGAAGGAAAATCGCCAAGAGTCATTCCAAAGCCTCAATACAATAATTATCAGCCTCAAAAAGTAAATAACAACAGAGTTTCTTATCCACAACCAGATAAATACCAATACCAACAAGCTCGTATGCAGTATGAGCAACAACAGCGAAATTTAAATCAATATAACTTCGTTATTCCTCCTAGAGCTCAAATGCCTATAATTGAAGACATACCCCCACCAATACCACTTCCATCGCTAACTCCTTTTCCAAATATTCCTTTTGATTCCAAAATTGATACAAATTTAGGAATAGAAAAGCGTGAAATTCAATTCAATTTTACACCTATTGGGCTTCCAAGAGATGGTGTTGATGCTCTTCAGCGCGTAAGAAGCGAAATGGAGAAAAATGAGTTAAGATTTGACTATAATCTGAAAAGTATCGTTCCAGAAGTTCAAAATGTTCAACAATCACCAAAAAAGCAAATGAATATACCACAACAAAGGCAAAAATCTTCAGAAAATATACCAACGAATTCACAGTTTATTATGCCTGATGGCTCTGTATTCAGCTAATTTGTTTTAACCCACAATTGAAAAGATCATATTTTTAGATTTTACTGCTTAATCAACAATATACGAGAAAAAATTAAAAATTTTTATGTGAAATATGTGTTCAAAGCTAAAATATGGCTTAGTCGCGTGTCACAATATCCTTTTCCAGTCTAGTTTCTCCCAATTACAATAAAATTAACAAAAATTAATCAACTCTTCTGTGTTACACTTAAAATCAAGATGAAAAAATCGCAAGCATAGAAGGGTCAATTGAAAATTCACTATTTTCAACTCAATTATATATCTATAAATGATTATCAAATTACGAAATGAAATCATAGCATATCACCTATTATTTTCATTCTCGTCATCGAAAATAAATACCTCCTTATATTAAATAAGATTTTTCAAATAATGTTTTTAATGTTTTTAAAATTTATATGAAATTTATCTGTAAACAATAAAAAGAAATGATAACCCATACATAAAATCTATTTATCTTTAACTTATTACTAAGTTTAAAAAAGATATTAAAGATCAATTAAAATTATTGAGAAATATAAAGCAGGAACCAATATAATAAAACAAAACAAATAGTAAAATACTTTTATTATAACAAAACATATATATATATAAAAAGAAATATATAATTAATCGCCAAAATTGAAGATATCCATTGCGGCCTGAATTTGTTCTCTTGATAACTGGTGCATCCATTCTCCACTCAAGTAGTCATCAATTATTTCATCGCATTTCTCTTCAGACAATGTTAAGAATCCATTTGATTTAATACCGATGTTTTCTTCACCATATTCATTCAAATAAACACTCTTTTGGCCGAGAAAAGCTCTTGGATTTGTAGAAATGATGAAAACTTCTGTTGCAATTCTTTCATTTATTGCGAAAACCAACATTGGATTTGCTTCATCGTGTTTCTCAAGACTCTTAAGACTTTCGTATTCAATGATTTTGTCGCTTTGCAAAATCTTAAACCATGAAGCATCGAAAACAAAAGCGTTTTGACATCTTTCGTCTCTAAAAATGTCAATGTAGTTTTTGGGTAAGTCCAATGTATACTTTTGTAATGTAACATTTTCAAGGTTGACTTTGTATTTTGGCATTAAGTTTTCTGATGTCAAAATATTTTCAAAATTAACCGTTTCGGTTTCTTTCAAAATTACGTTTTTGAGAATTTCGACTCTCCTCAAAATGACGAATAATCTTAAAGGCTTCAAATCCTTTAAAAGATTAGTAAACTCATTTGAGTTTATGTCATCAAATAAATAGTCGAAAACGATTGTTTCGAAGATATCATTGCTGAAAATTTTCGAAACATTGTCTTTCTTTTTGAGGAACTTCGCAATTTTGTACAAATTCTCAGTAATCAAGTAAAAAGACTCTTGTTTGTAACACTTTGGATTGGTACGATATCTCACTTCACTTATTGAAACGTGACGGCACAAAAGACTCAAAATATTTTCAAATCTTTTTTCCAACATTTTTTCTGGATCATCATTATTACAAAAGACCATTTTGACAAATTCATTTATGTCAGATTCTGTTGAATCATCTACTTGATTCACGTCTTTTATAATTGGCAAAGCTGCGTTAATCAAATCCTTGTCGATTGGACAAACTTCGACTTGAGAATCAATGCACATTCTATGGATTAAATGTTGGCACATAACTAATTGTGGAAGTTTCTTGTTTTCTTTGAGTTCTGAACCACATAACTTGTATTCTATTTCACTGTATACTGTTGTCTTCGTGAAATAAACTGGATAACACAAATTACTCGTCTTGGAATCGCTTAAACATAAAAAGCATGTTTGATTTATATCATCTTCGTCATGGCCATGATGATGGTGCTTTTCATGTTCATTTTCGTCTTCTTCATCATCGTATTTGAGGAGTTCGTCGAGTTCGTTATTTTTCATGTAATTTAACATGATCGATTTTTGAATAGAATTTGGCGGTTTCTCTGAAATTTCTTGAGAGTTTTCTGATTTTATTTTTCCTTCTAAAATCAAGAATTTTTCGCCAATTGGAGAACCGCAAATGACAGAAGTGAAGTGAGGTGATAAATTTGACATATTTTTGATGATTGGCAAACCCATATTTATTGCAGTTGCGTTGTTAGAAACGAAGAAATCAGATAAAATTTCTTCTAAAACTGGTTCATCAAAAACTTTGTCAAAACCGTAACCGCCGATATCTTCAAACTCAGGAGCAGTCAAAAACTTATCACCTTTTATGATCATTGATTGCAATTTCAAGTTATCTCGCAATGAAATCCAAATTGCAAAAGGTGACACGTATTTGTCACTTTTCAATTTATAGAAATTACCAGAGTTAGATTTTTCCATTACCGCGTAATCGAAGAAATCCTTTTCCAAGCGAGCTTCATTCCACATTCCGGGGTATTTTATGTCATTAAATTTGCATCTTCCCATGATTTTCAGTTTGTTTGAATACGTGATTCTTCTCATTGTTAAATCGTCATTCTTAAATATCAATCTGTCGAACAACAAACAATCTAAGAAATAAATGAATGAATTCTGTATTTGTTCTTTGTAAGCAATGTCACTTTTTTGTGAAAAAGTTTTCCAAATCATATCCAAGAACTTTCCTTTTTCATCTGTCATTGCGAAACACATTTGTATCAATCTAAACAATGGCTTCAAAATATTGTTGACATTGATTGGAACAATTGAAAAGAAAACAGCTCGTATTGAAAATTCTGAAGTTCCTTTAAAACAATTTAACATTGCCAACAAAGTAGTTGCAAAATGTCTTACAACTAATAAGCATGACATCCTTAAAAAGTAATTTAAGTCGATGTTTTTCTCTTGGCAAAATTCTGACAAAATATTTTGGGCGTTTTCCAAATTTTTCCAAAGGAAATAACTCAAAGCGGCATGCAAACTCAGACAAGGCGTGATCTCTGTTTCTCCGTCAAGAACACCTCCGTAATCTTCATCTTGATATTCATCTTGTAATATCTTGTTTTGTAAAAATAAATAATAATCGTCTAAAACGGATTTTGTAAACAGATCTTTTTGACCCATGTAATTGAAAACAGAGTAAGGTAAAAGACCCAAATAATAGAAGACCAATCCCATCATTGTTTCATCGTTATCGTAGTCATGAAGTACTTTTGTAAAAGTGAAATCATTCTCAAGAACATAACTGTAACTAAAAATGATGTTGAGAATTTCTGTAAGTAAATGTTTCGTTGTGTCCTGCTCTGCAATGAGCTGAACAAGTCCGGCCATGTAGTTGATTGTTTCCCTGAGTATATTGGCTTCTTTAAATTTGGGTAATGGCAAGAATCGACATTCTAATAATATCTTGATTTTATCTTGAAACCAGGAAACAAGATTGTACTTTTCTGGCTCTAGGAATTTCTTGGAGTGCGATATGAATCGCTTCGTAAAAAAGCTAAAAGCCGTTTGTGCTAATATCGCGTAATTTGCAACTTCGTTTGAGAGACAATCTTTGGCAACAGCTTTGATTGTATCTGTAAGGAAGTCTTGGTAGTAGTCGAGAAAAGCTTCTCCGTAATAAATACTAAAATCTGACTCAACTAACATAGAACAAAAGAAATTGATAGCTCGGGATGTTTGGTCTGTCTCCCAGTGTACAAATGTTCGGAATGTTTTATCAAAATCCATGATTTCAATCAATGATTGAGAGATTAAATGAGAAATACCGCTGCCGATATTAACAACCTGCGAGAATATCTCAAACGGACAGCATGTACTAGTAATACTATTCTTGATCGCTTTCTCGAGAGTGCTTCTCTCTTCTGAATCTAATGTTAACGTGTCTTCATTAGTAGTGGGCTTTTTATGCAATGAGCATGGGTTATCGGGATCCCAATTAACTGGATTTCCACAATCGCAGATAAAATTTTCTGTAACATAATATGAGACATTATGACCTTTATGATTGGAGTTTAAATAGCAGGGAACACAAATACATGATCTTGCTAAATTCGACTGAGATCGGCTGCACTGTTCGCAAAAGACTGAAATAGCTGAATTTTTAAAATTTTTGTGACATTGGTATGATTTATCATGATCTTTGAGATGGTCATAGTATTTTGGTAAATCTTCTTCAGTAATGCCAAGAGTATTTAGAAAAATCTTTGTACAATCGCCCTCAGATAATTCTTTATCTCCTGACATGATTAATTTTTCCCCTCAATATTTTTGATCGGCCCTTTATAAAATTTTATAAAAATTTTCTCAAATCTCATAGTTAAAACAAAATCCTTTGTGAAGTGCTTTAAATGTATGATGTTTTTAAATTTTGTTTACAAATAATTTTCTGGATTCGCAGTTGTATTGATCAATTTTAAAGCCATTGTTCATTTTTTGAAACATACATTATAATATCACGCTCATAGATAGGATCTGCCATATCTCATGTTTTTTCTCTTTTAAGGCTCCACGTTCATGCATTCAATTTTGAGAGGGCATTCAATTAAGATTGCACCTAAAAGTGCATTTGTAGCCACATATGTTTGCTTTTGGAATGAACAGACACCTGATCCATCATCTACATGATGAGAGGGATCTAGTGGTAGCACTCAAATTGAATGAATACCTAATTTGAAAAAACTTGGTTTTTTTCGTCCAAAATCAATTTTGGAAAAAATTGACATATTTACATTGGTGAGAAAAATTTTTAAATTCTGATTGCAGCATGACTAGTCGCAATATTAGGAGAAACTAATTATCACATTCTTTTTCATTTTTATGAAAGATACAAAATCTCAAAACCCATCCACGTGCATAAAAAATTGAAACATCCCTTATAAGACAAGGATTCCAGAGAAACAAAAGTTTCCCAAATCTGAAAAGTAGATTGCCAATTTCCTAAAAAAACTGGAATTTTGCATTTATAAATATTAAAATGTTATTTATTTAATCTCAAAATTGTAATGGTTAGTTCAGTTTTTGTTTTGAATGATCTAGAAAATACCCTTATGATCAGTTTCAGACACTTTGGGAGTCTCCCAAACTTTGATATTTTGCATTATGATAGAGAAACGTGTCTAGTTTAACGCACAGTTGTTTTAAAGGCAAATGACGATATCACATGAAATTATCAAATTATCAAATTTTGAAGTACCAGTCCAAAGGATTAATTAGATCCTACACAGATGTACGATAGTGAAACATATGTGTTCTTGATTTGAGAAGTCCTACTGATAGAGGTATGAATCTCACAGCTTTGTGTGAGTGTGTCTGACACTTGTATAGAGTGGTATATGCGCCGACATATATTATATAATAACATGTAGTTGATAATTATGAAAAAATAGAATTTGATGCGAATGATATTGAAAGTTGTTTTGTAATTTGATATTTTTCTTATATGTGTTAATTAGTAAATGGCTTGTTTGTTGTGATCGTACTGTGAAAAATGAAAGGTATTTTAAATTAAAAAAATGAGATTTTGAGATATCTCTAGAATTAAGAATTTATTATGTATTTGACTTTTATATAACTATGTGTAAAGGATCTCGATGTCTATATGCTTTAAATAAAATTAAATAAAATGAGATAAAAAATTAAAATGGACAAGAAGATATATGGAAATGTAATTTGTATTGTATTGGTTGTTGGCAAAATGATTTTAATACAGATTTAAGGAGTGGGAATGGATTTAAAATTAAATGATTTTTATTCAAGGAATAATAAGATTTTGAACTGGTTTTTATTTTGGGAATGTAAACTTCTTCCATAGGATATGTATTAGAAAGATCAATTTTAAACTTTTTGAAAGAATTGTTTTTTTGTTGAGTGATTTTCTCTCATTTGATAATATTTTTAAGTTGGCGTATCTTACGCCCTTCCAAAAATATGTATTAGAAAGATCAATTGTAAACTTTTTGAAAGAATTGTTTTTTTGTTGAGCGATTTTCTCTCATTTGATAATTTGTATTGTGCACTCTTGTCGGTCACAGTGTCTCATCCCGGGAGACATTGCCTCTGAATGTCTCCCAGAATGAGACAATCTTCTGCAATCAGAATGTGATTGCAAAACTTTGAGCGACAAGAGTGTATTGTGCATTCTTGTCGGTCACAGTGTCTCATCCCGGGAGACATTGCCTCTGAATGTCTCCCAGAATGAGACAATCTTCTGCAATCAGAATGTGATTGCAAAACTTTGAGCGACAAGAGTGTATTGTGCATTCTTGTCGGTCACAGTGTCTCATCCCGGGAGACATTGCCTCTGAATGTCTCCCAGAATGAGACAATCTTCTGCAATCAGAATGTGATTGCAAAACTTTGAGCGACAAGAGTGTATTGTGCACTCTTGTCGGTCACAGTGTCTCATCCCGGGAGACATTGCCTCTGAATGTCTCCCAGAATGAGACAATCTTCTGCAATCAGAATGTGATTGCAAAACTTTGAGCGACAAGAGTGTATTGTGCATTCTTGTCGGTCACAGTGTCTCATCCCGGGAGACATTGCCTCTGAATGTCTCCCAGAATGAGACAATCTTCTGCAATCAGAATGTGATTGCAAAACTTTGAGCGACAAGAGTGTATTGTGCATTCTTGTCGGTCACAGTGTCTCATCCCGGGAGACATTGCCTCTGAATGTCTCCCAGAATGAGACAATCTTCTGCAATCAGAATGTGATTGCAAAACTTTGAGCGACAAGAGTGTATTGTGCATTCTTGTCGGTCACAGTGTCTCATCCCGGGAGACATTGCCTCTGAATGTCTCCCAGAATGAGACAATCTTCTGCAATCAGAATGTGATTGCAAAACTTTGAGCGACAAGAGTGTATTGTGCACTCTTGTCGGTCACAGTGTCTCATCCCGGGAGACATTGCCTCTGAATGTCTCCCAGAATGAGACAATCTTCTGCAATCAGAATGTGATTGCAAAACTTTGAGCGACAAGAGTGTGTTATCCACACTATTTGTTTATATACTATGTTTTTAGATCAAACCCTTTACATACAATTGTTCAAATATAATTTTCTCCATTTAATATTTATTTTATATTTTTTGTGCTTTATATAACTTATGGCGTCTACCGAACTATTTTACAGACTCTTCTGAGCTCTTCCCACATATAAACATGTGACAATAACACATACATACTCCCTTCATATTCTGATCTCATGACATATTACCCCAAAAACTATATTTATACAACACACCTCATAAAGTCTCATTTTACACCTATCTAAGCGTTCAAAACCTATTTTTCCCGCGTAATCTGATTCTTCAGGTTCCGCTGATTCGATTTCTGCTGTCAGATCGTGAAAATATGCATCACATAACAAGATAAACGCAATTCAAAATTCATTATTTTTTCTTCAAATTACCTATTCATCGATATGAAAACATTTATTATATCTTCCGTTTTTCCCCACAAATATATTTAATTTTCTGAATAATACGTATAGTAAAATGAATATCTCAAAAACTAAAATACAAAATTAATATTGGGTAATGACTAGTTATGATCTAAACTTTTAAATTCATTCATTTTTTGAAAAATTTAAATTTTTGAAAAATGATGTTTTTAGAGGATGAACTTCAAGAGAAATTTTATGGAAAATATTAAGTTAGGTAATTTGCGTTTATCTTGTTATGTGATGCATATTTTCACGATCTGACAGCAGAAATCGAATCAGCGGAACCTGAAGAATCAGATTACGCGGGAAAAATAGGTTTTGAACGCTTAGATAGGTGTAAAATGAGACTTTATGAGGTGTGTTGTATAAATATAGTTTTTGGGGTAATATGTCATGAGATCAGAATATGAAGGGAGTATGTATGTGTTATTGTCACATGTTTATATGTGGGAAGAGCTCAGAAGAGTCTGTAAAATAGTTCGGTAGACGCCATAAGTTATATAAAGCACAAAAAATATAAAATAAATATTAAATGGAGAAAATTATATTTGAACAATTGTATGTAAAGGGTTTGATCTAAAAACATAGTATATAAACAAATAGTGTGGATAACACACTCTTGTCGCTCAAAGTTTTGCAATCACATTCTGATTGCAGAAGATTGTCTCATTCTGGGAGACATTCAGAGGCAATGTCTCCCGGGATGAGACACTGTGACCGACAAGAATGCACAATACACTCTTGTCGCTCAAAGTTTTGCAATCACATTCTGATTGCAGAAGATTGTCTCATTCTGGGAGACATTCAGAGGCAATGTCTCCCGGAATGAGACACTGTGACCGACAAGAGTGCACAATACACTCTTGTCGCTCAAAGTTCCGCATTCAAGTTATGAATGGGGAACTTGATATCATTCTGGGAGACATGCAGTGACAATGTCTCCCGGGATGAGACACTGTGACCGACAAGAGTGCACAATACACTTAATGTTTTCAAATTTTCAGATTTAAATTTAATCTTTATTTTCATCATCATTTATAGTCTTGTTCCTTTATACAGTTATAATAAATTATCGTCAGATTCTAATATTTAAGATTCTTACTACCTAATTCAATATAATTATGTTAGTCACTCATATTCAGGAGAATAATTTAAAAATCTATAGCTCATATTTTGATAGTTATATATTTAGATGATATATATTGCAATTCCGGTTTCAACACGATCAAATGCCAAACCAAGACAAAATATATATGAATTTTCAAAATATCGATTTACATTAGAATCAATATCTAATTTTATCAATACACAAGTAGTGAATGTTCAATACATCTTTGAGCAACGTGAATAGCACAATTTTATAGGATTATTAGTTGATTATATAAAATATAAGCCAAATCGAATCTGCTGTATAGTACTTTAGTTTATCATTGAATGTTAAATGTGTTCATATAAATATTTGAGTCAGATATCGCATTTTCTAATTTCAAAATTTATCTCATGAAGTTAGAATTTATTTGATCATACAACATCATGTTAGTCAAACCAGAGTTCAATGGCGATTCTAAAATGGAACAAATGCTTGTTTTATCAAAATGTTAAAATATTAATCTAAAAAACTTAATATCTAACCAAACCATTCTAGAATTATTATATACAAGTATGGGCAATCTAAATGCACACGGAATTCGGAAAATTAAAAAGAATATTTATGAGATTATTAAATCTTATGTAATTCAATGAAAAGTAGATAATATGAATATCCATAGGCTATATATCAACATATGAGTTTTTGGTTTGACCAATACTATACTAATGTGATCAAATTAATCTGATTTCTTAGATTTTCATTTGAAGCATTTGCAGTAGTAGGGGTACCTTTATATATTAACATATTAAAAAATTGCGCTCCGATTCGCAGTTTCTTCATGATTTTGAGATTGCATTAGATTTCGCGATGCAGAAAAGAATCACTTTAGATTCCCGTCAAACTCTAAGTATAAGCATGTCTCTATATGTAGAAACTGTCTGTGCTATTTATTTCCCGGCTCAAAAAACCACGGTGTCTGTGTGAGGAAAATACCCATTTTAGGACCCTGGGGGTCATGAAAATTTTCCAAGAGTTGGAAATATAGGGTATCTTGATTTCGATAATCTTCAATCAAGAGTTGATATGAAATGGATAATATTTTAATATATATGAATATTGTATTTTATTGATTTTTTTACTAGTAAAAGCAATATATTCTCAAATTACTAATATATTCAAAAATTAAGAACTTATGAATATAAATCATGTGAGTTTACGGATAGAAAATAATATTGGTCTGCACAGTTTCTTCATATTCACAAAACAACAGCCCTTGGGGTTGGGGCGCGATCAAATACTTGAAAATTAATTTTGGAGTCCATATGTGCATAGTATAATGGTTAGAATTCCCTATAATAAACCTTGTTTTGAAGTTCATTTGCCGAACATAAAACTTTTTTTCGAAATCGAAATTATTTCAAAAAAATATATCTTATTTTTTGCTTTTTAAGATAATCATTATACACAAAATATTAGTAAACTATTTTTATTTGAATTACTAAAACTTTCAATTTTTTTATTCTCTGATATTGACTCTCATATGATACATTATCCAATATATATGATTTTCTGCTGTTATCAGTTATATTACAATGAATGCTAAATCATCAAGCAAAGCTAACTCAATAAATATCGTGAATTTCAATTTTCACTACCATAGATACTTCCATATGAAATATTAAAACTTTACCATGCTTTTACCCCGCATAATATAAAAATATATCCTTTTATACCAATTGTAAAATTTGAAATATCGAATTTGATAAATTTATCGACAGTATGAAATATTTAGTAATTCACTATACAAATATATCTTTGAGGTTTCATAAATTTTAAATTAGAATGATTGTAACATACAATGAGTTCGAAATTTTATCCCAAATCTTGCTTGATGATTTAGCATTCATTGTAATATAACTGATAACAGCACAATACACTATACTTAGATCATGGGTGATATTTTTCAAATATAATGGGTTAAACAAAATTCAATTTATTAGCATCAGTATGTGTTCGGAAAATAAACATAAAATCCATATTCTACATATATTGGTTGTATGTGGTGTTTAATTGCGAATGTATTTGCTTCAAATCAAAACAAAATTCTCCTTGGAGCCTTTTTGGAAAGATCTAATAGAAAATGGAATAGTTTTTTCACGACATAATAAATTGTAAACATCATATATTCATGTAGACTCTTTCAATCTAGCTAAAATAGAGTTATATATTTTGGATCATATCCGATTTTCAGTGCATTATGCTCTGAGATCAATTGAATACAGGAGTTATCACAGAGATTCAGCTTTTAATAAAAGTGCTCTATTCTTTTATTCTGATCCGTTTCATATCACATGGCTGAACCCCTATTTCGAAAATGTAAAAGAGATGATTTTTTGATCTTCTTATTACTAGAATTATTCAAAAATATTTTTCAAGATTTGCCAAATCAATAGCCAAATGGTCGATTAAAAATTGTTCCGATCATTTTTTTGAATGTTGTAAATTTTCGAATTTTGAATTAAAAAATTTCATGGCTCCATTCACACGCCTCCACCCTCCGGAGAACCCAGATAAGCAATATGCCAATCAGAAAGAGCTTACACATGTATCCATCGAAGAACTTCTTGAATTAAGAAAGCTTCCAGTTTATACACAAAACCAAAAAATCGTCCAGGTCATCTTTTTCATTCTTATTGGTATTCCAAAGCTTCTCATTGTTCTTCCATACTTCCTTATTGCATTTTCAAGCTTCGCTCTCGCTTGCTTTGTTTGGCGTTTAATCGGAAGACCAGAAGATCTCAGAAAGAAGCTTCAAGCCTACTATGCTGCTATTGCCAGAATCCTTTTGTTCATTTTAGGCTACCACAAAGTTAACTATCATGGTGAACTTGATACAGATGCCAGATTTTTGGTCTGCAACCACGTTACATTCCTTGATGGCTGGTTCTTCTTGTCATTTGGCCCAAGACCACTTGCCAAGAAGGAACTTTTCTCATGGCCAATCGTTGGCGATATGCTTGAGGTCTTCGACGGCATCCCAGTCGACCGTTCTAAGAACTCTGGCGTTTCCAAGAAGCTCATTGACAACGCCCTTGACTCAGAAGCCCCACCAGCCATGCTTGCCCCAGAAGGTGCTACAACATCTGGTCTTTACATGTTCAAGTTCCACTTGGGAGCATTCCTTTCCGATCTTCCAGTACAGCCAGTCGCTATTCGTTACACAATCTTCGGTTACCCAGCTGATTGTTCCCATCTTTCCTTCTTCCACCATTCATTATGGCACCTTTTGATCTTCCTTGGCATTCCTCATATCCAGACAGATATTTACTTCTTCGATTCAATGTCAATCAAGACAGAAGGAAAGAATCAACCATCAATTTTTGCCGAACAAGTCGAATTGAGAATTGCTAACTTCCTCTGCGTTAAGGCAATCGATCAAACAAACTCTGCGATCTTCAAGGAAAAGCCAAAGACAGAAGAGCAAATTGCTAAATAGAATATATGAATTTGATACCTAAAAATCAACTGTTTTGACCTGTTTTCGAGAATTTTCCATCCAAATAAACATTATTATAGAATATAGAGTGTTTCTCATTACGAACAATTAGTAGTATATGTTGAAGGGTTTAGTGACTTTTTTTGTTACATCTATATATAGACGATGCATTAAAATATATTTATTTATAAATCATTAAAAATTTAACATTAATTTTAAAATAATTTATTTTTTTCTTTATAAAAGAAACTATATATAGATGATGTCAGATATTCCGCGATTAATTAAACATCATTTAAATCCTGAATGGGTTAAACTTCAATTTAAAAATGAAGATTGTGAATTATTAAATGAATATGAAAGCCAAAATAAGCTAATGAGGTATAAATATAATGATAAAGAATATTTAATTTCATGGAATCAATGGAGTCATAATCAAAGACCTCATAAACGAGAAGAAGAAATTGAAAATAATGAAATGGAAATCATTGATGACATTAAAGAGGATGGAATTCCTAAATTTTGTAGAAAAACCTTTAGAACTAAGTTAGGAGCATATAAACGTAGAGTATTAAATCCTGAATATCTTAAACATCAATTTAAAAAGGAAGACTGTGAATTATTAAACGTTAATGAATATGAAAATGCTAAATCAAAACTGAGATATAAATATATTGGAAGTGATGAAAGGTGTAAAGATAAAGATAAAGTTTATTCAGTTTCATATAATAACTGGCACACGTTAGGGATAAGAAAACATTTAGGAGATTATGGTAAAAGTTCCGAATTCTTCAAATCTAGTATGTACGAGAGAATAAAAGAAATTAGAAATAATTATTTTCATGAATAAAAAATAAACTTTAAAAATTCATGTCTTACATTTTTGAATAATTTATTTTTTGTAAACGTAAGAATTCACACAATATTGACCGATTTTGTAAGTAATTTTCATACAATTGATAAAATAAATGTATGATTCTTACGGTTTTTATTCTTACGTTTTTGAATAAATCATGATTTAAAAATTTTCAGAATCGTAAGAAATTTTCACAAACCCTTTACATAATGAAGTAAAAAATAAAAAATTTAAAAAATAAACTTTAAAAATTCATGTCTTACGAAAATTTAACATTAATTTTAAAATAATTTATTTTATCTTTTATAAAAGAAACTATATATAGATGATGTCAGATATTCCGCGATTAATTAAACATCATTTAAATCCTGAATGGGTTAAACTTCTTACGAAAAATTAAAACTTAGTTATGTTTATTATTTTATTTTTTTATTTTGTATGAAATGAGTGTCAAAACTAACGACGTGAAAACATTAGGATTCACAAATGAGGAAATAAAGGATATATTAGATGAGGCGGGTTATGAAGTTAGTAAATATTATTTATGAAATTGTCAAAAATTTGCTGAGTTTTTAAATGAGTTTGATTATGATGGAAAAATGAATAAAGATGATGTTATAAATTTCTTATATCCCACATCTGAAGAAGAAAAACCTAAAGAACCCGATGTTTTCCCTGAATATTATGAAGAACGGATTAAAGATGATGATGAATATGATGAAATTGAAAGACTGGAAAAAATAAGAGATGAAATAGATGAAAAAATTAAGGAATTAAGAGAAGTTGAAAAATATAATGAAAATGAAGTAGAGGGTTTAATGAATATCCCAGCTTCAGAATCAGAAGTTCAGAAATCTCATGAAGAAAGATATAAAAATTATGTCTCAGAATCAACACAAAATTTATTAGATGGTGAAATAGACGAAACACTTTCAGAAGAAGGTACTAAATTTATTCGTAAACATAAGTTACAATTTATTGATAATGAAGAATACCCTTGTATATTACTTTCACCTCCTCTTGATTCTGAAAAATTCAAAAAAGCACTGAAAAATGTAACATATGCAACAAATACGATTAAGAAAGAAGATCATGATATTTACACAAATTATTATTTAAATAAATGTACAGGTGTTGATAAAGTTTTTGATTTATTAGATAAAATATCAAAAGAAACCATTGGAACCTATAAAATTTTGTGTGATTGTGGTTTCATTATTGAAGATACCAATAATGTTTCATATGAAAGAACAGCACCGAAGGAAGATGAAGTGGAAAGGTCTATACCATTCGTTATTAAGAACATAAAAGATATGAAAACGTATAAGCATTATATTTATTCATTTATTTCAGAAAAAATGGAAGCAACCCATAAAACATCATCTCATCATTTTATAGCTATTCATACATTCCTTTTCAAAGTTGTGAAATTAAATAAGACAGGAATTAGATTTAATGTATCAGGGTACGCATTCTTGAGTAAATTAAAATGTATTCGTCACGTCGCAGATGATAAAAATTTATGTGTTCTTAATTCATTTTATGGACTTTAGCCCTGGACTCTCTGAGTCTCGGACTTTAAAATAAATAAACTTTATTTTTATTTATTTTTTTAATTTTTATTCTTACATAAATGAACAAAAACGGAACAGCTAAAATGAATGATAATCAAATTAGAGCAGAAGGTAGAAGGTTATTTAAACGCTTCTATAACATTCCTGATGGTGTTAATCCTAAAACTCGTAGAAGCTATTTAAATGAAGCAATAGATGCATATGAAGGATTTGACATTTCATCAGAAAGTGAGAGGTTAGCAAGAATGTTAAATGTTAATATTGATTTTTATTATTGTGACCCTCAACCAGAAGACGTAGACATTAACAAGGTAGACTTTCCATTAGTGGAATCAATAATGATAGATCCAGAATTTGAAACAGTAAATATTTTATTAACACAGAGTCCATGTGGAAAACTTCACGCTGACAGAATTACAGACGTTGAAGCACTCACAGGATATAAAGTTTGCCCCTTTTGCAAAGAAGAAGTATATTCTATCCGTGATGATCCAGAAAGGAAAAACCAAAGAAGATTTTTAAAACATTGTGAGAAATGTAAAGAAAATAATGGAAGATTAATTCAAGACGTTCAATTGCAAAACACACAACAACCATATGCACCACATATCACGAAACAGAAGATATATCAATGGCTATTAGCACATAATTTGCAGGAATATTATAAACCAACAAGATATTATATTACTTTTGACTTCGAAACATTAGAGACTAAAGAAGAACTTCAACTTTCTGAATGTGCAACTTTGAACGCTTACTTAAAACCATTTATGGTATCATCAACTGTCAAAATAAAGCCGCAAACGGACTCTTTGAGTCCTGAGGTTGTAGACCGAAGCGGCGAGGTCGTAGACCGTGATAAAACATTTACGAGGAATTTTTGCTTAACATCAAGTGATTCGTTCATCTCTGATTGGATTGAGTTTTTATTTTCAACCTGTTCATTAGTTGCTAAATCAAATATTGAACAATATGAAGAATTAATGAAGCCGCAAACAGACCAAACGGCGGGGACTTTGTCCCATACATTAAATGAAAAACAAAAGGAAGCATTTAAAGAACTTTTAGATGAGGGATTCAATAAAGTGAATATCATAGGTTTTAATTCAGGAAAGTTTGATTTAAATTTAATTCTTCGTGATTTAAATACTGCAAAATGGAAAATAAAATCAATGCTGGGTTCTTCTTCACAATTTAAGCAAGTCATAGTAAAGAAAACAAACTGTCCATATGAATTAAGATTTATTGACATCAGAAATTATATAGCGGGTGGGACATTAGACCAATTCACTCAAGATTTCGGAAACAATAAATCACGTGTTAAATCCTTTTTCCCTTATCAATTCATCACATGGGAGAATTACGAAGATGAATTATATAAAAAGGAACCATTCACTCAAGATTCATTTTATTCAGCATTAACACAAGAAACAATATCCGATTCAGATTATCAAATATATCTCAATGATGCTAAAAATTTTAAGAATAGATTAGAATATTTTATTCATTATTGCAATAAAGATGTTGAAATTATGATTGACCCAATTGATAAAATTATCGAAGAAACATTTGTTTATAAAATTGATATGCTTCATAATCTTTCTTTATCATCGAATGCATCAATGATTCGTTACGCGTTAGCATATAAAGACTTTAATCCTAACGAAACATATCCAGAAGAAGAAAATGTGGAATCAAGTTTTGAATTAACAAAAAAGTATTGGAAATATAAAATTGAATCATATAAGAAACAAGATGAAAAAGCAGAAAGAGATACTAAAAATAATGTTTCAATGGATGATTTTCAATACTATCATGATTTAATCCTTTCATCTAAATGCAAAATGTGTGGTAAAGCGTTTACATATGCAAATAAACCAACATTAGATAGAATCGATAATGAAAAACCACATACCAAAGAAAATTGTCAGTTAATGTGTTGTTATTGCAATGTCGTGAAATCAAATAAAGATGAAGATGTTCAACGTTTAAGAATCAATTTAAGAAATTATGCATTAAAAAATAATTTACCAATGACTTTAGATTCAGTTGAAGCTTATCACATTCTCCGTAATGGAATTACTGGTTTATCAAATGTTCAACATCGTGTTAATCTTAAAGGAATCACACACATTAATAAACTTTCATATAATCCAGAAACTAAAACTGTATCAAATGAGGACACCACCAACATTATGACTCATTTCGTTGGTGTTGACTTTAATTCATTATATCCTTCATCATTTTCATCTAATCCTCATGATTTCATTCAATATACTGACCATAAAATGTATATGCCGGGAAGATTGAATGGTGTTATCATTTGTGATACAGCAACAAAGAAAGCAAAAGCACTGGGAATAATTAAGAAGAAAAATACTTTATTCGTGGCTGAAGTAAAGGGTCACATTGATGAAAAATACATTAATGATTACATAAACTTTTTACCGATAATAAGAAACTTAGATATTATCACAGATGAAAAAACAATTGGCAGTTTTATGTATAATTACATGAAATCAAACAATCTACCAGTTGACCAGAAACAGAGAAAATTAACTCAGTTAGCATCAACACACAACCAATATCAACCATTTTCTTCTTATTATCTTTGGTATCTAATAGACAGATTTCATTTTATCATTGATGACATTCAATCAATTTTAACATTTACTAAAAACACTTGTTTTAATGAATTTGCGAACAAATTTATGAACGAAAGACAAAAGGCTGAATTAGAAGGAAATAAAGGAAAAAGTTTATTTTGCAAGATTTCACTTAATGGATCATATGGTTACGATGCAATGAATACACAAAATTACACAAAGACTAAAATAATGAATGCACAGAAGGCACGCGTTGCATGTATGTCAAATAAGTTTAAAAACATAAGAGAAATAGGTGAAGATACATATCAAGTGATGCTTAAAGATAGATTTTATAGATGTGATACATGTTTACAAGAGGCATTCTTCACTTTAGATAATGCTAAATACTGGTATTTGGTTTTCATTTATGATTTTATGTATAAATGCATGAATGTTAATCGTTTTCATTTCATTGAAGGTGATACTGATTCATCTTATTGGGCAATCGCTGGTGATCCAAATCTTCCTAACACTCAAGCATTTCAGCATTGTAACCGATAAAAAATTTTATGATAAAAACATTTTCAAATTCGCACCTTTTGATTTCTTCTGTTTTGATGAGAAATTTAAACCTAAATTAAAGAATAAAGCTGAAGAAAAAGCACATGAGAAGAAGTTATTGGGTTTAGCAATTGAGAAACAAGGTGATAACATGGTTGCTTTATGCCCTAAGTGTTATACATCATTCAATGGTTCAATTGATGGAAGTGATTTTAAAAAGATTGCACAAAAAATGAAAGGTGTTAGTTTACGACAAAATAAACAATTAACACCTAAAAATTATTTGGATATAATAAATGATAAAGTGATATTTGATGGTCAGAATATTAATTTACAACTTAAAAATGGGTCAATGACTCGCTTAACAATTGGTAAGACTGCATTAACAGGAGCACACACTAAGGCTGTATGTTGTGAAAATGGATGTTGTATGCCATTTATTTAATGAAATGCCACAGAAGAGACAAAAGGAACCGTTAATGATGGTTTTGATACTATGATTCAAAGAGGTGGGCACCCTTAAAACATTTATTTTATTTTTATATAAATGGATAACACAGATTTAAAAAATTTAATTGATGATTTAGTACTTAATCAAAATTTCTTAGTTATTATGAATTAAAATCATATCTCCAAAAATATAATAATAATATAACGGGTGATGATATGGATTATTATTATTCGTATTATAAAAATGAAATTTTGAAATATCATGATAGAATAATTTCTAAAATTAAAGACAAAATTAAAAATAATGAATATTCAAAGGGAAAAACTAAATCACAGCTTAAACAGTTGAAAGATTTCAAAAATAAAGTATTAACAGAAGAAGATATTGATGAATTATATAATTTATATAATCCTGAGCCACAAAAAACAAAGCCGAGGTCTAAAGTAGCAAATGTTCAACAGCTAAAGGAAAAAACACCCAGGTCCTTCAGACCATAAATGAAGCACAAGCTTTAATTTATGATTCATTAGTTAAACCATATTCAGCCCGACTTTTAAATGAAGATCAACTTTTGGAATTCATCCTTCAACATAAACTCGAAGCGGGAAAGTATATCAAACCTTTATATACAGCATATTTAAAACAAATGAATAGAATACATCCAGAATTAATGAAGGGGGGAATGAATTCCAAAATCAAAGCAGATAAAATTAAACCACTTGCAACACCAAAACCTCCAACAGTAGTACCTCCTCCTCCTTCAGTTAATCCTTCATCATTCACTTTATTATATCCATTTCAAACATTAAAGAAACAAAAAGATTTTAAAAAGGATTTCAAGATATTAAATAAACCAACTGACCCGAAAATTCAACCGTTAAAGGAAAAATTTAGTCGACCTTCATTTGCTCCATATCCATATTCATACGAAATCGATCATTTAGAATATTCAAAAGGAAACGTTACTTATTTATTTACCATTAACATTAACACTAGATATTTATATTGCATTCCAGTGAAAGGGAAAACAGAACAGGAAACAAGAAGAGCTATTCAATACTTACTAGATCATGAAAGAGTAGATAATATAAGGGGTGATGGTGATAAAGGATTTCAGGCAGCTATGACTCATTATTTCCCACAAATTAATTTTTACTTTCATCTTTCCATATACGTTTCATAATAAAATAGTTGATGCGGTAATGAGAACTCTTAGAGATGCGTTAGGGGTTAACGGTCAATATACTGGGATGGAAATCATGACTCCATCATACAACAGTTAGTATATTATTATAATAATACATGGCATAGAACTATAAACATGAAACCGGTGGAAATGAAAAATGATATTTCAAAAGAATGGGAATATATTAGAAAGCAAATGGAAAGGTTGAATGATGTTAAACGTGAACAAATTAATTCGGGGCTCATGAATTTTAAACAAGGAAATAAAGTTTTAATTCATCTCGATTATGGAAAAACTGATAAATCAATGACAAAAAGAAGAAGAAGATTTGACACAATAGCTGAATTTGTTAGATATATTAACGGCAATGCATTAGTTGAAGTTGACAATAAATTAATAGAAATTCCGATTTATTTTATTACTCCATTATATTTAAATAATATTTAATTTTTTTTTATTTCGTAAGAAAATGAGTGACAACGAAGCAGTCAAGAGTCCAGACAATGAATATAAAAAGAAACTAAACAGAATTAAATCAAAAATATGCTATTACAAAAAGAAGTCGCAATGCGGTGGGGTTGAAAACAATAAAACTAATGGAACTGAAAACGATAAAGAGAGGAGAGAAATAATCGAAAAATTAGAAACTTACCGTTCAATCCTTAAACTGAGTGAAGCAAAAATAAAAGAATTTAATAGAATAAATAAATTGGTTGGAAGAGATGAATTTAATAAAGATGAATTTTTAAACTCAATCCAAATTTAATTTTTATTCCTCTTTGACAACATCTCTCTTTCCATCATTACTGCATAACCACATTTTCTCAATTTTAGTGGTTTGTTATTTTTAGCAAGTTCTCGCATCATTTTTATCATTTCCTCCCTTGTTATGATTCGTGGTAAATTTTGAGCTTGTGGGGTATTCATTTATGATAAAAATAAAAATTTAAATTATGCCGTTCTAAAGTTTGTGACAACATGACATTTTGACAACAACATGGGTTATTCGATAATTAATTATTTTTGAAGAACTGAAGGTGTCACCATGTCACCATGTGTCACCGGGTAATTTAACTTCTCTGAAAAAATGTGACAACATGACATTTTGACAACAACATAGGAGGAAGGTAGTTATGAATTATTTTTGAAGAACTGAAGGTGTCACCATGTCACCATGTGTCACCAGGTTAATTAACTTCTCTGAAAAAATGTGACAACATGACATTTTGACAACACAGCAGGATTAATACAAAAATAAATTCAAATCATACTTTGTTTTTTCTATTGCATTATATCTTTTATATCTATAATATTCTAAATATAATGTTTGCTTTTTTGGGTCTACACGTGTGTCAACACCATAGTCATAATAATGTGGTACTGGAGATGGGTCAGGCAATGTCATATCTACCATTTCATAAACTCTTAAATATTTCTTTTGTTCGTCTCCATATAAGTTTAAGTAGCAGTTGTTGTCTAATGGAACTTTAACTTGTGTACCATCATTCTTTTTATAGCTTACATACATTTCATTGTTATTTTTCGGAATGAGTTTATACCGTATACCATTTCTTAAGGAGTGTACAAACTCCCATCTAAAATATTTATTTTCTTCATTGACAGAAAAGTCACCAACAATAGTTTCAATATTTTTTGTTCCTATCAAACTTTGGTATATTTCGTTAACATATTTCTTATCTGCTTTCTTCCCTAACTCATTGTTAACATATTCCTTATCCGCTTTAAGGTCTAAACATCCTGAAACCCATCCTGTATCAGCTTTAGTTTTTAAAATCTTTGATGTCCATTCATGATACCATTCAACCCTTTCTTTAATTTCATTATCTTTTTCATCAACATAAACCAAATTTGCTTTCTTCATTAACTCACTAGCCATTAATTCCTTATCTGCCTTCTTCTCTAACTCATCATCCACATATGTTTTATCCGCTTTCTTCATTATGTCATTTAGGAAACCTTTTATGAATTCCTCATTAAAATTAAATCTTCCAATCTTCAAAACTTTAGGAAATGCATTTAATGCGTAATATCTCTGTTCTTCTGGTGGAATTGATGTTATATCATCCGTTATTCCTTTAATTTTTGAATTCATAAATAAAATTTCTTTTATATTTGATATCACTGCACCACCTTTGCAAACGAATTCGAAATGGTCATTTTTCAATACTATCTCCAAATCTCCATATTTCAACCTTTGCGTTTGTTCTGCCGTCTTTGAATTATATGCATATATGGCGTATGTAATGGTCTGCGGTTGCTGTTGTTTAATCATTTATTATAATTTAAAAATAAATATTTAATCCGTTATCTCATCAGCTATTTTTTCTATTTGAAATTGCCATAATATTTCATTCATAAATTCTAAATCACAATCAAATAGGTCAGTTACTCTAAATTTATAATTTGATAAATCTTTTGAATGAAGAATAAATGAATTCCCGGATAATTGAAACGGATATGATAAAGAAAATGTGTTTAAGTTGATGGATAAAATGTTTTGTATTGATGGGTAAGAGTTAGGGTCTAATGTTTGATGTGAAAATCTCATTGGGGTATTAACTTTATCACATTTGATTAAAATGAAATTGGAACCGGTGTCAGAATACAAAACATCCCCAACATCTTTTTCAAAATTTAATATCCCCAACAATGAACGAAAATGAGGAGTACAAAATTTAATTTTCAGCGGAAATTTAATAAGGTTATTTATTTCATCAAGTTCAAAAAGTTTATCGGGTTTTGATTTAAAATTTTCTTCATACCATACGATAAATGATTCATTTAAATAACTTAAAATCATGTTAATATCCCATTTCGCTATCACATTATTTATATACATATCATACGTTTTTTCAAGGTCATCTTTAATAAATGATATATAATCTGAAGGGTCTAAAAGAATGGGATTAAATTTACCACTCACAGAAACGAGAGTAACATTATAAATTCCGCTAACTGTTAAATTTAATTCACAGTTATTATTCGAAATAATATTGATAATTGACATTTTTTATTACGATTAAAAATATGGTAAAGCGTTATTTTCCAGTGATAAATAAAACTAGAATAAGATTACCTCAAGAATTCATAAATTCAACGAATAAGAAATTCATTCATGTTATAAATTTTAGTGTTTTCAGAAAATATGAGTCGATGTCATATTCATCAACAGGTTATATTTCACTTCATTCAAATTTAGTTCAATCAAACCCATATAATGACCATTTCATAAGATTTTCAGATGGTATTAAAAATGTAATTGATAGATTAAAATATGAACAGATTGACAATATCGATTTTTGGAATTTTGGTTTAAATATCCTGATGGAAAAAAGATTGAAGTTAAAGATAAAGCTGATACTATAACAAAAACAATTACAATGACCGATCCGGATAGTGGGGAACAAAAAGAAATAAAACAAACGATAGAAACTGGTGAAAGGTCAATTATTATTTGATTATGATTCAAAGGATTATTATTCGATAATGTTAATGCTTGAATATTAAATGGCCTTAACAAAGAATTTTTTCAAGTGATATTTTATATTCATCAACTATTTTATTATAAATATCATTATATGTTAAATGAAGTTCAGTTGTTGTTCCATTCTTTGATATCTTAATTGTGCTAATATCCTTTATAGGATTTATTTTTGCAACTGTTCCGCAGCATGAAACATCATCATCTATGAAAAATTGAATCTTAACGTCTGAATCTTGAACATCACAAAGAATGGCGATAATGTGAATTAATGATTCATAAGGTAAAATAATTAAACCAGATTGGTCAATTAAATTTATTATTGAATCATAATTATTAATTATTATATCACGGTAAATTTTCATTAATTCTGAATTAATGTCTATTTTATATGGCGCATTGCGACTGGAATCATAGATTCCTGGGTTCTCGATGTTTGATGAAAGAGGCGGGGGGTATGTTGGATAAGTGGGAATTTTAACGGGTTCTTTACCAGGTTCAGATAAAATGATTGGGTCTTCATTCTCATGGTTTTCTTCCTCCTTTTTCGGTAAGTCACGAGTTAATAAATTTGGTTGAGTTGCTGACCTTGTTAATTCGGGGCTAACATTAACTTTAACATTTTGAATAATTCGTGATTTATCATCATTTACGTTATAACCAACCGTAATCTCTGCTTTTGCGTTAGTGTTCTTTTGACTAGTGAAACGTCTTCTCATTTATAATTGAATAAAAAAAGAAAAATATATTTAAAGTTTTATTTAGTTGTTACGGTAATATCCCAAGGTTCATCATTGTTTGCTTATACTTTCTTTGTAACTGCACCAATTATGTTATTGATATTGCTTTGAGTTTCTTCCAGTCTTATTTTATCATTTACAATATCTTTAATCATTTCATTACATGCATTCTTAAAACCATCTGATTTTTCTAATTTACGTCTATCACTTTCTTTAATTAAATCAAAGTTATAACCTTGTTGAGAATAAAGTGGTTTCTTTATCAATTCCTTGAACGCTTCTGAAAGTGAAGATGAAGAAATTCTTGCCACTTGAATCGGTTTAAATTCTGCTTTCATTGCTTCTTTCTGTTCATTGAACACTGGATCGAATAAAGCAACTTTAAAGAATTTCTTAGCTGGAATTTCAGGTCTCAAATTTGCATATTGACCATCAAACTGATTAACATATCGTGGTAATCCATCCGGTCCCTCTTCAATAGCATTTAATTCTTCATTGAAATAAGAATATGGATTATGACGGTATGAATTAATTGGACCATTTTCACCTTCTCCAATGTATTGTTTAACAGCTTTTCCATTTTCATCAAATTGCATAGGATAACGTTCATTATATGCTTTACGTTTAGGATAATCAGATATAGTTAATTTGTAACCATTTATGACTTTAATATTACCTTGACCATCAGTAACGAAAACTTCATTTATACCATCAGGTTTTCCATTTGGACCCGTAATGTCTGCTTCATGTGCTTCCCAATTTGGACCTTGACGTTTGGCATATGCTTGAGCTTCTGGTAATGTTAAAACGTTTCTCATTTGTTTAACATTTTTTGAAGACCAGCAACAATATGAACTAATTCTTTCATTCCATCAGGAACTTTCATAGTTCTATTATATGGACCCTTTTTGTTTGTCCCTTGTTTTAATGGAACCTGTAGAGATTTGCTATTTCTGTCATGTTTAATTATAAATAAAAATAAAAATTAATTATAAAAAGTTAATCAAATTTAATGGAACCTTTATTTAAATCAACTATTATTTTTCCATGTTCTCCTAATTGTTGATATTGTGTGTAAAGTTCATTAATGCTCATTGGTAAATTCACTTGATAAAGCATAACGTTCAACTGTTGACGACTAAACCCACTGAAAATGAAAAGTGTTGATAGATTTGATTTAATGTTTGTGCTTAATGCTTTGAAGTATTGAACAGCCATAAAGAATGAACATTGAATGTGTCGACATTGAGTTAATAATTGATTAAAATATGATTTCTCATTAGTTATTAGTTTTGATTTCACTGCATCATCTAGAAAAATGAGTGAATGCAAAAATTCTCTATCAAAATTTGAAATAGAAAGTGTTTCAAATAATTCATCCCGTTGTTTATCAATAATTTTATCCTCTAATCCTTGCTTCTTGATTGTATTATATAATTCTTTATACATTAAAAAGTTTTTTAAATAATCTTCTGCTTCTTCTTGTGATAAATAAATAATTGGAATTTTGATTAAATGCTTTAAAGATTCAAATGTATCATCTGAAGGTGAACCTGAACGGTTGATATAAATTAACACATGTGAATGGGGGGTAGTGTTAGCAATAATGATAATTTGTTTTAATATCGTTAATGTTTTACCTTTATTTTGTTTACCAATTGCTGCAGTGATTGAATTTAAATAACATTCAGAATATGGAATTTTCATTAATTTTTCCTTAGATAGAGCATTTCTATTATCACTCAATGCTTCATTAATCATATCATCTACGTATGTATTATATACTCCTGCTAATTCTTCAGAATTTAAATCCATTTAATCAAAAATAAATTTTTAATTTTAAACATTTCTATTCATCAATATTTCATCATATGAACTTCTATACTGTGGTGGTGTACCTGTTGGATGATATTTCAAACCTTCATCCGGTGTCCATGTCCAATAGTAGTCCTAGTAAACCAAACCTGAGGAGGATTTGTCACCTTTGAACAGTAAGTGTCATTTTCACCCTGAATGATTGGATAAGCTTTCACTTGTACTGTAACTTGTGAGTTGAAAGTTTCTAATCCATCAAAGAATATACCCGCTCCATCACGTTGAACTGGAATAGTGCATAAGAATGAAGTTTGGTCTTTCCATGTTCTAGCTAATGGCGTGCCATTATCATCATTCAGTGGTCTAGTTAATGAGTCCTCGTATTCTTCCGTGCATTCATTCACTCCATCTAAATCAGAAGCTTGAAGCATACGTGTAAAGAATATGTCACCCACTGTGGTCATCGCTTGATCGGGGAAGTTTCTGGAATCTATAGTGACCTGAAGACCTCGAAGCATTGGATTTTCTAAAACTGTTCTTTGCATTGCATTCTTCGGAAATGTTAACACAACATCTGTAACATTATGAAGAGCGTATGAGAAATCTGAGCTAATACCTTCAGGAGTGATGCAACCTCCATTTAGTGAACGAACGTCAATATGTTGAGCTGGAATCATGAATGGATCTTCCTTACTGAATAAACGTGGTATTGCTTTAACTGATTCTTCAATTAAACCGTATCCTGGTGTAATGCATTTATCCTCTAAAACTTCCATCTTTGTGCATGAAATAATAACGTCATCAACTGTTGCGTCAGCAGATGTAGCGGCTAAGCTTGTAATTAATTTGGCAGGAAGTCCGATTTGTTGGAATTTGCGATCATATTTATAAACATGATTCATAATCTTTTCATAATTTTCATCAGTTATCTTTTCATAAACGTAATTTTGTAAATCAGCAACTCTTAACGGGTCAACCTGACAAAATACTAAAGTATCCCTGAAAACATAATATTTAAGAATGATATCACCAAATGATTTAGGATAATCATCGAACGCCTGAAATGCTAACAAATCATTTACCGGAATAATCATATCAAAAGTGATATCAACTTCTTCATTTGCTTTCTTGAAAACTTCTGAAGGGTCAATATATTTACCACATACTGAGTTATCATATTTTTGAACATTATTATATAACGAATGAACAAACTTTTTAACTTTCCTTTCTGATTTTGGTTTATATGTTGCAAATGCGAAAGATTCACGGGCGCAATCCATCTGAAGATAACCGGCATCACCTCTTTCGGTTTCTACTTCTAATTGTTTAAAGCTTTGATTTGATGATTTGTAACCAACGAATAAACGCATGCATTTAAAAGCGGCATCACATGTGAAAGCTTTATTTGAAACAAGAGTTGCTTTAACTTTGCGTTTAATATATGTGTCACCTAATTGATTCACATCATGAGCTGGGTTTGTAATTCTTAAATGAGTTTGTTTATCATCAAAATATGGAGTATCAGAGTCATAGCATGAACTTTCAAGTTCTCTATAATATCTTCTTCCGTCATTCTTTGCGAATATTTCATTTATCTTTTCGAATGAATGAAACACATTTCCATTAATCGGTTTAGTGTTTGGCACTAAATAGTTAGTCGTCATTTATTAATAAATAAAAAATCAAAATTAAAAGATGAAAATGAATTTTTTAATTTTAATGAAATAATCAACTATGGCTGCAGGATTTTAAGAAACTGTGGGATAAAGTAAAAAGAGGAGCGCATAAAGTTTGGGAAACAATGAAGAAAGGAGCAAATTGGATATTTAAGAATAAAGAAGCAATTAGTGACGTTGCTGAATCAATAACGCCAAAAGCCCCCAATAAGAGAAATATTAAATAAAGGAGAAAAAGTTTATCAAAGACTACAACCGATACTAAGATAAAAATAATATTTATTTATTTTTCCACTATTTACCTCCTATTTTATTAAGTATTCCTTCAGCAATTCCACCAATTGCGTTACCTGCTAGTGCTCCCATCGCCGGATTACCTGCTTTAGTACCTAATACTCCACCTATGATAGTTCCTGCCGTTTTCGCTACTGGTGCCAAAAAGTTTGCAATGGGTTTAATAATCTTTTGATGAACCCAACCCGCAGCTTTCTTAATTCCTTCCCATAATTTTTTAAAGAATCCTGCCGCCATTTCTGATTATTTCATTAAAATTAAAAAATATATTTCATCACTTATATTCTAATTTTTATTTAATGATAAATGAAACCGATTTTAAAAATAAATGAAACAGAGGAGGAAGAAATAAATGAAAGTGAAAATGTTCAACAAAAAATAAACGTTGTTAAACCAATTACTGAAATAAAAATTTTTTCATCTGTTGAAGAATTTAATGACTATTATACCAATAATAAAAAATTATTTGAAGAATTGACAACGTGTAAATTGAATAAAATGTTTAAAGTTGATGGATTCAAAATTTCAAAAATAAAAGGAGTGGTTAGTTTGAAATCTATTCCTCAATCAAGAATCACCTCATTAATGAAAATAGATGATTTAACAAAAAGAATAGAAATTATTGAAGAGCGAATAAATCAAATTATTGATTTCATAAATCATGACTCGTTGAGCCTGGGTCCTTAAAACCCAAGGCATAAAGTGCCCAGGACTTAAAGTCCATCACTGAGTTCAAGGTTATATTCATCAAATATTTCATTATTAAATGCAACTTCTGCTAGTTTATTTATTTTTTCAATACGATCATTTGAAAGTCTATCGTTTAATTTTTTCTGAAGTTTTTCATTTTCTAGTTCTGAAACTTTATTTGGATGATATGTAAATTCATGAAATTCTTTGGCCTCGGTTTTGATCATTAATTTACAAAGAACTTTTGTGGTTGGAATTCGTTTGAACCATTTATTAGTTATATTCGTTATATATTCAATATCTGGAATTAATTTCCAAATTTTTGCATTTTCAATTAATTTATTATCAAATGCAAAAGCAATGGGTTTAATATTAAACTTACCTTTATAATATAAACTTTCTACATAATCATCAAAATAAACGTCTACTTGTTTAACATTTTCAAGAATTGGTGAAAGAGCATCCATTAATTGATTGACGGTTACGAATCTTGATCCACTCATTTTATACAAATTAAAAAATAAAATAATAAACATAACTAAGTTTTAATTTTTCGTAAGAAGTTTAACCCATTCAGGATTTAAATGATGTTTAATTAATCGCGGAATATCTGACATCATCTATATATAGTTTCTTTTATAAAAGATAAAATAAATTATTTTAAAATTAATGTTAAATTTTTCGTAAGACATGAATTTTTAAAGTTTATTTTTTAAATTTTTTTATTTTTCACTTCATTATGTAAAGGGTTTGTGAAAATTTCTTACGATTCTGAAAATTTTTAAATCATGATTTATTCAAAAACGTAAGAATAAAAACCGTAAGAATCATACATTTATTTTATCAATTGTATGAAAATTACTTACAAAATCGGTCAATATTGTGTGAATTCTTACGTTTACAAAAAATAAATTATTCAAAAATGTAAGACATGAATTTTTAAAGTTTATTTTTTATTCATGAAAATAATTATTTCTAATTTCTTTTATTCTCTCGTACATACTAGATTTGAAGAATTCGGAACTTTTACCATAATCTCCTAAATGTTTTCTTATCCCTAACGTGTGCCAGTTATTATATGAAACTGAATAAACTTTATCTTTATCTTTACACCTTTCATCACTTCCAATATATTTATATCTCAGTTTTGATTTAGCATTTTCATATTCATTAACGTTTAATAATTCACAGTCTTCCTTTTTAAATTGATGTTTAAGATATTCAGGATTTAATACTCTACGTTTATATGCTCCTAACTTAGTTCTAAAGGTTTTTCTACAAAATTTAGGAATTCCATCCTCTTTAATGTCATCAATGATTTCCATTTCATTATTTTCAATTTCTTCTTCTCGTTTATGAGGTCTTTGATTATGACTCCATTGATTCCATGAAATTAAATATTCTTTATCATTATATTTATACCTCATTAGCTTATTTTGGCTTTCATATTCATTTAATAATTCACAATCTTCATTTTTAAATTGAAGTTTAACCCATTCAGGATTTAAATGATGTTTAATTAATCGCGGAATATCTGACATCATCTATATATAGTTTCTTTTATAAAAGATAAAAAAATAAATTATTTTAAAATTAATGTTAAATTTTTAATGATTTATAAATAAATATATTTTAATGCATCGTCTATATATAGATGTAACAAAAAAAGTCACTAAACCCTTCAACATATACTACTACAATTCTTGATAAAAAAAATGTTTTTTAAAAAGTTATAAGATACTGGATATGAAATAATTAACAAATATTTTATAAAAACAAATAATTAAAAATAGATAATATTACCATAATTCGATTTCATCAGAAGAACCATCGGATTTTTGGGTTTCTTCAGGCTGCTCATTACTTTCAGCTTCATTATTTTCGGGTTGTTCAACAGTTTCTTCTTTTACATCTTCTTTTGAAGAATTTTCTGGAATTTCTTGGACTTCTTCAGCAAAACAGAATTCATCTGTCAATAAAGTCAGATTTTCTGTATTAATAGGAAGATTTCCTATTGATGTAGGTGGCCATTGAATCTTTTCGTGATCTAATTTTCCAATTATTTCAATAACTGGATCTGGTAATGATTTTTGAAGTATTTCTGGATCAGCACAATTTAATATCATTGAGACTGACTTTCGAGGAGCCAAACCACGATTTAATAAATATTCAATCCAAATTGAAGCCAAACTGTTTCCTTGAGCCATTTTCTCAGCTAATTTCATGCCTACTGCAGCAGGAAAGTAACTCAAGAATTTGGATGTTTCTTGTATTAAATCTCCGACTTTTTTCATAAAATTCAATTTTAATGTTCCTCTGTTTTGATTTTTATTGAGCATAATGTCGATTAAAGCATCTACTCCAAATGATGCTATAATATTTGGTTGGAAAAATTCAAAAGGATCCTCATTTTTAGTTAAATAGCCGATAATTGACGTGTGTAGATCATTTTTATATCGAATGATAGCAGTAAGTTGTGGTAACCAGTAATTTTCTTGAAGCCATTTTAATGCTTCCTGTGCAGCAAAACAAGCAAAATCAAATGACGGGAGTTTTCCGTGTGTTGCTGAGTGTCTTATCTGTGTTATGTAGTCTGGAATACCTAAACTTGATCCAATCGATGAAATAGAGTTTGATGGATGCATTTGTTTGAAAGGTTCAACAACTCCATTAATAAAGCGTATAATTGACAATGAAAGACCAAGAACATTTGGATCTTGGTACATATTTTGTTGTAATGATGCTGTTACTTCAACAGCAGTCGGAATTGGTAATCTAGCAGACCAAGCTGAAACTTTTGCAACACCTTGCAGAATTGAAGCTTGGTTTCCGCTATATAGAAGATTATAGACATCCTCCCACTCATTCCAGTTTTGCCATGCTACTGCTTTTTCGAAGGAGAACATTTTTATACAGGCGTGTATTGTAAATTTCACCATATCAACACCTCAATAAGGTCTTAATTTTAAGTTAAAAGAGCAAGATATTTGTCTCAAGTAGTCCAAACAAAAGTAATACCCACTTCGTCCTTTCTCAAGTTGCTGATTAGTTTCTTGGATAATTTCAATCGAATTTTCAGATTGTTTACTAATAAACCATTTGGATAATCTGTTCGGATGCAGAAGTTTTCCACTTAGATATTTACTTATTATGATAAATAATAATAAAATATTTTTATATTAATAAATATACAACGTATTTCTTATGGGATCAGAGTTTCTATAAATAATTATGACATAGAATTCACCCCAAATCAAATAATAAAAATTTAATCACATCAAAATCAATGATTTCTAGGTTTTTATACATAAAAAAGGAATAAATGTGAAAATCTCCAAATTATATCAAATATTTGTTTTCCAAATTTTTTTCGTTTTTGAGTTTTTCATGTGAAAAATCTAATTTTTAAGGGTGCGCTGTAGTCTGTAAGTAAACTTCAGAATTTTTTTTGACATGATTTTTTTTTCTAGTTCGAGACCTATTTTGGTACCTTCGAACTTGAAGATTTTTCGCAAAAAATGAAACTTCATCGATTTCATTTATAAGCCAAGAGCAGCAAATCTATACAGAATCACTACGAAGATTTTGGTTTTTTCTTCAAGTTCCAAAATAAAATCAGCCGTTACAACAAATACATATCAAATATTCGGTAAAGAAGACTGCAAAATGCTTCACGTATTGAATATACAGCAGCTTTTTATGTTTATTTAAATTACGAACTACAATCTAATATATTATTTTCCGTTACTTCTTCTATTTTTCAAATATCACACTTCAGATGAATAAAAACTTAGTTTTAAATATACCTTACTCAATATAATTCACTAATTTTTCAAAATTTATATAAAATAATTTTATTTCATATACATATCCTAATTATATTATAAACTTCATATATTGTAAACATAGATATTTTCAAGATCAAATCAAGCCTTAAACACAGCATATCTTATTAAAATTTTTTGATAGGTAGGAATCTAATAGTTTGTATGCATATTACAAGCTTTAGAAATATCTATTTCGCCCAATGAAATTTATATATCTCATAATAACCCCTCCAAAACTCTATTTACAAGAAGATTTACTAATTTTTGAGAAAATTTATTTTAGCTTGATTTATAGCAATACATGAACAACTCTGCATCCATAAATCAAATATTATTGAATTTCAGGGAAGGAACCGTAATTATAAAATATGACCATTAATTAGTCATTAGTTTGGGAAAACTTTGTTATCCCAAGCATTTAGATTGATAAATAATTCTAATAATATAATTTAAATTCGAAAATAATTTCGCCGTTTATAATCGTAGAAAAAATAAAAAAAATCCAAAAAATCTTAAAATTTCAAAATACCATGGTTTTTAGAGGATTTTCGCGAAAAACGAAATCATAAATACTCCTCATAATATAATGGTTTATTATCTTTCATCAACTCCAAAAAATGTTCAGCAGATATCGAGAAAAAGTACTTTTCAAATTGAGACCGTCAAAAAAATTCTGAAGTTTACTTACAGACTACAGCGCACCCTTAAGCCGAATATTTGTTTTTTTGAATTTTTTTTTGGAAAATTTGATATTACAATATAACAATGAATGCTTTGTGGTTGTTTTATATATCCAATGTGATGATGAAAGGAAGGGAGGAAATCAAAAAAAATTTTAAATTACAAATATCAACTTCAAAATCATATTTTATACCAAAATATGAAGCATAATATGCTAACCCATGATCTAGTGTAGTAAAAAATTCTACTAAAAAGAGTATAAATCAAGTTTTTATTATATATCCAGGTAAAAGTTGTAGAAAATTCTTTAATTTTGCGTAGTACGCTTAGAAAATAGGATTCTAGCTGTATTTTAAAGCATTTGTGAAATTAGAATTTCCAATATTGTACATTAGACGTGTTTTTTTTTAAAATGTGACCTTTTTTTTGTGAATAGTATATTTTCATGATAACATAGAGATCAACTTCATGAATTAGATCATCTTATCATGAATTCGAAGAATTTTAATTGCCTGATTGAAAATAAAGAATCGAAATAAAGATTCAAAGTATTTTAAACTAGGTGGAATAAAGACATTTGCTTGTATGACGGGCGTCCATTCTAGAAATCATATAGCAAAGAGTGTATTCAAGTTGAACTATTGAAAGAAATGAAAAAAATGTCAATTTTTATCAAAAAATGGAAAAACAATTAGCTGAACTCTCTGTTTATATATTAATTATTTTCCTTATTTTAGGATTTATCATGGCAATTCTAATGCGCTTCGGAGACGACACAACATTGTTTGATTTAACGCAATTACCAAAGAATAATCCAAAAAAGCTTAATTATTATGTTCAACCAGCTAAAAATCCAAACGAAAACGTACCTTTCAAAACAATTTTCGATAAGCCGCAAGTTTATGTTAGTTTCATTGTTCCAGCATACAATGAAGAAAAGCGCCTTCCAAAAATGCTTGAAGAGACAATTGAATATCTAGAACAGCGCCGCTACAAAGATAACAACTTTACATGGGAAATTGTTGTCGTCAATGATGGCTCCAAAGATAGAACAGCTCACGTTGTTTTGGAATATGCTGAAAGATATTCTAATATTTTCCTTCTCAATCAGCCACATAACATGGGCAAAGGTGCTGCAATCCAAGCAGGTTGTCTTCATGCAAGAGGACAGCTTGTTTTAATGGTCGATGCTGATGGAGCTACAAAGATAAGCGATTTCGGACTTCTTGAAAATGAAATAAAGAAACTAATGAAAAATAATAAAGAAGCCATCGTTGTTGGCTCTAGAACTCTTAATGAAGATAAATCAAAAGTTCATCGTACTTTTATTCGCAAAATACTTGGACTCGGCATGCATATTCTCATTGTTATTAGCGGTGTACATGGAATTAAAGATACACAATGCGGTTTCAAGCTATTTACAAGAGATGCCTGTAAAATGCTTTTCATGAACCAACATGTTCAAAGATGGTGCTTCGATCCTGAACTTCTCGTTATTGCAAGGCGCCGTAAAATGAAAGTTTCCGAAATCAGCGTCGAATGGAACGAAATTGAAGGTAGTAAGATGAAAATATCCGGAATGATCAAGATGGCTATCGATCTTCTAAGGATAGCCGTATTTTACCGCTTGAATATCTGGACAATTCGCGATAGAAAATTTTAATTTCTTATATTAAACTAGTTTGTATTGATTTACTTCCGAAAATGATTTTTATTTAAGCTTAATATTTCGTTAGTTATATTTTCAATTTCTCAAATTTTTCATTTCGAAAAAAATTTCTTTTTTTACAATTAAAAATGAGCTAAAACTAACTTAAAAGAAATTTATATTTCAATTAACATAAAAATAACTGATGAAGTTGAAAAAGATAAGAATTGAAGCGTAATTTTCAATTCTTGTTTGGATAAATATTCATTCCTGCAAAGAGGGATAATGCTGCATTCTTGTTTGGTTGGACAGGAGCTGTCATAGGCCTTGTTTCTGGAGATGAAATCATCTGATTGATAACAGCTTCTCCGACAGGCTTTTTCATGAATCTTGCTGGGCCCTTAGGTTTCTTCTTGAACAAAGATTGCTTTTTCGGACCGCAAAATTCGAGTAAATGTGGGGCTTCTTGATTTTGCTGTTGTTCTACGTGTTCTGGCTCAGGTTCTGGATCTGGAGTAGGCGATTGCTGTTGTTGATCTTGGCTATGAAGATTTTCGAGAGATTCTGACTGAGATGTGTGAAGTGGTTTTGCGAATTTCTTAAAACCTGGCTGTTTCTTTTCGGATTTCGGCTTTGGTTGTGGTGCTGGTTTTTGTTCTGTTGGTTGCAGTATAGATTGAGGCTGTTGTGAAATTTCTTGTTGTGGAACGTAGTGTATTTGAACAGGAGGCTCAGAAGCTGGTGCTTGCTGAATAGGAAGCTGAGGATATGGCTGTGGATTTCCGATAGGCCTTGCAAAGCCTGGTTTTCTTAAATGTGGTGGCTCGCCTTCGCCAGCCCAAAGTTTTCGTTCGTATTTATCGCGAATAAAGCGTTCCATATTATATCTATCTGTCGGTAGAGGTCTCATAAAATCGGCAGGAAGGTTAGCTTCCCAATATTCGTTTGCAACTTTGTTTCCAACGCGTTTCATAACTTTTGCTTGTTGCGGTGTCCATCCATCGAGCGTGCAAGATCTAACTAAAGTGATATGTGTACCTAATGCACGGTGAATTCCACTGCAATTGTAGCAAATGAAGATACCGAGAGTAGAACTTGCCCATTTCGAAGGCTCACGTTGACAATCGGCACAGATGTTATTACCCGGTTGCTGAACTAACTGTTTTACTAGTTGTAACGCTTCAGGTGTTTGATTAGACATTCAATTGTAAGTTGAGATTTTGACAGTAGATTATGATGTCAGATTTCGAATAAGAATGATTAATTACACTGTTTTTCTTTAGTAAACGATTTCAATACTTCTATTTCTTTTAAACATTTAATAAAATTTAAATTACCCATCATTTTTTTTTGAATTTCAGAAATCTGTACTCAATTGAAACTCGTCAATCAATAAATTATTTTTATGTAAGAAACAGATACATTTTCAACCAAATTAGAGTTTTCAATCATGATCAACATTTTGGCTCGGGTCCAGACTGTGGGCCTGATTCTGTGAGATCTCATTATTGAAAAGACTATATAGCACACATACAAGAAATATCAAACATATTGATTAAGAATTTCAATCCTTAAACTTCATAAAATTAATCCATTGAAAAGCAGGTTTATCTGAACAATTACTCATTTATACTCTACTAAGAGGCTATTAGCAATAATGACACCATACCAGTCTAGATCATGAATAAACTAGACAGTAATTATATTAATCAGATTCAATAAAATCGTAAAGATGTAACATTCACCTAACAAACATGTAGTTCGGGCTAAGGATTATACGATCTATTAAGAAGATAGCCGGTTACAAGGATAACTAGCTGCATTGGATATAAAAAATAAAAGTGCACGTTTAAAAATTACATATGGAGTCAATCTCCACGCTCTTTTCAAACATCCAGGTTGCCTCTGATGAGTGCAAATCACTCATTGGTGAAGCACAGCGTGACCAAATTAATTTACTTAAGAAAACAGTCGAATCATTAAGATCTCAGATTCAGGATAGAGATAATAAAATCCAGTTCCTTCAATCAGTTATTCTTTCTGTTGAAAGCCGTATAAATGATGAAGTAGAAAAGCAAAAATCATCGATTTCTCTAAACCCTCCAGAAAATGAAAAATTAGAAGAAATTTTGGATGATAGAGATGTTAGAAATAAACTCGACTTACTTGTTAATTACTTACAAGAAAAGAAGCAACAAGTACCAGCTTCTCCAACATCTCCAAGAAGATCATTTGGTGCTTTTTCAAAGAACGATCCAAATGCCGATGTCGTTAAAAGATTAAGACATCAGTTGATAGGTCATGTAGACTTTCTTACAAGGCTTGTTGATTCTCCAGAATATCAACAATTGTTTTTGATTTCTGATTCAACTGGAAGAATATTCCTCCAAGAATCTACAAAGAATCAACTCTTAGAGCAAGCTCGTAGAACCACAGAATTACTTTATGATGTCTCCAAAGACGTACCAAAAGATACTGATCTCGCTAACATTAACGAAGTAATGTCTCAGAAGATTGATTTGGAACACAGGACAGAAAATCTCAAGCATTTCATTAAGTCAAATGCTCTTACACACCAAGAAGTTTGCGATTTATTACTTCAAGAAACATTCATCACTTCTTTACTCGCAAAAACAGTTTCTGGTTATCAGAAGAAGCTCAAACAGGCCGAAAGCATCACCCAAGTACCACAGTCACCAACATCTCCATCAGACTCCTTTGATAGAAAGGCCAGAAGAATTATGCAGCTCATTAACGAAGCTCTTGGAGAAGAAGAGACATACTCTAGAGATACTTTCTTCGCAGGTGTTCAGAAGATGGCTCAAGACTATATCTCTGCAAGAGAAGTTATCGGAGACAACAAACCACAAAAATTCACTGAATACGCTGAAAAACAAACAAAGATTCTCACAGAACTTTCAAAGAGTGTCAAAGAACTCAATGAACGCAGCCGTTCCAATTCATCAATTAATAATTCCCAACAACAAACTCAACAGCAGATGCAAAACCAACAACAACAACAGCAACAATACCAGTATCAATCACAATCTTCTGTCAGCTCAAATGGCTTGAACTGGACGATGTGGGCAAGAAGAATTTACGCTGGTCTTCTTGGCCTCGATGCTCAGCCATCAAGTGAAAGAGAGATGCAGATTGTTATAGAAGAAAGTGCACTCACATCTGTTGGTGGAAGAAGTTTGCAAGTTAGACTTGAAAGCCTTCGCAACCAAAAGAGATTGATGAAATTGCCAGATTGCCCAAGAAAAGGAAATGCTTCCTTTAAGACAATTCTTGCTGTTGCCATTAGCTTGAAGAGAATGGAAAGATGTAGAGATTATCTCGGAAGAAGAGAATTTGATTATTTTTAAAAATGTAATAAAGTATTTATTTTAAAGAACTATATATACAATTATTTTCACCAAGAGTACTAATGTGATATAAAAAATCTCAATAAGCCTAATTAGACCAACAAAATCTTGGATTTTGAAAATTTAGATGCACGAATCTAGATATAATGTCTGATGAATTTACACTACAGTATATGAGCTATTTAGAAATGATAATGAAATACATCAATCCAAAAAATTACGTTATTTATAAATAAAAAATATGAGTGATAGTGCAAGAAAGTTAGAAAATTTAAACCCTCTTGATGATGTTCTGAAGCTAAATGTACTTACACAAGATGAACAACAGATGGTACAAATTGTTAGGAAACATTACTTCGAAAATGGTTTAATTACTAAACAATTGGATTCAGATATTAATACAGTCATGAGAAATCTTAATAACGTTGAAATACTTTGTCAAGGAGATCCTGCTTATGAGCGTGATTTAACAAATCAATTAAATGAAGCAAATGCAAATCTAAAATCTTTGCAATCACGTATAGGACCATATGAAGATCTTGTTAAAATACTAGCAAACACACGAAAAGAAAGCGAACGATTAACAACAGAACTTCAAAATGAAGAAGCAGCACTTCATAAAATTCAGGAAAGTACGGAAGCATATCAAAAGGAACTTGATAAACAACAAAAAGAGCTTAAGAAACTCAATGAAAGCAAAGAATTCAAGAATTCAGTTCACAAACACTTGAAGAAGAACCTTCAAGCAAAATTACAAATGATTCAACGTCTTAAACTTACAATGGAAGATTTAGAGAACAAGCTTAACTCTGATGGACAAGATTTACGTCTTGAACAACAAAGAAAACAGCAGCAAATTGACAAATTAACTTTAAATCAAGCGAGATTGAAACAACAGCTTCAAGATACGAACCAAAGATTGGAAGGAGAGAAGTCCAAATTCGATACCCAAGTAGCGGATTGGCGTGAAAGAACAAGACAAGCTACTCAACGTCGAAATGATGTTTATGAAACATTCCAAAAAGGTGAAATGGAGACAAAACTGCTTCAAGGACAATTGCAGCGCCATAATGAAAAATACAAACTCATTTCCAAGCGTACAGATGCCGTAAAACGCGAACTTGAACAAACAAAAGAAGAAATTGAAACAACAAAACAAAAAATACAAGAATACGCAAGTGTCCCCGAGAGCCATCTCGCTACAGTTCGTCAATTGACAGCCGAAAATCAGGCCCTTCAAGTTGAAATCGACCAATTAACAAAAGATGAAGCGGAAGCACGAGAACAAGCACAAAAATTACACGCGGAATTTTCAGAACTCGAAGGAATGGACGCCCAAGCAAGAAGAGAGAAGATGGAGAGGCAACAGAAGAACTTGAGAGACTCCTTGGAAATGATAGACGCCGCTGTAACAGCTGCTGAATCTTCTTACACTTGTTTCGAATGTTTGAAACCAGTGAAAGGTCCAATGACGTTCGTCCCATGCGGACACTCTATATGCAGAAGCCATGGAAAGCATACAGATGATATGCTCATATGCCCTGAATGCAAACAACAGTGTGAAACAGTTTTTGCAAATACAACTATACCTGATTTGTTATCAAAACTGCAGTTTTTGCATTCTTTGGTATCTGCTACTGTTGAGAATTAATATTTATCATTGTTTTGTTGTATGTATGTAAAAAATATTATTTGTAAATCTAATTTAAATAAAAATAATTATTAATTATCAAGAAATCAATAGGCATCCCTGAACAAACATTTCAATCTTACTTACAATTGAAATCAATCTCAAAATTAAAAAATCATCCCAAAAATCTTCATTATTATCATGTTTTATCTCACATATGGTTTAACAATATGATAACTGAATATTGTCAAGTATTCTTGGCCGATAAATTATGTCTATGAATGCATTATATACAATATTACTTTAAATGACGATAGTTATAATTTGGTCGCATTTGATCCTTGATTGAATTCTTTGTAATAGGACATTAATTTTAAGATAAATAAAAATTATAGGTTCTGTTTAGTATAATTTTGTGATTTATTTGAAAATTTAATTGTTTTGTCTTCAAAATCTTTTGAATGGGTCGTAAGCTGAAATATCATGAACAAAAGCTTCTCAAGAAAACAAATCTATACCACTGGAAAGGTGAAAACAACCTCCGTTCTGGACAAGTAGTTGGCATTTATTGCCTTGATAATTCAGAGGAATATCATCAATATAACAGATTAGTTGGTAAGATCCAGCGTTTTACAAACACACTCAGACAAATGGGACCAGAAGATAAAGTCCGTATTGATTTAACAAAGCAATTTGTCGATCGCGTTTATAAACTCGGAATTATCGAAACTCCACAATTATCTGAATGCGAAAAAATCAATGTTGTCGCTATTTGCAAGCGTAGACTACCTGTTATTATGGTTAATTTGAAGTTTTGCCAAAGAATTAGCGAAGCTGACAAATTAGTTCGCCAAGGACATGTTAGAATCGGTCCTGATGTTGTAACTAATCCAGCTACATTAGTTTCTAAGGAAATGGAGGATTATATTAACTGGGCTCACGGATCTAAGATTGAAGCTCACGTTAAGAAGTTCAACCAGCAATATGATGATTTCGACAATCTTGAATAGAATGAATAGAGTTATACAGTTTCTTTTTTTCTTCTTATTTTTATAGAGTAAAACTTATTAATATTTTTAAAATGTAACCGTACGAACTAATATATCTTTCCTTACACATCGCATGTTTCTGCCAAAAATGGTGAATTGTATTATGAACATTAATTTTGATACAAATAATTGGAAATATGAATACATAAACATCCTAATAATCTTTAAATTTTCTTAGCATTTTGTGTCTAAATATACTTTTCAAAAAATCAAATGATTTCGAATACAATTTAAAAAATCATTACAAATCTATGAAAGATATTGAACATATGAGCAAGCATTAATTAAATTTCAGCCCATATGTTTAAGTGAGAAGGTGTAATAGATATAAAAATAAGTTCGAATCAATAATTTATTTCGAATTTGAAATATATCATTATTATCTACAGATACAAACGATTAAACATGATGATTAAAGAGTTATTAAGACAAATTTTAATCATTAATTTACATAAAATTCTAAGAAAAAGAATATAAAATAAAAAATATATATATTAATGGAACAATGAAGGAGCAGGAGCCGTAGTAGTATTAGAAGGTCTCAACTCGAAGTTAAGTTCGTCTTCAGGAACACCTGCCGCAGCCATTTTCGCGCGGAAAACTTGAATCAAGTCATTGTGTTCTTTGGTAGACTTTGCAAGTTCGTATTCGAGGTTATCGATTACAGCGTTCTTTGCGCGCAAAAGATCTGCGACCTGCTCTGCAATTGCTTGAACCTGGTCTTGTGGAATCTCCGAAGTTTCGATCATTTCTTCTAAAGAACCTTCTTTCTTCTTTAAAACTTCTCCGAGTGTTTCTACGCGCTTCTCGAGAAGGAGGGCTCTGAACTCTGTCTTCTGCTTGACATCGTGTACTGATGCTTCGAATTTTTCGAGTAGTTGTTCCTTTTCTTGTTCCATCTTCTTGAACTTGGCAAGTTTGACGCTGTGCTGGTGCTTGAGAGAATCTATTTCTGCAGTAAGGCTTTCTATCATGTTCTTCGAGTTTTGAAGGGCCATTTTGTCGGAATCATATGTTGATAAGATTTTATGAAGATTTCCGTTTTCTTCGCGCTGGACATGAAGTTCTTTGTTTAGGTCGTTGATTTCTTTATCGTATTTCTTCTTTCTCTGTTCGTAATCGCGTAATCTGGCTTGAATGGCTTCGTATTCCGCACTATATTGAGCAATGTATGAAAGATGGTCTTGTGTAATCTTGTTGTAGAAGTTCCTCATCTCTTGGAATGCCTTCTTGTGACTTTTGATTAAACGGTTAATATGATGATCTTTTCTCTCTTGAATTTCATGGAGTTCATTGATTCTCTGAAGATTATAATCTTCGTAAAGGGCTTCCATGTTCTCATTTTGCTTTCTTTCGATTTCTTCGAACTGTTTTTCGTATTGTTCTTTGAAACGTGCGTTTAGGTTTTTAGCATCTTCCTTATGGGTAGCAACTTGGCCAGAATGGTTGGACTGATTGTTCATGAACTCATCCATTAACCTAAGGGCTTCGGCGTTTGCACGCTTCATTGCTTCTTGATGTTCATTTGCCTGGGCTTTTTCTGCGCTATCATGATCTTCCTCTATCTTATGGAGATCATTAGCGTGAGTATGAAGAAGATGCTTGACTTTTTGCTTATGAACTTGAATTTCTGTTTTTGTTTTTTCTTCAATTTCTTCGGCTTCTCTCTGAAGAATCTTGATTTCGAGTTGGAGTTGCTGCTTCTTCTCTTTGAGAATTAACATATTGTTTCTAATCTGTTGAGATTCAACAATATGGAAAGCACGTTCTCTACGAATTGGAACTGAAGCATCCTTAGTATCCTGGAGCTCCTTCTCCTTAGCAGCAAGTTCTTCTTGTGCTTTCTGACTCTTATCTTGCAAGTCTTGGAGCTGATTGCCCTTGCCTGCTTTAGACATTTAAAATAACGATTTTTTTTGCTCCCTCTCTAGCTAAATAAGTTTATTTAATTCATGTTTTTAATAAGAAATTTAATTAACCATGAGCTTTACTTCTATGTTATTAATGCAAATTGATTATACAATAGACTTTTTAGATCAATCTTTTTCAATTTATGTTGAATTTCATTTTAATTTCTACCCTTGATAGTGTACATGTTTTTGAAGATATTATATCCTCAATAAGTTCAGCGGAAATGTTGTTGAGATGAATAACATTTTGCAAAATATCATTGTTCATCCAATTTAGCCTAACTCATTACCCTTACATAAAGGATCCGATTTATCATAATTCTGAAAAAGATTATATAAAATTTAATCATTGATTTTAGCTTCCATGTCAATGAAAAAATGCATTGACTACTCTCTATTGAGCATTATTTTCTTAAATATCACCAACAAAACAAAGATTGAGCGAAATTCAATTAAAATGTATCAAAAGAAAAAGGTACAAATAGCTTATGAAAGAGAGAATCAATTAACTTTCATTAGTATTATATTTTTATGAACAATGGAAGGAAATATGGTGCTAATAAAAATGTCAATGTAATAATGTGATATTTGATTTTAGTCTAACTAAATATAGTTCCAATAGGCATCAACTTTTTGAATGGAGTTAACCTTTGCATACAAATATCACCTGATGAAGTTTTTATATGAGAAATTTGAGCAATTTTTATGTAACAAGTCCCTTTCAATTTATCAACGAATTTTAGCAAAAACACTAAAATATTGATGCTTGTTATCATTAAAATTTATGATGAATTTTTTTACAACCGTTAACTATCTTCAGACGTTTGAAAAAAATGATTCGAAGTTCAAAAATGTATGTATTTATTAGCTTATTAACAACTGCACAAGCAAAGCAGCAGTTACGATTAACAGACTATATACCCTCGACAAAAGCTAATATAACTGTTAACTTCGGTTCATTACGACTAAAATACGCGCCAACATTATTCCAGATCACAAATTCTATGCAAGCGCAACAAATAAATCTTCGTAACATTCTATCAACACATTCATTCTCACATTTCCTTCACCAGAGTACATTTCGTGCTAACACAGCCATTCAAATTTCAAAATCTAGATTTGCTGACTATTTAAAGTCACCGATATCAATTAATTCAGCCGATAATCTGTATTTATCAAACACTGAATATAAGGATTATAACCCAAGTTCAACAGTTCTTCCGATGTCTAGATCTAAAAACGCATACACAAATGCATCAATTACATACTGCTCCTTTGTCAGATGCACAGCTCCAAGAACCATACAAAACTCACATTATTATGGCGGCGATATATGCGGTGGCGCTGTTTATATTGATGCAGCTTCCTACGTTTCTGTTTCTGTTTGCCAATTTGTTGATTGCGCAGCCACTAGTATTGGCGGATCCATTTACTGCAATGATATCTCTGGAACAATTACTTTAACAGAATGTAAATTTTATAATTCATCTGCTTTAATTGGAGCAGCAATTGGTATCATTAATAGTCAAACAGGTCTAGTTGGAGAATGCCATATATCTTTTAACCTCTTTGAAGGTTGCAAAGCACTCGTTATTCAAAGCTCAGAAATAATGGCCAACAACTACAAATCTATTGTTCACATTTACCACTTATCAAAATTCTCAATAACAAATAGCGGATTTACTCAAAATGGACCAAGTGCCTCAAATACTACTTTATCTTTATATGGAGAACTATCTCTTTATGGAGGAGTATGCTCTGCAAGTAATTTATGCTTTTACGACAGAAATTCATACACTTTAAAGACTAATACTTTGATTTATTATTATTCAAAAATAGCCGGCACAAATGACCTCACATACTCATCATTATCAATAAATACTATTGATTCCAGCAATTATTTAGTAATTAAGAACATTAAGGTTCAAACACTTATTCAAGTATCAGAAGCTGGAACAAACTGTCAACTTAGCGCAGTTAATACTCCTGTTCCAACAATACTACCAACAAGGACTCCTAAGACTCCAACGCCATCCGCTCCTATTCCAGAACAAACGCCTACACCAATAATTATTACACCAGATCCATCTGCAACCACACCACCACCAACAGAGGCAACTAACAACGCCAAGGCAACATTGTCCAAGAAAGCCAAACTTGGAATCGGAATCGGAATTCCGGCCTTCATATTGTTAATAGTCCTTATTATTCTCATCATTTGGTGCGTCACTAGAGACACAAGAACTGCTTTCAAGCCAAATGAAGAAGAAGTTGACGACGAATTAGCTTTCAAGAATGTTTAATTTATTTATCTTTATTTATTTTGATGTAAACAAATATTATTTATTAAACGAATGATGTATGACTAAAAAATTCTAACCTAATAACCTTTCGGATGCTTATTGAAAAATTTTCCATCGACAATCATAAACTTTCAATTCTAAAAATATCATAATTAGTTTTCATGAATTTGAATTTATGAGAACATAGGTCAAATCTTAGTAATTAGAAAAAATCTTCACCAACCAATATTCAATTTGAATTTCTAACTTCTTAATTTAAACATGAACAAAATATTCAGGATTTATTGAATAGAACACATGTTTTCAGGAGAAAAATCAATTCAATCAAAAATTATTTTGAAATTCCAGGGGCTGAAGTATATAGTGAAAAACAAGGAATGATTAAAGGGATAGTATATCAATAATTTACAAACAAAAAAATATTAAAAGAAATATCAAAAATATAAATAGGTAAAAACTCACTCATCATTAACCATGGAGAGAATTCTGCTTCTTTTATCACATGCACAGCAGAATTTCTGTAATTTCTCGGGATAATTTTCTTGGGCTTTTAATATATGGTCATACGTGGTAATATTGTTGGCTTGGAAATAAATATGGTATGCAATTAGAATACCAAGTGGAATTGTTAAAGCCAAATCGATTAAAAGTGTAAATCCATACAAAACCCAAAATTTTGTTTTGGTAATGTTCGTTGAGTAATATTTGGAAAGTTTTTCAATATATATGTTCTTATATGATTTATAATTTTTCGAAATTATGCCAATTGCACAGCAACTCATTAGACCTGATGAGATAAAGCATAAAATACCGTAGTAAAACATGTTATAATTGCAGGTTGTAACGCAATTATTGATGAATGGACAATGATGATCAAATCCAACACGGCATTTATTGCATTGCCTACAATGTTTTGCATTATTTGGTACATATGCATTGCAGTACTTGCAGAAATGACTTTGCTCTCGCGTTAATTTGATAGAATAAGGATGTGTTTCTAATGTGACGAAAACAAAAAGAACTATGCCTATTATGTAAATCACGCAGAAAGGTATTGAAAAGAAGTAGCTGCAATGTACCTGAGTGCATGGATGAACAAAACACCAAAACATAATCATTGGCGCTGCTGTTAAAAACCATGCAAACACTTGCTGTACATCAAGAGGCCATGACAATCCATTCTTCCTATGGAAGTCACTAAATATCTCTTCTGAAAAAGCCTCTGTCAAAACTCTAAAAAAATATTGCAAAAATTCGTTTCATAATTTTTCAGGAAAATGTAAAATCTTTAAATTACAAATATTAAACACCCCATATAAAACTACCATATTATTTAATAGTCATGTTCAAAAAAGTGACCATTTTGAAAAAAATCAGCATATGGACTATAAAGAAAGCGATACAGAGAAACAAAATAAGTTAGATAGCGATCCAGATGACAAAACAGACTCAGATATGCATGATTTCAAATATTATAAAGATTTATTTTCAAATTATATTGAAGATTCAGATCAAAACAGATATATAAACGCACTAGATGCAATTATACATCTCGTAAATTCGAATGTTGATGAAGCAATGGATATAATTTTTGAAATCGAAATCATCAGGATTATATTAGAACATTTTACATTTGAATTCCCAGATATTGTAATAAAATCCCTTTTAGTCTTTAATGAAATAGCTAGCAATGAAAAATACAGTCAACAATTATGGGTTCAAGATTTTTTCACTTATATAGCTCAATGGTTTGAAATTACAAATGACCTCTATATTTACTCATTAATCTTTGACTTAATTTCTACTCTTATTAAGAAATCAAAACAAAATTATTGTATGCTTTTAAATACAACATTTGTAGCTGTTTTTGGTACAAAACTAAATCAGATTCCACCTCCTACTGAAGCTACTAAGCATTTGCATGATTTTTACATCAGTTTATATCAATTTTACAAATATCTTTACAGATATAAAAAAATTAGACTTCCAGATCCATATTTTAGAGATATACCTACAGTTTTATTTGCAATTCTTCCATTTGCTCCTTTAGAATTGGTTGCATACATATTGAATCCAATGATGACAATGATTGAGAAGCACAGAGCAACATTAGGCTATCTTTTTATACGACCAAAACATTTTGAAGTTCTTTGCAAATTGCTAGAAAGCATGCATCAATTTAAAGATGAAAATGAAGAATTTTTTAATTTTGCAGAAGAAATTTCTAGAGAGTTATGTGTAATTTTACAGTTTATATTTGATACAAACCAAGATGATGATGTTAATCTATCAATTGACGATTTAATTGATTATAATCTTTATGAAATATTAAAACAATCAATAGAGATATTTCCAAGCATCACTAGTCAAATATTAGAAATAATAGGTGACTTGGTTGCTTTAAAAAGAATTCCAAGTCCTGAAATTCCGATGTATTTCATTTCTCTTGCAGATTCAAACTTAAACATTGACCAAAAGACATCCTTTGCATTTCTCTTCTTTGCATGCGCTCAGAATCTTGGTAGTCAGTTCTGTGAGTTTGTTTATGAAAATCTGGACATGATAGATGGAATTTTGGAGATATTATATACCCAAGAAAAGAATTGCGTATACAACATTATGAATGGAATCATTTATCTTGTTGATACAGCAACAAAATTGGGATTTGACCTTGAAATTTTTCAGAATAAGCTAGAAGAACAAGATATTACAGACGACTTCATTGATAATACACAAGAAATGTATGACGAGGATGATGATATATACGAAACTTGTGAAAGGTTCCTCAAAATGTATGAAACTGGAGACGCTTCAATTGATGATGAATTTGATGAAAATGATATACCTGCCGAAGGATTTGTTTTTTCCATTAATGATAGTAAATAGAGTGTTTGATTAAAATTTTATGTCACTTTTTATTAAAAACGTTCATTTTTCAGAAATTTCTTTTACAATTTTTTTCCCCTTATTTTTTTGTTTTTGTTTTTTATACATGTCTTCTAATCTTACACAAGTCATAGCTCAAATACAAGAAGAATTTAACAAAAGGCTTGATGATTTAGAACTTGGTTTAAGCAGCATCACTGAATCAATTTCAGAAGTCGATAATGCTCAAATCAATAAGGATGAAATCAGTAAAAAAATAGAATCTTATTTCCCAGAAACATTCTCTGATGAACCATCAAAGGCAATTGATGAAGTTCTCACTGCGATCAAATTTTCATTAGCTACAAAATCAAATACAAAGAAACTTATTGAAAAAGCAAACCGTCAGTATGTCGATCTAGGTTTTCAACGCGCTTCTACAGAACTTTCAGCTTCTCTAAAACAAATGGTTACACAAGAAGAACAATCCATTGAGGAAGAAATAACAAGACTCGAGCAAAAGATTGATAAGTTACATGACCAAATGTACGAATCTTTCAAAGATTTACGATGCTACATTGATGAAGTTGCAAAGTTCAAAATGGAAAAGGAAGCAGAGCAGTCTGCATACGCACATGATAGAGGTTATCGTGGAAGAGGCAAAAAAGTACAAATCGGAATTCCATTACTTAAAAGAAACCTTAGAAAGCAGAAACCATCTCCTACAGAAGATTCTAAGCCAAAGCTAGAAAAGTCGCCATCTCTTGAGCTTGTTGTTGGCAAAAGTTTAATTAAAAACTTATCTCAAACTACAAAACCAATTAATAAGCAATTGATGCCATCACCAAAGCGCACATATTAATAATAATGTTAGTAAACCTGTTTGTATTTTATTCTTGAATAATCTGAAATTTATTTATCCAATTTATTAATAAAGGCACATTACAAATGATTTCTTTCCTGGAAACATAACTAACATTATTACTTTAGAAAATTTTAAATGTTTTCTGTTTGAATATCTTATTGAATAATATTATTGTATCATTTCGTATCCATAAGCTAAACCATTATGTAATTGATATATCCCAAAGTTTTTGTGATCCCTATAATTCCGTATTTACAACATATCATTTTTCTCTTATATAAGGAAAAATGGAAATGCATGACTTTTGCCAAAGGTTGCATGCTTGCTCGTAGGGCAAGCGCACCTACCTGAGGCCCAAAATTATATTATATCAAATTTGATTTTATGGCCTAAAGGAATGTTGTAAGTTTAGATCTTCACACAATATATCACCAAACTTTAATCAGCTTAATCGGACAAAAAATAACATGATATGCTTGTTCGAAGAAATTGATTCATAATCAATTCAATCATAAGACACAGAGCCAATGTAATCCTAACGAAAATGATAAATATAACATTGATTTTCATTCAATTTCCGACAGATAATGAAGTATGTCGAGAATTTTCAATGCTCAATTTTAAAGTTCCGTTAAAATCCAGCTAATTATTGAAAGCTCAGATTTACTTTAATATTTGCTCTGACTGTTTCAGAAGTTTCGGAGATTCTCTCAAACCTCTGAAACAGTCCGGACAAATATTCTAAATACTTGAGGAATTTTTAATTAGTCAAAATTTCAAAAACAATGTATTCAAAATCGGACCATACAATTCGTTCATGTCACTTTAGATTAGTCAAAATTTCAAAATGGAGCTAAACAAACTTTACTCCGAATACCAAGACTACATACAAGTTTATAACAGAATACATTCACTAACTTCTTCTGAAGACAGTGAAATCGATCAAGTCTTTCAAATGATTCAAAATGTTTTAATAAATAAATATAAAAAATCGACAGAAACAGTTAGAGATGAAATCATAGACGTTATAGATTTTAGAATGAATCTTGGAGACCCAATTTGCAAACTTTTCAAAAAAATTACATCTTATGATATTACCGAAACTGGATATATCTGTCCGTTTTGGATTCATGAACAACAAGACTATGAAGCAATGAAGAAGGATGATGCTAATACATTAATCCAAATGGCGGAATCAGCAAATTGTTATGAACAAATGAGTTATATCTCAGATTCTGCAAAATTTGGCGCACTTCAATGTTGTAAGTCATTATGCTCTCTGTTTCATAAAATCATCCCATTATCTTCTGCAATTAAAGGCAGAAATAAATCCATTATCAAAATTGCATTAGAACAGTTTGAAAATTCTGATGATAAATCTACTGTAGAAGATTTTATGGATTCATCAATCGAAACATTCAATATGGAAATGATCAAATATTTCCATGAATCTTTAAATATGGATATAAACTTAGAGTTGTGCGCAAAATGGAATAACTTTGAAGCTTTTCTTTATGCTATTGAAACAGGATGCGACAAATATGAAGCATTCCAATATTCATCATTATTTGCATTTCCTTCATTAACAAAATATTTTATAGATTTACACTTAGATCTCAGCCATAAATTTGGAATTTCACCATTGCATAACGCTGTAAAAACAGGTAACTATGAAATTACCGAAATGCTAGTTTCAGCTGGTTTCGATGTTGATGTAAGGGATTGGAGAAGAAATACGCCTCTTCATTTTACACCAAGTGTAAAAATTGCAGCACTCCTGCTGTCAAAAGGAGCTGATATAATGGCAAGAAATATCAACGGTATAACACCATTACATGAAGCTGCAAAAACAAGCTTAGAACTGACAAAATATCTTATTTCACAAGGTGCAGATAAAAATGCAAAGACAATTTATAACGATCTTCCAATTAATTTTGCAGCCCAATATAATGCCTATGATATTGAAGATTTTCTAAAGGATCCAAATTCAGATTATGTATCACGTGTATGCTTTATTGATGAGTTTGAGAGAAACTATTATTACAGATAATGAAATAAATTTGATTAAATTAATTCACACTTAATTTTTATATTCAATTTAAGGGTCTACGGTCCGGCCAAACTAAGACTATCGTTAAAAGCCAAAGTCTATATGGCATGGCCCATATCTACGAAAAGTACAGACACTTCAAATCTGATAATAATTTTTAGATAAGGTATAGACAAATATATTATTTTGATTTTTAAAATACCTATCTGATAATACTTAACGCTGGTTTTCAACAGACAATCGCTGATAGCTGTTTAAATTACCTCATCATTTTTGAAAATTTACAATTATTAATTTTCAGACATCTCTTCATATTGCAACACTACATAATAGTAAAGAAGTAGCTGAATTTCTAATTTCACAAGGCGTAAATATCAATAATAGACAAACCACTCTTCATATTGCAGCAGAATATAATAGTAATGAAACTGTCGGAAGCACTTCATATTGCTGCAAAATGTAATAGAAAAGAAACAGTCGAACTTCTTCTTCTTTTGCATGGTGCAAATATCAATGAAGAAGATAAATTCGGAAAAAAAACAGCTCTTCACATTGTCTCAGAGAAACATAGTGATGAAATAATTGTGCAAATATCAATGAAAAGGATAATGATGGAGAAACAGTTCTCCATTATGCAGCACTTCATAATAATATACAAACATGAGTATATAATATCATTATGCAATGCAGTATAATACAATATATTTATCTTTTTGTAAAAGTGAATAATAAATTTTGAGATTCCAAATTTTATTTGCTCTGGAATGTTGAAAGTCATGTTTTAGAAACAAAAAGAACATATTGATTGCACAATTTGAGCCTAAAATAATCTAATTTCGCGGAATATTTTCATAAAATGTCCCATATTTAAATGCTATTGCCCATCCCTCAACTTAGATTTATATAATCAAAAAGAGAACTCTATTATTATGGTTATTGTCTGAATATTTTGCTTTTTCTGTTTTCTTTATTATTAATTTCAATAGGGGATTTCACCTGACACCCCAAAAATATATTCTTGAAAAATCAGCGAAATGGACCCAATTCAATTTCTAGTGAACCGAACTGATTTACCACCAGGAATAGACATCAATCTTGTCACTCCGTTCCTTCTTCCTCTTCCATCCAAGTTTTCAGACAATACAGCTTATAATAATAAAATTTGCAACCATTATAAAGATGTTTCGAACTCCCTTCAAGAAAAGATTCCAATATGCCAAAAGATGAACGATGAATCTGTTGCCGCTTTAGAAGAAAAAAAGCAAAAGCAACCAGATCCAATTGATAATCAACCTCAAATACGAAACGAGATTATCTTGTATAATGTATTATTCAAAATGTTCAAAAAACTCGATATCAAGATCGAAGAGACAAATTTAGGAGCTTTATCTCAACAGCTTGAAGCATTAAAGCAATTAGAAATTTTGGCACAATGGCTGTTTAATAATCCAATGCCAATAATTATTAATGTACAGCGTGCTGCTCCTCGCCCACTTTCGAAATCGTTTACTTCGAATCAAACTCTTTATAAACATTATAGAATTCTCAAAATCGCTTTACGTGAACAGATTTCGCTTATAAACCACAGTCCATCTATCTTCAACATGGCTTCCGAGAATAGAGCTTTTCTCCGAAAAGTTGTAGATTCTGCCATGGCATCTCGTAAAGCAAACACTGCTTACTTCGAGTCTCCTGTAATAGAAGAGAAACTCTTTACATTTTTCGACCACGTGAACTCTCCCATTTCTCGCGCAGGTTTAATTCCGATTAAAGTCGAAAAAGATACTGATGCTGCCATTGATTGGATTAGGAGAGCATCAGATACTCTTGTACAGTTGGATGGAATCCAAATCTCTGACAGAAAAGACGTAATCAACGTTTTAGTCGCAAGATATTTCTTCGAACGCACATATCCTTTATTTGCACCAGAATTACACGATGATACAATCTTCTCTCAAACACGCCAGAAAATACGTCAAATGAATCCGAAAGAAGCTAAAATTCCTCTGAAATACGTCAATCCGAACCTTTTAGACAAACCAGTTACCGAAATATTTACTTCTTCATCTATAGCAAGTGCACCTGTCGGCTGGATGAACCTCATGGAGTACAAACTCTGCCCATTAGACGTTGCTTATTGTATTTTCAAAGTCCATGAGAGTTTATCAATTGCGGCTACTCTACAAGCCACAGAAAATAGTAAGGGAACTACAAGCGAAGATTTCTATTCGAAATTACCAGGTTTCGATGATATCTTCGATTTATGGATTTGTCTTGTTGCTACATCCGATATTGCTGATCCTTGTGGCATGAATAACTTCATTGGTGAATGGACAAGACTCCCTGGCTTCCCTCAAAGATTTGTCGCATGCTGTACTTATTTGGAGGCAGCTGTATCACAGATCAAGGTAATTGGTGGTCAGGAATAATAGTATTACAGAAATTTTATGCAGTTTTTGCGATTTTGTTTTAATAAAATATTCATTTTTTACTTTCAACATTCAAAATGATTTTATTTCAAGTTTTATCATTTTATCCTTACCAATAGATCACATTTATTTAAGATTAAATTAATTAATAAATTATGTATTATATTCAAATTTATTGTTGTAAAATAATAATATGAAAGCGTAATTGTTAAACATCAAATAAAGTTTTATTCAATCTAATATAATTTAGATCTTCATTTCGATCTGGTTACCTTCTGGATCAAGAATGCAAGCCATGTAGCTTCCATCACCGCATGTGCGTGGTCCAGAAACAAGAGTATATCCATCACCCTTAATCTTTGCGGCCATTTCATCAACAGCTTCCTTGCTGCCAAGGGACATTGAAATGTGAACAAAGCCAGTTCTTGTCATTTGCTTTTCACCATCAACTGTATCTGGTCTTGTCATGATTTCAAGCTTTGCACCGTCATGGAATTGCATGAAAGTGCTTCTGAATTCTGTCTTTGGATTGTGATACATTGGTTGAGGCTTAGCCCCGAAGTATTTGATGTCGAAATCTTTCATCTTTTCCATATCATTAACATACATACCGACATGGTCAATCTTGAACTAAAAATTTTTTAAGTGGTTACTCAGCTCTCAATTTTTGAAAGAAAAGTTTGATGGGGTTCATTTGATACATTTGATATATGTTATAACATACGATATTACTATTTTGAAAAATTTTGTATGACCTAGTTCCTTCAGAATTCAATTTGAATAAACTCATTGTTATTTTTTCATCATGAAATTAATTTGCATTCCAAGAAGTATAAAATTTATACAAGTATGCACATATGCTTGAAAAACGCAATCAGTACGGAATCATCTATTTCAAGCAAAATTGTACAATTCAGAAATTCGGAAAAAAAACAAAAAAACAAGGGACATACAAAGCAATTCTGACATGTCTTAGTAGATTCAAACTTAATATTTTACCATATGAGCTTGTGCTCTCCATAATGTGATGATATAAATTGAAAAAAAAAGATTTTATTAATTGCGTCTATCTATACAATAATGACTAATTTATACTAATATTGAAGGCTTGTTGTTGAATAAAAATTAATTATGAAATATTATTAAAATTATATAATCTTTTTATTTTCAAATGTTAGCGTTCTCGTTATTCGTCACATTCTCGTTATTCGTCACATTTTTGTTTTCTTCTGATGAAGATGATTTTTCAGGTTTCGAGGTGTTGATTGCTACGTAAAATACATAAACTCCTGCAGCTATTATTATAACAATTATGATAACAATAACAATTGCGGCTATTGCACCTGATCCAAGTCCCTTACCTTTTGGTTTGTATTTCGTTCCATGTTGGTAAACTTTATATGCATTTTTCTTCTTAAAAACAGCTTCTGATTGATCTACATAAGAAGCAGCTCCAATGAACAAACCGTATATCTCTTCAGTTTCTGGTTCCGAATGACTTATTACAGAAAATTCTATCCTAGAACTTTTACCGATAGTAAATGTTGCAAGCATTGTGTTTTTAAGGTCATAATCCGGATATGCATTATATGCTAAATATGGAGCAGTACACACTTGTGGAGAAGAGGCAAAAGAAATAAAAGCATATTGCTTGTCTGGATTTTGAGTTACATTAGCATTTTCTGCTTTGACATTTGATTTCTCAGAAATTTGAAAATAAACAGGATGATTGGGAGAAACTACAATTATGTCATTCTGAGGACCGTTATCAATTAAATAAGACCCAGATCGATAAGTTCCTCTATACAAAACAGAAATATTTGCAACTACTGGTTTACCACCTATAGGTTTGATATTAAATGGACTTGATTTATCTGTCAAGTTAAATACATAGTGACCTGTAGTTCCTAAGATATCAACACCATCAAGTGTTCCAGTAAATGACTTTGCATTGTGAAATACAACATATGTGTTATTTTGTATATCTAATTCTTTTCCTTCTACCGGAATTAATATCTGGTAGGTTCCATCATTCAATTTTATTATATCCTTTCCTTTGAAAGTATACTTATCAAGTGTTTTTACATTAAGATTATCTCCACCAATTTCATCCCCATATATATCATAAGATCCTTTTTCTCTCATTTTTTCGTCGCCCACACTTGGCAACAAAATATCACTTGGTCCAATTGTTAAATTTAATGGGAAATTCCTTGATTCAGGTTTACAATCTAACATAAATGTCTTGCCAACAAATGATTTTGTATTTTCATCAAGCTTATATTCCTCAAATGTAAGTATATTTTTGAGATATGTTTTATCTTCACTAAATTTTGATTTTATATGAAATCTATAATTGATGATATCTTTTGTTGTAAATATAACTATATATCTGTCTGACGACCCAAAACCTTCACTTAGTCTCATTGAATATTGAATTGGAGAATTTGGATGAATAATTTCTGCATTGATTGAAGAATATAAATCAAATGGGGGAAAATAGCAAAGACAATAATAGAGAGTTTTTTCTCCTGAAGTTGATATAGTCAATTCGGTTTCTCTCCTGCCTGCATCATAAATCCCATCTTTTGCATCATCAGGGAATGTGAATCCATCAATATTCTTGGCAATAAAAATACCACCAATTGGAACAATTATTTTTGTTGAACCAGAAAATGTGACTTCAAAATCACCAAATACTCTCAAAAATGTATCAACGATAGATATCTGTGGATACCAATTACCTATATTATAAAGATTTTCTTTAAACCCAAATGTTAATGTTTCTGCTTGAACAAATGGATTATCATATTGTAATTCATGTAAATACGGTGCATCGTTTGTCATGATATATTCAGAAAATATCGCCATATCTATGTGAAATTTTGACGTATGCTGGGGAGTAAACATAACAACACAATTCAGATTAGAACGATCAATACCGGTATTATAGTAACTTTTATGGAATATTCCATTAATGCTATAATCAATATGATCACAATTATCAAAAATTGGTGCAGTTATTATTGTAATGCTTTTTGTTGAACCTTTTGGAGTAACAACCAATTTATCTGAGCCACTCAATCTGGATGGAATTTCATTAATTACCGTACCATCAGCCTTTTTAAAACTAAATTCTGATTGTTGTTTTGTATAAAACGCGATAGACATGTTAAAAGTTAAAGTTGTTTCGTGATCAATAGTATATTCATGCTTTCCAAATTTTAATGTAACAAATAAAAGGAAGTTAAGCAACATTAACTATCTTTTCTTGAAAGTCTTTTGACAGTTGATAAAAACCGATTTTTACTGCAATTTGAATTCAATCGAACGGTTTTCAGTTTGTGTAGACCTGATAAAGTTTGATATAGCAATTTTCTTACTTATTTTATTGTTGATAATGCTATTATCTAACAAAATTTATCTTCTAATTCAATTTTTTTCGTAAAGTTTAGAAACACTCAAAAGTCCGAGTTAATTTTTGAGCGGTTAATGCAAACTGGTAAATATTATCATATGCAATCAAAAAAATTTTAACGATAGGGGATATTCAATTTTTGATTGCTTTAAAAAAAGTTTGATATAGCAATTTTCTTACTCAATTCGATGAAAGCAATTACAAAGATATCTCAAAATCGCAGTTGAATGGTAATTCAATTTTTCGATAGATAAAAAGTGCATGAAATGTAATTCAATTTTTTTATATTGATAATCCAAATCAAACAAATTTAAGAGACTACTGCACGGCCAAACAAGACATATCGTCTTTTAAGAATCTTCATCAAGTTTTACTAAGGCTAAAAATTCAAAAAACTCGAAAAAATTAAGCTAAGGGCATTTGAATTCCTACAAGATGCTTGTCATATTCCCTTATTATCAACATTCAAATTCTCTTTTCATATTAAATATATTAAAATTATTTACGATAAAATTGGAAATTTATCATTAATAATCGCTTTCAACTGCCTATATTCATCATACACGACCATTTTATTCACTACGAACTTCAAAATTTTTTGTTATTCATTTTGTATGAGAATTTTGTTATGATTGTAGAATATATAGGAGTAAAAACGAGCTGCATCATGAAATAGCAAAGTTTGAAAATTGAAACATATAAAAATGATAAGTATTCAAATGGATTATTTTGATAAATTTTATTTGGAATCAAATTCTGTGAATAATAATTTATATCAATATGATTTGAACGGATATCTATTCATATTTAATAGAAGTAATATTTGAAAATAAAAAATATTTGAAATTAAATTCAACTAAAAACATAATGATTTGCATATTTTTCGGGTTCAAAAATTGCTGACGTGTTCAGATGTCGATCTAATGATAGATTTTAAAATGCACACGAAAACAATAAAATCCCATTGAGCCATTTTGGTTATCGGCTACTTTATTTTTGACACAATGACAAAAATATTTTAGTGTAAAAAACCTCCAATTCTCACAAATGAGTACGATAAAATTTACAAATTCCCTCAAAAATGCATAAATCATACACATTTAATAAAAGATTTTTATGTTTAGACATTTACAAAATGAAAGAATACCAAAACGTTACAGATTTGGCAGTTCATATTAGGTTCGGATATGTTTACCGATTTTATAACAATTGTCAATTAACAAATCTTTATATGATAGTATAATACAGGATATTTAGTTAAAATGAGATCTAACTTTCACGCACATAATAATTGTTTATGCAGAATAAAGTGACCAACACATTATTCAAGATTGAAGTTTCTTACACCCTGCAAAATGATGACGTCGACCCAGTTTGAAATAATTAATGAATGCTTTTTTCCAATATGAAAAATGTTAGCCATATAATCTTCCTATATCATAGAAATTTATATTTTGAAATAAAAATAAAGATGAATTATAGAGTTAGCGAAATAAGTTGTAAACAACTTTATTAAAACAAGAAAGACACACACATTAATGAGATGATATGAAATATATCCAGTAAAGAATTAGCTGATGGAGTGTCAAAAAAAAGAGAAGCATATCAAATTTGCAAATTTATTAAATTAAATACATTCATTACCTTGATATATGTAGAAGCAATATGTAAATTCATTATTTTAAGACTATTTAATGATAAAATAAAATTTTTAGAATAGTCCCACATCTAGAATAATAGCGAATGCATAGAGAAGTGATGATGTGATTTCAGTGTTGATGATTCTGCATTGACATGTAAGGAAATCACATGAGTATATCGCTTTCGGGTTAAGAAGACACTCCGATATGATTTTCCGAATGAATGAAATTGACCTGTTCTCTATGATGACACCACATCTCAGATGATCACATCCGAAGAAGATTGAACTTTCGACGTTCTCGATGCACTTAGGGATGTTGATCGATGTCAGTGATGAGCAGTTCGCGAACGCATATTGTTCGATGGTCCGAACGGAGTCGTCTGGGATAGAGATGCTGATCAGATTTCTGCATCCGATGAACGCGCCTGTTGATATAGTGCGAAGTGTCTGTGGAAGATTGAAGAACTTGATCTCAGACGCTGGAGGGAAGCAGAAGAGAACTGTCTCTGATTTGTTGTAAAGAGCACCGACATCGACTGAGAAGTAGTCACTTCGTGGACATTCGATGACAGACAGAGATGAACATCCGTCGAAGAACAAGTTGCCGATGTTTCGAAGAGAGCAATCTTGTGGAATTGTGAACTTGACGAGATTTGTGCATCCTTTGAAGGCGTAGTCTGACATGTACTCGGTGAAATTTGGAACTGTGAAAGTTGTGATGTTAGTGTTCTCGAAGCAGTTAGATCCGATCTCTTTGACATTTGGTGGAAGTGTGATGTGTGAAAGATTAAAACAGTTGCTGAAACAACCCATACCAATGGATGAAAGTTTAGAGTCTGATGGAAATGTGATGTTTGTGATTCCTGTGTTACTGAATGCATATGAATCAATTTGAAAAACAATTTCTCTTAACGAAAAACAATTCAAGAAACATGAACTCTGAATCGCCGTTATATTGTTTGAAAAAATTATATTCTTAAGATCATAACAATTATTAAAAGCATTATTTCCAATTGTTACATTTTCGCATTCTGAAAATTCGATTGCTTCAAGACTTGTGCACCCATAAAAAGCTTAATCATATAGGGTGTCCAAAGGTGCGTTTAGCACAGCGCTCTATATGAGACTATTAAAGGAGATATATGCTGATTATAAATATATAATAAAAAATATGAATATATGTATATGATGAGTATGTTGTATTTTGGCGCCATGCCGGGATATAAAATGAATTTTGAGACAAGAGGCGGTTTCGCGGGAAATTTTGGCGGGATTTTTTTCATTTTTTAATGAATCATAAAGAAAACATCCTCGCTCTTGCAAAAAAATGCAAAGACTGTAAAAAAATCTACGAGACATTGGTAAATGCTTCGGTATGGATGCTCCTAGCTATTCCACTGTAACGTATCATGTTAGGATGTATCACTTCATGAACAAAAAGGCGCCCATCATAAAAATTGACAAAAAATCGCCGGATCAAAGAAAAATCAAAGCAATTCTTCAAGCGCTAGATGAAGACCCAAGAGCATCACTCAGAAGGATAGAGGAGATGACAAAGATACCACGTACAACAGTCAGTTATTATCTGCACAATTATTTGAACTACAAACTAGCGTATACACGTTGGGTTCCGCACAACCTTAATTCAGTTCAAAAAAAAATCTAGAGTCCAATTTTCGAAAGAGCTCCTCTCTATATTGGGTGCGTATCAATCCAAGAAGTTTCGCTTTTTAGTAACAGGGGACGAGTCTTGGTTTCAATATGCAACAGAAGCCAAAATCATGTGGATCCCGAAGGATGAAAATCCGCAAACATTCCCGAAGAAAAAAATTGACACACCAATGATGATGTTGTCGGTTTTTTGGGGCGTGAATGGCATCATCGCAATTGATATTCTTCAAAAACCTAATACGATGAATGCTCAGTATCTAATTGACAATGTTTTACTCAAATTATCAATTCTGATGAGTTTGAGAAATCCAAACAACAAAAACAAAAGTTTGCAATTCATTTTGATAATTCAAGAGTTCACAAAAGTCATAAGGTAATGAATTACTTGTTGGAAAAAATGTCAAAGTTGTTCCAAACCCAATTTATTCACCTGATATTGCACCCTCTGACTTTTGTTTATTCGGCACGCTAAAAAAGAGAGCTGAAGGACGCGAATTCGCGAGTCCAGATGATCTTGAAAATTTTGTAAGAGAGCAATTTGAGCAATTTTCTCATGATGATTTAAAGCGTGTCTTTCAAGCCTGGATCGATCGCTGCGAACGCGTGATTGAATCCAATGGTGATTATATTTAAATAAACTTTATATATATGTAACTTGTTTATTTCTATTCGCAGTATTCAGGTTTGTGCTAAACACACCTTTGGACACCCTATATATAGTTTTCAATTTATTTCCGAATTTTAAATTTTTGATGGCCTTGCAACCTGAAAATGCGCGAGGTTTAATAACTTCAAGAGAATCTGGAAGAATAATATTTGTTAGATTTCTACAATTAAAAAATGCTGCGTTATCTATTGTTTTAAGCTTCGATTCACCATCAAAAACAATAGTTTTTATATTATTATTTTCACTAAACACGTCGTCACAAATCTCTTCAACAAACTCTGGTATTGTATACGATTCTTTCTCGCTCAAACGTAAAGACAGGGCTGATCTTGAATTATATATTAGATTTTGATCATCTTTTATGAACCGAGATCCTTCCTCAAATGTAATGTTGGTGTGCGGAGAGAAGCATCTGCCCCCTAAGTCTGTAACCGAACTTGGGATAGTTACATTAATCAGATTATAGCAATGTGCAAAAGCATTAAGGCCAATAATTCTTAATGTGTTTGGAAATACAATACTTGATATACTTGTTTCCATAAAACATATTGCGCTAATTATAATTTCATTTAGGCTTTTGCAGTCTTGAAATTGTCCATAGCCATTTAAATTAATGTAAGGTAGAAGACTCAGTGACTTTAATCGCGAACCACTAAATGCATATGTTTCAATTGTTTTGACGTTTGGTGCGAATGTAATGGATTCGATAAATGATAATGCGAATGCATAATACCCTATATTTTCAATAAAATCTGGCGTTGTGAATGATTTAGAGTGATTTCTCGGAAAGAAAACGAGTGATTTTTTATCTTTTGTATATAAAATTTCATTCACTGAAGTAAAAAATTCATTTAGTTCATCGCATTCGATTGATTGAAGCGGTTCTGGGGATTCTACATTTGCTTTTATCATTGAAACGTATTTTGGAATTAAAAGACTTTTAAGAATTGTTCCTTTAAAACAACTGGTATCCATTGTTTGAAGTTCAGAATCTGATGTAATGAAAATATTTTCAAGCTTTGAACAATAGCAAAAACAGTATTTTAACAAAACTTGTACTGAAGATGGTAAAGATATATTCGCTAGCGAATGGCAATTATAGAATGCATAACTATTGATTGTTTTCAGAAATTTACAGTTTGAAAAATCGATTACATTGAGTTCTGTGCACTCAAAAAATGCACAGTCACCGATTGTAGTAAGTTCAGAATTCTCCTGAAATGTAACCGATTTGAGAGTGCGTCTGCTCCCTTCGAAAGCATGATTACCACAATATGATGGACCAAGTTGTCCAAAAATAATTTCACACCTAGATTTGATCTCAATATTTGTAACTCTATTAGTAGAATACAATTTCTTCAAATAGAATTTACTGGTAATCCCGCTACAAAATTAAAGGTTAAATCAAGGTTAATCTCCTATCGTCGTTGCTTAACATATGGGAAAAAAATCTATAGCGATATCTCAAAATAATACGTCAACTCTATATGGACATCAAAAAATGTGACGAGGATGTTGTTTCCAATCTTCTCTTTTGTTAAAATTGATATAAAAAACACGGGATTACAAAGGATGAACTTCACTCTTATGAGCATTACAAAAGGATAAGCATGAAATTGTTTACTGTATCCTCTCTCTCACGATGCATATATAGATATACAGGATAATGATTGATTCATGCATGAATTATGTGATAAAGTAGTGCAGTTTGGTTTCTTATCTTTCGGGAAGCTAATTTTGATGTAAAATATCTGCTTGAAATACCCCACTCATTGTGGCTTCATGACTAAATCAAAATATATCTAAAGGAGAAATAAAAACAAGATATAATGAAGAGAAATATATTCTCATTTGCATGAAGTGAAGTTAAAGAACATCATTTTTTCTGATAGTGTATTCTACATTATTAGATCTTCAATTGCTAATTGTTACATCCAAATTCTGGAATTTTTTTTGATATGATTTATATTTCTTTCCAAATCTTTGCATTAATTTAGAAACCTCTGGAGCAACTTAATAAGAGAGCATTTAATATAAATTTACCGAGTTAAAAAGTTAATTGATGTTTTATTTTAACAATAACATAACAGATCTTTATTCTTTAAGCTTTCCTTGAGCAATAAGCTTAGCAATTGTCTTCTCGGAGAGTTCACCACCACCCCATTTGTGCATTTCTTCCTTGTAGTGAGCAAGGAAGCCAGAATTAACTGCATCTACGATCTTTGTGAAAGCAGCGCGATCTTCTGGCTTGACTTCTGTAAGAGCGACAGCAGAGCATGTGTTCATGCCGACAATTTGTCCGAGACGGCTCTTGCTCTTGACAATGCAATAAGGAATTTCAAGATTACGGCAAAGTGCTGGAAGCCAAATGACAAGTTCGATTGGATCGACATCATGAGCAATAATAACAAGCTGTGCCTTCTTAGATTCGACGGCTGCAGTTACATTCTTGATACCTTGAACTAAAGCCTTCTTTGAACATGTTGCTGCAACCTTGAGGTCCTTCTTTGTCTTATCAGCTTCTTCTTTGTGGCGCTGGTTCTTCTCGGCCTTTGTTTCTGGACGATAGTGTTCAAGGAACTTGAAAAGTTGAACAGCAATGTTCTTGTCAAGAGTGTGTGAGAAGTGGTTGACTGGTGGTGGGACCTTCAGGCGCTTCATGAGGATGCGGCGCTGGCGTTGGATACGAACATACTGTGGGAAATGGACTTCAGCAGTTGTATCAACGTGTGATGCAACTTCCTCTTGTGCAAAGAGGTGTTCTTGACGAATAATGTCCTTATCCTCGATGACCTTCTCTGGAGCAGAGCATGTAGCCTTTGGAGCCATGATTTTTAATGGTCTGAGAAGAGTTTGAGAGCTCCCTTCAAAGACCCAGCTAAAACCGTTTTATTCTGAATTTAAAATAATCGGTCCTGGATGTAGCCAAAACCGAATTTATTCATTGAAAAAGAATATTAATTAATCAATAAATCATACTTGATGTGTACATTGCAATTTCGTAAATTTCATAAAAAATCATCCACAATTGAGCAAAATTTGATCCGAAAACTCCATGGTTGATGCCTTCGATTCGAAAGTTTAACTACGAATAAAGAATTATGGGAATTTATTGGCTGAATACTTTTGATTAGGAAATTTCATTGAATTTGGATTCCAAAATTGAGTCATGGGATGAAGTACAAGAACAATCTTAGACTATACATCAATAAAAATGAGTAACATTCTTGAAAAGCGTTTTAGAATTTACTTTACTACCAGCAATTGTTGTTTTGGGGGAAGGCGATTCAGAATGTTCCAGATCATTCTAGCTTGTATTCGATTTTAACCATTGTGATTAGCTCCCATGCTAAAATATTCCTTATATGAGCCAGATAAACCAGGTATTGTTGTTAAATACCCTCTAAATGTTTCAAAAAGAGGTCCGGCGTATACATTTGATTATCCATGTGCTAATTCCTTAAAATGCACTGATTATGTCATTGATCTTCCTAAAGGATTATATAAATTTGAATTATATGGAGCCTCAGGAGGGACTGGAACAGGCAAAGTCTCTACCATTCATTATGAGAATGGTGTCTGTCTTCCCCAAGAGCTTGTTGACCAGTTCAATGGAAATACAAAATGCCTTGATTCATTCGATGCCGGCGGTGCCGGTGGCTACGTCAGTGGGATAATTAGTATCCGAAAGGCTATCCAAATCTATGCCACGATCGGTGGCAAGGGAGATTATTTCACATTTCCCTGTGAAGCCAAAATTGAGTGTTATGACCCAGGAATAATGGTTCCTGGTGGATATGGCGGAGGCGGAAGCTCTTCTGCTTATCTGTATGGTACTGCTAGTGGTGGCGGAGCTACATCTGTGAAGTTTTTGAAAAATACATTATATCATCGAGTTATAGTCAGCGGCGCTGGTGGTGGAGCTGATGATATAGCTAGTAATGATGGTAGAGGTGGCTCAGGCGGCGGTCTTGTTGCCCAAGGATGGTGGGATACTCGTTACTACGTTAATAATTTAGTTGCAAATTCGAGTTTTGGATTTACTTTTGGAAGTGGAGAAGCAGCACAAGCACAGATATCTAAGCATCCTAATGGCATAAAAGAGTCCACATTAATGGTTGATAAATGCGGAGCTGGAGCTGGCTGGTTCGGCGGTTTTGCAAGTAATCATTTTAACTCTGGCTGTGGAGGTGGTAGCTCTTGGGTATTAACTAAAGATGCTTTTATTCCTAATGGTCCTATCCCATACCATGATGAGTTTTATAATGAGCTCGGTTCTGATGTATATAAATTTAATTTAAATTCGGAATATTTGTTTACTGACGTAGTTCATGTTCCTGGAATCTGGCAAGGAAATGGACGATTGATCATCACCACTCTTGCATATCCTGATGCTGCATCATGTTTTGAAAGATATAGGATATCATTTAGTATTCTTTTTTATTTCCTTATTTGTGCTATTTAATAAACCTTCTATTTGACCATAATTCAAATTTATGACAATTGATTTGATGCATCATTATTCCCCTGATCCATTTGAGCTCAAACTTTGCTTATATGTTAATTATAGAAATATATTGTTCTTGCAAGGCTCCTTATGTAAATCAATGAAGGCACACAGTTATCATTTGTATAATTTATACAATGATAAGGATATTATTCTATAAAAAAACTACTGTATAGAGAAAATTAATAAATTAGACTTATACAAATGATAAATTGAGATTGAACATTTATCATACATTTAAAGTCCTTCAATACTGAGATATTGTATTTACTAAATTTATAACAAACACTTTAAAAATCACTCATCAATGAAGTCAAAACAAAGATTTTTATTTAAGGGTGCACTTACTAGTTTCTGACATTCTCTCAAACAATTAATAAATAAAGATAATCCATAAAGAAATAACAATATAAAGCAAACTAATATCTGTGTCTCATATCAATAACAAACACTTTAAAAATCGCTCATCAATGAAGTCATAATATAAACAATATAAAGCAAACCAATAGCTAAGTCTTATACAGATACTCTAAAACAATCACTTATCAATGAAGTCAAAAACAATTTTAAAAAAAAAAAATAAAGCAAGCAATTTGTAAATCTTATATCATTGAAGTAATACAGATAATCCATAAAGAAATAATAATATAAAACAAACTAATACCTGTTTCTTATCAGTATCTCAACAATGAAGTCATAGTATAAACAATATAAAGCAAACTAATAACTAAGTCTTATACAGATACTCTAAAACAAACACTTTAAAAATCACTTATCAATGAAGTCATAAGATAAATAATTTATAAATTTCTTATCATTGAAGTAATACAGATAATCCATAAAGAAATAGCAATATAAAGCAAACTAATATCTGTGTCTTATCTGTATCTCAACAATGAAATCATAATATAAACAATATAAAGCAAACCAATAAGTAAGTCATATTCAGAGACTCTAAAACAATCACTTTAAAAATCACTAATGAATATAGTAAAAAAAACAAAGATTTTTAATTAAACAAACAATTTAAAGTTCTTCCAATCCAGAAGTATTTTCAGCAGAGTCAGAAAGAGTCAGAGGACCATTTTCGCAGCCAACTTCGTCAATTGTTGAACTGGAGTCGAATTCGAGTTTGAATGGATCATCTTGGTCTACAGTTGTAGAAAACAGAGGATTGTCAACTGTCATTGACGTAGTTGTCATTGATTGACTGATTTTAGGTGCTTCTGACTGTATAAACAGTTCAGAAGTGGATGAGTTGTCATCATCATCACTATTTCTAATCTTTCTGATGATAAAAATCAAAATCAGTGAAATTATGATTAGAAATGCAAGAGCTGCACCAATAGCAATGTATATTGTTGTCTTTTTGTCTTTTGGTGCTTCTTTCTTGCTTTCTTCAATAAATGATTCAATTTCAACATCTGTTTCGACAATCACTGGAATAACAACATATGTCTCCTGATAAGTACTCACATAGTAGTAATGATTATCAGAAACACTTGTTGTTCGTGTCAAAATCATTGTTAATTTTGATGTCGATGAAAAATACTCTGATTTCACAATTGTCATCGTTTTGGTGAACTTTCCGTTGTTGTTGGTTCTGGCTGGGACAAAGAAAACAAGAGATCTAGATGGAGTTGGCGGAGAAATGGAAACGGTTTTGAAATTTTCAAAATTATTTGAAATTACGTTGGAAACGGTCTAAATAACGACTGGATTCTCTTCAGGGTTTGGAGATGGAGTGCTAGGAAGAGAATTGGGCGTAAATGAGGTTCTATCGTCGTAATTTTGATTTTCAAAATTTTGGTTAGAGGATGAAGGAGTTCCAAGGCCTTTCTCTGTGATATTGGTGAATGGTGATAAAGAATAACAATCAAGGAACTTAATTGAAGTGATTAAATGAGGATAATCTAAATTATAATTCATATGGCATTCTCCTGATGAAATCCATTGGATTTCAGCATTACCTGCGAATGATATGTCTGCTGGTACATCCATTAGGTATGAATATGTCCCACTAACTGCATTTTTGTCAAATTTATTTTGATTTGTTAAAATTCCTGTAGATTTTGAGTCAGAATATATACATATTGCACCACCATTAGCTTGTGTTGATGTTTTGAACATTTTTTGCTTGAAAATTGATGATGATCCCGCTTGAATTTGTTTAAATTTGCAAATATTGGAATTAAACTGGTTGTCATTGATATTTGATGGTGTGGAATTAAGGAATATAGCGGATCCTGCTAATTGAACTTGGTTTTGCTCAAAAATGCAGCTTTTAATTATCATTTCTTTGACAGAACGGGAATAGAGAGCTCCTCCGTAGTTATTTGCGGAGTTTGAGGTAAATTTAGTATTATCTGATATGTATACTGATGGCTGGTTCTCAAATTTAACTGCATTATCGATATTTTCGTCAATTTCTGTAAAAAGTCCATATTTACTTGATGTCACGTAAATGGAGCCTCCGTTTTCATAAGCAAGATTGTTTTTAAATGTTGAAGTGCTTACTAATAAGTTTCCTGCCATTAATGAAAGAGCTCCGCCGTTTAAAGCGTTGTTTGACTCAAATACGGTATTCTCTGCATCTAAATTACTAACTGAAAGATAGAAGGCGCCACCAGAACCCATGGTTAAGCCAACTCCGAACGCGTAACAATCTTTGAATGTAGAATCTTTAGTTTTGATGACACTTCTGAAGTAAGTGCGAGTAGATTTCGATAGTCCAGATATTGTTGATGCTTGAAAGTTAGCCTGTGTGTTTATTCTATCTGAAATCGAGAAATCGAGTTGTGGATTGTAATTGAAATCGGGCTGATGGGTTTGAAATGTGCTACTAAGAGTATATGACTGAGAAAATGCTATGAAATGGGATAACATGGTCGATGTAAAAAAATTGGTTGTCTCAGAATGTTATCGTTCTATCCATTCAATTTGTTGAAAATTAGGAGTATTCAAAATATTGTTAAAAATTGAGATTACCGGTGTACATTCAAAAAAACGAAACTACCGTCAGCATTATTGTTTTTAATGATATGCATTTTAATAGATCTAATAACGTGAAAAGGTTTTCAAAACCATTCTGTGGGTTTTTCCCATGAAAATTTTCGGCGACGCTTTTCTGTAGTTCCCTGTATATGGAAACAACATTGATGGCACATTGATTTAAAATAGAATAAGTACTCTTATTTCGGAAGATTGATCAAATTTGAACACAAGTCTCGTTGAATTAAGAATAGGAATTGGTCGTCTAAAAGTGGCTAAGTCTTAATTAATGGGAATGTCCGATGATTCCGACATACCAAAAATAATTTCCGATTTTGTTTAGATATGCAGTTAAAAAATAGATCGTTTAGATGGAGACCAGTCTTCCTTTTGAACGTGCAAAGCATATGGTCGTAAAAGATAAATTCATAGGAGAAAGTTCTCGTTTGAAAAATAAAAAATGGTTCCGCTGGGGCTCGAACCCAAGACCTTAGCGTTATCAGCACTACGCTCTACCTACTGAGCTACGAAACCTTTACATTTAATTCAATTTCTTTAATATCTTAATATTAAATATAGCATTTTGAATTTCTACATATTTTTATATTGTTAATTCTTTATTGAAAAACAAATATAATACTTTATCAAGCAAAATATATAAAATTTTATACATAAAAATAAAAAATAACAAAATTTGTTAAAAATTAATTATTGTTTGCCATCCTTTTTCCCAAACTTCTTCTTATTCTGTTTGTTCTGTTGGGTCTTTGGGCTTTTCATATCATTTTGATTCTGTTCATGAACAACATCATTTTGACTTGTTTCTTTTGGAACATAAGGTTTGTAAAGATCCTCCTTGTTTTTATTTTTTGTTTTACCTGTTTGAGATTTTTGATCATGTGAATCAGCATCTTCTTTCTTGGGAGGAATCTGCTTCTGTTCTTGAGCTTTGAAGTTTTTGTTTTTCTTTGGATTTTTAGGAGATTTGTTTTGATTCTGTTGTGGATTTCCCTTTGATATCTGTTCTTGATCCTTAGCCTGGCTGGAAGAAGATATATCATTAGATCCATCACTATCTTCATTTTTGTTTTCAGAAGGAATGTATTCTTTGAACCAATTATCTTTTTGCTTCTTCTTTGATCCTGTGCCGTTTTTGTTTTGTTCTTGCTTCTGTGTGGCTGAAGATGAAGACTCCTTTGGTGGTTGTTCATCAATTTGATCCTTGCGCACATCTCCATTATCATTACTTTGTTTAGGAACATATGGTGCATACAAATTTTCTTGCTGTTTGCGCTTTTGTCCTTTTCCATTTTTGTTTTGTTCATTTTTCTGTGGAGATGATCCTTCATCTTTTTCTTGTTCAGATGAAGTAGATTCCTTTGGTAATGAATCATCAATTTGGTTCTTTTGAGAATTTTCTTCATCATTACTTTGTTTAGGAACATATGGTGCATACAAATTCTCTTGCTGTTTGCGCTTTGATCCTTTACCATTTTTATCCTGATTAGAATTTGGCTTTTGATCTTGATCTTCTCCTTGACCAGTCTTGTTTGAGTTTTGCGATTTGTTGGATGCTTTGCTTCCATTCTGATCTTCATTCTTTTGAGGAGTTGGATTCTGATCAGCAGAAGAATTGCTATCATTTGAATCATTTCCTTTTGGCTGATTCTCTTTTTCAAGCTGTTTCTTGCCTTTTTTATTGTTGGATTTCTTTTCAATTACCAATTTCTTCTTTTTGTCATCTTTTGTGAAAGTGTATGTTTTTCCACAAGAGCACTTATAAGTGAAAATCTCTCCTTTTGGATTTGCATCAGTTGGACTGCAATCAAAGAAGTTGACTTTGCCACAGCTGCAGGCAACAACTTTGAAGAGATGGCGACAGTAGTCTTCATTGCTTGAAGATTCAGAAAATTCTAAAAGTTTTTTAGCTTCTTCATCTCTTTGTTTGATCAATTTATTGACAATTCTAATCTCTTTGGTGAAAATCCATGAATTTGTAATTGGTTTATCGCAATTTGGACAATGCAAATATGTCAATTGTTCCGGATTTTCTAAGTCAGGATCAGTCATTGATTTGAACTGTGCTTGTATTGCTTCTTTTGCTTCTTTGAGGGTCATGACGCAATTGCAATTGTTTGGACGGAAAAGTGTTTCGTTTTCTGGGAATTTTGCTTTGCAGTCATGGTCGCAACAGAAAACACATTTTTCACCGAAACATGAGCAACATTTTGATTTACAAATATCGCATTCTTTATCGCATCTGTGTTCACATGATTTTGTCTCGAAGAAATCATTACAAATTCTACCACATGTTTCGCACTTGAAATTAGAGTCATAAGACTCCAAATGAGAATATATTAATTCACATACAGAGCAAGACAAATGTTGATGATCATATTTATCACTGCAGAATCTTGTGCATTTATGTCCACATGGATAGATATAATCGCATCTTCGTCTGCAGATGCATGGATCACCGCATGTTCCTTGGCATTTGTGACCGCAATAAAGAATATCTAAGCAATCTAATCTGCATTTAAATTTATCCCCGCACTTTATTTTCTGAGATCTATTGCATGTTTCGCACGTGTAGTCAACTAATGCAGTGCAGACATGAGGCTCATGATTGTAAATGTGATTGCAATTTGCCGTACATTTGTGGCCGCATGGTAAAGTTTCATCACATTGATGCCAACAGATAGATCTTTTCAAGTTTTCGATCCTGAGTTGATTAATTGGATCTAATTGGTCTACAAATTTTTGAATTACTTCTGGAGTAATTTCAACATCTAGAACCTGAATGAGTCCTGCATTGTGTAAAACTTTTTCGATTTCAGCCTTAACATGCTGTCTTTGATAACATTCGACTGTTGTTTTGTGATGCAATGTGCATTCATAATCAACCGACTTTTTACATTTCGGACATCCATTTTGTTGGCATTTGAAGCAAACCACGCCACATTGTCTCTTGCATCCAGGGCAAACTTTGAGACACTTTTTCTGGCATGGAAGAAGCTTTGTTGAACAATATTGAATTGCTGTGTGACCGCATTCAAGAGGAATTTTGATAATGCGATGGCAGTTGCCAAACCTTTTCTCCCAAAGCAAATTTGGAGTATCTAAGACAACTTTTTCATGAGGGCATTCAATGTAAATACCAGGCTTCTTTGCATTGATGTATAATGTATCTAATGATGCAATGATTTTGTTCCAAATTCCTGATTCTTCTTTTGCTAAGAGTGTTTCATTTCCAAGAACAACTAAATGGCATTTAGCTCTTGAAAGAGTAACTAAAGCTCGGTTTTCGGTCTTAACAAATCCAATTTTCTCAGATCTTGTTGTTGCAACAATGATTACATCATTTTCTTCGCCTTGATAGTTATCAATGCATTGTACATAAACGTTTTCAATTTTTTGTTCACTAAGCAGCAAAGGATTGTAATCATCAAATTCTCTTTCTTTATTTTTGGTCATCCAATATTCCTTAAGTTTGTTCCTGATGTTCTTTGCTTGTCCTTTGTACAATGTAATGACTGAGATTTGTTTAGGAGAAAATCCTCTGAACAAGAAAAAGAAAACTAATGCAACAGCATAATCTGCTTCGTTTGAGTTGTATTTAGATCTTGAAGTTGCAATTGAATCTTCTGTGAAATTGTTTGATAAAACGAAGTTGACTCTGTTAGTAAGTCCAGAACAAATAGGAAGATTAGAAACATTCGGGCCATCTTGAATATCTGGGCAGAAATGTTCCCTAATTAACTTGGAAATCTCTGGATGCATACGACGTTGAACAGTCAAAAGGAAGAGATCTTTTCCTTGTTTGGCTTGTTCTGCCAATACAAGTCTTTCAAATGGTGAAATGTCGTATGATAACATTGGATTCTTTTCTTGTCGGACCAAGTAATCAACTTTTGGTCTCAATTGTTTGAAGTCGCCAATCATCATCAAATGTTTGATTGATTTGCCAAGGAAAGATGCTGTGATTGCTTCTGTCAATTCACCTGCTTCTTCAATGATCATGAACTCGCAGCCACATTGTTCAATTGCCATTCTGTGCATTGTTGCGTAGCTTGCTGTAAGTCCAATAACTTTGAACTTTTTGTAGTACTCTCCAAAAGCTTTATTCTTTTCTTCATCAAGCATCTTCGCTATTGTTTCTTTCTGCAAAATGCATGTATCTTTCTGATTTGTAATGATTGTCAATGCCTGTTGGATAAATTTCAACATCAACTTGAACCTTTCTTTTGGTTCTTCTCTTGATTTCTTCAATGCTTCATTGAGATATGTATCAATGAGATCATCATGCATTGATAAAATTTCTTCATCTGATAAGTCTTTCAATCCCAACAAACCTGTATCGACGAGACTTTCATCTGCTGGAGTAAAATCATCATCAGTTGATGCATCCTCGGAATCATCATCAGAATCATCTTTTGCTTTGACTTTCTTTTCAACAGGTTTTGGTTTAACCAATTGCGGAGATTGGAATTTTAAGTCAATGTTTAAATATTCAACATTGATGTCATCAGAAAGAAAATCTCCATCATAATCATTCTCCTTATCTCTAAATTCATTGTAATCCATGGTTAACACTTCATTTTTCGGATCCAATACTTTGATATGAAGAGATTTTCCTAATGATTTCATTTCTTTCATAAATGTATCATGAACCCAATATTTAATGAAATCACTTTTCTTTGGCATTTTTTTACTATTTTTCTTGATAACATTTGGATAGAAAGGAAGAATGAAAAACTTTTTGAAATCGACATGTGGTGTCAAAGGAATGATATATTTGCAGAGCAAAAACTCGATTTCATTAAGCAGTGGTTGAGCGGGCTTTTTGATGTACATATCGATCTTTTTTGCAATCTCATAAAGATAAGACAACATTATTGTGTAGTTGGTTACCTTTTCTGTGATGTTTTTCATTTTGTCTTTTTCTTCAGAGAAATCTGTCATTGAATAGTAATCTCTGAGGTTCTTATTATTCAGAGCAAGTGCTTTAATTGTTGGGTTTTCGGTTTTGAACCTTCCGCCATGTCTAATGATCGAATTTTCATCAACAAATTCGAGAATTCCTTCGAGAAAAACATCAAGGCTATGGTTTGTTTGTGTGATAACAACAATTGGCTTGTTATAATCGGAATTATAAAGAAGTCTAATGGCTTCTTTAGCTAAATATGTCTTACCTGTGCCTGGATAACCATTAACTAATGTCAATGGAAATTGAACAAAGTGCTTGATGGCTGAGTATTGCTCTTTATCAACACAAAGGCCAGTATTTATGGTTTCTTCATCAAACTAATTGTCGGATGCACATCCATGAGATGATGGAAAATGATCTTTTCTTAAAACTCCAAAATTATAGATAATATCATTGGAATCTGCTGATAAAACTTGTTCAAAGTTATGGAAAACGACTGATTTGGCAAGATGAGGAAAAGGATTTTCATTCATTAATTTAATCGATTCCATTCTGACCAATACCACTTTAAATATTTCAAGTGGCTCGAAGGCATAATATTTCTTGCCTGGATGAACGTGTCCATCAACTTCTTTGACAGGGACTATTCCGCTGTAGAGGAATTCAAGGAATTTATTGAAAAGGTTTTCATCTTTAGATGTAGGAATGCATGAAATACAGATTGCTTCAATTTTAATGCAATTTTTTGATTCTGATAAAAGTAATATACTTCCCTGTCTTAATCTTTCTTCTTCCTCCCAGACTATATCCCTTTTCTTTCCTCGAAATAGAGGTTCGAAGTATAAAAAACATGTGTAATCATCCAATACTTTCGGATCTGTAACTTTTTGAGGATAAATGCATACATTATGGTATCTATACATGTCAATATCATCAAATTCATCTTTCTTTAGCTGCTGCCTAATGGGTGCAATGAAATTTTCTCTTTCCATCTGTATTATCGTCTCTAGATATTCAACAACGCTTTGATATCCGGTTTCATATTTATTCTTGACTTTTAATGGTGTCGATAATGCAGTTGCATCTGGATAACACTTGAAAAATCCCAAATTTTGATTATTTTCCTTTTCTTTAAGCTTGATAAGCTTTGATTTAAGGAGTTCAGCGTTTTCTTGGTTATCAAAATCTGCCCAGATTGAATCTGTCAACATAGTTATTAAGAAATCAATATGTTTTTTATTATGATTGCATATCAGAATCATGAAGTTCTGAAATTCTTGAAAAGCATCATTGCTTTTCAACTTGTAGATAATGATTGGCAAATTATTGAAAAGTTTGAAGCCTTCATTGTTAAAAAATAATTCGGCGATATTTGCTGGAAATTGATCACTATATTCTTCATCATCTATACCTATTACTGATATCAAACACTGAAATATATCTTTATTAGGCTTATTTAATATAAATTCAATAATTTTATTAATTTCTTGTGTTTTTGATTTAAGCTCATTGATGTATTCCTGAATATCGTTTGGTACATATGTAATTTTAGAATGTTCTATTTCGTTGAGTATCTTTTGGCATTCATCTACTGTTTTAAACGGAGGTGTTCTATTATCTTGACTTTGTTTATATGTTCGTTTAAACTTGGATGGGAGATTTAATCCCTTTCCATTGTCATTGCCCCATTCTCTCTTTTCTCGAGGTGGCATCAGGATTGGGTTTTAAAAATCACGTCTTATGATTTTTTCCGCCTTTCATACATGCCAGTCTTATTCATTTCATATAGAAATGCTAATGTATTAAAATTGATGATAAACTATTTGCATTGTAACAGAAAAAAAAGCAATAATAAATATAGGGATTTCAAAAATGTGTGAATTATGAATTGCTTTTCCAAGAAAATAAAAATCAATCTAGTAACATAGTGATTTACCCCTTAGATTTATCAATAAAATTGAAATTAAATAAAAAAAATAATATAGCTTATATGAGGGTTTTATTTCAATATTTTATATTAGAGTTCATTGTTGATATAACCGTGGGTATGCTCCAAATTATTATATTTTGATCAATTGATTATAAATTTAAAGCTGAACGTTCTTGATTTTTATATGTCTTTATTTCTTTGAATGTATTGGTAATAGATTTCGTATTTCAATAAAATTGGCCATAATTCCAAATAAGTCAAGCCATGACTGACTTTTGAAGTGTGTTTATCCTATTTGTATCTAATATCGAGCTAACCTATACTTAAGATTTCATTTCAAACATTCTATTCCTGAACATTATGATACAAAATCAAAAATAATTGTATTGTTTGAATACACTAAATATGATGGAGCAAAATGATGAGCATAGAGTTGTACATTTAGTTAGAATTATAAATATTACTATTTGAACTTGAAATTTAAGAAAATATCATTCAATAAAATATTTTTGGTGGTTCAAAGGAAACATGACTTGTCATCAAACAAGTGAAATAGGAATCAAGTCGTTAGTATTGGGAAGGAAATAAAAAGTGGAAACAAAAAATAATTGTAAAAAAAATGAGATAGGTATAAAATAATAGAATCCTAGTAAGAAACATGAGTAAATGGTGATACAAAATTTGGTGATCAGATGAATGGAATTTGAGAACATTTTTCAGATTACTTTCGTGTGTGAAAAAAAAGTGTTTATTGTGTTCAAAGATCTGAAAAATATTTATACTTCCCGATAAATTTGAAATTAAAAAAAATCAAGATGTTGAATATGCATAGGTATCTATGAAAAGAAGGAATTATTTGTAAAAAATTTTTGGATCTGATTCATTATTTTTATTGAAAATTAAGGGAGGCTTCCGACCAGAAAGCTCTCTCAATTTTTTGTGATGTTTCCACCAAAAGTGAGATTCGTTAAGCGTTTTTCTCGTTGAATATTGAGTTTCCCGGATTTTGAGTTATTCATAAAGCTCCTCTATATTATACCCTATCTACTGATATGATTATTTTTGAAAAATCTCTTAAATCGACCTGCACTGAATTTTTTAGGGAAAATTCGAAATTTTCTAGGCGTTTTCTGTAACGTTTTTTTACGGAATAAAATCCGAAAAATAATTTTTTGAAGAATCATTTGGGTAGAATACTTATCGAAAATTATATTTATTATAATTTTGGTCGATAAAAATAAGCGGATTCAAAACTGGCAAAAACCCTTTCGGCAATTTGTGGACGATTCCGAACCCCCTCATTTTTGAAATTTAATAAGAAAAATAGAATCTTTATTAAATATAGATTTTTAAAAACTTGGTTATAAATTACGAAATTTTCTCACTTGGGCTAAAAAGTGATAATTGGGTCGGAAGCCACCCTTAATTGAAAGAAATTATCTGATCAAGGTTTTCAAAATGAATGAATATAATTAAATTGCAGGGGAAATGGTCTAATTCTTCTGACTTCTTAAAATAAAATTTGAGAAAACATCAATTTTGAAAGGAGCGATTTGGTCGAGTATCTTTTATTTTAAATATGATATTTATAAAGATATGAAAATAAAAAAAATTGAATTAACTAATTTAAATTCGGTATGATCAGTCGAATTGTAATAATTGAATTAGAATTTTATATCATCATTTCTGCCCATACAGTCATTATTCACTCTTTAACAAAAATTGTGTTCAATCATAATGAAAAAATTTTGATCGGTTTTTGATCTACTTTTTAAAAAACATGTCCATTAAATATGTTTAATTGAATAAATGATTTGAGTTTTAGTTTCGTGTAATCAGTCTTTCAAAAATTGAATGCATAGATTTTTCTTTAATCATTTATTTATAACATGAACCGCTCCACCCACCATCCTATTATCAAGAGGAAATGGTCTGCTGATGAAGATGAATTACTTTTATCATGTGTCCACAAGTCTGGTCCATACATGTGGGACCAAATTGCTAAACATATCCCTGGCAGATCAGGAAAACAATGCCGCGAAAGATGGATCACTGTTTTAGACCCTTCGATCAATCGTGATGAATGGTCAGCTGAAGAAGATGCCAAGCTTCTTATCTTGCAATCTCAACAAGGCAATAAATGGGCATCAATCGCTTCATCAATGCCAGGCAGAACAGCTATTTCGGCAAAGAACAGATTCAAATTCCTTAAGAGAAGAAATGCCAGACGTGAACGTGCTATCGCAAAAGAATCTAATACTTCAACAAGTCAGGAAGATAGTCCAGCCCCAGAACTCAACTTAGAGATATTTGAGTTCCCAGCTCACATGAGAATTAGGCTGCTTTAGGCCTTATTCTTGTTATTTTCTATTCTTGTTTGATATTTTTAGTTTATTATTAAAAATTCACTACTGATATTACTTTAAACTCTTTTTTAGCTAGAATTTATTCGATTTTATTTTTATGAAACTGATGTCAAATACATCTTCTCAATTAAACGTGCATTTTGACACCTTAGGTCAATTCATTCAAAAGACCGCAGGTCAATTTAAAAGTGACAATTTATCATAAAACGTGACAATTCATACTGTCATTTTATCTGATTTAAGATTGAGCTCTAATTCTAATAAAAAGAAATACTATGTTATAGGCTATCAAACTATTAAGGAATAATTCTCATTTGTAAACGAATCAACAAAACCAGATCAATAAATATTTAGAATCTCACTTTAAAGAGTTAAATTATCTATAAAAATATCTTTTATTCATAATTGTTATTCCTTTTTATTTAAATTCTCCAACTTCCGTCATTTGGTAAAAACTTTACTCTTTCTATATGATTTATTTCTCAAGTTTTAATTTATTTCTAGCCATTATTTTAAAATTAATGAAATTAAACTACTTTTGATCAGCCGGAAGATCCAATCAACAGCATAGTAAGAATTTGGCGACCATATCATTGAATCTAATGATTTCCATGTACTATATTTGTTGAATGTTTAAGTCCGAAACTGAAATAATATAAAATACTTAATAAATATTTTTCATTTTTTGAATGAATCTAATTTCATTTAAATAAATATCATCACACATCTAAAATAGTTGATGGAAATGCTTTTGCATCTTAATATGATATATTTCATTAACCTTTTCAAGAAATTTAATAATGAGGAGTAAGGATACTAGCAAGTGATGTATAATATGGTATATAGAGGATGAGAGCTCTTTTTATTCTCGATAAATCAATTCATCGTCTCCGGTATTATATTAATTACATTACAAATCCTAGCACTTGGGTCATTCCGACTATGAATATGGAATTTGTTCAAAACAAATGATATAGATTTCATGTTTGTGATATGAGCCTTGAAGTCAGAAAAATGACTTCCCTTGAAGAGGGTTCAAACAATCCCTCTCTAGAAAGTCCTAAGTATGCGAATGAGATACACCAGTTATTATCACTGAAAGTGCCACCTGAATTTTCAGTAATATTTCAAATGTATAAACTTCTCTATGATTTAACAGAAGATAGCATAGATCAAGTCGTTGAATTCCTTGATAAAGAATTCAAACCTCAATATTATAGAGAATTTTTCAAAATTCTTACTGAATTCACAAGAATTAATGCAAGATACACTAAATTAGCAAACAAATTACTAACTATACTAAGAACTCGTATTGCAAATCTTACAAAATACATTTATTACTACGTTGATTCATATTCACTCATGCAATATATTTATAAAGCAGGAGATTATCAAGCAGAAGATTTAAAAAGATTAGTTAAACGTCACGATAGATTTACATGTTTCTTTCCCGACCTTTTCGAATACATTGAAGATGATCCTCATTATTGCGCATATTATAAATGCGCTTTAAATGTAATTCAAGCCGGAATAGAGGATAGAAAGTGGGCTGATATATACCCTCCAAATTGCATTCAGTATTCCATCTACCACGATGATCCTTCTACTTTGAAAAAATATTTGACCAAAAAAAAGTTCAAAATTAATGGCAAAATTTTCCATTCACCAATAGAATGGTTTGCGAACAGGCCATTGGAAAGACCAGAAACATGGAGACTTACACGAACTCCATTAGAACTTAGTGCTTATTATGGATCAATCAAGAGTTTTCGATTGATAAAAGATAAAGGAGGAATCATTGATAAAAATGTTGTTTTAGCAGCAATTGCAGGAAAAAACAATGACATTATTGAGATATGTGATGAAACAAATGACTTTCCAGATATTGAAGAAATTGTCATTCATGCTGTTAAGTATCATAATCCGAGGTTTTATGTTCTTGCAAATGAAATAGAAATCACTGAAAATCTTTTGGAAAGATGTTTGTTGCATTCGAACTATGAAGCGTATTTCTACTTCAAAAGCATTAAGGATATCAATGTATCGTATCAATACTTGGCATGGAAAGGTTTTTATTCATTATTGAGGCCTCTTTTTGATCAAAATCTCGATTTAGATTACTTCAGAATTTTTAAATTTTTTGTCTTGAAAGGAGAATTTGAAATCTTACTTGAAATCATAGAAATTCATAAAGATATTGACTTCATGAAAAGAGATGAAGATGGCCTTTATCTTATCCATTATGCTGCAATGTCGCACAATACGAAAATTATTGATTTACTCATCAAAAATGGTTTAGACGTAAATTTGAAAAGCGAAATTGGAATGACAGCAGTTCAATTTGCAATAGAAGTCAATGATTTAGAAATGTTCAACTATTTGGTTGATGTTCTTCATGCTGATGTCCACATAGTTGATGAACTCGGTAATACTTGTTTGCATTCTGCTGCTTTTTCATCAGATCCAGAGATAACAGATAGATTACTTGCAATGGATTTGAAATCTAATGTAAAGAATAAAGATGGTAAAACCCCTATTGAAAATATAAAGGATAAGGATAAATTTGCTGATGCAAAAGAATACTACTCTAAATATGAGAATATTTTTCTTAAATAATAAATGTTTGTATGTTTGTTGTTTTCATAAAGATTTAATATATTATATATCAATGTTTTTTTGAAATTTCAAAAATTATTTGTAAAGAAAAAAGAATAAAAAAGGTAGGTGTTGTATTTCTATAGCCTTTAGAATAGTATATTTATAAAACAAGGTTCTCGTTAATGACAATTAATTCGTTAACAGCAACATCTTCATAAGTACCATCTGGAAGTGTACGGCGAATGATAAGAGGTGTCTTCTTTTGCTTGAGTTCTTCTTCAGCAATGTTCAATGGATCGACTTCTGAGCCAATATCAATTTGGACAGGAGCTCCGTTTGCAATTTGCATAGCCCTGATACCAAGGACACGAGCTTTTTCGTATTTTGTAAGATATTCTGTTGTATTAACTGGCTTATATAATCCAGCCTGTTTTGTGGGCTCCATTATTAGAGTCTGTACGATACACTTGAGCAAACAATTGACACTTTACGTGACAAAAAAAAGATAATTATCAAATCTTTGAGGAAATTGCATCAGAACTATCGCGTAATGAACTAGCAATTTAATATGCAATGGACAAACAGAGCTCTGAAATAAACTATCTTAGTATATGAGTATATTAATATCTAAATTTTGAAATTGGATGATATAATAACAAAACTCTTTATGAGCATTAGATTTTCTTAACTAGTTCCATTGAATCGCAATCATACTCAATGGATATTATACATGATAAACCCACTGATTAGAATTTTTATCCATGTAAGATAGAAAGATATACATTATTTATTTTCATTAGATACATACAGTTAATCTTTCAATACCTAATTTGATCTGTTTAATATTTTTACAAAAATATCTTGCAAAAATCTTTTGTGTCAATATGAATGTGAAATCATATCAAATAGTTCATATCAGTTACAATCACCTTCATTCATATGGTTAATTTAAAATCGAAATAAATATGCCCTTTTAACAACTCGAAGGAATTGATGCTTATCAAACAAATTTTAACATACACAACGAATATAGCATATCTATCTCATGAAATTAGAAAATGTGAAGAGTAATGAATCTGAAATCTAAGAAAAGAAGGAAATAAGCAAATGCACGAATAACCGGCTCATACTGTTCAACGCTAGTTCATTTTTATGACGTCATCGTGTGCTTACGATGTATCATCTCTTTCCGAGCTTGAAATAATGACAAAATTCCTGATCGAAGATTTGACTAAAAAGTGTCGTTTTTATCGTTTTCCGAGATTAATTTTGTGAAAAATGGATGGGTCTCAGCCACAAAAGAAGATAAGAGAAGACTTATTTGGTGGCGATGATCTTTTCACTGACATCCAAAAGAAAAAAAAGCAAAATGCAACATCCGAATCAAATTCATTAGCTGGCGAAAAGAATGATAACACTAGTAATTCAAATAATAAGAGCCAAACAGCAGGAAAAAAGAAACCAGCACAATCTGTTAATCTTTTCGATGATGAAACTCCAAAATCAAAATCGAAACAAAAAGCACCAGCTAATAAAATGTATTTATTCGGTGATACTGGAATGCAACCATCTGCAAAAGTTGTTGATCTTTTTGGAGATGATAATTCTGCGAAATCAAAGAAAAAACAATCAGCATCTGCCGAAAATCCAGTAAAAACAACGGAAGAACAATCACCTAAACAAAATACAGATGTTTTTGCTCAGAATCAGCCAATATCTTCGAAGGCATCGTCATTATTTGATGAATCCACTCCTACTCAAAAGATATCAAAGGATAAATCAGCTAAAAAGCCAAAGCGTGATACAAATAAATCCAAAGACGATGGATTATTCGGAAAGGATGATTTGTTTGGATTGTCAGATAAAGAACAAGCCAATAAACCACAGGTTATTGATATTTTTGGTGATACAAAACCAAAGTCATCACAAAAATCGCAATCTCAACCCCAGATAATTGAAGAAAAACCAAAAGTTGAACAAGATTTACCAAAGCAAACTACTTCATCCGAAAAGAAAGCTCTTTTCAACGAAGATGAAGATCCAATACTTTCTCAACCAGAAAAGGTCGAAAAAGTTGAAAAATCTCAACCTAAAAATGATAAATTATTCGATGAACCTCCAAAACAAGAAGTTCAACCACCAAAGCCAAATCCAATACTTGCCAACAAAGCATTATTTGGTGATGATGACGATGATGTCGCTCCACAGCAAGGATTAGACACAACAAAGCAAAATAAGCAATTGTTTGACGATGAAGAACCAATTCCTGCTCCAAAGGCTGTAGATTTATTTGCAGCAAGTGCTCCAAAGCAGAAACCAGTTCAACAAAAAGAAACAAAATCAAAGAAATTTGGACGTAAAGATATTGACTTGGATTTAGATTTGGGACCATCTACGACATCAACATCAACAACTATTGAGTTCAAAGAAGACGAAGAAAAGATTTCCAAAGAAAAAGCTGAATTATTATTTGCTAGAAACACAACTGAAAGAGATATGTATCTTTTACGTGCAGGAAAACTTCAACCAACTCAGGATGATGGAGAATTCGGCCTTAATTATACAGGAATTACTCCAATTAAAAAGAATAAAACAAAGAGAGTTTCAAATGCCGAACAACCGAAAGATAAATTGGTTGATATCGACAGTGAACAAGATTCTGCTGCTAAAACAGCACAAAACCAAGATAAATCTGATGACTTGTTCAATTCAGGCGAGAAAACAAATAAGAAGTCGAACAAGAGCGCGTTTACTCTTCCTTCTGCCAGTGGAGATACTCAGAATCAAGAGAAACCAAAAGTTTCCTTATTCGATGAAAATATTTTCGAAAAACCATCACTTGACAAACTCAAAGTTGTTCCACAACAGATAGATTTGTTTGGACCAACTAAAAAGAAAGGAAAAGGAAGCGTTTTCGAAGAAGAAGTTCAAAAGAATATGGAAAGACAGAAAAAGATCGAAGCAGAGCAACAAGAGAAGACAAAGAAGTTCGCAGAAGAACAAAAGAAGAAGCAAGATGAGCAGAGAAAGCTCGAACAAGAAAAACAGAAGAAATTAGAAGAAGAAAGAAAAGAAAAAGAGAGAATTGAGCAAGAAGAGCAATTGAAACTCAAAGAAGAACAAGAAAAGCAGAGAAAGCTCGATGAGCAAAAGAGAAAAGAAAATGACAGAATTGAGAAGGAAAGAATTGAAAGAGAAAAAATTGAGAAGGAAAAAATTGAAAGAGAAAAAATTGAGAGGGAGAAAAGTGAAGCAGAAAGAAAGAAGAAAGAAGAGCAAGAAAGAATATACAGAGAGGAAGAAGAGAAGAGAATCAAGAAAGAAAATGAAATTCAGCAGAAATTATTAGAAGATAAATTATTCAGCTCGCCAGCAAAGCCAAAGATTCAAAACGATCTCTTTGATAACGTAGATGAAGTTAAAAGCGATCCGAAACTAGGAATTTTCGGCGATAATCCGACTGAGAATAAAGATGCGGCACCTGTAAAGCAAAATCTCTTCAACGACGAGGAAGAAGCTCCTAAACCACAGAAGAAGGCTAAAACTGATGGAAAGCCTAAGAAGATTAATGCTTTTGCTATGGATGAAGATATCTTCGCTGGAATACCAGAAAAACCACATGAAGAAGTCAAGCCAGAAGATGATATCCTTAACCAAGCACAAACAGAAGAAGAAAAGGCTCCAGAACCAAAGAAAGTCGAAGAAGCCAAACCAGAACCAGAAAAGAAGAACCAATTGTTCGAAGAAGAACAAAAGAAGCCTGAAACACCAAAGACTGACTTATTTGGCGAAGAACCAAAGAAATCTGACGCAATTAAATCAGATTTGTTCGATAGTAAGCCAAAACCAACCGAATCGAAGAAGAATGATTTGTTTGGTGAAGAACCAAAGAAACCTGAAGCAATTAAATCAGATTTATTCGATGATACTCCAAAACAGACAGAATCGAAGAAGAACGACTTATTCAGTGAAGAACCGAAGAAGGTTAAACCAAATCCAAACGATTTGTTCAGTGATGAGCCGAAGAAACCGAAAATCAAAAACGATTTGTTCGAAGAAGCGAAGAAGAAGAACGATACCAATTCTAATCTGTTTGAAGAGGATTCTAAGATGAAGACAGCTCCAAAGAGCAATTTATTCGATGAAGAACCAAAGATTGTCGAAAAGAAGAAAAAGAATTTGTTTGATGATGACTTAACTCTTACAAAGAAACCAGAAAAGAAGAAGGATGAAGAGAAACCAGCCCAAAAGAAGAAGAATCTGTTTGATGACGAAGATGACTTCTTAGTTTCGAAGAAGAAAGAAGAAAAGAAGCCAGTTTCTCAAGTAAAGAACCTCTTTGATGATGATGACGTTCTTCCTGCCAAGAAATCTGAAGAAAAGGCTCCTTCGCAGAAGAAGGGACTTTTCGAAGACGAAGACGACATCATTTTCGGAAAGAAGAAAGAGAAATCAAGCGACAGTGACAAGAAGAAACAAGAAGAAGAAAAGAGGAAACAAGAAGAAGAAAAACGCAAACAGGAAGAAGAAAGAAAGAGAAAGGAAGAAGAAGAACTAAAGAAGAAACAAGAAGAAGAGTTAAGGAAGAAGGAAGAAGAAGAATTAAAGCGCAAACAAGAGGAAGAACTCAAACGTAAAGAGGAAGAGGAAAGAAAGAAGAAGGAAGAAGAGGAAAAGAAGAGAAAAGAGGAAGAGGAGCTTAAGCGCAAACAAGAAGAGGAAGAAAAGAAGAGACAGGAAGAGGAAAGAAGGAAGAAGGAAGAAGAAGAATTAAAGAAGAAACAAGAAGAAGAAGAGAGAAAACGTAAAGAAGAGGAAGAACTCAAAAAGAAACAAGAAGAGGAAAGAATCAGAAAAGAGGAAGAAGAAAAGAAGAAACAAGAAGAACTCAGGAAGAAGGAAGAAGAGGAAAGAAAGAGAAAGGAAGAAGAAGAGCTCAAGCGTAAACAGGAAGAAGAATTGAAGAAGAAAGAGGAAGAGGAGTTAAAGAGAAAAGAAGAAGAAGAAAAGCGCAAACAAGAAGAAGAGGAACTCAAACGTAAACAGGAAGAAGAGGAAAGAAAGAAGAAAGAGGAAGAAGAGAGAAAGAAGAAGGAAGAAGAAGAAAAGCGCAGACAAGAAGAAGAGGAAAGAAAGAAGAAAGAGGAAGAAGAATTAAAGAAGAAACAAGAGGAAGAAGAAAGAAAACGCAAAGAAGAAGAGCTCAAGAAACAAGAAGAGGAAAAGCGCAAGCAGGAAGAAGAAGAAAGAAAGAGAAAGGAAGAAGAAGAGCTTAAGCGTAAACAGGAAGAGGAAAGAAAGAAGAAAGAGGAAGAAGAGAGAAAGAGAAAAGAAGAGGAAGAGCTCAAGAAGAAACAAGAAGAAGAATTAAAGAAGAAACAAGAAGAAGAGCTCAAGAAGAAGGAAGAAGAGGAAAGAAAGAAGAAAGAGGAAGAAGAGAGAAAGAGAAAAGAAGAGGAAGAGCTCAAGAAGAAACAAGAAGAAGAGCTCAAGAAGAAGGAAGAAGAAGAAAGAAAGAAGAAAGAGGAAGAAGAGAGAAAGAGAAAAGAAGAGGAAGAGCTCAAGAAGAAGGAAGAAGAGGAAAGAAAGAAGAAACAAGAAGAAGAGCTCAAGAAGAAGGAAGAAGAGGAAAGAAAGAAGAAACAAGAAGAAGAGCTCAAGAAGAAGGAAGAAGAGGAAAGAAAGAAGAAACAAGAAGAAGAAAAGCGCAAACAGGAAGAAGAGATGAAGAAGAAAGAAGAGGAGCAAAAGAAAGCTGCAACTGCAAAGAAACCAGCAGCTAAAGGTAAAATCGCAGCTCTTGCAGCAATACAAGCAGCAAACATTCCGTTCGGCGGCCGCCCGGTCTTACCGGGTCAGAGACTTCCGAAGCGAAGGGAAGAACCAAAGGAAGAAACTCCTGAACCACAACAAAGCGAAGTTAAAGAAGAGAAGGAAGAAAAACCTAGTAATGCTTCACAAGTAAGGAAACCAGTAAGAAAAGGCAGGAGACCACCTACAAGACCGCCTAAATAAAAATAAAATTCATTTCTTTTGTTGAAACAAAAAAATTTTTTTTTTACCGATGGAGAAAAAAAATCAAAATGTCTGTGGATTTATCCATACCTAATCCAGAAATTGTGCATTTTCTTGATCTGATTATGCCAATGAACTGTGGGGAAGCAGAAAGGAAAGCAATGTTTACTGATCAGATTGTGATATTAGAACATAAATTCACAAAATTCGCGTCAGCACCTATTCCAAATGATCTTATCTTCATGCCTGGCGACTACAACTATAGTACAATAGGAAAAGCTTCGATTGCAATCTATAACGAGTTAGTTGAAGAATATAAAATAAAAAGATCAGAATTTTTCATAGGAAAGGTTCAAATTCTCAATGATACATATATATGGCTCAATAAATGCATAGATTGCAACTTATTTTTCTTATTTGATGATACAAATTATCAAAAATACGTATTAGATCAATTTACCCTAGAACCGAGTATTAAAGAAGCATCGTTTAAGATTAAAGCGATGATAAATCACATAAATACTAAAAGATATGAAGAAAAACGGTTTCAATTACAAGATTGCCTAATTGATCTGAAAATGAACGCTAACATTTCAAATGTAGCTTTAGACCATGCAAGCCCTACTCAATTTGATGTCTCATTCCATAACTTTATCATATCCAACGATTTGATCAAGAGATTTTATGTTTTTGCAGAGCAAATTATTAAAAAGGACGATTTCATGATAAAACCCGATGATTTACGCCAATTGAACACTTCTTTCGTTCTACTTTTGCAACCTCAAACTCACGAAGAGCAATCGATGATTCGATCTACGATTAGAAGAATCTGCTTCTCAATGATCTATACTTTGAAGCCAGAACTTCTTTCCGTTAAAGATTCAGTTGATTTTATTCATAAAGCGGAGAAATTGTCAAATAAGACTCCTATTGAATTGGGTATTGAAAACTATGTTCCTGTTTCATATAAAACGCTTCCAATCAGAAAAATCATTGATTCTCAAATAATTTTGAGAAATGCACTAAAAGATTTAGAATACCTTCAGTTTCTGTATTCACCAGCTGATATATCATACCAAGTATTCATTTCCATGACGAAAATCCAAACCTGGGTCGCAGATCAAACCGGAAATCACGGAAAAATGTCATTTGACGATGTTTTATCGTTTGTTGCACCATTTATTGCTTATGATATACCTTGTAACGCTGAAGCAATTGCACAATACCTTAAATTTGTGCAATTTCCGAATTCTTCAACTTTAGACTTCTCAAGGTTGATGTTTATTTCAGCATGTGATGTAATTTCAAATACAAAATAATTAGAGATTTAGAAAAAAAAAATATTAATGAAAGTTTTTTTGTTTATTTAAAATTTATATTAATCTATCATTATCAAAGTCCTTCTTGTAATTTTTCGAGCCAAAACATAAAGCAAATTGTTTGCAATATACGATTACCAATTTAAATATTCGAGTTCTTGGAATTTGGTAGTTGGAACAATGATTAGAAACTCCTTTTGCAAAATTGGAATAATTGTCTGTAAATCTTTTTTATGAATAAAAAGATTTTGGATTTAATAGTCGCACAATCTAGCTGTTGGTGGTAGGTCGGCTAATTATGCCTAAATCTTGCTTGCAATTTGCCCAGCCAATCATAGAGAAAGAAGATTGTCCGGCTTTTTTGCACGACAAAAAATTTTGCCAAAAAAATCTGGTCGGCCAATTTTTGAGTGAATTTTGATAAGAGAAAATTTTATCCTGGAATCATTTCATTTTTCGAGATGTTTGAAGTATTCGAGAGCCCAATCTACTATAGAAGAGTTCCTTCCTTCTATGAGGTTGCAAGAAGAGTCCAAATGCGTAATATGTTGAATGATCTTTTATACGACAATTATGATATCCCACAAATGTATCTTTACTTCAGATCCAACATCACAAAGCAGAACAAGAAGAATAAAGGTGAAAAGAAACCAAAGGCCGAAAACGTAAAGCCAGAACAAAAGAAAGAAGTTGAAAAACCAAAACAAAAGGAAGAAGCTCAAAAGCCAGAGATGAAGAAAGAAATTCCAGAAGTTCCTCAACCAATGATGGAAAATAATGATCTTTTCGATCTTCCTCACATGAGACTTCCTACTTTCGACAATGATGATGATGTTGATGAATTTGGAATTCCAAAGGAAATGGCAGAAGAATTCTGGAAGCCAGTCAAAATAGAGAACTCAAAGAACCAGGAACCTCCAGTTGAACTTCCAAAGAAAGAAGAATCTATAAACGAAATTCCAAAGAAGGAAGAAGAATTTACAAACGAAATTCCAAAGAAAGAAGAAGAACTTCCAGTTGAGCTTCCAAAGCAAGAAGAACAGTTTTCAGATTCAGATTACGATGAAGAAGAAGAGGATGATTTAGAAGAGCCAATCCATGTTCCAGAACCATCCAATGAATTTCAGAAATGTGGTGTTGTTGTAGAAGATAAGAAGAATGAAGTTGTTGAAGAAGAAAAACCAAAAGAAATAGTTCCTGAACAAGAAGAGCCAGAAGAGATAGTTTCTGAACCAGAAGATGAAGACTTCACATGTGAAACAAGAACAATTACAAAGAAAGGCGGATTTAAGCACACAATTCGCACAGAGCGAAGTGAAGAAACAGGAATTGTCATTGTTACAGAAACAAGAGAAATTGGAAACCAATCAATGACACTCAAGAAGATTATTTATACAGATGGTGATATCGAACAGTTTGAAACAAGAAAGGCAATCAATGATGATGAACTTGAAGACTTCAAGGCCAAGTGGATGAAAGCATTCCCTCAAGAATAAATAATTTTAATTTATTAAATATTTATTTAAAACTTTTTAACAAATAGCTAAACAAACTAAAAATCATGAAAAATGATTTGATTTATCCAATTAAAAATTAGTTGGTGACCAATTTGAGCTATGAAAAGCTCTTTAATAGGAAATGGATTGATTTTCTACTTGTAAATAAAACTGAAAAGAAAATATAAAATTTCCATCATAAACATTATTCTAGAAATAAATGAATTGTGAAAATCGTTATTCAAATGTAGAATATATTAATTTTGACTTGCTAATTAAAATAGAAAAGAAAATTATAAAAAATTTCAATAAAAGTTTTGTTTTTGAAAACAAATGTATTTTAAAAAACTGTTGTCTAAATATTGAATAGATTAATTTTTTACTTACAAATAAAAAAAAATTAAAATTAAAATCAGGCTAAACCAGCGAAAGGATCTCTTGGCTTTTCTTCTTTCTTCGGCTGTTGCTGTTGATTCTGCTGCTGTGGTTTTGCAGAAAATACGTCCTTTGCCATAGAATATCCTTGTTGTCTTGGAATTTGTTGCTGAGGAGGTCCAAACAGATCTCTTGTGTTGTTCTGTGGCCTTGTATGTGCAAATGGACCGTTTGCCATCGTCTTTGGCTGGTTTTGTTGAGGTTTCTGCGGAATTCCAAATGGATCGTTTGCAATTGGAGTTGGTTTGATGTTCTTTGGTGGATTTGCAAACGGATCGTTCATAACATTGACAGGATTCGTTTGTTTCTGTGAATTTCCGAAGATATCTGTAGAAGGAGCTGCTTTTTGAGGGCTAGCGAATGGATCGTTCATTTGGTTGGTTGGAGCAGCCTTGTTTCCAAAGATATCAGTGGATTTGGCCGCATTTTGTGGATTTGCGAACGGATCGTTGAAAGATTGAGGAACAGATGATTTCGGAGGGTTGGCAAATGGATCATTTGATGCATTTGATGGTTTGGCGGCGTTCGCAAATGGATTATTCGGAGGATTTGATGGTTGGCCGAACAAATCATCGGCAAAGTTGTTTTGTGTCTTCGTTTTGGCTGGTTGACCAAATAAATCTGCCGATGGAGAAGATTTTGCGAATAAATATGATGATGGACCAGGATTTGCGAAAGGATCTGCTGATTGATTCGCTGGAGGTGCAGCGAAGATATCTACAGAGTTAGCAGGACTTGGAATGAACTCTTTAGGACGTTGTTGCGATTTAATTGGGGTGAAATCGCCCTTCTTTTGCTGGGATGAGTCTCCAAGTAAATCGAAAACGTCGTTGTTCTGGGATTTGATGGGAGTAAAGTCACTCTTCTTATTTGTAGACTTTTGGTCGAATAAATTGTCTGTTGAAGGGTTTTGTTTGCCTGGATTTGCAAATGGATCGAAAGATGCCTTTCTTTCTGCAGGTTTCGTAGGTTCGGATGGTGTTTGTGATGGTATATTTGCGAATGGATCGAATGTTTGTGGTTGAGAAGGCTTTGTATCGCCAAGTAAAGCAAATACGTCATCGTTCTTTGTTTCTTGCTTCTGGGGAGGTTCCTGAGATGTCTCGGAATCTCCGAGTAGACCAAATATGTCGTTTTCTTGCTTTGGTTTCTCTTTCTTCAAAATAGATTTTGGCTGAGTGCTTGGAGTGCCAAAAGCATCGTTTCCTTGAGGTAGAGGTGCTCCAAATGGGTCATTGGAGTCATTCTGTAATGGTTTTACCGGTGCAGCGAACGGATCAAAGCTATTTTGTTTGTTTGAGCCGTTGCTTGGATTATTATCCGTAGAATCGTTTTCTAGAAGGTTGTTGTCGCTTGATTCTTGTACTTCGATGTCTGGATTGTCGAATAAGTCTCCACTTGTTTTCTGTTCTTTTCTGTAGGATTCTGGAGGTGGCGCTGGCTTTGTCCTGGGCTCTATCGGTGGTTCTTGCTCTGGTTCGTTATCGACAAACTCAATTCCGTCCATTTCGAACAAATCCGTAGCTGGTTTCTTTTGTGGTGGTTGGTTGCCCTTGATTGGCTTGTTTTGTTGTGGTTTTTGTTGTTTCTGTGGCTGTTCTCCTTTGTTTTCTTTATCATGACTCTTGAAAAAGTCGGAAACATGTTTCTTTTCCTTTTGAGTGGACTCACGAGGTTCTGCGTTATCGTATTTATCGTCTTTGTCGACGCTTTCTTTGATTTTCTGAACAAATCCCATAAATCCTTTTTTGACGTCGCTGAAGAGCTTTTCTGCCTTACTTGGCTGGTCAGGATCGTTCTTCTTTTTCTCGTGTTGCCTATCTTGTGGTTGTTGGAACTGTTGTGGCGGTGGTTTGGATTTTGAGTTTTGATCTGGGAAAGGCATACAAACAAAGGCCTCACTGGCATTTTGGTTTGGATCCACATCGATCATACGATGCTCTTGAGGCCTTCTTGGGCTTTCTTGGTAATATGGATTCATTTGAGGATTTGGAGGCCTTTGTGGCATTGGTTCGGGGGCAGGAGCTGGTGGAGGAGTATTTCTCTTGAATGGTTTTGCATTTGGATCAAGAATAAGCTCATTTGGAGCGGCAACTTCTGTATCTGCCCATTTTCTCATTACATATTTCATTGTAATGAATTTTTCCATGCCAGCACGGTCCTCTGTATTCGGACGAACGTAATCTTTTGGTAAATTCTTTTCCCAATAAGCGTTTGCTTTTGCATTTCCGACTTTCTCCATCATGGTGACTTCATTTTCTTTCCATTGATCGAGTTCAACGGATCTGACAAAAGATATGTGTGTGCCGAGGCCTCTATGAATACCTGAGCAGTTAATACAAATAAAAACGCCAAGTTTCGAAGAAGCCCATCTTGGATCTTTTGCTAAACAATCTGCACACTGTGCATTTTCGGGAAGATGCATAGCCGCTTGCGCCCGGACTTTGTATTCAGGCTTTGTCGTCATTTTGCAGATTGTGTGTTATCGTTCAGAATTTACGATAAATTGAATAGTATTGAATTTGTATCGTTTAAATTTCCATCTTCTGCATCGATTTATCATCATTGAGCACAGAGCCTCTGCGTTGCATTCGGCCTAAATGCATGATTCATCCATTGTGTTTATGATTTATTTGTGTAATCACTCAAATTCTCTACCAGGATTCTGTTTCATGAGATTATTCTCATATGGACAGGTTTTGTTGATGAAATATGTTGTAATCTGAGTTCGATAATACATAATAATAGCTTTAATAGCACTCTTTATTTATCATTTATATAATACTTAATAAACAAATAATTTCTAACTAAAATATTGAATTTTTACTATTTTGGCAATAAATCATGACGTTATTTCCAAATTAAATATTAAATTATCATAATTATAAGAAAAATACCATTAATTTTGGTTCAAAACCATAATATAACTAATTTTAATAAGTTTATAGATTCCAAAATTTTTTCATTTTACTCTTTTTATTATGAAATTCATATTTTTTCAAACCATTTTTAAAATTTTGAATTTTTTTTGGAATTTCAAAATCTATAATATAAGGCTGAGAAGAGTAATACATCTTTTCGGAACTTAATCATTTTCATTTTATTAAGAAATGTTGAGAAATTCAATAATTTTAAATATTAAATTCAAGTAGGTATTAGTTTTCTATAATATCATATGAGAAAGAACACTGTTAATCAATAAAACACAAATTTCATACATTATCACATCTGAACTTTTCTTAGTTTCGCTATCTCTCAAACACAATTGGCTATTTCTGCGTAATTTTCTCATTGTTTGATATATATTTATGATTATTCTCAGTAAAAGTTCCAATATATGAGGATTTCAAGTTATTCGTTTCGAATTTATCAAATACTCATATTTCTAAATAAACATTATTGATTAGCTTGCCAAAGCAAATCAATACCAATAGTATACATTTAGATTTGATCAATAGTTCATAGCATTGTTTATTCAATTTCTGATCAAAAGAATTTGGCCAGATAAAGGATTAAACTGACATGGTTCAGTTTAAAAACGTATAATTATTTGATCGATATGCTTTGTCAACATAATATCGAAGCCGAATACGAATGGTAATTGAAAATCAATGAATCTTTGATAATATCACTTCCCATTATGTATTTAAAACTGTCACCTTGTAGAAGACTTAATCAACATATCAAATCTTCAAATACACTAATGTTACTTTAGATTTGAAACATTGAAATTTTCTGGTTATTCAAATTGAAAAATGACGACGCCTCCGGAGAACTTTGATTACTATTTCTCCAATGGCATTAGCGACTCAATTTGGAACAGATGCCTTCTAGGCAATGACTTTATTTATAAATTTGGCTTCTTTTTCACACCAATTTTTGGATGGTCCGAACCATATCCAATGGCTATTCTTTCACTTGTCTTATTAATAATTCTTCCAACTATATTTCGCATTGGTCAATTTCAAAAAGCTTCTCGCCTTTACAGTATTTCCCGATTAAGCATTTTATCGATATTTCATCAAATTAGTTATGCGTATACACTTATTAAGCCAATGGCAACCGTAATAGGCTGTAACAGCCCATGCTATCTCTATTCAACTCAATTCAAACTTGAATATTCTTTACCATCGATGCTTGTTTCTAGTGCTGCTTTCTTTTTATACACAGTCACAAAACTATCCGGATTATCAATGAAATTTTTGATTCCTGTTTGGTTTATTTCTTTATCAGTTTTAGGACTTTTCGCTATTGCTGCTGGATTTACATCAGTATTCCAATTCATATTTACTGTGTGCTTCACATATATTGTTCACATGTGGCACCAATACCTTCCTTTTCGTTATATTCATTACGAAAATTTAGTTCTATTTATTTTCTGTTTAGTTGTATTCATCTACTATGGTATTAAGTATGGCTTACGTTTAGTTATATTCCAGCTGATGTTTTCGATTTTCTTACCAATTATTGACGAAGTTATTCTAATTAGACATCATCTTACACGAGGTGATTTCTCTATGATTGAAAGACCTCTTGATATTAACTTCAAGAATGATTCACTTAATGTTGAAACAATTAGACTCCTTAATTCAGAAGAGGAAGAGGTTTTCTACAGAAATATTAGAGAAGATATGCTCACATCCGTCTTCTGCTTCTTCATTTTCCTCATCCCAATGTTTATCAGAAGTTCTTACATGCCTGATAATTTCTTTGGCGGATGATTAGCTTTCATATATGTTTTGATTGCTTTTGTTGTATAAAGTTTAGATTTTTGTTTGATTCATATTAAATATATCGGTGTTCAAAGTGATTGATTTTATATTTTTATAATACGATGCTTTTTATTCGAAATCTTAGTAATACAAACTCCCAGTTTAGATATTAAATGAATGTTTTGCTATCAAACAAGTTTCATATCCATAATAATGAGTTTTTTTATAAATGAGATTATCATCAAATATTTTGACACTTTACACGCCATTTTTTTACTTCTCTCAAAAAAATGCGTTTATTTCATTAATGGAGCTGATATTTCGAATTACCATATGATGTTGATAGTAATTCTAGTGTTAAAACTACATATAAGCAAATAACCGTAACCCGATTTCAATTTAGAAATTCTAAAAAATCACTTATCATTATATTTCTAATAAGATGTGTTTTTATCTCCTCAGAAATTATTTTGAGAGAAGTTCGACAGAAAAAATTGAGGGGAAATCTGGTCTTCGACATTGAATTTCTCATTTTACATGAAGATCATATTTATCGATGCCCTACATGTCCATAGGGTTGTTAGATTCCCGACGATAGGTGTCTTGGAAGATTTGCCTGGTGTCATCATAGTGTCTTTAAATCAAAAATTTTATTTTGGAGTTAGTTTTATTGATTTTTCAATAAAAAACATTTCTAAAACAAGAAAATAAAACGATAAAATATTTATATTTTATATAAGGATCTTATATATTTAAAATAAATATCATTTTATTTTTTTCATTGGTGTCTGTCAAACCATAATACACTATTCAAAAATTCAATGTGTCTTGCGGTTTCAAAAGACACCTTCAAATTGAACGATAGCACAGACACTATTGAATTTTACCCATTGTATTTAGTTTTTACCCTTTTTATTTTTAAGAATTAATGACTGAAACAGCCGTTTTGCTATGACCTCAATCACTTTTATTAAGGGTTTCGTTTTGCGAAAAAAACGTACAATACGCAATTTCGCTAAAAAAACATTTAGCAAGCAATTTCGACCTTTGACTCCACTCAAGACGTCACTTTTTTAATTTTGCGGTATCATATTTTTGGAAAATCTTTATGAATATTATATAAAAAGTCTCTTTAATATCTATATTTCATATTTTTATCGATTTTTAAAGTTTTGCGAAAAGTATTCAATTATTTTTGCTATTTGGTCGGGTAAATGTCAGATTTGCGACATTTTCTGATATGATATTCAGATTCTACGTTGATAATAATGCTTATAGAACCCTCTTGCTATTGTGTCAAAATTGCGAAACCGATAGCAAAAATATCTCGCAATATCAAAATTGAGATATTGAGTGAATTATGCATTATAGAGATTAAAAATCTGATTTGTGAAAACATCTCATCAGTTTCTAGCTAATTCAAAAATCTTTACTATCTTATTCGATTAAAATGAAAAGGGAATAGTTTCATTATGCTTTAAATGACAGCCTTATAATATAATCATAGTTTTCGCTCAATATGCAGCATTTTTTTTTCGAAATCTATGGTCAATATCCTAAATACTGATTGCTTTGCATTCATATCTCTTACATTTTCTATACCCACATCACTATTCATTGCTATTCCTATCTTTTTCATTTTTGTTTGTTTCTCATAATTTCTCAAAAAACATGATAACTTGATATTTGTAAATATCATACTTTATAACGTAAATAAGAACTTGACCTATTAAGAAAAGCAGTAATGAAAAAAAATCTGAAATTCATAAAAATTACAAGTTTCTGATGACAATTAGCTTAATTAAACCAGGTACAAGATTATATAATTGTATTTTCTATCCAATTATCCATATAATATCTTATCCAGAAAAAATAACTTGATCAATACCAAATGATTTTTTAACTAGTAAATAAAAGTATTTTCTTTACACACACATTGTATATCATAGTTTTTTTTTTTGTTTCGCAAAACATCCAAAAACAAATATGCTATAAAAGTGACAATTTTAGCAAAACGAAACCCTTACTTTTATTTATTATTTAAATATTATTTAATTTTATTATTTGAATAGGCCAACTTATATTTGAGAAGCTCAATTTGAGACCACTTAAAACATTGAAATATCATAAATATTGAAATATTAAAAAGTGTATTTCAAAATATTGAAATTATAAAAATTTATAATACTGAAATTGAGACAAATTAATAAATTCAATGCGTTTTTTTTGAAATAACTCTCAAATATTATTTTTTTGTTTATTTAATGATGAATAAATATGATTGCTTTAGTCAATCATAAAAACTAATTTAAGTTTAAAATAATGAAAGAATAATTTGATTGTTTTTTAAAATACAATTATTTTTGATGATTTGCAAGAATCTTTGAAAAGAATATAATATAGGTTCTATTTTTGTAAAATTTATCCAAATCATGTATTACATAAATTACGATTAAAACGATGAAAGAACCAAAAAGTGTGTTTTGTTTTTGTTGTTGCGTGTTGGATGCGGGATCCTGTTATTTCCGAAATCGACAAAAAATTTGGAAATTTAATTTCCGAAATCGAAATTATATTAATGTTTTTAATATTCTTATATCAAAAGGATTAAAGTTCATTAAGAGAAAAACAATTCTTCTTCTTCAATCTATTGGCGCATTTATTTCTACACGCCAATAAGGAAGGGAAAATTATAAGACACCATGGTGTCTTCAAAACGCTAATTTTTGATATTTTTAACAACCCTACATGTCCATCCCATCACTCAGCCAGACAAAGCAGAGTCAGTTATTCCAATCTGCTTCGGAGCAACCATTTTACATCCACATTGAGTACTTCTTCATTGATAAGAAAACAAATGTTGCTTACTACATGATCCAAGTTGGTGTCTTAGTTGAAAACAAAGTCCTTGTTCACAACTTAACCATGAGATATTCTCAATTAGAAAAATTAAACAGAAAGCTGCATGAACAATTTCCAAACAACATTGAATTCCCAGCTTTCCCACCAAAGAAGTATCTCTTCAACACAAGCATTGATTTCTTACAGAAAAGATACGAAGATCTTGATTCTTATCTCTCATCACTTTCATTAATACCTTGCATCTTAGATAGCGATGAATTCAGAAAGGCATTCAACATATCAGTCAATGCCAAATAAGATGCATTGAATATATATTGTTTGTTTGTATGTTTTTTATAAATTGTTTGTATTTCTTTTAATTGAAACATTTTTTATTTGCAATACCATATATATTCATTTAATTTATCATAAGTTAATTCGATTAATAATTGTAGTTGTTGCTTGGTTCCATTTGATGATAATTTAATTAACTCAATCGAATATTTTCCATTATCCAAAACATAACCTAAATGAAAATCTGAAGATCCAAATCTTAAAATGCCATCAAAAGAACTTTTTTCAATAAAAACGAAATCTCGAAGAGTTTTGATTCGTAAACGTTTACTGCGAAGGAACATAATGTTAGACATACTGGAATTACTGTTAGGGTAGGTGTTTCTTAAAAACAAATAGAAATAGAAGGTGGAAAAAACAAAACTGCTTGTAAATTTGATAAAAAGGAAAGAAAAGATGTATAATTGTTTTTTTCAATAAAAATTACAATAAATACATTAAAGGACACTTTGATTTTGAACTAAGAAAGTTTGCCATTTCTTTATTTCCTGCATCTAATGCAGCATCAATGGGAGTTTGTCCATTTTTATCTTTTGGATTTATATCAGCCCCATTCAAAATAAGGAACTCTGCAATTTCCATGAAACCCATAATTGCGGCGTGATGAAGGGCAGTTTTCCCTTCATTGTCTTTTGAATTGATTTTTATTCCATGAGTTACAAGGACTTTTGCCATTTCTTCGTTGTTATTAATAACTGTTTCATAAAGGGCTGTTCTTCCATCATTATCCTTTGCATTGATATCAACACCATGCAAAATTTGCGTCTCTACTGTTTGTCTACTCTTTCTTGCTACTGAATAAAAAAGAGGTGTTTTCCCTTGATTATCTTTTGCATTTATATTAGCTCCAAGAGAAATCAGAAAATCAGTTAATTTTTCATCACAATGAATAGGATTTTCACAATTAATATCTGTTACATTTACTTTAGCTCCATTCATAATTAGAATTTTCGCTATTTTTTTGCAATTATCTCTTGCTGCGTGATGAAGAGCTGTGTATCCCTTTTCATCTTTTGCATTGATATCAGCGCCATGCATCACAAGACTTTCAACAACATCTTTATTGTTAATTTTTGCTGCATAATGAAGAGCTGTTCTCCCTAAAATATCTTTTGCATTAATATCAGCACCATGCAAGATAAGGTATTCTGTTAATTCTCTACTGCAATTACATCCCGCTGCCCAATGAAGAACAGTCCATTCGCCAAAACTTTCAGCCTTGATATTTGCACCATACGAAATAAGAAGCATTGTTATTTCTATATTATTAAAATTAACTGCAATATGAAGAGGTGTTTGACTCATATTATCTCCAGCATCAATATCAATATGATATGTCTCTAAATTGTCTAATAAAAATTTACACATATCTACATTGTTATAACAAGTTGCATAATGCAAAAGAGTTTTGTTGCTTGGGGATCTAATTGTTAAATCCATTTTTTCGTTCTTTAGAATATCCATTGTTTGTGAGAAAGCAGCATAGTATGGTATTATTGAATTCTTATCTTTCTCGAACATAATAAAGATTGCTTTTAAGTTTTGTGCATTTAAGATTGCTTCAAAATCAAACTCGTTTGGCTTTACGATATCATGATTAATAAGATAATCAAGGAATTGATTGTTATGTGATAACACGATGTAATTCAAGCATATAGATTCATTTGATTTTAAGTGAAAGATTCTCTCTATGGTTGTTATGAAACCATCATGTTCTTTTAAATAATCAACGCTCATAGGAATCCCAAGAAAAATGGAAAATTTGAATTGACCGAATTTTACCACTTTGAACTAATGTAAAGTGACGATATGTATTATTTGGTCGAAGCGGAATGAGTAGAAATAAAGTAATAAAATACATATGTTTTGGATACAAGTTTATTGTTGATTGAAATTCCATGAAGTTTGGGTAATATCATTAAAACATAGTCTTAGTTCTATCAAGATGTAGCGCATATGGAATTAATTGTCAACACTGCTATGGTTCAATGCATTATCACAGCTCTATTTTTTAAGAAATTTTATTGATAGTAAAACCAATTGCAATTGCGCCAGCAATTAATAATAACTTTTAAAATTCTGGCCATATTAGTGGTTTGTATATGGATATAGTCAAAAATCAAATAATAGTGAATAAGGATTTGATCAAAAATCCAATATTAACGAATATGGATCTCCTTCGTATATGAAATATATTCTCAAAGTTTGGCTTGACCGGCATTGATTTTTACCCGATCAGAATTATTTTGTAAAAATTATTGTAATTGTTTTAAAGTAGGAAGCTACAATAAAATGAATAATAATTATATTTGCCCTCAGTATGGCTCGATCGGGCATAAATAATGAGTTTTGAGTGAAGATTGAAATTGTGAAGAATTGAATTTATGGAAAATTCGGTAGATTATGACGGATATTAAAATACTAATCTATGCTTTGCAATCAATTTAGGATTTTCTTTTTGCGCGTTCGTAAACGATTGTCACAATTTTTTCAATTCTAACCAAGCCTATAATCTTCTGAAAACAAAAAAGTCAGGAAAATGGTCCCTCTAAAGATGAAGATTGCATATGCAAAGAATCATTGATTTATCCAATTCTGAAATAAAATATTTTCTGAAGTTCTCAATGATTCACTTCATTTTTCAACAAAAACAACCAAATAGATGATCTCCACATCAGCCAATGGAATCATTGCTCACTTCCATGTGAGAGTATCTACTGCATTCGGCCAGGAAGTCTTCATTTCTGGAAATATCCCAGAACTTGGAAATTGGGATGCTAAGAAAGCAATTAAGATGGAATTCGAACACAATTTAGATTATTGGTTCGTCAATGTCGAATTACCAAAGTCTCAAGGATATCGTTTCATTGAATACAAGTATGTTATCATTAGTGGTGACTACCAACAATGGGAACCAGAACAGAATCACAGACTTGTTCTTGGCGCTCTCAATGATCAATGCGTTATCAACATTGAAGATAATTTCCACTGGAGAGATAACGTTCTCGACGCTTTCAGCCGCGCAACATTCGTTGGAGCCATTAACTCAAGAGAAAACCCAACAAAGAGCGAACCAATTGCTATCAAGCAAAATGGAAAATTAATTCAAACATACTTTGCTACAAACTGCCCATATGTTAGACCAAATCAAATTGTTAGAATCGTTGGTAATGTTCCAGAACTTGGTAATTGGGATCCAAAGAACTCATTAGCTTTAGTTGATGGAAGTTTCCCAATTTGGACAGGAAACAAAGGATTTGCAAAGACATCATTCCCATTCGAATACAAGTACGTCATCGAAAACACAAATGATCATACATTTATTTGGGAAGATTGCGCAAACAGAGTTTGCCCAGCTCCAGTTGCTGTCAATGGAGTCTTAATCAACTACGTTCAGGATTGGTTCATCTGCCCTAACAAGAACCTCTTCAAGGGAATGGGCATTTATGTTCCACTTTTCTCTCTCAGAACAAATGAATCACAAGGCATTGGCTCATACACAGATCTTAAGAAGTGTGTTGATGCCTGCAACAAGATGGGTGCTTCTCTCATCCAATTACTTCCAATTAACGATACAACAGAGAAGGGAGAATGGTGCGATTCATACCCATATCGCCAAGTTTCCTGCTTCGCTCTTCATCCAGTTTACATCGATCTCCTCGCTATCACAAACAAGCTTCCAGCAGCTATGAAGAAGGAAATCCTTGAAGCAAAGGAAAAGTTCGAGAAGTTCGAACAAGTTGAATACCCAGAAGTCTTTGCATTCAAGATGAAGTATCTCAAGGAAATCTTCAAGCTTGAGAAGGACAGCTTCGTTACAAACGGCCTTGCTACATTCCTCAAGAAGAACGGATCATGGCTCAAGCCATACGCTCTCTTCTGCCTTCTCAGAGATGAGTACAAGACAACAGAATTCCGCAAATGGCCAAAGTACTCAACAATCACACCAGAAGAGCTTGAACAAGTCTGCAAGCAGAAGAAGAATGACTTACTCGAAATCTACTGGATTCAATACGTCGCCGACAAGCAGTTCAAGGAGTCATATGACTACGCTACAAAGAACCACGTCGCTCTCAAGGGTGATCTTCCAATTGGTGTCAACATCAACTCTGTTGAATGCTGGGCATTCCCACAACTCTTCAGACTCCATATGTGCGCTGGTGCTCCTCCAGATGACTTCTCTTCTGATGGCCAGAACTGGGGATTCCCAACATACGATTGGGAAGCCATGGAGAAGGATGGTTTCTCATGGTGGCGCTCAAGACTCACAAGAATGGCTGAACTCTATCACCAGCTTAGAGTTGACCATATCCTCGGATTCTTCAGAATTTGGGAAGTTCCACGTGAAACATGCGTCAGAGGCCTTCTCGGACACTTCTTCCCATCTGTTCCATTCTCACACGACGAACTCAACGGAATGGGCCTTTGGGATATCGAGAGGCTCACAAAGCCATACGTCAGATGGCACATCCTCTGCGAAAAGTTCCATGAAGATGCTGAATACGTTTCTCACAAGTATTTCAACAGCAAGGGATGGAACGCTCAAGATGATTACTACGAATTCAAGCCAGAGTTCGATAACGAGAAGAAAGTTGCTCAAGCTCTTGACAACGACAAGACACTCTCTGAAGAGAAGCGTGAACACTACAGATGCTGCCTCTTCCAGCTCATTGGCAACGTCATCCTTATCGAAGATCCAGAAAGAAAGGGATTCTTCCACATGAGAACAGAAGTTCTCAAGGATCACGTAGAACCAACAAAGGAGGGTCCAGTTGTCTACGTTTCCTCATCATGGAACGAACTCGATGAAGGCCTCAAGCAGCGCGTCAAGGAAGAAGCTCACAAATTCTTCTACGAGAGAATGACAAACCTTTGGGTTCAGAAGGCTCAGCCAAAGCTCAACGTCCTCAAGAACGCTACAAAGATGCTCATCTGCGGCGAAGACCTTGGTCAAATCACAACCGGTATTATCAGAGCTATTGATGAATCAGCCATCCTTTCTCTTCACGTCCAGAGAATGTCAAAGATTCCAGAAGAAGCTTTCGATGACTTCCACAAGTTCGGCTATCTCTCCGTTGCATGCCCATCAACACACGATACATCATCCCTCCGCGGATGGTGGGAGGAGACAAAGGCAACAAGAGAAAACTTCTGGTACAACGTCCTCCTCAGACATGATGCTTGCCCAGAGACACTTTCTCCAGAAGTCCAAGAAGATATCCTCAAGCAGAACATTTGGTCCAACTCCATGTGGGCTATCTTCCTTCTCCAGGATATCACATCAATCTTCCCAGAGTTAAGACTTCAATCCGCTGAAGCTGAAAGAATCAACATTCCAGCCGATCCAAACCACAAGTGGCGCTATCGCTATCCATACAAACTCGAAGAAATCATCGCTAACGATAAGCTCAACAACCACGTAATGCAACTCGTTCGTGATTCCCACAGAATATAATTCTTTAATGCTCATTTTTAAGTAAAAATGATCTTTATTTTTAAAATTATGTCTTTTTGAGAGTTCAAATTAAATTTAGATAATAAAAGCAACGAAATTGAAACAAAATACTTCAAGTATAGCTTTGAGACAATATGGAAGTATGATGTACATCTTGAATTCATTGAAAGATGCTCGTTTTGAAATGGCCGGGTAAATTACGAGGATTTCGATAATTTTTTTGTGAAATGAATCGAAAAATACACTTGGAGTAATATTACTCCAAGTCTAATAAAATTGTGTGATCGGATCTTTGAATAGTTTACATAAATTTATGAGAAAACTCTTGATTATCTTCCTATCCATTATTACTATTCTCTCATTGTTCTTAGCATACGTTGTGTTGTTAAACCAGGATTCACAATCCATAATTTAGATCCAAACGAAAGTATTTTATCTAAATTTGTACAATTTTGCATCTATGCATTAAATTTCAAACCCGAACTCGATGGTATAATCAAGAAGGGAGTATTTGATGATACTCCAGAAAGAGTTCCATTTTATATGGTTCGAAAATTAAACATTAATTACACAAAGTTCGAAGACAGACATTATTGGATATTACAACCAAAGACAGGTGCTACTGATAAAGTAGTATTTTACGTTCATGGATGTGCTTACGTTCAAAATATGATTAGCTTCCAGTGGTTTATGGTTGGAGCTATTATTAGTCGTACAAATGCAACATTTATCATTCCAGATTACGATCTTGCACCAAGGTGGACATATACGAAGCTGTTTTCATTCATCAAAAACTTATATTTACATGTTTTGGAGAAAAACGCACCAGAGAAAGTATATCTTCTAGGAGATTCAGCAGGATGAACTTCCAGAAGATCATGAAGGAGAAGAAAATCTCGGAAAAGGTGAATTAGAAAAGATAAAGATTGAACAGGAAAAGGCTGAAGAGGAAGATAAAGATTCCAGTGATGATTTCGTCATGTCCGAAGAGAAAGCAGAAAAAAAATTCGTAAAAGAACAACCATTAATCCAAGAAATTCCAAATGAGCCAATAATTCATGAAGAAATAGAACAAGAATACGAACAAGTAGGTGGTGAAGATGAAAAGAAGTCAAATTCTGATAGTGAAGATATTTTTGCATTAGATTAAAATTTCAAATTGTTTTTAATAATCTTTTCTATGCATTTGCTTATGAGTATTGTGAGCATATATGAATTTATAGGACTTGGCTCAAGATTCGATTTCTGTGGAATGGGAGTAGTAGGATAGGATGGGTTATGTGACATTTTTTGTAAACGTAAGAATTCATACAATATTGAACGATTTTGTATCATTTTTTTAACATATGAAGTAAAAAATGTATGATTCTTACGGTTTTTATTCTTACGTTTTTGAATAAATCAAGATTTAAAAATGATACAAAAATGTAAGACATTTACACTCAGCCCAAACATAAACGCATTAAAAAATTAACATTAGTGTTAAAATAATTTATTTTTTTATCTTTTATAAAAGAAGCTATATATAGATGATGTCAGATATTCCGCGATTAATTAAACATTGTTTAAATCCTGAATGAAATCAATGAAGTCATAATCAAAGACCTCATAAACTTTAAAAATTCATGTCTCACGTTTTTGAATAATTTATTTTTTTTATTTCGTAAGAAAATGAGCGTCAAAACTAACAACGTTAAAAAATTGGGATTCACAAATGAGGAAATAAAGGATATATTAGAGGAGGCAGGTTATGAAGTTAGTAAATATTATTTAAGAAATTGTCAAAAATTCGCGGAGTTTTTAAATGAGTTTGATTATGATGGAAAAATGAATAAAAATGATGTTATAAATTTCTTATATCCCACATCTAAAGAAGAAAAACCTAAAGAACCTGATGTTTTCCCTGAATATTATGAAGAACGGATTAAAGATGATGAATATGATGAAATTGAAAGACTGGAAAAAATAAGAGATGAAATAGATGAAAAAATTAGTGAATTGAGAAATGCTGAGAATGAAGTAGAGGGTTTAATGAATATCCCAGCTTCAGAATCAGCAGTTCAAAAATCACATGAGGAAAGATATAAAAATTACTTTTTGGAATCTACTAAAAATTTATTAGATGGTGAAATAGACGAAACACTTTCAGAAGAAGGTACTAAATTTATTCGTAAACATAAGTTACAATTTATTGATAATGAAGAATACCCCTGTATCCTACTTTCACCTCCTCTTGATTCTGAAAAATTCAAAAAAGCACTGAAAAATGTAACATATGCAACAAATACGATTAAGAAAGAAGACCATGATATTTACACAAATTATTATTTAAATAAATGTACAGGTGTTGATAAAGTTTTTGATTTATTAGATAAAATATCAAAAGAAACAATTGGAACCTATAAAATTTTATGTGATTGTGGTTTCATTATTGAAGATACCAATAATGTTTCATATGAAAGAACAGCACCGAAGGAAGACGAAGTGGAAAGGTCTATACCATTCGTTATTAAGAATATAAAAGATATGAAAACTTATAAGCATTATATTTATTCATTTATTTCAGAAAAAATGGAAGCAACCCATAAAACATCATCTCATCATTTTATAGCTATTCATACATTCCTTTTCAAAGTTGTGAAATTAAATAAGACAGGAATTAGATTTAATGTATCAGGGTATGCATTCTTGAGTAAATTAAAATGCATTCGTCACGTCGCAGATGATAAAAATTTATGTGTTCTTAATTCATTTTATGGGCTTTAGCCCTGGACTCTCTGAGTCTCGGACTTTAAAAAAATAAACTTTATTTTTATTTTTTAATTTTTATTCTTACATAAATGAACAAAAATGGAACAGCTAAAATGAATGATAATCAAATAAGAGCCGAAGGTAGAAGGTTATTTAAACGCTTCTATAACATTCCTGATGGTGTTAATCCTAAAACTCGTAGAAGTTATTTAAACGAAGCCATAGATGCATATGAAGGATTTGACATTTCATCAGAAAGTGAGAGGTTAGCAAGAATGTTAAACGTTAATATTGATTTCTATTATTGTGACCCTCAACCAGAAGACGTAGACATTAACAAGGTAGACTTTCCATTAGTGGAATCAATAATGATAGATCCAGAATTTGAAACAGTAAATATTTTATTAACACAGAGTCCATGTGGAAAACTTCACGCTGACAGAATAACAGACGTTGAAGCACTCACAGGATATAAAGTTTGCCCCTTTTGTAAAGAAGAAGTTTATTCTATCCGTGATGATCCAGAAAGGAAAAACCAAAGAAGATTTTTAAAGCATTGTGAGAAATGTAAAGAAAATAATGGAAGATTAATTCAAGACGTTCAATTGCAAAAGACACAGCAACCATATGCACCACATATTACGAAACAGAAGATATATCAGTGGTTATTAGCTCATAATTTGCAGGAATATTATAAACCAACAAGATATTATATTACTTTTGACTTTGAAACATTAGAGACTAAAGAAGAATTACAACTTTCTGAGTGTGCAACTTTGAACGCTTACTTAAAACCATTCATGGTATCATCAACGGTTAAATTAAACGATAAAACATATACGAGGAATTTTTGCTTAACTTCGAGTGATTCTTTTATTTCTGATTGGATTGAGTTTTTATTTTCAACCTGTTCATTAGTTGCTAAATCAAATATTGAACAATATGAAGAATTATTGAAGCCGCAAACATTAAATGAGAAACAGAAGGAAGCAATGAAAGAGCTTTTAGATGAAGAATTTAATAAAGTGAATATCATAGGTTTTAATTCGGGAAAGTTTGATTTAAATTTAATTCTTCGTGATTTAAATACTGCAAAATGGAAAATAAAATCAATGCTGGGTTCATCTTCACAATTTAAGCAAATCATTGTAAAGAAAACAAACGTTCCATATGAATTGAGATTTATTGACATCAGAAATTATATAGCGGGTGGAACATTAGACCAATTCACTCAAGATTTCGGAAACAATAAATCACGTGTTAAATCCTTTTTCCCTTATCAATTCATCACATGGGAAAATTACGAAGATGAATTATATAAAAAGGAACCATTCACTCAAGATTCATTTTATTCAGCATTAACACAAGAAACAATATCCGATTCAGATTATCAAATATATCTCAATGATGCTGAAAATTTTAAGAATAGATTAGAATATTTTATTCATTATTGCAATAAAGATGTTGAAATTATGATTGACCCAATTGATAAAATTATTGAAGAAACATTTGTTTATAAAATTGATATGCTTCATAATCTTTCTTTATCATCGAATGCATCAATGATTCGTTACGCGTTAGCATATAAGAACTTCAATCCTAACGAAACATATCCAGAAGAAGAAAATGTGGAATCAAGTTTTGAATTAACAAAAAAGTATTGGAAATATAAAATTGAATCATATAAGAAACAAGATGAAAAAGCAGAAAGAGATACTAAAAACAATGTTTCAATGGATGACTATCAATACTATCATGATTTAATCCTTTCATCTAAATGCAAAATGTGTGGTAAAGCGTTTACATATGCAAATAAACCAACATTGGATAGAATCGATAATGAAAAACCACATACTAAAGAAAATTGTCAGTTAATGTGTTGTTATTGCAATGTCGTAAAATCAAATAAAGATGAAGATGTTCAACGTTTAAGAATCAATTTAAGAAATTATGCATTAAAAAATAATTTACCAATGACTTTAGATTCAGTTGAAGCTTATCACATTCTCCGTAATGGAATTACTGGTGGTCTATCAAATGTTCAACATCGTGTTAATCTTAAAGGAATCACGCACATTAATAAACTTTCATATAATCCAGAAACTAAAACTGTATCAAATGAGGACACTTCCAACATTATGACTCATTTCGTTGGTGTTGATTTTAATTCATTATATCCTTCATCATTTTCATCTAATCCTCATGATTTTATTCAATATACTGACCATAAAATGTATATGCCGGGAAGATTGAATGGTGTTATCATTTGTGATACAGCAACAAAGAAAGCAAAAGCACTGGGAATAATTAAGAAGAAAAATACTTTATTCGTGGCTGAAGTAAAGGGTCACATTGATGAAAAATACATTAATGATTACATTAACTTTTTACCGATAATAAGAAACTTAGATATTATCACAGATGAAAAAACAATTGGCGGTTTTATGTATAGTTACATGAAATCAAACAATCTACCAGTTGACCAGAAACAGAGAAAATTAACTCAGTTAGCATCAACACACAACCAATATCAACCATTTTCTTCTTATTATCTTTGGTATCTAATCGACAGATTTCATTTTATCATTGATGACATTCAATCAATTTTAACATTTACTAAAAACACTTGTTTTAATGAATTTGCGAACAAATTTATGAATGAAAGACAAAAGGCTGAATTAGAAGGAAATAAAGGAAAAAGTTTATTTTGCAAGATTTCACTTAATGGATCATATGGTTACGATGCAATGAATACACAAAATTACGCAAAGACTAAAATAATGAATGCACAGAAGGCACGCGTTGCATGTATGTCAAATAAGTTTAAAAACATAAGAGAAATAGGAGAGGATACATATCAAATGATGCTCAAAGATAGATTTTATAGATGTGATACATGTTTACAAGAGGCATTCTTCACTTTAGATAACGCAAAATACTGGTATTTGGTTTTCATTTATGATTTTATGTATAAATGCATGGATGTTAATCGTTTTCATTTCATTGAAGGTGATACTGATTCATCTTATTGGGCAATCGCTGGCGATCCAAATCTTCCTAACACTCAAGCATTTCAAGCAATTGTTACCGATAAACAATTTTATGATAAAAACATTTTCAAATTCGCACCATTTGATTTCTTCTGTTTTGATGAGAAATTTAAACCTAAATTAAAGAATAAAGCTGAAGAAAAAGCACATGAGAAGAAGTTATTGGGTTTAGCAATTGAGAAACAAGGTGATAACATGGTTGCTTTATGCCCCAAGTGTTATACATCATTCAACGGTTCAATTGATGGAAGTGATTTTAAAAAGATTGCACAAAAAATGAAAGGTGTTAGTTTACGACAAAATAAACAATTAACGCCTAAAAATTATTTGGATATAATAAATGATAAAGTGATATTTGATGGTCAGAATATTAATTTACAACTTAAAAACGGATTAATGACTCGTTTAACAATCGGTAAGACTGCATTAACAGGGGCACACACTAAGGCTGTATGTTGTGAAAATGGATGTTGTATGCCATTTATTTAATAAAATACCACAGAAGAGACAAAAGGAACCGTTAATGATGGTTTTGATACTATGATTCAAAGAGGTGGGCACCCTTAAAACATTGATTTTATTTTTATATAAATGAATAACACAGATTTAAAAATTTTAATTGATGATTTAGTATTTAATCAAAATTTTCTTGATTATTATGATTTAAAAGCATATCTCCAAAAATATGATAACAATATAACGGGCGATGATATGGAATATTATTATCCATATTATAAAAATGAAGTTTTGAAATATCATGATAAAATAATTTCTAAAATTAAAGACAAAATTAAAAATAATGAATATATAAAGGGAAAAACTAAATCACAGCTTAAACAGTTGAAAGATTTCAAAAATAAAGTATTAACAGAAGAAGATATTGATGGATTATATAAATTATATAATCCTGAGCCGCAAAACACCCAGGTCCTTCAGACCATAAATGATGCACAAGCTTTAATTTATGATTCATTAGTTAAACCATATTCAGCCCGACTTTTAAATGAAGATCAACTTTTGGAATTCATCCTTCAACATAAACTCGAAGCGGGAAAGTATATCAAACCTTTATACAGCATATTTAAAACAAATGAATAAAATCATCCAGAATTAATGAAAGGAGGAATGAATTCCAAAATCAAAGCAGATAAAATTAAACCACTTGCAACACCAAAACCTCCAACGACAGTACCTCCTCCTCCTTCAGTTAATCCTTCATCATTCACTTTATTATATCCATTTCAAACATTAAAGAAGCAAAAAGATTTTAAAAAGGATTTCAAATATTAAATAAACCAATTGACCCAAAAATTCAACCATTAAAGGAAAAATTTAGTCGCCCTTCATTTGCTCCATATCCATATTCATACGAAATCGATCATCTGGAATATTCAAAAGGAAACGTTACTTATTTATTTGCCATTAACATTAAACTAGATATTTATATTGCATTCCGGTGAAGGGAAAACAGAACAGGAAACAAGAAGAGCTATTCAATACTTACTAGATCATGAAAGAGTAGATAATATAAGGGTGATGGTGATAAAGGATTTCAGGCAGCTATGACTCATTATTTCCCACAAATTAATTTTTACTTTTCATCCTCTCCATATACGTTTCATAATAAAATAGTTGATGCGGTAATGAGAACTCTTAGAGATGCGTTAGGGGTTAACGGTCAGATATACTGGGATGGAAATCATGACTCCATCATACAACAGTTAGTATATTATTACAATAATACATGGCATAGAACTATAAACATGAAACCAGTGAAAATGAAAAATGATATTTCAAAAGAATGGGAATATATTAGAAAGCAAATGGAAAGGTTAAATGATGTTAAACGTGAACAAATTAATTCGGGGCTCATGAATTTTAAACAAGGGAATAAAGTTTTAATTCATCTCGATTATGGAAAAACTGATAAATCAATGGCAAAAAGAAGACGAAGATTTGACACAATAGCTGAATTTGTTAGATATATTAACGGCAACGCATTAGTTGAAGTTGACAATAAATTAATAGAAATTCCGATTTATTTTATTACTCCATTATATTTAAATAATATTTAATTTTTTTTATTTCGTAAGAAAATGAGTGACAACGAAGCAGTCAAGAGTCCAGACGATGAATATAAAAAGAAACTAAACAGAATTAAATCAAAAATATGCTATTACAAAAAGAAGCCGCAATGTGGTGAGGTTGAAAACGATGAAGAAATAATCGAAAAATTAGAAACTTACCGTTCAATCCTTAAACTGAGTGAAGCAAAAATAAAAGAATTTAATAGAATAAATAAATTGGTTGGAAGAGATGAATTTAATAAAGATGAATTTTTAAACTCAATCCAAATTTAATTTTTATTCCTCTTCGACAACATCTCTCTTTCCATCATTACTGCATAACCACATTTTCTCAATTTTAGTGGTTTGTTATTTTTAACATGTTCTTGCATCATTTTTATCATTTTCTCCCTTGTTATGATTCGTGGTAAATTTTGAGCTTGTGGGGTATTCATTTATGATAAAAATAAAAATTTGTTATCACTTATTTTATCGTTAATGTTTTTAGGTTATTCAATAATTATTTATTTTTGAAGAACTGAAGGTGTCACTATGTCACTCAGTGTCACTCGGTTATTTAACTTCTCTGAAAAAATGAGACAACATGACATTTTGACAACAGGCATGAAAGGAGGAAGGCACTTATTATTTATTTTTGAAGAACTGAAGGTGTCACTATGTCACTCGGTGTCACTCGGTTATTTAACTTCTCTGAAAAAATGAGACAACATGACATTTTGACAACAGGCATGAAAGGAGGAAGGCACTTATTATTTATTTTTGAAGAACTGAAGGTGTCACTATGTCACTCAGTGTCACTCGGTTATTTAACTTCTCTGAAAAAATGAGACAACATGACATTTTGACAACAGGCATGAAAGGAGGAAGGCACTTATTATTTATTTTTGAAGAACTGAAGGTGTCACTATGTCACTCAGTGTCACTCGGTTATTTAACTTCTCTGAAAAAATGAGACAACATGACATTTTGACAACAGGCATGAAAGGAGGAAGGCACTTATTATTTATTTTTGAAGAACTGAAGGTGTCACTATGTCACTCAGTGTCACTCGGTTATTTAACTTCTCTGAAAAAATGAGACAACATGACATTTTGACAACATGGGGGATTAATGCAAAAATAAATTCAAATCATACTTTATAAAGCTTCATTTACAGGTATTTCATCATCAGTAAATGATTCCTCATTATCGTTTGGTTCAACCTGTTTATATAATCCTTTCATTTCTTCTTTCAAAACATAATACCATGTCTGTTTACCATCTATTCTTCTCTGTTTCTTATCACATTTATCCTTAATACTCATTTGAAAATTCTTGTCTTTCATGTCTGATGGTTTGCAGAATAGAGCATTTTTACATGTCATACCTACACACAATTCATCATAATGTGTATTTATCCATACATCTAAAGGATTTGATGATAATTCTATTAAATCTTGTTTGGCTTCAGTCATCGGTATGATTCGTACATTAAATGATGAAAGGTCGTAATTGATAAAATATGTTAAAAGGTTATCATAAAATTCCTTAGTGCATGAATCCATTAAATTCTTGAAGTAATCAAATTGACCCTTAAATTTACCATTAACTCTTAAAACTACGTATCTTCTGTCTCCAACTTCAATTTTGACAGGGTAGACGTTGTTAGTTACGAAAACAAAGTTTGCAACATTCTGAGCAGTTCTTCTGGGTTGATTCTTTTCATTAATTCTAATCTCATTATCTGTTATAATTGATTTCAAAGCGTTGAAGTTTGCGAGTCTGTCTTCACCTACATTCTTGAGTTCATTAAGTACAAGAAACATTTTATTCTCAACTACTGAGTTGAAATTACCCGTTAGCTCACTTATTTCAGTAATGTTTTTACATGAATAACCAGCGAGAAGTTCAGAAATAATGTCTGTAAATCTGTTTTTACCTGTTCCCTGAAGTCCTTTCAAAATAATTGCTGTTTCATTCTTGATTCCAGGATGTTGAATCATTGATGCAATCCAGCCGAGAAGGTATTTATACACTTCATCGTTATTATCACAAATGGCTTCTTTAATGAAATCCATAAACATCTCAATTTTTGAGTAATCTACTTTTTCGAGAACGTTGTATTTATAACCCTGAAACGTTGAGAAAACATCTGGGGAATTAGATTTAAAGCAAACACCCTTAACGGTTAATGAAGACAATTGATTTAGTAGTACATCCCATGCTGTTATGGTTTTACCTTCTTCATTAAATAATTTAATCATTTTAAGTGACTCTTTCATGTTTGATTGAAGAACGAATGATATTTGATTCATTTTATCGTGAATATTATAGTCCTTTTGAATGAAATATTTATTTCCACAATCTACAAAACGAATTACACGTGATAAATCCTCAATTACTTCAGAACTGTTTTTATACTGATGATTTTCAGCCTTGCGTCTAATATCTGTTATCAAAAACGAGTCATCAAGTTTTATATCAAATGTTATTTTTGGCTTACGTAATAAAGGCAAAACATATTCATCATAATATTCCTTTTGATATAGTTTTAGAATCTTCACTAAAACAAATGGAGAAGTCATTAAATATGCATATCTATTACGTGCATTTTCAAAATTACTTTTTGCATTTTCAGTTAAATTGCAGAAGTTATAAACGTTGTCGTATGCTTCATTAATTAAATGATTAGGTAACGAATTAATTGCTTGAAACAGTGTGAATAATGTAACTTCTTTTTCTAAATTCATGTTTCCACCGTCATTATGTACTTCAAAATCACAGATGCCATCAACTATGCTTTGAGCTAGTTTATCGTCAATGTTTACATCTTTGTTTTCATTCATGATAGTCTTTATTTCTTCGTTCTTTTGTTCAACTCTTACCTTAATATTCAAATCATTTAATATATCATTCACTGTTCTGGTTAATGTTGAGTCATAACTTCCACGAATGAATGAGTATGTATTGATTGGTTCTGATGCATTCTTGCGAACTCTTGAATCAGCCATAACCACTAATGAACGCTTTGAATCATCAATAGAAGTCATGATATCAATATCATAATCATTGCAGGAATAACATTTAATCATTCTGTTCGAGGTTGAATAGAAGAAATTAGTGTTGCAATAAATGTGAAGACCTCCTGAAGCGGTTTTAACGATAACATCTTTATCCGAAAGTTTTGATAAAATGTCTTTTCTAACTGTTTCTTTAAGTTCATCATTGTACGATTTATTGATATCAACATCTATAATCGTTAAATTTGATATTTTATTTACTAATAAAGCCATACCAGTTTTCCTTCCTCTTCCTCCATCATGTTTGAGGTAGTTATGTAAATCAATCTTGTTTTCACCAATTCTTTCGTTGAGGGTTTTATTTTCTGCCACAACTAATTCCTCAACTAATGAATCAATAACTTTTTCATCAGAAACGATATAGTTGCTGTTGTTGTTTGTTGCTGTCATTTATATAGGAATAAAAAAATAAAAATAATTTTAAAACTAACTTTATTTTTGGGCTGCATCATATTTTCGTAAATGTTGTCAAAATGTCATGTTGTCTCATTTTTTCAGAGAAGTTAAATAACCGAGTGACACCGAGTGACATAGTGACACCTTCAGTTCTTCAAAAATAAATAATTATTGAATAACCTGAAATCATTAACGTAAACATTATTTTTGGGTCATTCACGCTCATGTTTGACAAAATCATTAACGTAAACATTAACGTAAACATTAACAATAACACATATTTCCAGTGATGTTGTCAAAATGTCATGTTGTCTCATTTTTTCAGAGAAGTTAAATAACCGAGTGACACCGAGTGACATAGTGACACCTTCAGTTCTTCAAAAATAATTAATTATTGAATAACCTGTGATGTTGTCAAAATGTCATGAGTTAAATAACCGAGTGACATGGTGACACCTTCAGTTCTTCAAAAATAAGTCATAACTACCTTCCTCCTGTGATGTTGTCAAAATGTCATGTTGTCTCATTTTTTCAGAGAAGTTAAATGACCTGGTGACACCGAGTGACATAGTGACACCTTCAGTTCTTCAAAAATAAATAATTATTGAATAACCTGAAACCATTAACGTAAACATATATTTCTGGTCGTTTATGATAAAAATAAATGGTTCATTTACTCACAATATTTTTGTACAAAACAACCCCAAGCTTTTAACTTCTTTTCTGCAGCTTCTAATGCTATCTTAGCGAGTTCATATTCTCTAAATTCTCTCTTTAAATTTTCTTGTTCCCATTGGTCTAGTTCGTATGGAGAATCTCTATAACCATAACATAACTCACGTTCATGTTCTAATTGTTTTTCACACATTTTTCCAACTTCTTCTTCAAACAAATGTTTAGCATTCTCTACTGTATCTTCAAGTTCTTCTTCATCTAATTTCTCATGAACTTTCTTGTCTATGGAGTCCATAATTTTTCCAACTGCTATGCAATATTTTGGAGAAGCCCACATTGCTATATAGTTTATAAGTCTTGGGTCTACATACGTTCCTCTAACCTGTTTGATTTCATCAGGAATTCCGGCATGAATTTTGTATAAAAAGCAACCGTCTGAATTCCGGCGGTTGCTATATTCTTCACAAAATGCCTTATAATACTCTTCCCAGGACTTATTTTCCAACAACTTTCTAAAGTCTTTCCTAAACTGCTGACACATATTTGTTGCATTAATGTAACCATCCTTGTCTCTACGTAAGACTTCATACCGTTATAAGTGCCTTTTGTGAATGTTTCACCATTAGATTTGTTCGTGAATGTTTTTGCTTCGACTGACATTATTGTCTTTACATACAAAATAAAAAATAAAAATAATTTTAAAACTAATGAAATTAATTATTTTTGGACTGAATTCATTCATAACACCATTAATAAGCTCATAAAATGCTCGTTTTGAGGTTGAGCCACTTTTGGCTCGACCGTATTCTTTCATCCAAAACTCAATAAACAATTATTGAATAACCCAAAACCATTGACGATAAAATATATTTCTGCAGTTCATCCATTACTTCATTACCTAATTAATTACAAACATAAAATATATTTAGTTCATTCGGTAAGCCCAGACCTTTGGGTCAAGCACATTCATTGAACTCTATACCATGCGTAAACTGTCATGTAAGGTGGCATGTAGTCTTTACTTTGTCCCGTTGTTTGTGTATATCCTGAAACGTGATGTGTATGGTTTCCTTCTCCCTGAGTGTCATCCCAGTAACAATTTATAGCAAACTTAACGTTGTCTTTAACATCATATCCTTTACCTTTTATCATTGCTGACCAATCCCAATATCTATGCTTATGCCAACCCGCTTGAGATGTACTTAAATCTATGTAGTGACTATGTGCAGGTAAATTTTCACCTGTAATCGTTTTACTTCCACCTGTTTCCTTTGAAGAGTTTGCACAATACAAAAACCTGTCGAGTATTTGTTCCCATGCACCAACACCAAACATTGCTTGAGGACCTCTCACATCCATAGATGTATAAATAGAACCTACTGGGTTCATTAAATCAAACATATGAGATATTATAGGATTGTCTCTTTTGAACTTAAAATATAGTGCAACAATTTCGGGTTTCTTCTGGTTTGTGTCAGAATATTTTTTATAATATAATCTTATGTTTTCAGGGTAGGTAAAATCTTGACTATAATATTTATTTTTGTCATCTATATAATAATATACTATTCTCGTTTTTCTATTGCATTATATCTTTTATATCTATAATAATCTAAATATAATGTTAGCTTTTGTTCATCTACATGCGGCGTTCTGACATCATCTCCATAGTCGAAATAATACGGTGCTGGAGCTACGTTAGACAATGTCATATCCGTCATTTCATAAACTCTTAAATATTTCTTTTGTTCGTCTCCATATAAGTTTAAGTAACAGTTGTTGTCTAATGGAACTTTAACTTGTGTGTCATCATTCTTTATATAACTTACATACATTTCATTGTTATTTTTCGGAATGAGTTTACACCGTATACCATTTTTTAAGGAATGTACCAATTGCCATCTAAAATATTTATTTTCTTCATAGACGGAAAAGTCACCAGCAATAGTTTCAATATTTTTAGTTGTTCCTATCAAACTTTGGTATATTTCATTCACACAATCCTTATCCGCTTTCTTCATTAATTCACTAGTCACATAAGTTTTATCCGCTTTAAGGTCTAAACATTCTGAAACCCATCCTGTATCAGCTTTAGATTTTAAAATATTTGATGTCCATTCATGATACCTTTCAACCCTTTCTTTAATTTCATTATCTTTTTCATTAACATATTCCTTATCTGCCTTCTTCATTAACTCACTAGTCACATAAGTTTTATCCGCTTTAAGGTCTAAACATTCTGAAACCCATCCTGTATCAGCTTTAGATTTTAAAATATTTGATGTCCATTCATGATACCTTTCAACCCTTTCTTTAATTTCATTATCTTTTTCATTAACATATTCCTTATCTGCCTTCTTCATTAATTCACTAGTCACATATTCCTTATCTGCCTTCTTCATTATGTCATTTAGGAAACCTTTTATGAATTCCTCATTTAAATTAAATCTTCCAATCTTCAAAACTTTAGGAAATGCATTTAATGCGTAATATCTTTGTTCTTCTGGTGGAATTGATGTTATATCATCCGTTATACCTTTAATTTTTGAATTCATAAATAAAATTTCTTTTATATTTGATATCACTGCACCACCTTTGCAAACGAATTCGAAATGGTCATTTTTCAATACTATCTCCAAATCTCCATATTTCAACCTTTGCGTTTGTTCTGCCGTCTTTGAATTATATGCATATATGGCGTATGTAATGGTCTGTGCCTTAAGTTGTTGTGGTTGCTGTTGTTTAATCATTTATTATGATTTAAAAATAAATATTTAATCCGTTATCTCATCAGCTATTTTTTCTATTTGAAATTGCCATAATATTTCATTCATGAATTCTAAATCACAATCAAATAGGTCAGTTACTCTAAATTTAATATTTGATAAATCTTTTGAATGAAGAATAAATGAATTCCCGATAATTGAAACGGATATGATAAAGAAAATGTGTTTAAGTTGATGGATAAAATGTTTTGTATTGATGGGTAAGAGTTAGGGTCTATATGTTTGATGTGAAAATCTCATTGGGGTATTAACTTTATCACATTTGATTAAAATGAAATTGGAACCAGTGTCAGAATACAAAACATCCCCAACATCTTTTTCAAAATTTAATATCCCCAACAATGAACGAAGATGAGGAGTACAAAATTTAATTTTCAGCGGAAATTTAATAAGGTTATTTATTTCATCAAGTTCAAAAGTTTATTGGGTTTTGATTTAAAATTTTCTTCATACCATACGATAAATGATTCATTTAAATAACTTAAAATCATGTTAATATCCCATTTCGCTATCACATTATTTATATACATATCATACGTTTTTTCATGGTCATCTTTAATAAATGATATATAATCTGAAGGGTCTAAAAGAATGGGATTAAATTTACCACTCACAGAAACGAGAGTAACATTATAAATTCCACTAACCGTTAAATTTAATTCACAACTATTATTCGAAATAATATTGATAATTGACATTTTTATTACGATTAAAAATATGGTAAAGCGTTATTTTCCAGTGATAAATAAAACTAGAATAAGATTACCTCAAGAATTCATAAATTCAACGAATAAGAAATTCATTCATGTTATAAATTTTAGTGTTTCAGAAAATGAGTCAATGTCATATTCATCATCGGGTTATATTTCACTTCATTCAAATTTAGTTCAATCAAACCCATATAATGACCATTTCATAAGATTTTCAGATGGTATTAAAAATGCAATTGATAGATTAAAATATGAACAGATTGACAATATCGAATTTTTGGAATTTTGGTTTAAATATCCTGATGGAAAAAAGATTGAAGTTAAAGATAAAGCTGATACTATAACAAAAAACAATTACAATGACCGATCCAGATAGTGGGGGCAAAAAGAAATAAAACAAACGATAGAAACTGGCGAAAGGTCAATTATTATCGATTATGATTCAAAGGATTATTATTCAATAATGTTAATGCTTGAATATTAAATGGCCTTAACAAAGAATTTTTCAAGTGATATTTTATATTCATCAACTATTTTATTATAAATATCATTATAAGTTAAATGAAGTTCAGTTGTTGTTCCATTCTTTGATATCTTAATTGTGCTAATATCCTTTATAGGATTTATTTTTGCAACTGTTCCGCAGCATGAAACATCATCATCTATGAAAAATTGAATCTTAAGTCTGAATCTTGAACATCACAAAGAATGGCGATAATGTGAATTAATGATTCATAAGGTAAAATAATTAAACCGGATTGATCAATTAAATTTATTATTGAATCATAATTATCAGTTATTATATCACGGTAAATTTTCATTAATTCTGAATTAATGTCTATTTTATATGGCGCATTGCGACTGTAATCGTAGATTCCTGGGTTCTCGATGTTTGATGAAAGAGGTGGGGGGTATGTTGGATATGTGGGGATTTCAACGGGTTCATCTTCTTTATTTTGCTCCTCCTCATTCTTTGGTAAGTCACGAGTTAATAAATTTGGTTGAGTTGCTGACCTTGTTAATTCAGGACTAACATTAACTTTAACATTTTGAATAATTCGTGATTTATCATCATTTACGTTATAACCAACCGTAATCTCTGCTTTTGCGTTTGTGTTCTTTTGACTAGTGAAACGTCTTCTCATTTATAATCGAATAAAAAAAATATATTTAAACTTTTATTTTGCTGGAACTTTTGAATCTATTATTCCCTGTATTTGTTCATGAAGTTGATTTTTAGCATTTTCATCGAAATTAATAGACCGAATATATTCATTAATTGCATTCTTATAATCATTTGATTTCTCAATTTTCTTTTATCTGATTCCTTAACTAAATCATAAGTTAAACCTCGTTGCTGATATAATGGTTTCTTAATTAAATCTTTGAATGCTTGAGATAAAGCACCTGATGCAATTCTTGCTACTATAATTGGTTGGAATTGCTGTTTAAGTTCATCTTTAACATTTGCGAACACTGGATCGAATAAAGCAACTTTAAAGAATTTCTTAGCTGGAATTTCAGTCTCAAATTTGCATATTTGACCATCAAACTGATTAACATATCGTGGTAATCCATCCGGTCCTTCAATAGCAGTTTAATTCTTCATTGAAATAAGAATATGGATTATAACGGTATGAATTAATTGGACCATTTCACCTTCTCCAATGTATTGTTTAACAGCTTTTCCATTTTCATCAAATTGCATAGGATAACGTTCATTATATGCTTTACGTTTAGGATAATCAGATACAGTTAATTTATAACCATTTATGACTTTAATATTACCTTGACCATCAGTAACGAAAACTTCATTTATACCATCAGGTTTTCCATTTGGCCCGTAATGTCTGCTTCGTGTGCTTCCCAATTTGGTCCATGACGTTTGGCATATGCTTGAGCTTCTGGTAATGTTAAAACGTTTCTCATTTGTTTACATCCTTTTGAAGACCAGCAACAATATGAACTAATTCTTTCATTCCGTCTGGAACTTTCATAGTTCTATTATATGCACCCTTTTGTTTGTCCCTTGTTTTAATGGAACCTGTAGAAGATTTGCTATTTCTGTCATGTTTAATTATAAATAAAAAATAAAAATTAATTATAAAAAGTTAATCAAATTTAACACTCCTTTATTTAAATCAACTATTATTTTTCCATGTTCACCTAATTGCTGATATTGTGTGTAAAGTTCATTAATGCTCATTGGTAAATTCACTTGATAAAGCATAACGTTCAACTGTTGACGACTAAAACCACTGAAAATGAAAAGGGTGACAGGTTTGATTTAATGTTTGTGCTTAATGCTTTGAAGTATTGAACAGCCATAAAGAATGAACACTGAATGTGTCGACATTGAGTTAATAACTGATTAAAATATGATTTCTCATTTGTTATTAGTTTTGATTTCACCGCATCATCTAGAAAAATTAGTGAATGCAAAAATTCTCTATCAAAATTTGAAATAGAAAGTGTTTCAAATAATTCATCCCGTTGTTTATCAATAATTTTATCCTCTAATCCTTGCTTCTTGATTGTATTATATAATTCTTTATACATTAAAAAGTTTTTTAAATAATCTTCTGCTTCTTCTTGTGATAAATAAATAATTGGAATTTTGATTAAATGCTTTAAAGATTCAAATGTATCATCTGAAGGTGAACCTGAACGGTTGATATAAATTAACACATGTGAATGGGGAAGTGTTAGCAATAATGATAATTTGTTTTAATATCGTTAATGTTTTACCTTTATTTTGTTTACCAATTGCTGCAGTGATTGAATTTAAGTAACATTCAGAATATGGAATTTTCATTAATTTTTCCTTAGATAGAGCATTTCTATTATCACTCAATGCTTCATTAATCATATCATCTATGTATGTATTATATACTCTGTTAATTCTTCAGAATTTAAATCCATTTAATCAAAAATAAATTTATAATTTTAAACATTTCTATTCATCAATATTTCATCATATGAACTTCTATACTGTGGTGGTGTACCTGTTGGATGATATTTCAAACCTTCATCCGGTGTCCATGTCCAATACGTAGTCCTAGTAAACCAAACCTGAGGAGGATTTGTCACCTTTGAACAGTAAGTGTCATTTTCACCCTGAATGATTGGATAAGCTTTCACTTGTACTGTAACTTGTGAGTTGAAAGTTTCTAATCCATCAAAGAATATACCCGCTCCATCACGTTGAACTGGAATAGTGCATAAGAATGAAGTTTGGTCTTTCCATGTTCTAGTTAATGGTGCGCCATCATCTGCATTCAATGGTCTAGTTAATGAGTCCTCGTATTCTTCCGTGCATTCATTCACTCCATCTAAATCAGAAGCTTGAAGCATACGTGTAAAGAATATGTCACCCACTGTGGTCATCGCTTGATCGGGGAAGTTTCTGGAATCTATAGTGACCTGAAGACCTCGAAGCATTGGATTTTCTAAAACTGTTCTTTGCATTGCATTCTTCGGAAATGTTAACACAACATCTGTAACATTATGAAGAGCGTATGAGAAATCTGAACTGATACCTTCAGGAGTGATGCAACCTCCATTTAGTGAACGAACGTCAATATGTTGAGCTGGAATCATGAATGGATCTTCCTTACTGAATAAACGTGGTATTGCTTTAACTGATTCTTCAATTAAACCGTATCCTGGTGTAATGCATTTATCCTCTAAAACTTCCATCTTTGTGCATGAAATAATAACGTCTTCAACTGTTGCGTCAGCAGATGTAGCGGCTAAGCTTGTAATTAATTTGGCAGGAAGTCCGATTTGTTGGAATTTGCGATCATATTTATAAACATGATTCATAATCTTTTCATAATTTTCATCAGTTATCTTTTCATAAACGTAATTTTGTAAATCAGCAACTCTTAACGGGTCAACCTGACAAAATACTAAAGTATCCCTGAAAACATAATATTTAAGAATGATTTCACCAAATGATTTAGGATAATCATCGAACGCCTGAAATGCTAACAAATCATTTACCGGAATAATCATATCAAAAGTGATATCAACTTCTTCATTTGCTTTCTTGAAAACTTCTGAAGGGTCAATATATTTACCACATACTGAGTTATCATATTTTTGAACATTATTATATAACGAATGAACAAACTTTTTAACTTTCCTTTCTGATTTCGGTTTATATGTTGCAAATGCGAAAGATTCACGGGCGCAATCCATCTGAAGATAACCGCATCACCTCTTTCAGTTTCTACTTCTAATTGTTTAAAGTTTGATTTGATGATTTGTAACCAACGAATAAACGCATGCATTTAAAAGCGGCATCACATGTGAAAGCTTTATTTGAAACTAGAGTTGCTAACTTTGCGTTTAATATATGTGTCACCTAATTGATTCACATCATGAGCCGGATTTGTAATTCTTAAATGAGTTTGTTTATCATCAAAATATGGAGTATCGGAGTCAAAGCATGAACTTTCAAGTTCTCTATAATATCTTCTACCGTCATTCTTTGCGAATATTTCATTTATCTTTTCAAATGAATGAAACACATTTCCATTAATCGGTTTAGTGTTTGGCACCAAATAGTTAGTCGTCATTTATTATTAAATAAAAAATCAAAATTAAAAGGTGAAAATGAATTTTTAATTTTAATGAAATAATCAACTATGGCTGCAGGATTCTTTAAGAAACTGTGGGATAAAGTAAAAAGAGGAGCGCATAAAGTTTGGGAAACAATGAAGAAAGGAGCAAATTGGATATTTAAGAATAAAGAAGCAATTAGTGACATTGCCGAATCAATAACGCCAAAAGCTGCCCCAATAAGAGAAATATTAAATAAAGGAGAAAAAGTTTATCAAAGACTACAACCGATACTAAGATAAAAATAATATTTATTTATTTTTCCACTATTTACCTCCTATTTTATTAAGTATTCCTTCAGCAATTCCACCAATTGCGTTACCCGCTTGTGCTCCCATCGCCGGATTACCTGCTTTTGTACCTAATACTCCACCTATGATAGTTCCTGCCGTTTTCGCTACTGGTGCCAAAAAGTTTGCAACAGGTTTAATAACCTTTTTATAAACCCAACCTGCAGCTTTCTTAATTCCATCCCATAATTTTTTAAAGAATCCTGCCGCCATTTCTGATTTAATATTAATTAAAAAATATATTTTATCACTTATATTCTAATTTTTATTTAATGATAAATGAAACCGATTTTAAAAATAAATGAAACAAAGGAGGATGAAATAAATGAAAGTGAAAATGTTCAACAAAAAATAAACGTTGTTAAACCAATTACTGAAATAAAAATTTTTTCATCTGTTGAAGAATTTAATGGCTATTATGCTAACAATAAAAAATTATTTGAAGAATTGACAACATGTAAATTGAATAAAATGTTTAAAGTTGATGGATTCAAAATTTCAAAAATAAAAGGAGTGGTTAGTTTGAAATCTATTCCTCAATCAAGAATCACCTCATTAATGAAAATAGATGATTTAACAAAAAGAATGGAAATTATTGAAGAAAGAATGAATCAAATAATTGATTTCATAAATTCAAATAATCATTAGTTTCAATTTATTTTTAAAGTTTATTTTTTACTCATGAGGTCTTTGATTATGACTTCATTGGTTTCATTCAGGATTTAAACAATGTTTAATTAATCGCGGAATATCTGACATCATCTATATATAGCTTCTTTTATAAAAGATAAAAAAATAAATTATTTTAAAATTAATGTTAATTTTTTAATGATTTATAAATAAATATTTTAATGCATCGTCTATATATAGATGTAACAAAAAAAGTCACACAACCCTTCCTATCCTACTACTAATGGGGAAATTGAAATTGCTTCGGAGTTGTACGTTTTTTGTTATTCACAGACAGCAAGCCACATTCATCATAAAGAATTAAAGCTAGGGGACTCAACTTTTTTAGAACTAGACGTTAAAAAAGTGACAAGATTTTTGATTCGGAATTCGAAAAAAAATGTATGCAACACCTTCACTTCAAGGGAAACCCCTTCAATCACTCCATTTAACAGAAGATGGAGTTCCAGCATTTGTACCAGAATGCACAAGTTTCATCAAAAAGTTTGCAAAAACAGTTGGAGTTTTCAGAATTAATGGAAACAAATATTATATTGAGGAATTATACCATGTATTAAATCACAAAGAAGTAGCTATTCCTCCATGCTGTCAAGTCCATGACGTTTCTGGATTTTTGAAGAACTGGTTGATGAACATACCGGAACCAATTCTTATTCCGGAAGTATTCAATCAATATTACGTAGAGCTTAGAGAAGAATCTATTTACGATGTAATTAAAAATCTCCCTCAAATTAATAGGAAATGCTTAGCTTACATCTTTTCTGCAATAAATGAAGTATTCATCAATGCTCACGTGAACCAAATGTCTATGGCTAATATATCTACTTGTTTCCAAACTTGTTTAACTCAGGATTCTACCAGATTTCACAACCATGTACCATTTCCAAAGATTTTTCAGCCATGCGTTAAAATACTTAATGAAACTGGATCTGACTTTGATATTCCGGATATGTAAATAATTTATTGTTTTTATAATAGGGAAAGTTTGCTATATTATGATCATGATAATGGTTTGTCTTTTCCATATAAACGTGATAATAATTGGAATTTCTATGCTAGCGAAATATTTTTTTTTAAAGTAATACTTATGATCAATTGTATTGAAATATCATATCTATCACAATCTACTGGGATTGTTACATTGTGAAATAGTGTCTGTAAGAAAAATAATCAATTGGAATTTCACAAATATTAATTTCTTTACGTTAGCATGGAATTCATATAAATATAAGTTTCAGTTCCAGAGTTATAACAATTTTCTTTAAAAAACTAGCTAATTTACTCCGTTTTGTTTTTTGATAATACTGAATTCGCAGAGATAACTATTCATTTTTAATGATCTGCCATGACAAAGCATTAACATGACGAATGGAGCACTAAAATGCATTATCGGTTAAGGTTCTTATCAAAAAAATTATTGTTGGGGCATTTTCTTAGGAGAGGGTAAATTTGAATACCATTCAAAAGTAAAAATTCACAATTTGTTCGATTTGGACATATAATCTATTATTATATATAATGTAATTAAGAAAAAAAAATAAAATGACCTGCATATATTAATTATTTAGATTGCAAGATTCAAAAAAGCTATTAAAATTAGAGACAAAAAAAAAAAAAAAAAAGGTAGTGGGGCTTCCAGGCACTTCGTGCCCTCTAGCCCTGAAGATGTTTAGTATAAATGAAGTTTTTATTCGGAAAATTGTTAGTCTTCTGGTGTGAATTCGGAGGACTCTTCTTCTTCCTCCATTGCTTCTGGGAAGAAGCCTTCTTCTGGGTCGAAAACATTATATAATGTGTCGCTTTTCACAAATTATATATGTTTTCATGTTTGTCACTTTTCTATCACTTTTCGGGTAAAAACATTTTTATTATTATATATAAATGAATTTTACAAAACCACCGTTACCGTTCGTTGGAAATAAGAGTAGATGTAAAGATATTATATTGAGAGAACTTAAGAAACTACCGAATGGTCTAACATTTGTAGATTTGTTCGGTGGAAGTTTCTATATATCCCATTTATGTCATACCGTATTTCCTGACTCAAAGATTATATGCAATGACTTCGACAACTATATGGACCGTCTCAAACATATACCAGACACAAACAATATATTGAAAGAGTTAAAAGAAAAGATACCTATAGGTAAGATGGAACGTATACCATTAGATAAGAAAAATATTGTGAGAGAGGTTTTGAAAAAAGCAGAATATATAGACTGGGATAGTATATCTGCTAGACTATTATATAGTGGTTCTATAAGAGTTCATGACATTGAAACACTTATGTCAAAAGTTTTATATCTTAACTATACAAATGTTTTCAAAGAGGACATAGAAAATATATTGAGGGTATAGAGTTTGTGAGATGTCATTGGACAGAGTTGTATGAAAAATATAAAGACAAGGAAAATGTTTTCTTTATAGTGGACCCGCCGTTCTATAACACATGGGATTTTCAATACCAAGTAGACTGGACTTTGAGAGACTCTTTAGAAACTTTAGACGTTTTACATAACCATCCATGCTTTTACTTTACATCCGATAAAAGTGGTTTGGAAACCGTTATGAAATGGTTAGAGGACATACATGACTATGAGTTTAGATATGACAAGATAGAATATGAGAGAGGTCCTATAAACCGGAGAAAGTGTCATAACAAAGAAATTTTATTAGTAAGTAAATGTGGTTTGAAATAGGACTACTTGTTTTAGGTTTTTTCCATTGTGTCATTTATTTCTTTGACGTGGCAGAAAAGTACAGAGAATATGAAGATGAACCAATGCCTGCAAATGTTCAGTATATGTACTCGTAAGAGATATTTTTATCTAATATTAAATGGACGCACAGAACTTAGCGAATGCACAGCAACCTGGACAACCAAACCCAGAGAATATTCCAAATGAAGTTAGAATACAAACTGCAATGGCAAACTATGGTCAAGTGCCAACAGATGTACAAATGCAAACTGCCATGTCAAATGACGCTGCGTTAGGTTTGCCACCATGGTATGCAAATATGAGATGGAAAGAGTTTTATACAAACCCTGAAGTGGGATATAAACAACTTTATGCAGATGACGCGAACACAGGAGTTGACCCAGAATATGTTTTCTACCAGAGGAGAAACAGAATGTATGAGCTCCAGTTAAAGAATGCTATGGAACTCAACAGGAAACGTAAGAGACTAGGCGGACATTAGATTTTTACATATAGTAAAATGGGTTTCTTCAGTAGTATTGGAAACTTCTTTCGAAATGTTGGAAGAGGTATATGGAATGGAATAAAAACCGTAGGAAGAGGAATTTGGAACGGTGTCAAAAATATTGGTAAAAGAGTAGGTCAGTTTGTTGGTATTATACCTAAAGACCCTGAACCAGAAGAACAAGCTCCTGTTATACAACAGCCTGAACCTGCACCACAGTCTAGTTGGCAACCAAATCCAACACCTCAACCGTATTAAAAAATTATATTTTTATCGTTCGATAGTAGTTGTATATGAAACTAAGTTCTAAGTAAAACGCATGGTATAATGGAATTATTCTTTTTCTTCCATCTGTAGTAAACCATACTTGAAAGTCTGAAATACTTCCACTTGGTGGTTCGTATAACTTTGTAGGTTTTTCGTAAAAGTCATTTGCCAAGCATAAGAAAGAGTTTTGGGCGCCAGAAAATGAAGCATGAACAATAATAGCATCTTGGTCGAAAACATTTTCATATGTTCCATTAGGGTTTTCGACTTCATAAAAGTCTGGGTGTACTGGATATGCTGCAGGCTGATTTAACATCCTCATAAATCTATACCATGCCAAGTTGTTATATTTTGTAGAAATATAAACGTTTTCTCCAAGGTCTTCTATTTTATTGATTTTAACAGTTGCATTTTTCCTGTCATAAATAATATCGAGATGGTATTCTCCTTCGTCAATGTTATACTGGTTTGCATATTCGATATAGATATCGTTTATTTTTTCTTGAAAAGCTTGAAGAGTTGTTTCTAAGTTTACAAGCAAACTAACTTGTAAAAGTTTTCCCTGTTCAAATTTCTCATACATACGTTTTTCTTTGTTATAGTATCGAACTTCAAAACCGACCGTAAATGGGAAACCATGTATGGCTTCTGAAATGAACTTCATTCTACGAAAGCCAATAGCTTTTGTGACAGATGGGTCTCTTAACCATCTTAATGGGTAGTCAAAACGATAGCCTTCATGCTTTACGGTCTCTGTCTCAAACTTTTGACCGACATTAGTAAAAAGTTCATCTAATGGTTTAGTTGTAGCAACTCTTGAATTTTTTTTTTCTATTGGAAGCATATTTTATCTAGAATAAAAATGTCGAAAGATATTGCTTCCATGAGAGAAATACAACACAACCGACAACTCATTATGCAAGCTCTAAATAAGAACACAACAAACTTTTCAAACTATTCTAAGATATCTGAGTCATTGAAAGAAGGAAACTTAAAACTGACATTAAACCCAATGACAGATGAGTTTCTATTTCAAGACAAGAAGAAAATACTGTCTGTATAAATCCAACAAAAGGAACTTTAAACGAGAAACCTATAAATGAACTTCTTTTGAAAGCAGATGTTGACAACAAAGCTGACAAAGAATATGTAGACGATGCAATAGCAAAAGAAGAAGAAAGAGCTAACAATGCTTATGCAACAAAAGAACATACTCATCCTGAACTAGCAGACAAAACATATGTTGACAATAAAATGTCAAGTGAAGTGACAAGAGCTGAAAACGAATATTCTAAAAGACTCATATACATTCTATATCTGAAATAACAGACTTAAACGTTAGCCTTGAAAAGAAAGCGGATAAGGAATATGTGGCTAGTAAGTTAGAGAAGAAAGCAGATAAGGAATATGTGGATGAAAAGATAATGAAATTATAGAAAGGGCTGAATGGTATCATGAATGGACATCGAAGATTTTAAAAACTAAAGCTGATACAGGATGGGTTTCAGGATGTTTAGACCTTAAAGCAGATAAAACTTATGTTAACGATGAGTTAGAGAAGAAAGCAAATAAGACTCATACACATACAAGTTTTACAACTGTTAGAGCAGACGACATAATACTGAACTTTGACCTTGGTTCAAGTGCACCTTTAGAGAATCGAGTACAAGCGTAAAAGATACTCTTAACAATTTAGATAAGAGTTGCAGGAATATCGAAGATCATGCCAGAAACTTTGAAGCATATGAACTACCCGCAATGTTAGACAAGAAAGCAGACAAAACAGAGCTTCAAACATTAAAGACAGAAATACTTCAAACATTATATCCTATAGGCTCTATTTATACGTCAATGAACTCTACCAGACCAGAAGTAGTACTTGGTTTTGGAACTTGGACTCAAATAGTCGACAGGTTTTTGTATTGTGCAAACTCTTCAAAGGAAACAGGTGGAAGTAAAACGATTTCAGGTGAAAATTTACCTGCACACAGTCACTACATAGATTTAAGTACATCTCAAGCAGGTTGGCATAAGCATAGATATTGGGATTGGTCAGCAATGACAAAAGGTAAAGGATATGATGTTAAAGACAACGTTAAGTTTGCTATAAATTGTTACTGGAGTAACACTGAGGGAGGAGGAAACCATACACATCACGTTTCAGGATATACGCAAACAACGGGACAAAGTAAAGACTACATGCACCTTACATGACAGTTTACGCATGGTATAGAATTGCTTAGTCGTCATTTTCAACTTCTTTAGCATATTCGTCAGGAGTTGTCTTATATTTGTTAGGAACTGTTTTTGAAAGTATACCACCTTGAACTTTGACAAGTTTGAAACGAGGTCTGACAATAGTAGTTTTATCTTCTGCTTGCAGTGTGTACATTTTGCCATGTTTGCCTAAAACTTCATAATATTCTCTTGTATACTTTCTTCTATTTTTACGAAACACGAATGTGAGTACCTGTCGGGTTCCCATTGTTGTCATAGTCAATAGTATTTTCATATGGGTCGCGTTTGGGTATTTCTATTTTTACTTTGTCATCTTTCTGAAGTTTGAAGCCCGGCATTCTTTCTTGTTTGTCTCTTTTGACTAAATTATTAAATATATAGTCTTTCTCTAAGTCAGGGTTGTTTTTCATTTCTTCGGGGAGTGGTTTCCCAAACCTTTTTGTTTACGGCTATTGTAAATATTTAAAACTTATCTCATCTTTGCCATGGAGAAGTGTCTATATTTGTCGTCATATGACATTTCATTTGCTTCACCACCTTGTGGTTGGTTTAAGTCTCTTAACATTTTTATACAACCGTCAATGACACCAAGAGCAGAATGGTTTTGGTCGACAATGAAATATTGGTTTACATTTTTTGAACGCAGATAGTTTTTAATATCATCTGATTTGAAAGAACTTTCACAGTCAGATGTCAGTTTTGTTGGATGGTATTTGTCAACGAATATTGTCAAAGCAGTTTTCACATCTAAAATATTTTTGGACCATAATGGTATGGCTTCACAGTATCTTGTGTTTTGACCGACAAATATTAGCCAGTATGGTGGTCCATCTGTTCTAACTCTCGGAATGTTTTCCAAGATATCCATAAACCAAGCATTTGGTGTTGAACTAAAGATTTTTACCATGAGTGCTTTTTTTGTCGCTTTAGAAACATAGGGGTCCTTGTTTGGATTCGTCATTTTTTATCCTATAAGAAATGGGTTTATTTGGCGCATTAGCAGGAGTTGCATCCAGATTTTTGCCCGCAGTGGGAACAATAGCCAGAGGTGTATTTGGAGTTGGAAGGAAGATTTTGAGTACATTAGGTATACTTAAAGAGAAAGCACAACCTATTATACAAACTGTACAGAAAGGTTGGGATGTAGCACGAGATGCAACAAATCTTATTCCAAATCCTGAAACAAGAGGAAAAGTTCAAGGATGGATGGACAATGTAGGAAGACAAGCAGGAAACTATTATAACAAAGCAAATGACTACTATAACCAAGCAGGACACTATATGGACCAAGGTGAAAGATTCTTTAACAGAGGATATAACCATGCACAACAATGGGTAAACAATAACCAACCTCAACCGCCTCAAACGTGGGGAATGTAAAGTTTTTTACTGAGATGAAATGAACAATACAGCATTGAGACAAATGGGTTCAAGATGGATTTGTCGGCTTCCAGCAGTTACACAACGTGTTTGTCAAGTTCTTCCTATACCTCAGGAAGTTTTAGACCGACTTAAAAAACCTCAACAACCAGTTGAAAACAAACCAAACTAAAATTTTTTACTGAGATGAAATGACCGAAGAAGTTGAAACGGTAGATTTGACACCACAAACAAAAAGTTCAGAACCATTGTCAAAACCTGTCAAAGAACTTACAGATGAAGAGAAAAATTCAATAATAGAAAGTGCCAGGTCTGGAAATACAAACCCTAACTACAAAGTCACTTTTCATAAAAATGGAACGGCAAGTATCTCAAAAAGAAAAGACTCACAAATAAAATATTGAAGTCTGAAGGAGCTTTCGAGACAACAGATGGAAAAGTTTACTTCACTGACCAACAGTTCATTATAGAACATTCATTGACTTAGAGTCGAAATATTCTAAACTTTACAACAAACACAAAAAGTTGAAAGGAAAACAAAAACAAATGGCATATGATATTTATGAAGATGTTGACGACACAACTGTTCCTGCAAGTGAAGTAAAGTCAGAGAAACCGAAAAGTGACGAAAAACCGATAGAAGAAGAAAAACCAAAAACTGAAGATAAACCAAAACAAAGTTTAGTTTGGAAACTAAACCAAGTCAACCTTCATTAGCTGGTATGGGTTGGCGTCAAAGACTTATGGCAGCAGGCGGTTATGTTAAGTAAAGAAAAAAATATTTTTTTTTTTTATAAAAATGCCCCATATAGAATGGATAGAAAATCTGCTAGAATAAAAGCAGAGTCTGCTAGAATAAAAGCAGAGTTGGGAAACTTGTTTGTTAGATGAGAAATATGAAATGGCATACAATTTTAAAACAATATATTTTTACATATATTAAATGCTTCAGGCTGAAAAACAAAGAACAAAAGTAGCAGATACAAAACCGTTAGACTATATCTTTACAAATGCTGGTAGGACTATTTCAGATGAAGAAATTTCATCCCGAGTATACAGGTTTGACTATCCAATTCGTTGGCTTCAAAGTCCTTCAGATGCAAAGGCAATAGGATTTAGAAGAGTTTTGTTTTCAAATAGAACTAACGCATTTATGTTCGCAGTATATTTTCATGGGCAGTATAAAGGTTCTGATGGTCTAATAGACAAATTTGACGAAATGAGAATCTTTACAGTTCGTTCAGACGAAAGTCTTGAGAAAACTCTAAATGACTTTCAAACTCAAATGAACAAATATTATTGGGAATTTCAAGAAAAATACGACTCTTTACTAAATGGAACATACTATCTGAAACTAGAATATGACAAGATGAACTCCACCGTTTCATTTCAAAAGATTGAAATTAACCCTCCAAGAGATACAGAGTTTTTATTTTGGAAAGTAGACAAACGTTCTTGGGCACAATTTCTTCGGTTACTAAACCAGAACGAACCATTACCACCAGATGGTCCATTTAAATTTATACTTCCACCAGCAGATTTGACAGTTTATAGAAACGTGTTTGACCCTCAAAATGTTATGTGTCATGCAAGTTTCAGTTCAAGCAACAATAGTTTTCTATGTATTGGTAAGGACTTTTATGACTTTGCTTCTAAATTCTACGAACCACCTAGTAACAGTTTCTCTGACTTTCAAGTTTGGTTCACAACAAATGGTGTGCAACATATTATTCCATTGTACTATGACTTTTATCTCGAATTGTCTTTCATATATAACTACGGAAAAGTGCTGAAAAAGTATTGAATGTGAAGATATTAGAAAATAACATTTTTTCTAACATCGTAGAAAACTCATGAATTTGTCAAGACTTCATCGTACATGTTTTGTCAAGACTTCTTCGTAAATGTTTTGTCAAGACTTCTTCGTAAATGTTTTGTCAAACATGAACGTACATGCTTTGTCAAGACTTCTTCGTACATGCTTTGTCAAACATGAACGTACATGCTTTGTCATGATTTCATCGTACATGCTTTGTCAAACATGAACGTACATGCTTTGTCATGATTTCATCGTAATGAGTGTAAAGGACCCAAAAATATAATTTAGGTGAAGTGGTGCGATCTCACCTGTTTTTTCACCTCTTTTTTTCACCTCTTGAATTTTCATGATTTCATCGTAAATGTTTTGTCAAGATTTCATCGTAAATGTTTTGTCAAGACTTCTTCGTATATGCTTTGTCATGACTTCATCGTAAATGTTTTGTCAAGACTTCATCGTACATGTTTTGTCAAGACTTCTTCGTAAATGTTTTGTCAAGACTTCTTCGTAAATGTTTTGTCAAACATGAACGTACATGCTTTGTCATGATTTCATCGTACATGCTTTGTCAAACATGAACGTACATGCTTTGTCATGATTTCATCGTACATGCTTTGTCAAACATGAACGTACATGCTTTGTCATGATTTCATCGTACATGCTTTGTCAAACATGAACGTACATGCTTTGTCATGATTTCATCGTAATGAGTGTAAAGGACCCAAAAATATAATTTAGGTGAAGTGGTGCGATCTCACCTGTTTTTTCACCTCTTTTTTTCACCTCTTGAATTTTCATGATTTCATCGTAAATGTTTTGTCAAGATTTCATCGTAAATGTTTTGTCAAGACTTCTTCGTATATGCTTTGTCATGACTTCATCGTACATGTTTTGTCAAGACTTCTTCGTATATGTTTTGTCAAGACTTCATCGTAAATGCTTTGTCATGACTTCATCGTAAATGTTTTGTCAAGACTTCTTCGTAAATGTTTTGTCAAGACTTCTTCATCGTAAACTAAACGTAAATGTTTTGTCAAAACTTCTTCGTACATGTTTTGTCATGACTTCTTCGTAAATGTTTTGTCAAGACTTCTTCGTAATGAGTGTAAATGTTTTGTCAAGAATATAGCAACCGTCGGAATACAGACGGTTGGTTTTTATACAAAATTCATGCGGGAAATTCTTGAGTTTTGGTTGAAAGAATACGGTGGAGCCAAAAGTGGCTCGACCTCAAAACAAGCATTTTATGAGCTTACAAAGGGTGTTATGAATGAATTCAAATGTATTTACATACATCCTGACCTCGTTCATTTTGTTCCCGGACCAAAAATATAATTTAGGGTAGAAGGTTAGATCTAACCTCTTTTCTACCCTCTTGAATTTTCATGAATTTTCATGAATGTTTTGTCATGACTTCTTCGTAAATGTTTTGTCAAGACTTCTTCGTAAATGTTTTGTCAAGACTTCTTCGTAAATGTTTTGTCAAACATGAACGTACATGTTTTGTCATGACTTCTTCGTAAATGTTTTGTCATGACTTCTTCGTAAATGTTTTGTCATGACTTCTTCGTAAATGTTTTGTCAAGACTTCTTCATCGTAATGAGCGTAAATGTTTTGTCATGACTTCTTCGTAATGAGTGTAAAGGACCCAAAAATAAAGTTTAGGGTAGAAGGTTAGATCTAACCTCTTTTCTACCCTCTTGAATTTTCATGAATTTTCATGAATGTTTTGTCATGACTTCTTCGTAAATGTTTTGTCAAGACTTCTTCGTAAATGTTTTGTCAAGACTTCTTCGTAAATGTTTTGTCAAACATGAACGTACATGTTTTGTCATGACTTCTTCGTAAATGTTTTGTCATGACTTCTTCGTAAATGTTTTGTCAAACATGAACGTACATGCTTTGTCAAACATGAACGTACATGCTTTGTCAAGACTTCTTCGTAATGAGCGTAAAGGACCCAAAAATATAATTTAGGGTAGAAGGTTAGATCTAACCTCTTTTCTACCCTCATTTCACCTCTTGAATTTTCATGAATTTCCTTAAGATAGAAAAAATAAAGTTAGTTTTATTTTGTATTTTTTTGTATGTAAGATATGATTTCAGGGATTTTTTTGACGAAGTGTTACTCTTCACTTCGTCAAAAAATAACAGTTATCTAATGAAAAAGTGTCATGATTTCATCGTACATGTTTTGTCATGACTTCTTCGTAAATGTTTTGTCAAACATGAACGTAAATGTTTTGTCAAGACTTCTTCATCGTAATGAGCGTAAATGTTTTGTCAAGACTTCTTCGTACATGTTTTGTCATGACTTCTTCGTAAATGTTTTCGTTATGCCACTTTGTGCCGTCAGTCAGTCAGTCAGTCAGTCAGTCAGTCAGTTTAGGAAATTTACACCAAAAAATATAATTTAGGGTAGAAGGTTAGATCTACCCTCCTTTCTACCCTCTTTTCTAACCTCTTGAATTTTCATGAATTTTCCCGAAATAAAAAATAAAGTTAGTTTTATTTTTTTTATTTTTTTTATTTTGTATGTAAGAACAGAAATGTCAACAATCGGCACAACAACAATTCAAACAACAGCACCAAACTCTTTAGTCATGAATCCTACGTCAATGTTAGTAGAAATGAAAAGCTTCATTCCTTCTTCATATACTTTCGAAACAAAAATCCAGAAGATAAAGCAAGAACTTTTAACATGTAATTTAGACTGTAGTGCGAAAGATGAAACAAATGAACAGTATCTTTATGAAATGCAGGACATTATTGACCATTTACCCAAATTGCCTGAAATTCAGCAGCAAAAGCTCACTATTCCTGAATTCGATGAAATAGAAGTCAAAGCAACTGACTCAGTAGAAATAAGAAGTTCATTCGTAAGGTAAACTATGAGTTTCTAGGATTTCATTGCAACCATAAGGTTATGGACAAAGATTGCGACATGGTATATAAGAACATCTCTGACATATATAAATCTGAAGAATTTAAGACCTACGACAACTTTGTTTCGTTAGTTGCTGAATGTGTATGGCAGATAAGAGATAAAGATAGAAGAGGTAAGGTATGGAACAAACAGATAAAACCAGCAACTTTTGAGTTAAAGAAAACCATTGACGCTTTAGTTGTTTTAGCAGGTAAGGTTTCAGAATATAACGCAAAAATGAACCCGCAATGTTCTAAATGTAAAGCAGCAATTAGGAAATATAACTACTCCGTCAAAGAGATAGAAAGAATGAGAAACGACTATGCAGACTTAAAGAAAGAAGCAGAAAAGCCAGCAGAAGATAAAATGACCATGTTAGAATTTCTGAACAAAAACTATCCAACTGCTGACGATTTCCTTCTATCTGACGTCAAGAAGAAGTATAAAGAAACTTTCGGCATTGTTAAAACTTTTGACATACTGACAGAAGAAATAGAAGCTACGAAACTGTTTAGAATTTCAAATATACATCGTACAATTCATGTAAAACGCTTGTGAAAAAACAGGTGAAAAAACAGGTGAGATCGCACCACTTCACCTAAACTTTATTTTTGCTGAAAAATGACCAAATTTCATGAGTTTTGTATGTTTTAGACCATGTGAGAAAACAGGTGAAAAAACAGGTGAGATCGCACCTCTTCACCTAAACATTATTTTTGTCTGATTTACGCTCATTACGATGAAGAAGTCTTGACAAAGCATGTACGTTCATGTTTGACAAAACATTTACGAAGAAGTCTTGACAAAACATTTACGAAGAAATCATGAAAATTCCAAAAATAACGTTTACCATGTAAAACGCTTATAAAATAACTGGGGTAGAAAAGAGGGTAGATCTAACCTTCTACCCTAAACATTATTTTTGTCTGATTTACGCTCATTACGAAGAAGTCTTGACAAAACATATACGTTCATGTTTGACAAAACATTTACGAAGAAGTCTTGACAAAACATATACGTTCATGTTTGACAAAACATTTACGAAGAAGTCTTGACAAAACATTTACGAAGAAATCATGAAAATTCAAGAGGTTAGAAAAGAGGGTAGAAAGGAGGGTAGATCTAACCTTCTACCCTAAACATTATTTTTGTCTGATTTACGCTCATTACGAAGAAGTCTTGACAAAACATATACGTTCATTACGATGAAGAAGTCTTGACAAAGCATGTACGAAGAAGTCTTGACAAAGCATGTACGAAGAAGTCTTGACAAAGCATGTACGAAGAAGTCTTGACAAAAACTATCCAACAGCAGAAGATTTCCTTCTATCTGACGTCAAGAAGAAATATAAAGAAACTTTCGGCATTGTTAAAACATTCGATGTACTAAAAGAAGAAATAGAAGCTACAAAACTGTTTAGGATTTCAAATATACATCGTACAATTCATGTAAAACGCTTGTGAAAAAAACAGGTTAGAAAAGAGGTTAGATCTAACCTTCTACCCTAAACATTATTTTTACTGAATTCAGCACAAAAATCTGAGTAAAATGGCATATGTTTGCTACCCGAGGAAAACCGCGGGTAGAGATTCCGTACGAAAATCGTAAAAAATTGCCAATAAATTTAAGAGGATATTATGTACATAGACTTTTAGTAAATGCAGTTGCAATGTGGGCTTCTCCTCGTTATGCATGGCATGTTTACAGACTTCTTGACGAAATTCATAGACAAGAACGTGAAGAGATGGAAAAGAAACTTCAAGCAAAAGATGAAGTCATTGAAGCAAAAGACAAAAGCATTCAGAAAGAGATAGAATACATTTCGAAGAAATTGCAATCTTACGATTGGAAGACTTACCCTCATAGATGTCTTCTTATCTTAGATGATTTCGCCTCTCATCCTTTGTTAAAGAATAGAGAACAAGATATGTGTCGAATTCTTAAGAAGCTCAGGCACTTTAACATCTCAGTTGTCATTTGTGTACAGACAGCCAAGAGTTTAAGTAAGGATGTTAAAAGAATACTTACTGACATTGTACTTTTCCCCGGATTGTCCGAAGACGATTTCATGGAACTTATGAAAGAGTCCATGGCAGGTAAGTTTGACAGACATGAACTATGGGAGAAGTACAAAGTCATACAAGACCCTCATACTTCTTTCAGAATTCATATCTACGCAAACAAAGTTCAAATTGTAAAAAGTCAAGCTTGAAAAATGTAAGTGTTTAGTCTTAGTAAGTCTGTTGTGGTGCTGGGGCTGTCGGTTCTTCTGGCTTTGGAAGGCATTCAGGAAGAGGAACGTCAGTCATCCGTTTGTGTCCTGTCGGAAGGAAGAACTTTTCCAGTTGTCGGGAAAAACTTTTCCTGTCGGAAGGAAAAATTTTTTCTGTTGGAAGGAAAAACTTTTCCTGAAGTTCGACCAAAAAGTTCTCAATTTTCGAAAATTTGAATGGTTTACGGACGGACAACTGGAAAATTTTTTCTTGTCGTCGGGAAAAATTTTTTCTGTCGGAAGGAAAAACTTTTTCTGTCGGAAGGAAGAACTTTTCTTGTCGGAAGGAAGGACTCGGAATGCCAGAAGGATTTGACAAGGCAATTTACTTTATAGAGCTACCTGAGCCATCTGAAGTCAAGCTTGAAAAATAAATGGTTCATTTACTCTACTTGTTTGAAGTTGTCAAAATACTCTGTTATTTTTTCCTTTAACAATGGCAAATCTTCTTTGAATGTAAGTATTGTACAACCTTTAATATCATAGTGTGTTTGAGGTAACGTATCTTGAACTATTTGTTTCACATCTTCATTCGGTGTCATTGAAATCGGTAAGTTTTCGCGATAGAACCAATTTCTGTCAGATTTGTAAATCTTAGCAAGGTCGTAAAAGCTTTTGTTGTTTCTTCTGACTAAATGCAACATAACCATATCTTTATCTTCTTCATTTTCCATCTCTTCAGTATAAATCATATACTTATAGTTCTTTTCCTTACCTTTTGGTACCGAACGTGGTATTCTTTTCTGAATGCTTTTGTCTTTTGCTTCAAGCTTGTTCTCTAGCTCTTCACGTTCTTGTCTATGAATTTCATCTAACATCATGAAAATATAACAAGCGTAACGAGGTGAAGCCCACATTGCAACAGCATTTACAAGAAGTCTATGTACATACCAGCCTCTCAAACCATTTAGCAAATTTTTACGATTTTCGTACGGAATCTCGACTCGCGGTTTTCCTCGGGTCGCAAACATATGAGGAAATTCTTCTAAAAGTTCTTTTGTCTGTTGGTTTTCAAACCAATGATGTGCTTGCTTTGTAGAACGAAGAGCATTCAAAATACTTTGCATTTGGTACATATCGTCTTTGACCGAACGAATGAGACGTAACTGTTTGTTATACTGTATGTACTCATATTCTTCATTTATGGCTTCATGAACGATAGCAGTTGTTGTGTTCTCTGATGTTGACATATCTGTCCTTACATACAAAATAAAAAAATATTTTATAAAAAAAATTAGCGTTATTTCCTGACTTTCACAAAAGACCAAAAATAAACGCTTTACATGTATTTTTCAGCAACTTCGTCAAATAATTTTATAGCTTTATCTATCTCATCTACTTCAAACGTTTCTTTACCTTTCGTGGGAGCACCATACATTTTCTCAAACTTTTCAAGTAGTTCTGTTTCAGCAGCTCTCATATCGTTAACGAACACAACCTTGACTCTATTGACTGTACTGTCATATCTTTGAGTTATATTATATGTTTTCCTATCTTATATCTCTTTGTATTGAAGTCCTTCGGTTTCTGAACGATGTAAAGTAAGCCTTCACTGCAACGTTCCGTATCGAATGAACCATATGTTATGAAGTTATATCCAACAACTGGGTCTAACCATAACAAAACTATTGGTATAAGACTTTTGTCTATAAGATATGCTGTAGTTCCATAGAATCTTACCGATATCATAAGCTCAGGATTTCTTGTCAAAATTTTCTGAGTTGAAGCAATTCCAACCCAATGGTATGTTTTCTTTCCAGATGGAGATAAAATGTCTGACAAAGAATATTTGTTGTATTTCTTTGAGTATCTTACGTTTAAATCACCTATTCTAACCAATTTGGTGTCATTGTCTATCTTTTTAACTGTTTCAAACTCAGTGTTTGTCATATATGTCTTTACATACAAAATAAAAAAAATATTTTACAAAAAACTAACTTTATTTTTTCTATCTTGTATAAAAGATATGATTTCAGGGATTTTTTTGACGAAGTGCAAAAGTTCTCTTCGTAAAAAAATAACAGTTATATAATGAAATTTGGTCATTTTTTCACGATTTTCATGAGTTTTAGGCGACCAGGTTTTTTTCCCTACTCGCAATTTTTTACGATTTTCATGAGTTTTAGGCGAGTAAGATTTTTCTATCTTGTATAAAAGATATGATTTCAGGGATTTTTTTGACGAAGTGTCAAAGTTCACTTCGTCAAAAAATAACAGTTATATAATGAAATTTGGTCATTTTTTTACGATTTTCATGAGTTTTAGGCGAGTAAGATTTTCTATCTTGTATAAAAGATATGATTTCAGGGATTTTTTTGACGAAGTGTCAAAGTTCACTTCGTCAAAAAATAACAGTTATATAATGAAATTTGGTCATTTTTTTCAGCAAAAATATATTTTAGGTGAAGAGGTGCGATCTCACCTGTTTTTTCACCTGTTTTCACCCTCTTGAATTTGTCAAGACTTCTTCATCGTAAATGTTTTGTCAAGACTTCTTCTTCGTACATGCTTTGTCAAGACTTCTTCTTCGTACATGCTTTGTCAAGACTTCTTCATCGTAAATGTTTTGTCAAGACTTCTTCGTACATGCTTTGTCAAGACTTCTTCGTAAATGTTTTGTCAAGACTTCTTCATCGTAATGAGCGTAAATCAGACAAAAATAATGTTTAGGGTAGAAGGTTAGATCTAACCTCTTTTCTACCCTCTTGAATTTTCATGAATTTTCATGAATGTTTTGTCAAGACTTCTTCGTACATGCTTTGTCAAACATGAGCGTAAATGTTTTGTCAAACATGAACGTACATGCTTTGTCAAGACTTCTTCGTAAATGTTTTGTCAAACATGAACGTACATGCTTTGTCAAGACTTCTTCGTACATGTTTTGTCAAACATGAACGTACATGCTTTGTCAAGACTTCTTCGTAAATGTTTTGTCAAACATGAACGTACATGCTTTGTCAAGACTTCTTCGTACATGTTTTGTCAAACATGAACGTACATGCTTTGTCAAGACTTCTTCGTAAATGTTTTGTCAAACATGAACGTACATGCTTTGTCAAGACTTCTTCGTACATGCTTTGTCAAGACTTCTTCGTACATGCTTTGTCAAGACTTCTTCGTAAATGTTTTGTCAAACATGAACGTACATGCTTTGTCAAGACTTCTTCATCGTAATGAGCGTAAATCAGACAAAAATAATGTTTAGGTGAAGAGGTGCGATCTCACCTGTTTTTTCACCTGTTTTCTCACATGGTCTAAAACATACAAACTCATGAAATTTGGTCATTTTTCAGCAAAAAATAAAGTTTAGGTGAAGTGGTGCGATCTCACCTGTTTTTTCACCTGTTTTTTCACAAGCGTTTTACATGAATTGTACGATGTATATTTGAAATTCTAAACAGTTTCGTAGCTTCTATTTCTTCTGTCAGTATGTCAAAAGTTTTAACAATGCCGAAAGTTTCTTTATACTTCTTCTTGACGTCAGATAGAAGGAAATCGTCAGCAGTTGGATAGTTTTTGTTCAGAAATTCTAACATGTTCATTTTATCTTCTGCTGGCTTTTCTGCTTCTTTCTTTAAGTCTGCATAGTCGTTTCTCATTCTTTCTATCTCTTTGACGGAGTAGTTATATTTCCTAATTGCTGCTTTACATTTAGAACATTGCGGGTTCATTTTTGCGTTATATTCTGAAACCTTACCTGCTAAAACAACTAAAGCGTCAATGGTTTTCTTTAACTCAAAAGTTGCTGGTTTTATCTGTTTGTTCCATACCTTACCTCTTCTATCTTTATCTCTTATCTGCCATACACATTCAGCAACTAACGAAACAAAGTTGTCGTAGGTCTTAAATTCTTCAGATTTATATATGTCAGAGATGTTCTTATATACCATGTCGCAATCTTTGTCCATAACCTTATGGTTGCAATGAAATCCTAGAAACTCATAGTTTACCTTACGAATGAACTTCTTTATTTCTACTGAGTCAGTTGCTTTGACTTCTATTTCATCGAATTCAGGAATAGTGAGCTTTTGCTGCTGAATTTCAGGCAATTTGGGTAAATGGTCAATAATGTCCTGCATTTCATAAAGATACTGTTCATTTGTTTCATCTTTCGCACAACAGTCCAAAGTACTTGTTAAAAGTTCCTGCTTTATCTTCTGGATTTTTGTTTCGAAAGTATATGAAGAAGGAATGAAGCTTTTCATCTCTACTAACATAGATGTTGGATTCATGACTAACGAGTTTGGTGCTGTTGTTTGAAGTGTTGTTGTGCCGATTGTTGACATTTCTGTTCTTACATACAAAATAAAAAAATAAAAAAAAATAAAACTAACTTTATTTTTTATTTCGGGAAAATTCATGAAAATTCAAGAGGTGAAAAAACAGGTGAAAAAGGAGGTGAGATCGCACCACTTCACCTAAACATTATTTTTGGGTCCTTTACGTTCATGTTTGACAAAACATTTACGAAGAAGTCATGACAAAGCATATACGAAGAAGTCATGACAAAGCATATACGAAGAAGTCATGACAAAGCATGTACGTTCATGTTTGACAAAGCATGTACGAAGAAGTCTTGACAAAACATTTACACTCATTACGAAGAAGTCTTGACAAAACATTTACGAAGAAGTCTTGACAAAACATTTACGATGAAATCATGACACTTTTTCATTAGATAACTGTTATTTTTTGACGAAGTGAACATTGACACTTCGTCAAAAAAATCCCTGAAATCATATCTAACATACAAAATAAAAAAATAAAATGACACTTTTTCATTAGATAACTGTTATTTTTTGACGAAGTGAACATTGACACTTCGTCAAAAAAATCCCTGAAATCATATCTTACATACAAAAAAATACAATAAAACTAACTTTATTTTTTCTATCTTAAGGAAATTCATGAAAATTCAAGAGGTGAGAAAAGAGGTGAAAAAGGAGGTGAGATCGCACCACTTCACCTAAACATTATTTTTGGGTCCTTTACACTCATTACGAAGAAGTCTTGACAAAACATTTACGAAGAAGTCATGACAAAACATTTACGAAGAAGTCATGACAAAACATTTACGAAGAAGTCTTGACAAAACATTCATGAAAATTCATGAAAATTCAAGAGGGTAGAAAAGAGGTTAGATCTAACCTTCTACCCTAAAATATATTTTTGGGTCCTTTACACTCATTACGATGAAATCATGACAAAGCATGTACGTTCATGTTTGACAAAACATTTACGATGAAATCATGACAAAACATTTACGTTCATGTTTGACAAAACATTTACGAAGAAGTCATGACAAAACATTTACGAAGAAGTCTTGACAAAACATTTACGAAGAAGTCTTGACAAAACATTTACGAAGAAGTCTTGACAAAACATTTACGAAGAAGTCTTGACAAAACATTTACGAAGAAGTCTTGACAAAACATTTACGAAGAAGTCTTGACAAAACATTTACGTTTAGTTTACGAAGAAGTCATGACAAAGTTATGAGGGTGAGAAAACAGGTGAAAAAAGAGGTTAGATCTAACATGCTACCCTAAAAGTATTTTTCAATACTTTTTCAGCACTTTTCCGTAGTTATATATGAAAGACAATTCGAGATAAAAGTCATAGTACAATGGAATAATATGTTGCACACCATTTGTTGTGAACCAAACTTGAAAGTCAGAGAAACTGTTACTAGGTGGTTCGTAGAATTTAGAAGCAAAGTCATAAAAGTCCTTACCAATACATAGAAAACTATTGTTGCTTGAACTGAAACTTGCATGACACATAACATTTTGAGGGTCAAACACGTTTCTATAAACTGTCAAATCTGCTGGTGGAAGTATAAATTTAAATGGACCATCTGGTGGTAATGGTTCGTTCTGGTTTAGTAACCGAAGAAATTGTGCCCAAGAACGTTTGTCTACTTTCCAAAATAAAAACTCTGTATCTCTTGGAGGGTTAATTTCAATCTTTTGAAATGAAACGGTGGAGTTCATCTTGTCAATTCTAGTTTCAGATAGTATGTTCCATTTAGTAAGAGTCGTATTTTTCTTGAAATTCCCAATAATATTTGTTCATTTGAGTTTGAAAGTCATTTAGAGTTTTCTCAAGACTTTCGTCTGAACGAACTGTAAAGATTCTCATTTCGTCAAATTTGTCTATTAGACCATCAGAACCTTTATACTGCCTGAAAATATACTGCGAACATAAATGCGTTAGTTCTATTTGAAAACAAAACTCTTCTAAATCCTATTGCCTTTGCATCTGAAGGACTTTGAAGCCAACGAATTGGATAGTCAAACCTGTATACTCGGGATGAAATTTCTTCATCTGAAATAGTCTACCAGCATTTGTAAAGATATAGTCTAACGGTTTTGTATCTGCTACTTTTGTTCTTTGTTTTTCAGCCTGAAGCATTTAATATATGTAAAAATATATTGTTTTAAAATTGTATGCCATTTCATATTCTCATCTAACAACAGTTTCCCAACTCTGCTTTTTTCTAGCAGACTCTGCTTTTATTCTAGCAGATTTTCTATCCATTCTATATGGGGCATTTTTATAAAAATAAAAAAATATTTTTTTCTTTACTTAACATAACCGCCTGCTGCCATAAGTCTTTGACGCCAACCATACCAGCTAATGAAGGTTGACTTGGTTTAGTTTCCAAACTAAACTTTGGTTTTGGTTTATCTTCAGTTTTTGGTTTTTCTTCTTCTATCGGTTTTTCGTCACTTTTCGGTTTCTCTGACTTTACTTCACTTGCAGGAACAGTTGTGTCGTCAACATCTTCATAAATATCATATGCCATTGTTTTTGTTTTCCTTTCAACTTTTTGTGTTGTTGTAAAGTTTAGAATATTTCGACTCTAAGTCAATGAGATGTTCTATAATGAACTGTTGGTCAGTGAAGTAAACTTTTCCATCTGTTGTCTCGAAAGCTCCTTCAGACTTCAATATTTTATTTGTGAGAGTCTGTTTCTTTTTTGAGATACTTGCCGTTCCATTTTTATGAAAAGTGACTTTGTAGTTAGGGTTTGTATTTCCAGACCTGGCACTTTCTATTATTGAATTTTTCTCTTCATCTGTAAGTTCTTTGACAGGTTTTGACAATGGTTCTGAACTTTTGTTTGTGGTGTCAAATCTACCGTTTCAACTTCTTCGGTCATTTCATCTCAGTAAAAAATTTTAGTTTGGTTTGTTTTCAACTGGTTGTTGTTGTTTTTTAAGTCGGTCTAAAACTTCCTGAGGTATAGGAAGAACTTGACAAACACGTTGTGTAACTGCTGGAAGCCGACAAATCCATCTTGAACCCATTTGTCTCAATTGCTGTATTGTTCATTTCATCTCAGTAAAAAACTTACATTCCCCACGTTTGAGGCGGTTGAGGTGGTTATGTTTTACCCATTGTTGTGCATGGTATATCCTCTGTTAAAGAATTCTTTCACCTTGGTCCATATAGTGTCCTGCTTGGTTATAGTAGTCATTTGCTTTGTTATAATAGTTTCCTGCTTGTCTTCCTACATTGTCCATCCATCCTTGAACTTTTCCTCTTGTTTCAGGATTTGGAATAAGATTTGTTGCATCTCGTGCTACATCCCAACCTTTCTGTACAGTTTTGTATAATAGGTTGTGCTTTCTCTTTAAGTATACCTAATGTACTCAAATCTTCCTTCCAACTCCAAATACACCTCTGGCTATTGTTCCCACTGCGGGCAAAAATCTGGATGCAACTCCTGCTAATGCGCCAAAAAACCCATTTCTTATAGGATAAAAAATGACGAATTCAAACAAGGACCCCTATGTTTCTAAAGCGACAAAAAAAGCACTCATGGTAAAAATCTTTAGTTCAACACCAAATGCTTGGTTTATGGATATCTTGGAAAACATTCCGAGAGTTAGAACAGATGGACCACCATACTGGCTAATATTGTCGGTCAAAACACAAGATACTGTGAAAGCCATACCATTATGGTCCAAAATTTTTAGATGTGAAAACTGCTTGACAATATTCGTTGACAAATACCATCCAACCAAAATGACATCTGACTGTGAAAGTTCTTTTCAAATCAGATGATATTAAAACTATCTGCGTTCAAAAAATGTAAAACCAATATTTCATTGTCGACCAAAACCATTCTGCTCTTGGTGTCATTGACGGTTGTATAAAAAATGTTAAGAGACTTAAACCAACCACAAGGTGGTGAAGCAAATGAAATGTCATATGACGACAAATATAGACACTTCTCCATGGCAAAGATGAGACAAGTTTAAATATTTACAATAGCCGTAAACAAAAAGGTTTGGGAAACCACTCCCCCGAAGAATGAAAAACAACCCTGACTTAGAGAAAGACTATATATTTAATAATTTAGTCAAAAGAGACAAACAAGAAAGAATGCCGGGCTTCAAACTTCAGAAAGGTGACAAAGTAAAAATAGAAATACCCAAACGCGACCCATATGAAATACTATTGACTATGACAACAATGGGAACCCGACAGGTACTCACATTCGTGTTCGTAAAAATAGAAGAAAGTATACAAGAGAATATTATGAAGTTTTAGGCAAACATGGCAAAATGTACACACTGCAAGCAGAAGATAAAACTACTATTGTTCAGACCTCGTTCAAACTTGTCAAAGTTCAAGGTGGTATACTTTCAAAAAACAGTTTCCTAACAAATATAAGACAACTCCTGACGAATATGCTAAAAGAAGTTGAAAATGACGACTAAAGCATTTCTATACCATGCGTAAACTGTCATGTAAGGTGGCATGTAGTCTTTACTTTGTCCCGTTGTTTGCGTATATCCTGAAACGTGATGTGTATGGTTTCCTCCTCCCTCAGTGTTACTCCAGTAACAATTTATAGCAAACTTAACGTTGTCTTTAACATCATATCCTTTACCTTTTGTCATTGCTGACCAATCCCAATATCTATGCTTATGCCAACCTGCTTGAGATGTACTTAAATCTATGTAGTGACTGTGTGCAGGTAAATTTTCACCTGAAATCGTTTTACTTCCACCTGTTTCCTTTGAAGAGTTTGCACAATACAAAAACCTGTCGACTATTTGAGTCCAAGTTCCAAAACCAAGTACTACTTCTGGTCTGGTAGAGTTCATTGACGTATAAATAGAGCCTATAGGATATAATGTTTGAAGTATTTCTGTCTTTAATGTTTGAAGCTCTGTTTTGTCTGCTTTCTTATCTAACATTGCGGGTAGTTCATATGCTTCAAAGTTTCTGGCATGATCTTCGATATTCCTGCAACTCTTATCTAAATTGTTAAGAGTATCTTTTACGCTTGTACTCGGATTCTCTAAAGGTGCACTTGAACCAAGGTCAAAGTTCAGTATTATGTCGTCTGCTCTAACAGTTGTAAAACTTGTATGTGTATGAGTCTTATTTGCTTTCTTCTCTAACTCATCGTTAACATAAGTTTTATCTGCTTTAAGGTCTAAACATCCTGAAACCCATCCTGTATCAGCTTTAGTTTTTAAAATCTTCGATGTCCATTCATGATATCATTCAGCCCTTTCTATAATTTCATTATCTTTTTCATCCACATATTCCTTATCTGCTTTCTTCTCTAACTTACTAGCCACATATTCCTTATCCGCTTTCTTTTCAAGGCTAACGTTTAAGTCTGTTATTTCAGATATAGAATGTATATGAGTCTTTTTAGAATATTCGTTTTCAGCTCTTGTCACTTCACTTGACATTTTATTGTCAACATATGTTTTGTCTGCTAGTTCAGGATGAGTATGTTCTTTTGTTGCATAAGCATTGTTAGCTCTTTCTTCTTCTTTTGCTATTGCATCGTCTACATATTCTTTGTCAGCTTTGTTGTCAACATCTGCTTTCAAAAGAAGTTCATTTATAGGTTTCTCGTTTAAAGTTCCTTTTGTTGGATTTATACAGACAGTATTTCTTCTTGTCTTGAAATAGAAACTCATCTGTCATTGGGTTTAATGTCAGTTTTAAGTTTCCTTCTTTCAATGACTCAGATATCTTAGAATAGTTTGAAAAGTTTGTTGTGTTCTTATTTAGAGCTTGCATAATGAGTTGTCGGTTGTGTTGTATTTCTCTCATGGAAGCAATATCTTTCGACATTTTTATTCTAGATAAAATATGCTTCCAATAGAAAAAGAAAATTCAAGAGTTGCTACAACTAAACCATTAGATGAACTTTTTACTAATGTCGGTCAAAAGTTTGAGACAGAGACCGTAAAGCATGAAGGCTATCGTTTTGACTACCCATTAAGATGGCTAAGAGACCCATCTGTCACAAAAGCTATTGGCTTTCGTAGAATGAAGTTCATTTCAGAAGCCATACATGGTTTCCCATTTACGGTCGGTTTTGAAGTTCGATACTATAACAAAGAAAAACGTATGTATGAGAAATTTGAACAGGGAAAACTTTTACAAGTTAGTTTGCTTGTAAACTTAGAAACAACTCTTCAAGCTTTTCAAGAAAAAATAAACAATATCTATATCGAATATGCAAACCAGTATAACATTGACGAAGGAGAATACCATCTCGATATTATTTATGACAGGAAAAATGCAACTGTTAAAATCAATAGAATAGAAGACCTTGGAGAAAACGTTTATATTTCTACAAAATATAACAACTTGGCATGGTATAGATTTTTGAGGATGTTAAATCAGCCTGCAGCATATCCAGTACACCCAGACTTTTATGAAGTCGAAAACCCTAATGGAACATATGAAAATGTTTTCGACCAAGATGCTATTATTGTTCATGCTTCATTTTCTGGCGCCCAAAACTCTTTCTTATGCTTGGCAAATGACTTTTACGAAAAACCTACAAAGTTATACGAACCACCAAGTGGAAGTATTTCAGACTTTCAAGTATGGTTTACTACAGATGGAAGAAAAAGAATAATTCCATTATACCATGCGTTTTACTTAGAACTTAGTTTCATATACAACTACTATCGAACGGTAAAAATATAATTTTTTAATACGGTTGAGGTGTTGGATTTGGTTGCCAACTAGACTGTGGTGCAGGTTCAGGCTGTTGTATAACAGGAGCTTGTTCTTCTGGTTCAGGGTCTTTAGGTATAATACCAACAAACTGACCTACTCTTTTACCAATATTTTTGACACCGTTCCAAATTCCTCTTCCTACGGTTTTTATTCCATTCCATATACCTCTTCCAACTCTTCGAAAGAAGTTTCCAATACTACTGAAGAAACCCATTTTACTATATGTAAAAATCTAATGTCCGCCTAGTCTTTTGCGTTTCCTGTTGAGTTCCATAGCATTCTTTAACTGGAGCTCATACATTCTGTTTCTCCTCTGGTAGAAAACATATTCTGGGTCAACTCCTGTGTTCGCGTCATCTGCATAAAGTTGTTTATATCCCACTTCAGGGTTTGTATAAAACTCTTTCCATCTCATATTTGCATACCATGGTGGCAAACCTAACGCAGCGTCATTTGACATGGCAGTTTGCATTTGTACATCTGTTGGCACTTGACCATAGTTTGCCATTGCAGTTTGTATTCTAACTTCATTTGGAATATTCTCTGGGTTTGGTTGTCCAGGTTGCTGTGCATTCGCTAAGTTCTGTGCGTCCATTTAATATTAGATAAAAATATCTCTTACGAGTACATATACTGAACATTTGCAGGCATTGGTTCATCTTCATATTCTCTATATCTTTCTGCCACGTCAAAGAAATAAATGACACAATGGAAAAAACCTAAAACAAGTAGTCCTATTTCAAACCACATTTACTTACTAATAAAATTTCGTTATTGTGACACTTTCTCCGGTTTATAGGACCTCTCTCATATTCTATCTTGTCATATCTAAACTCATAGTCATGTATGTCCTCTAACCATCTCATAACGGTTTCCAAACCACTTTTATCGGATGTAAAGTAAAAGCATGGATGGTTATGTAAAACGTCTAAAGTTTCTAAAGAGTCTCTCAAAGTCCAGTCTACTTGGTATTGAAAATCCCATGTGTTATAGAACGGCGGGTCCACTATAAAGAAAACATTTTCCTTGTCTTTATATTTTTCATACAACTCTGTCCAATGACATCTCACAAACTCTATACCCTCAATATATTTTTCTATGTCCTCTTTGAAAACATTTGTATAGTTAAGATATAAAATTTTGACATAAGTGTTTCAATGTCATGAACTCTTATAGAACCACCTAATATATAATATCTAGCAGATACATATCCCAGTCTATATTATTCTGCTTTTTTCAAAACCTCTCTCACAATATTTTTCTTATCTAATGGTATACGTTCCATCTTACCTATAGGTATCTTTTCTTTTAACTCACTCAATATTTTGTTTGTGTCTGGAATATGTTTGAGACGGTCCATATAGTTGTCGAAGTCATTGCATATAATCTTTGAGTCTGGGAATATTGTATGGCACAAATGGGATATATAGAAACTTCCACCGAACAAATCTACAAATGTTAGACCATTCGGTAGTTTCTTAAGTTCTCTCAATATAATATCTTTACATCTACTCTTATTTCCAAAGAACGGTAACGGAGGTTTTGTAAAATTCATTTATATATAATAATAAAAATGTTTTTACCTGAAAAGTGACAGAAAAGTGACAAACCATGAAAACATATATAATTTGTGAAAAGCGACACATTATATAATGTTTTCGACCCAGAAGAAGGCTTCTTCCCAGAAGCAATGGAGGAAGAAGAAGAGTCCTCCGAATATAAACTTCATTTATACTAAACATCTTCAGGGCTAGAGGGCACGAAGTGCCTGGAGGCCCCACTACCTTTTTTTTTTTTTTTTTTTTTTTGAGACTAAATAAATAGCGAATTGATTCATATGGATTTATGTAATTGTGAACATTAAAAGAGTTTATTTATTGATCTAATAAAAAAAGATAAAATATTAATGAGAAAATTGAAAGAATAGAGTGTCCCATTCACTCGTGTTGGTCGCAATGTATCATTCTGGGAGACATTGCCTCTGCATGTCTTCCACAATGGCACAATGTTCCTTGGAGAAAGACCTGGAAGGGGGTCCTTTCTCAAGGTCAGGGCCCCCTTCTAGTCTTTCTGGTCCTGGAAGGAGCGCTTCTGACTGGTCTGTGCGCTGCTTCCAGGAAGATCAGGAGATTGCTCGAAGTTCGCGGCAAGTGCATTCCGACACCACAGATGCACTTGCCGCAACATATAATTGCGAGTGTCTGCTGCTTTGGTCAAAAGAAGCAGCAGACACTCGCAATGCGAACCGAATTGTCCCAGAAAGACCTGGAAGGGGGTCCTTTCTCAAGGTCAGGACCCCCTTCTAGTCTTTCTGGTCCTGGAAGGAGCGCTTCTGACTGGTCTGTGCGCTGCTTCCAGGAAGAACATGAGATTGCGCCAATAAGCTCCTATCAACAAATTTTGACTAAAAATATAAAGTATCCTTTTGTGATTTAACGAATAGCTCAATTTTAAAATAGATTTGATTCTAATAATAAATTGAATGAGTTTCGCTTACGTTTAGAATTTAATGATTTATATGATTTTTTCGTTCACAGAAGAGTCATTGATATCCAATATCAAAAAAACAGCAAAAACACACCATAATAAATGATATTGAAGCTAAATATTACATATTTCAACATATCTAAAAAATTATTATAAGATTAGATCTCATGCAATGCCGAGCAGTTTCCTAAAGCATAATTACTTATTTATACAGAATCAATTATATAATATTCACATTGCAAATTATATACATTCTCACGAAGCAGTATGAAATAGACTGTCCGAATTTGAATTCAAATAGAGATCTACTTCAAAAGGATTTCTTACAATATGTAATCTCGATGTTGATCACTGGAATACAAGGGATGCACGTAATTTACAAATTGTTGCAAAAATAGTAGTGCAACAAAAATTTTATTTTTAGCTTGTCACTTGATATATAACAATTGCAAAAACTCAATCAAAAATAGGATTTGAACAACTTTTTAAAATTGTGAGAAAAATTCTATCGGCACATTCTATTCAATTTTAAAGTATTTCTTTCATATTCCAATCGATTATTCAATATTTGCCAATCACAAATTTTAGTTCAAAATTCAAAAAATCACTAATTTTAATTTCAGATGAAATCTCGCAAAAATAACATTGTTTTAACCATATAAATATATATTTTATATATTGTATAGTGATTTTTTAATATTTTTATGAGTAAAATCGAGAGTGAGGAAATGTGGACTACAAAAAACGATAGAAATGAATAGTTTACATGGGAATTCAATACTTACAAGTATTCAATATCACTTTTGTGCTCGAGATTTTGACTCTAGTATACTTCTTTGTGTATCCGAAATAACGGATAAAGAATGAATTCACTTTGAGAAGATGAAAATTTTATTGATGACATAGTGTTCATTACAATAATTTGGAAAAATTTGGATAAATCTGTTATCCACAATTTTAAGGTTTAATCTTACATTTAACGGAATTAATATCTAAATTTTAAACAGATACTTAAATTTTATATAAAATAATCTTGAAAAGTAAGTTAATTTGTAGATGCATTCAAATTATCTTTGAAATCTTTGAATCTGATTTTGTTCCGCCTTTTTTCGTAAATAAGGTTGTAAAATTTAAGTAGATCAAATATCTTAACTGAGAACCCCAATTTATGTCAGATTTTCCGACGATAATCCTTTATATAGAACCTGTAATCAAATATATGCATATGCTGAAGTTGATTAAAATTGCTATTGTTAATATTTTGAATGAACTCAGAAAATATATATTAAATGTGATCAAACATCACTTTTTTATATTGAACTATTATATTCTTAGATCACTTGCAAATAATTATAATCATTCAAGTAATTCAATGTGATTCAAAAATAAAAGTGGCTATCAAATAATGATGATTTGTTTTTACTTTAATTTCTTAATCAGAGCAACTCATGCCTTATATCATCCAAAGCTTGTAGAAAAGGATAGCGGAGATCTCTTTGTAAAGGGCATTTCAGAATCGACTTCTGATTTATTTGAATTTCATGAACAGTCAACAACTATTCAAGATAAAGAAATCAGTCATTCAGGAAGAAATCAGACGTTTTATAAATGCGAAATTACAATTACGGGCCGTACAAAATTTTTAAATAACTTCGCTTTCGGTGCAGGCGTTACATCAGGCTCAGGTGGAGCTCTTAACATATGGGAAAGTATATTTCAAGCACATTCAGATTCACCTGATTACCAAATCATTTTTGAATCTAACAAAGCGTCTGTAGGTGGAGCTATTTGCTCTGTTTCATCCGCAATGTTATTATATAACTCGACATTTACCAGTAATATGGCTTACAAGAATGGTGGCGCTATCTATTTCCAATCGGAATTTAATCCAACAGATGGAAGCTACCTTTCTCCCAAAATTACGCTTATAGGCGGTTGGCTTGAGTTTAGGCAAAATATCGCTTCAGAAGTTGGTAGAGCCATTGCAATTTCATATGCAGTGGAAGTTTACATTGAACTTTCAAATTTCTACAGCAACAAGTGCAGTTTCACAGGTGGAGCAATATCATCTGCTAACTGTGATTCTCTTAAACTCTTCAGAAGCTGGTTTGCTTATAACGTTGTTGATGCATCGACTCCAGAATACCGTTTAACTACAGATACTAAAACTAAATTACGCGGCGAGACCATGAGTAAAGATTACCCCAATAAAGTTAACTCCAATCATGAATTGGGAAGAGGAGGTGTGTGCAATTTACTTCTACTCTGACTCCAGGAAAGGTTCTACACCAACAGGTGCAAAGACTTACGAGATGCGTTCTCTTCGATCATACCACACCTGTTTCTACAAAGACTCAGCAACAACAACCGGATCATCTTTGGGAGGAGGTGCCGGTAATGAAGTTCTTCTTGATGGCTACCTTGAATACGTCACATATGATGACTACATGTACGGAGCTGTCCCAGAAGTAGAAAGAGATGAAGCAATTTCAAAGGTTAAACGTCCTTTGAAAGGAAACTGTTCCGTCAATTCTCTTCAGATGAGAAATACAACAAGAGAACCATGGGGTGTTTGCGAAGTCATTACAACAGATTTACCAGGAATTGGAGATGCTCCTTCAGTTTATAACGAAACAAACATTTCCTACATCGTTGGCACACCTACAGTGAATGGAACAGCAGCTGGAGTTCCAAGTCCAACAAAGTTCGTTTATGATGCAACACCTATTACTAAGGTTCCAGGTCCAACAACAGAAAAGAGGTATCCAACAGCTCAAACACAGCTTGGTCCTTCATTGAAGTCAGGAAAGATATTCCCAGGTTCTTATTCAGTACCTTTGTTTTATCCTAACTTCACAATTACAATTCCTAAGCCAACGCCTCATGAAACAGCTGCTTCTACACCACATAGTACACCTAGACATACATTCTCACCTTCAGCAACTCCTATTATTATCAAAGTTCAAGCAACACTTGAAGCAAAACTTCCTGAAGCCCAAGGAAATTCCTCTACTATAAAAAAGGATAATAAATTAATAGCAATTATCGCTGGTGCTGTCGCTGGTTTAATTGCTCTGATTGCCTTAATTGTATTCTTTACTTATTACTTTATGAGAAAGGATGAAGTAAGTGACGATTCAGCTATCTCACTTAAGGAAGAAACAGTCCTTCATGCAGATGAAATGGCGACAACTGACTTCAAAATTTCACTTAATAATGATTCAATTGTTGCAACAGAAGGCCCTGCTGAGAATTCTAGAGCTGATCCATTCGGAGAAGATTTCATGGAACAAGATATGGTTGAAGACTTCTTCGCACAGAAGGATCTCCGTGAATTTTAACTTCGAATTTTATATTTTTAGTTTAGTTTTATATGAAATGCGATTAAATAATTTATTTTTGTGAATGGTCATTGAAAAAATTGAATAATTTATTTTTTAAATATATGACAACTGAACAAAAGAGAACTATTTTCCCAAAGAAAATGTTCTCTACCACTCATAATGCAATACCTGTTCAGTCTAAGATCGAATCTGCTATTCCATTTTGGACTGCAATTGCAACAAAAAATGAATTATATCATACAGTTTCAGTTTTCATATATTTCATGATGCCTGACAATACAGCAATTTACGAGTGGTTCCGTGTTCAAGAACCTATCTCAAAATTATACGATTTTGTTGCCTATTTTTTGGGTAAAGAGAGAGAATTTGACCTTAAAGTAACAGGTGAAGTTTTAGACAGAAACAATATAATCAATGATATTAAAAAAAATAGAAAATACGGAAATAATCGAAATTCAAGTTGTAAATCGTTAAATTTCACTCGAATTTTAATGTTAAATTTGCTAGCATATACACAGAGCTATGTTTACAATATTTAAATCTACGTTTCAAATGTAATTTTCAATACGATTATCGGTTAGATGAATTAATACTAGTAACTAGTTCTTGTTAATGCACACTTTACTAGTGTCTTACCATTAGTCTCATTAGCTCAGTTAATATTGTTATGAAATCAATTCATCGATTTTTCGTTTTCTTTTCTGCTTCATAATGATAACATCGAATTATCCTAATCTATAATTAGTTAACATTGTACAAAAGATACTTTTTCTTTAATAAATTAATATTTATTTCCTTTATCTATTTTTTTCCCATGCACAATCAATAATATCACAAAAAGTTCTCATATAGTATATGAATTTGAGTAAGACTATCTTACTAAATCAGACGATTTCAATAAATGAAACGTTGAAATAGACTTTCAAGAGCATTTCAATGAGATATACTATATTAGAATTTATAAAAAGTTCTGTGTTATCCTAAAGATGTGTTTTCACATCATAATTCTGCAATAATAAAACATATAAACATATATTTTTTTTAAATATAACAAACAAAACAATACTTTTATTAACTTTCCCATATACTACTTTCAATTTCAGCCCACTTTGAATCAGGAAACAAATTAGTGATATTCATCACAGGAACTGGTAATTTATTAAAGTACGGATGGCGCAGGGCATCGTGGGCACTAATTCTATTTGCTGGGTTTAGTATTAGCATAGATCTCAAAAGATCTTTTGCAGTTTGATCAATATTACTAAATTTCATGTCAAAAGTACTTTGAAATGGTCTATAATTTAACTGTTGGAATGGTATAAGAAAATTACTCTGATATTGAGGCAAATCTGATGGTCTAAAATTCCCCATCACTCGTAAAATCGATTCCATTTGAACGTCACAAAATTCGTTACTATTTTCATTCTTAGCTTTAGAGCGAAACAATATTTCGCCCGTTAATAGCTCCGCAAATATACATCCTGCAGCCCACATATCAACTGCTGTTGTATAGTGTTTGTCATCGAGTAAAAGCTCCGGAGATCTGTACCATATTGTGACTACAAACGTATTTTCCTCTTGATTCTTCCATTCTGCAGTTCTTGATAATCCAAAATCGATTAATTTAAGAATTCCTGGTCGCTCGTATGCTTTCGGCATTATAATTAAATTGGATGGCGTAAGATCACAGTGTATGATTCCATGGCTATGGAGATGATTCAATGCCAGTAATAATTGAAACAGAATTGATTTTGCAACAATTTCTGAAGGAGATCTATTTAAATATTTAGTTTGTAGTTTATATACGTCAATTGCACCAAATTCATAGTTGAAATGAATGCTATAATTCGAATTAATTCCTTGAATTGAAACCTTTTGCGCATGAATAATATGAATATATTTAGGTTCGCTTAGGAGACATATTTCTCGAATTATGACAGATGGAATTGGTTTTTCTGGTTGAATCGGTTTTGATTTTTTTACGGAAATAGCATCACCCTTTTCGTCAATAAATCTGTATGCTTCGCCGTATGTTCCACTTCCTACCAACTTCTCAGATTTTAAATTGCGTACGTTCATCATGAGAGTCGAAAGGAAATATTGGCAAATTTTAGACGAGTTCAAATTTTTCCGAAGCTCGCTCTTATTATAAAAAGATCGTAAAAGTCATTGAGAACTGCAAGGCAAGAAAGCAGTGAATGATTGAAAGCTACCGATTGTTTCCTTCTTCGTTAGTTCGACGAAAATTTCCCATCATTTTAGTCATATGAGTATTATAAGAATTCTTTCTTTAAGGAATGCATATATATCCATAAAATTATTCAAGCATTACGAGTTCATAGTCAGAGCATTTCTTTGATGTATTTGATCATTTACAATTACGAATAATCAATAAGCAAAGTATAAATCGCATCAATAAGAGTATTGAATTAGAATATCATCATGACTATGCAATGCATGGATAATATCAAAATTATTTATCTCATCTGGACATAAATCTAAACTCCAAAATGAGAAAGATCCAAAAGAAGCGAATTTGAGTACTGTATGCAGAATTTATTCCTCGCTCGATATATATATAGAAAGGGAAGAATATATTGTCATGGATATAGAAGTCATACAACTTTTTCAAAAATATATGTACATAATGAAATCATTCTCAAGCAGTTATAATGAAAAGAACAGTATTTTATAGCTTATATTTTCATTATTTGCTCCAACCTTACGATTCGTCGATTCATATACCTGTTTCATGCGCTTTGTCACCATATGTAAATCTCAAAGCGAACTTTTCTATCTCTCCAAATCAAAAATTCACGAGTATGATAGAAAATAAACATTATGCATAATGGTAAGGGTTTCGTTTTGCTAAAATTGTCACTTTTATAGCATATTTGTTTTTGGATGTTTTGCGAAACCAAAAAAAAAAAACTATGATATACAATGTGTGTGTAAAGAAAATACTTTATTTACTAGTTAAAAAATCATTTGGTATTGATCAAGTTATTTTTTCTGGATAAGATATTATATGGATAATTGGATAGAAAATACAATTATATAATCTTGTACCTGGTTTAATTAAGCTAATTGTCATCAGAAACTTGTAATTTTTATGAATTTCAGATTTTCTTTTCATTACTGCTTTTCTTAATAGGTCAAGTTCTTATTTACGTTATAAAGTATGATATTTACAAATATCAAGTTATCATGTTTTTTGAGAAATTATGAGAAACAAACAAAAATGAAAAAGATAGGAATAGCAATGAATAGTGATGTGGGTATAGAAAATGTAAGAGATATGAATGCAAAGCAATCAGTATTTAGGATATTGACCATAGATTTCGAAAAAAAAATGCTGCATATTGAGCGAAAACTATGATTATATTATAAGGCTGTCATTTAAAGCATAATGAAACTATTCCCTTTTCATTTTAATCGAATAAGATAGTAAAGATTTTTGAATTAGCTAGAAACTGATGAGATGTTTTCACAAATCAGATTTTTAATCTCTATAATGCATAATTCACTCAATATCTCAATTTTGATATTGCGAGATATTTTTGCTATCGGTTTCGCAATTTTGACACAATAGCAAGAGGGTTCTATAAGCATTATTATCAACGTAGAATCTGAATATCATATCAGAAAATGTCGCAAATCTGACATTTACCCGACCAAATAGCAAAAATAATTGAATACTTTTCGCCAAAACTTTAAAAATCGATAAAAATATGAAATATAGATATTAAAGAGACTTTTTATATAATATTCATAAAGATTTTCCAAAAATATGATACCGCAAAATTAAAAAAGTGACGTCTTGAGTGGAGTCAAATGTCGAAATTGCTAGCTAAATGTTTTTTTAGCGAAATTGCGTATTGTACGTTTTTTTCGCAAAACGAAACCCTTAATAATGGTAATTAAAAATCTTATAGTCTATCATTTCCTAAGATAATGGTTAAATAAGAGTTCTTATTAAATGAAAATTGACCGAATATGAACTCATTATTTTAATAAAATCCATGTTCCTTGCCGAGGGAATTCATATGCAGCATACATGAAGCGTACTCTGCGTCCCCCGCTTCATGGCATAATTAAATTTGATATTTAAAAATTGAATAAAAATTGAATACTTTGTAGGGTGATTAACCTTATCAATTTTTAAAATAACCGTTTCTTCCTTCTCAAATTTAATAATGATTGTTGATAATTTATATCATATGAAAGTAATGAACAAAAATGAAGCTGAACCAGGCCATCATCATACACATTCAGAACATAACGAAAGCGATACAACGGTTGGCCTACTAGAACCAGAGAACTGCGAACAATTTTTACAGGTCGCCGAAAAAAATAATCATTTTCATGTTCATGACCACGACCATCACCATGATCATGATCACGACCATAACCACGCTGCTGAGGGTGTAACATGGCGCTTAATTCTTATGATTAGCTTGACTGGTATATTTTTCTTTGCTGAATTAATCACTGGAATTATAACCAAATCATTATCACTTCAGTCTGATGCTTGGCATATGCTTTCAGATGAGATGTCGCTAATTATCGGTCTTGTTGCTCACGAAAAAGCAAAGAAACCTCCAACAAAGAAATATACTTTCAGTCTTGCACGTGCTGAAGTTATTGGAGGATTCACAAACGCTATTTTCTTGCTTGCTGTTTGCATGACAATTCTATTTGAAGCAATCGAAAGATTTATTAAAGTAGAAGAAATCGTCGAACCCAAAGCATTCTTAATCGTCGGTATCCTCGGCCTTCTCGTTAACGCTATCGGCATTTTCATTTTCCATGATCACCATCATTCGGATAATATTCAAGGAATATTTTTACATATCATTGGCGATCTTCTTGGATCAGTCGCTGTAGTTATTTCAGCTGCTGTTTGCCAATGGACTACATGGAATGGACGTTTCTATTTAGATCCTGCTTGTTCAATCTTTATCTTCATCATTTTAGTTTATGGATCTCAAGGATTATTACGTCGCACAGGTAGCATACTTCTTGAATCATGTCCTGAGTACATTGATGTCGAATTAATTAAAGCAGACTTGATGAAGATTGAAGGTATAGTTGCTGTTCATGAACTCCATGTTTGGGAGCTTTGCAAAGAAATATACTTAGCTCTACTTCATGTTGTTGTCGATTCTAAAGAAAGAAACAAGAAAGTTCTTGAACAATGCCATAATATTATGATCTCCCATGGTGTTTATTCAACAACAGTACAAATAGAATTCGTAGATGACTTCCCTCAAGGCACTGATAGCGTTGGTTCCTGCTTCTACGCAACATCTTTTGGAAGTGATAAAAGAATCTTCCAAACTCCTCCAGTTTACCAACATTCAATCGGTTGCCCACATGTGAACCTTCCTGGCCATGAACACGACCACGATCACGATGATCACGACCATGCACACTTGCACAGCCACAGCCATGATCATTTGCATAACGAAATGCAAGGTAATCTTCGGACACCTCTTAACGAATAAGAAATGTTATTGTTTTGCATATTAAATATTTTGTTTACTAGTTAATTATTTTTTTGGCTTTCATTATAAGAGAGAACATCATTACGATAGATATAGAAATTAATTTGCCCATCAAACATACCTTTATACCATTTGCATTTTTCAAAATTTAGAATTTCCATCAAAAATCTAGTCAAATAGGAGAATTTGACTCCAATAACAAGTTTTCGGAACGTATCTCATTATTGCAAATCTTTCAATTGCTGATAAGAGAATATTTGAATAAATTTTTATAAAAACACGTTAGCAATTTCAAAATTTCTATTTAAAATTTGCTGAATTCAATTTATTTTAAGTTCTGCATATGTAACCGAATATTTTCACTCGAATTTATGAATTGAATTGATAATGCTATTTTATAAATGTATTGTAGATCTGCGTTTAATTAATATTATTCCATTAAATCATTTTCATTAATGAATTGAAAGAGAGGAAAAAATTTAGACAAATTTAATTCAAAAGTCGTTCTCAAAAAGTTTAAAAATTTATCCTACTAATTAGGATTTATGGTTGTTTTCTGTATGCAGTTCAATAATATTTAGGTTCATTTAAATATCAGTCGCCACAATTTTTGTGTTGAATTTTAACGATATCAATAAAAAGTAGTATAATTATGTTTGATTCTTTATCCTTGAGTTCTCCAAGTTTGCGTATAAGCAATTTGGATGATCCTGATTTTGTCAATAGGCAATGTTTCCCTGTAATTGCTCAGCCAATTCGCAACGAGGACTTTTCTATTGACTTTATCAACGTACAACTCATACCAGAGATCAAAAATATTATCAAGCAAGACAAAAAGAACAAGTTTGAAACACTTCCAACATTAATTCGTTTAATTCTCGATAATTTTCCGGAAGATGGATCTTCGATCATCAGGAATGAAATCTTCTCTACAATCCAATCAACAATAAAATTTGGCGGTCCAAGAAAGGCCTCTGATTTAACCGAATTAGCCGTTGAAATTGCTTCTTCTATTCCGAAATACTACCGAGATGATATCATTTGCGAAATCATTTCTCACTTATATCAAGACGAAGATCAGAATACACGCAAGTTAGCAGTTCATTTGATATCAATTGTTCGCGATTTCTGGCGCGTACAACAATATTTTAAATTATTAGCTCGAGATAAGTCATCAGTTGTCAGAGGCACAGTTCTTACAATCCTTCCAAATTGCATGATTGACGATGATTCAATGAGAAATATTCTTATCCAGGCTGCAAACGATACACATCCAGGCGTAAGACAAGTTGCAGCGACCGTCATTGCAAAGGCATCACCACCTCTCTTAGATGAATACAAGAAACTACTTTCTAGCTCTATAACTGTTAGATACGCTTTTCCATCTTTACCGGAAATTGTAATGGCCACATCGTTTTCTCAGATCATCGACGCGTTCTTTGAAGCTATTAAGATCGATAGAAACGATGCTGCCGTTGCTTTACTCGAAACAGCAAGCAAAGCCGATATCAAATCAGAAGAACCACTTTACTTAAGAGCTGCATCAGAATTAGTTTCATTTACTCCATTCGCATGGAGATTGTATTCATTTGCACAGAATTTTACTAACCAAAGTGACTTTATCGAATTATTAGATCCATCTAACATTCCAGATTGGAGAACCAGATACGCCCTCCTCAAACAATGCGAGGAATTCATTCCATTTCTCGGAAACCAATTAGTCAGACTCGCAGAAATTTATTCCGAAGATCAAACAGCAATTATCAGGAATGAAAGCGCAAATCTTTGGGCCATGTTGGTCAACTCTGATAATTCATTGATCAAATGCATGGAAGAGAGACTTATGCGTGGATCTTGGCATAAGAGACTTGTTTTATGCAAAGTCATCAAGCAAGTCGGTATTTCCATCTTTTCTAATGAGCTTGTGAACAAGCTTAAGAACGATGAGATATGCAACGTGAGAGATTGCATCAATTTATAATTTTTTAATTGTTTTTTATTTTTCTTGTTTGTAAATTTATTTGTTTATATAATCGTTTTGATTTTTTCACATATACAAGCCATGTTATCGTAACAATAAGAATAAAATTATCTAAATTTCAATCTTATCTCTCTTCAATGGCTAGAGAATTGTTTGTATTTGCTTAACATCATGTGGAACTTCTTGGCTCATTGAATACTCAATAAAATATAATTAATTTCAAATGAGATATCAATTCGCATATCAATCTGATGTATGAAAAAGTTATTAATAATTTGACAAATCATTACAAAACATTTATTCATATGCTTTTGTAATTATAAGATCATCCCTTGATAACGCCCATTGGAACGAGGCGTGCAACCTTGTGTGAGATACCAACTGTCTCGCATGCATCGATAACCTGCTCGATGTCCTTGTATGCGTCTGGAGACTCATCCTGAATTGTTTGCTTGTCTGCTGCCTTGAGGAAGACACCATGTGAAGCAAGATCATTCTGTACATTCTCGAGAGGAATTGTCTTGAGTGCCTTTGAACGAGACATGAGACGTCCTGCACCGTGGCATGTTGATCCGAATGCACACTTCATTGACTCATCTGTTCCGACGAGAACATATGATGCTGTTCCCATTGATCCACCAATGAGGATTGGCTGGCCGATCGAGCGGTACTTCTCTGAGATCTCCTGGCGGCCTGGACCAAATGCACGTGTGGCACCCTTACGGTGGACGATGTACTCCTTCTCAACACCGTCGATGTTGTGCTTCTCGACCTTTGCGATGTTGTGTGCAACGTCATAGACGAGATGTGTCTCTAATTTGCGGTCCTTGAAGACATCAGAAAATGCGCGGCGAACGTTGTGCATGATTACCTGACGGTTGCACCAAACGAAGTTTGCAGCTGCGTACATTGCACGCAAGTACTTCTGGCCTTCCTCAGAGTGGAAAGATGGTGCAGCAAGCTGCTTGTCTGGGAGTGATTCCTTGACAAACTTCTCTGAGCATACTTTCATGTTCTCATCTGCAACCTGGTGACCTAAGCCACGAGATCCTGTGTGGATCATGACAACAACTTGTCCCTCGTGAAGATCCATCACGCGTGCTTTCTCCTCATCGAGGATCTTGTCGACACGCTGAACTTCGATGTAGTGGTTTCCTGCACCAACCGTGCCAAGCTGTCCCTTACCACGTGCAATTGTGCGGTCTGAGATCAAAGATGGATCAGCACCCTTGAGACAACCATTCTCTTCACAGTTGTCGATATCCTCTTGAACTGCGAAACCATTCTCAAGTGCCCAGCCAGCACCCTTTAACATTACATCACGAAGATGGTCACGATCGCAGACGCCATCGAGCTTGCCACCAACGCCAACTGGGATGTACTCGTAGAGCTTCTCAACGAGTTCCTTCTTGACTGGCTCGACCTCTTCCCATGTTAAGTTTGTTGTCATCAAGCGGACACCACAGTTGATATCGTAGCCAACACCACCTGGAGAGATGAATGCATCTGGATCTGTTGTATCGAATGCTGCAACGCCACCAATTGAGAAACCATAACCAGAGTGCATATCTAGCATACCGAATGAGCCCTTTGTGATACCTGGAAGTGTAGCAACAAATGAAATCTGTAAGATTGATGGGAGACCCTGGTTACGGTTCGACATCCAGTTCTGAAGTTCATCGAATGCGTACTTTGCCATTTCGGGTGTTGAGTAGAAATAACCTGGAACCTTCATGTTTGGAACGAAACCAATTGGAATCTCGTAAACGCAAGGCTTGATTTCCTTGATAAGAGATGGATCTATAGCGAGATGCTGAAGATCGAACGACATTATTAAAATTGAAATTTTTATTTTGAAATTTTATTCTGCCGCATAAGTATTCAAAAAAATTTCAAAAGGTAAAAATTCCAGAACAATTTTCAAGATTGAGAGAACGATGAAAAAAGACTCACATCTTATGAATAGTTTACAAATATCATAATATTTTCGAAAAATTTTGTTCAATGTAAACTTTTCATTTTCTTTATACAGCATTTCGTGCAACATTAAATTTAAAATAGTTTCAGTATTTGGCGAAAAATTGAAACTAAAATTTTGGTAAAATTTCATTCAAAATTTCAATGTAAAAACTATTTTCATACAATCAAAAGAAATACAATATTATATAAATTATTAAAAATTAAATATTTACATTTTCTTTGGATGAAATTTTGAATTTATGTTTTTGGATCAACATTTACGAATTCAACAGTTTTTGGTGATTCCTGTTTTGAAGGTTCTTGATTTTGTTCTTTCGGAGGTTCTTGGTCTTGTTGCTTAGGAGTTTCAGGGGTTTGTTGTTTTGGAGTTTCTGGTGTTTGCTTTGGTGCCTGGTTTTGCTTTGGAGAAGGAGGTGGAGGTGCATCATCATCTGAAGAGTTCTTTTCTTCAGAAACTTCTTCGATATCATTTGTCATTTGGATGCAAGTTTCTTTAGATCTCACAACATCCAAAAGTTTCTCAATCATCATATATTCTTTATCATAAGCTTCTACAAGTTTAAAGGCTTCGATAGCGATGATGTATTGGTACAAAACTTCAGGATGTCTCATTCTTTCTATCCACAAACCTTCATATGAATTGAGAACTCTTTCTCTCAAAACTTCACCAAATGTGAAAATGATCAAAATATAGATACCAATTATAGATGTTGCCATAACTCCTGATGAGAATACCTCACTAGCAGCAGGAACTTCTGATGAATACAACATGACTCTAATTGTTGGTGTTGCCAACAAAGAAGATGCTGATTCTCTATGAACAAAAGCAAATTTTCCTCTTGCTGTGAATTCCATACCGTAAATCTGGCTTTCAGATTTAGTTGGCATTATTGGATATGAATAGAAAGTCATCAACAAAACAGGCAATGAGAAATTGAACATGACAGTTCCGTTGTGAGAAAGATAGTTCTCATACAACATTGTCTTGTTTTGAAGTGACAATGTCTCATTAAACAACTGATATTGTTGTACAACATTTGGTGAAAATGAATTTGTTGTTCCTTTCAAGAAATTCAAGTTCAATGTATAAACAATCTCATAATCATTTGACTTGAAAATCGTGTCAATTGTTTCATTAGGAAGTTCAGGAACTAACTGACTTTCAAGCGGGAAATCTATGATATACATATTATCTGTTGGAATCGCTCTCAAATAATCGAATTCATCTGAATCCTTAATTAATTCATTCTGTTGTGCTGTTGTCATCGGCATAATGTGGGCGTAGCTCTTGTAAAGATATCCTGTTGAGCTCAATCCACATTCAAGAGATGCTGAATAAATTGGATTTGGTTCTGTGCTGATCTTAGATTTGATCAAGAAGAACATTGGACCAAACAAAACAATGATGATTAACAAGATAAAGATTGTTCCTATTAAACCACTTCTTTGGTGTTTGAGTTCTTCTTCTTTATGTCTGTGATTGTAGACCATTTGGTTCTCCAAATAAATCTTCAATTCGCTCATAACAAAGAACTTTCTGTATGAAACATAAGTTGTTTTTGACATCCAAACCAACAACGTATAGATTTCATAGATGAAAGGAACAATTCTAATTACATTGTTCATTGCCAATATCTTTGATCCGTTCTTCTTTATGTCTGGGAATGAGAAGTTTGCGAATAACTTTCCGCAATAAGTATCATGGAAAACAATCAAAATCGAAACAAATTTAATAAACATGTAGAATTCCAATGAACTTATTCTATTAACGCAAACAATGAAATAGAAGAACAAAATACAAAGCAATTGGATAATGTTAAATATGAAGATTCCAAGGAAGTTGTTTGATATTCTCAAGAAATAATAAATCAAAACGAAAATTGTTGAGAAAATCAGAGAGAAAATCGCTTTCAAGCTGATTCCATCCTTTGAGAAATCTAAAAGAACTGCTGTTGATCTTGGTTTCGTTGTCCAATCATCAATACCAAACAACATAATTACAAATGCAATGATATCAATGATAATAACCAAAATATACTGCGTTGATGGGAAGATACGAATGGAATTAGCATTTTGCTTGATTTGTTCCCAAACAGTTCCTGTTTGTTTGGAACTTAGACCTAAAACTTTGTCTGGATTATCAAAGTTGTAGAAATATTTATCAGGGAAACCATCGAGTTTGTTATCTCCTCCAAATACAGTTTCTGTGTAATGATGAGGAGAGAAAACCAATGCATTCCTTAGTTTGTCAACGATGTACCAGTTTGCAATGAGGAAAACAAAGATTTCGACGTTTGAATCTGTATTTGGATTTGCTCCAAATAAAGCAATAACGTTTACACTTGCTGTTCCTGCTGCAACTGAATCCATGTAATTATTGATAACGTTGGCTACGACTTCTACAGTACAAATAGCTCTGACAAGCATCATCAACATGATGAAAAGATAGAACAATCTAAGGATGTTTGGTTTCGCGTAAAGATTTGTTCCTGCAAAGAAAACAAAGCAATAAACTAAATTGATGAATGACCAAATGTTTTCTCTTATGAACAAATGAATGACGCAAATCAACAACAACAAAGGTAAACTCAAGTTCCTTACAACAAGGCCTAAATACCTCATTGAATGCTCAAACAATCTTTCGTCTTTCAGCTCTGGGAATCCACATAAATCGCCAAGTGAACTGATCTGATAGAAAATTGAAGGAGGAAGTTTCTTCATGAAGTTTTGTTCAGCAGGACTCAATGTGAATGATCCACTAATTCTCATGACACTTGCGTATCTTCTGAGAATGGAATGTATTGAGTTCAATGTGAGAACATTAATACCTGCTTCTGAATTGATTGGACAAATATTGATGACTAATAACAAAAGTTTTCTTAAAATTGGTTTCAAAACTTTGTCTTTGAAATCTTGAATTAAATCATAAAGGATTTCCTTCAATGGTTTCTTCTTTTCACTTTCATCTTCTTCGTAATCTTCTTCACTATTATCCAACAAAGCTTGTTTCTTCTTTTTGGCTTCTTCTTCCTTTTGTTGTTTCTTTTGTTCTATTTTCGCTTTTTCTGCCAAATTTGGTGTTGACATACTTGGCAACAAATTAAAGACAGATCTAGACATATTTGATGTACTTTCTGCAATTGTGAATATGTCATCGATCTTCTTGTGTTGCAAGTTCTCAACAATCTCTTGGTTGAGTCTGTTAATTACCTTTAATTGTCTTGTTCTGATGAATCTATACGCCAATCTTTGGATTCCATCTTTTCTGCAAGTCTGGAACATTGGCGTTTCCATGACGTGGATAATAAGAGACTCCAAAGCGAATAAGATGATCCACCAGACTTCACTACTCGATGATGCTCTGAATGGTAAATCGAAGAGAGAACTAATCCATTTACCCATTCCGAGAGAAGTGAAGTAAGGACATCTTGAAATCCATCTTGCGAGAATTACAAGGAAAATACCCCACAAGTGGATAGAAATTGTCTTGTGTGAATCGAACTCGAAAAGAAGAGTTGCGAAGAACAAAGTATTGACTAACAAGAAGAAGAAAATACCATCAACTGTTGGTATGAAGATGGAAACAGAAATAGCAATTGCTTCGATGATTTCGAAGATATTTGCACAAATAAACAAAACAATTTGTTTGATTGTTTCTGGTAATTCATCGAAAGCAATATCATATGAAATAGCTAATTCTCTAAACTGCAAATAGAATGTCAAAACGAAAGCTGTGACCATATTTGTCAACAAAGCAGGAATTTCAATATTTGTCAATGAGAAGAATTCCAACCATCTTGTTGGCAATCCTGTGAAATAATAAGGAGATTTAGGCAATCCGAGCCAAACTAAATATTGGAACATGAAACAACAGTTGAAGAGGAATGTGATCAACAATGCACCGCGTTTAAGAACTTGTGGTTTGAACTGGACAATGTTCAAAATGATGTAAGAGAACAAACCGAAAATTGTTGGATTATAAAGTGTTGAAATACACAAAGAAATGTTGACAAAAACAGGTAACCAGTTATGAAGCATTGAATAGAAAGCTCTGTATAATCTCATGCCCAAACACTTGTCGAATTTCGGATCTGTTGGTTCAGGATGTTCAGCAATGATATTCAAAATTGATACGAAAATGAATAACAATTGCCAAGTCATTGATGCATTTCTATTTGCAATTGTGTATTCACCATTAACGAAATACAAACCAACATATTCAAGTATTGTTCTGTGTTTCTCGATATAATTAGGGAATATTTCGAAGAACATTTCAACAAACAAGAAAACTAAGTTAAACAAAAGCTGGTATTTAACCATCTTATTGAATAATCTTGCAACTTTTGAACCTAACAAGAAGAAAACAGAAATAAGGAGTTTGATAACTGTTGGATAATCATTTGCAATGGAGAAGAAGAACATGAAAATCCATGAGATATAGAAATAGAATGATCTAAGAGCTGCTTTAATTTCTTCTAATATACCATGCGCGTAAATTCCTTTCTTATTATATCCTGTAACAAAGTTTCTGTATGTCAAAGAAATGGTGAATTGTGTAACAGCCAACAAAACTGATTCGCTTCCAGGGGATGTTGGTGTTGAAATATCAATGATGTTCGATGGAATCAAGGCGCAAAGGAAGTTCCTTGTTTGTGGATATTCGGATAACATAAGTAAACCTTGATGCAAGGAGACACAAAAACCGGAAACCATGATTGCAACTTTGAGGAGTTGTACTTTGTTCAAAACTTGGCAATAGAAGATCCATACACCTGCAACTAAGTATGCCAATGAAAAGACATTGAATTTGAACAAATAAAGATACAACATATGTAATAAACATAAGAACCAGAAAACTAATGTGGCTCCTGTAGGTGGTAATGAGAAAATTGGATCGGACATGTTAGTACATATAACAGTAAGGAAGAGAATAACCATGTATGGCCATAAATAGCCGGCTAATGTGTAGCCAGATGGAACTGCAAGTCCTGTCTTGCGAAGGAAGTCATCAATGTTATGGAAATCGAGTCCATTGGCTTCAAAGAATGTAGCAGTGATGATAGTGATGCCAATGAAGAACTTAATGAACTCAAAGATGATACGATAATAAATACCAAGAACGGAAATGCACAAAGCAATGAGCCAAACAATGTGGTAGATAATCTGGTTCTCGGCATAACCGTATGTAAGCGCTAAAATGATGATAGCGGCTGCTGTGAAATATTTGAAGATGAAAACAACGATTAACTTGATCCATTTGAAGCAAAGCTTGATGCCCTTGACAATCAAAAACTCCTTCTTCTCTTCTTTTGGCTTTTCAACGACATCTGGCAAATTATTGTAATTTTCTTGTTCGTTTTCTTCTTGGTCGTCCTTGTAGTGGATGATACGGCCAATTTGAGCAAGGATGGCTGCAAGGAAGAAGCCAAGAAGAGTGTATGTGAAGTTATCCTTGAAATGATAAAGACCAACTTCATTAAGCCTAATTAAAGTCTTCGGGGCGATCTTAGACTCTGGATATAAGTCTGCCAGTGTAACGTAAATGCAGGAAAATGAAAAGTTGTGAATAAGTGAAATAACTCTGAAGAAAACTTTCTTTGCAGTGTTAAGATTGAAGAAAGCTGTAATGTATACGATGATAATCCATAAAACAGAGATATAACATGGATAGAAAACTGCATATACTAAAACGCCGACGAATGAAAATACGAGGACAAAATCTGATGCTGATGTAAGGAAGGCTGGGATCTTTGGAGCCTTTCCTGCACGGTTAAAGGCAAAACAAAGCTGCGTAGAAAGCCAAATTTGAATAATATTCACGGAAAGCACAAGGTAATCGTATTTTCTGTTAGCGAGCATGACGAATTTAATTTGATTTGCTATGGAGTAGATCTTACCGATATTTGATACTTGATAGAACAAATACATTGAATATAAGATTGAATACCCGTAAACGACATACTGCATGATATGGGGTACGCATGGACGACCAATGATACCCATAGTAATTGAAATATATACGAAATACAAAAGCAGTGGCATGAAAAGATAAGATGTGTTTGATGCACCAGCATAAGCAAGGCAGAAACACCAAATGAAGTCAGCAGAGAATATCCATCCCATTGAAGCGAAGAACATCTCTCTTAATCTGATCATTTGCTCAGGCTTTGTCTTAGAAATGAAAACAACGGCAACTAATTCAAGGAAAATTGCGATTGATGAGACAACAATTGTGAGTAATGGGCTCTTAACAACTGTATTATTGAAATCTAAGCCTAAATAAATAAGAGCCTTGTTAGTCAGTCTATCGGAGCGATATCCAAGGGTAGCTGCGCAAGCGAGAAGTATAATATTATATACGAGTTCAATGGAGAGGATTACCTTGTGACCAGTAATACTCTTTTTTGTTAAATTTGTAATAATAACATTCACGATTAAGATAATAATATTAAGTAAGCCCATAATGGACTGAGTACTGATTGAGTTGATCAGGTAGCATATAGGAAGAATAAGTTCTAGTAAAACGATTGTCATAATCGGGAAAATGATATGATCTTTCTTCTTTTTCCTAGGCATAGGAATATTTGCGTACGATTTAGTGGTTGGTAGCTTATCTGGATCAACTACTTCGTCGCCTGAAGCTGTGGTTGTTGATGGTTCACTGGAGAGCTCGTACTCAGAGTCCTCCATTTTATTTAACTTTTTTTATATTGTTACTTTTAAAAGTCAATAGGTTACCAATATAAAATCAATATAGGTGATCTCCACTTTCCCTTTCTAAAATTGAATTGGTTCTCAAATTGAAGGCTACATTATTCTATTGTTTGATATTTCAACCGATTGAGAATAAGAAATATATTTAAAGGATTTGTTTTTGAATTTGTTTTGTGCGCGGACATGATTGGACTTTGAGGAATAAACTTTGGCCACGTAAAAAACCATATGGAATCAATAAGATGTAAATATTGTTTACAGTTTATATTTCATATTTTATGGGTTTTTAACTTCCTTAAATTGTGTCGTATAAACCTCTCAAAAGTGACGATAAATGAATTGGGTATCGCAATATAAATAAAATTGAGTTTAGTCTTAAGATCATCATAAAATTGGCTATTACAAAGATTTAAACTGCAGAATATTGCTCATCGAAGAATAATGTCTAGTTGTGATGGATTATTGGTCTTCTAACTTAATTATTTTACCTTCAAAACCATTTCGATAATGTCATGATTGCATTATTACTACTCTGTTCACAAAAATATTATATAAAGATAGCAGATTTTTAGTTTAAGATAGTATAATTAAGATATTTCCAAGTAATACAATAATAATTTTATTTTTAAAGTAAGAAGTATGAGAGACTTTCAAAGCTGTAATTTATAATGTACAAGTATGGATGAAATAGACCGAATGTACCAAAAGTCTAAAAGGATAAAAATTATTTTTTGTGAATAATAATTTTTCTTCTATTTCTGTTGATATTTCGGACTATTTTCTATCACTTTAAAATCTTGGCAATCCGCGTCGATATAATTTTTGGAATTTAAAAAATATCATAAAAGAAGTTGGTTTCTGTAAACTGAAATATAGGAATTTTCTGTATGCATAACTATTCTGATGCATTTAAATAATAAAGGCTGAGTGAATTTTGGATTGAAAAGTAAATAAGATCAGAAAGAGAGTATTATAAGGAAAACTTAGTCTGAAATGAAGCTTTTTAGCCCAGAGTACCCTTTGGGAAAGATTTCTAATTCCAAAAAAATTCGGATTTTGAAAAAATCAGTACTTACAATGTATTTTTGATTAGTCAATTTTTCTTAAAACGATATTTTTGTGATTTTTTTTAACAATTTGAAATAAGAGGACTTTTTTATAAAGAGGATGAGGTTTGCAAAAGAAACAAATCCATAGAAGTTATTTATTTTTCATTAAAGTCCTAATTCGGCGGATAAATTTATATAATTACCTAAAGTATATAAAAAAAATTGAATTTATAATGTGTCTACACTCTTAATTATGGGAGTAAGCATTGATTCAATAGTGTTGGTACACAAGATGCTAGTAAAGATTTACTCAAATGACATTTTATTTTTTCAGATCCCAAATGATAATTTTGAATCTGCATTATTGTGCTAATCAACCATTTCTTGTTGTAAATATATATGTATGAGAAATTTCTTAAAATTCTAGTTTTCTATTTGAAAATCGTGAACTTGAATTAAAATAAATCGGAAAACATTTCTATTTCGAAGGTCTATCCTGAATTTCATTTTTCGAATTTTTTTATTCAGGTAACTATCGGATTTTATACGGGAAATTCAGAACTTTACGCGGGATGGAATTTTATAGAAATATTAATCTAAATCAATAATTGATCAAAATTTACTAAATTTAATTTTCCATCTTAAATTGTCACATTTAAAAATTTTTCATTTTTTACAATGTGCAAAGAAAAAGATCAAGTAAAAGGCTCCAAAAAGGGTGCAAAGGATCAATCAAAGGAAGAGGCATTACCAGATACATTTTACTTATCAGAATTAATTCCGCCTGTTCATTGCGAATCTGATTCCGAGCAAAATGCGAAGGTTGACATGGATATGTCCAACTCGGAAACGAACTGATATATATTAAATGTTTATATAGTATAAAAATTTGTTTATCAACCTTCTAAATAACCAGTCAATTTGTATTTTTTTACGTCAATCGCGATCTCCAGTAAAAAACTCGAAAGTACAGCTCAATGTAAGGTAATCCTATAAATTAGATTACATTACGAAGTGATTTTTATTACCGGATTTTTTTTCTCTTTTTGCATCTAAGATTGACATATATTATGAATAACTTATCAAAATTTATATTCTCATGCTATCGATATGATGTTTTCGTGTAAAATTTCGAACTTTGATTTATCAATCTGACTCTAATCTAAACACTATTGTGAATTAATTGTATTGACTATCATGAGCTAATCACACTTTCAAAAGAATCAATATTTGAAGAAAATTAATTGCCAAACGTACCGATACGACACTCGTTATCTCTCATGTCACAAGATATACTATACTCCTCTGAATTAATTTTCAATGGAAAATCTAATGTGAATAATAATTTTTTAGAATTTGATAAAGGTAACTAAACTACTTTCGCCGATCCGATTTGCTCCATATTTAAAATATAGCTTGCATATGGAGAAGAAAAGCTAATTTTGAAGTACGCCCGAAATCCACCAACAGGATTTCGATCTACTAAAAAGGTACTTTTAAATGTGATTTTTTTTATAAAAAATTAAATTTATTTTAAGATCAGACTAAAAACTAATTTTATGGAAAATCTATATCGACAAATTTATTACTTATTGGGTATATAGATTTTTTGATTATGGCGATTATGTCTGATATGCTTCCAATAAGCCAAAACACATTTCATACTGATTTCTATAAAAGGTATCTTTATTATAGAAGTGTAAGCTATATCTGTTTGTTTTTTTATTATAACAAATTCAAAATTCTCTTATAAGGACTAGATGAAATCTGTATTATTAAATCATTAGCTAAATGAAGGTTCAAATAGAAAGTAAATATCAATTTATATGATACTGAAACCAAATAGTTCTTTTAATAAAAGATAACACGCTGAAAATTATTGAGTATTTGCAAATCTCAAAAATCTATTGGTGAATTTGGCTCAACTTTTAAAATTATAACATCCATATCAAATCATAAAAGCAGACAAAAATTAAAGCCAAACCTATCGGCCAATTTTTTTTGATATTTTGATTTTTGAGGTATACTTTTAAAAGTGGATTTAAAGCACTTATGAAAAAACATTAACTTCTGTCGTTATGATTATTGATTTAGACAATAATGATTTTAATCTTTGATTATCAAAACACTAAAGTCATCTTTTTAACATTTGCTTGGTAGCATTAACTCAAGTCTAAAGTACTATTTTATGTGGCACTCTTAGAATTTTTGTATTCATTGTACACGCTGAAATAGTACCATTAAAGTTATGGCGGACTTTCAAAAAATAGTTTGGTCACCTTTGAATTTGATTGTCAATCCCAAACAGAATCATAATTACTATAAATAAAAAACACTTTGGTTTAAATCTATGTAATGTAAAATATATGAAATCCAAATTTAAATACATTTTTAATAAATTGAAGAAATACGAGATTTGGAGAAAGAACCAGTCGAAAGCTGGCTTAAAACAGTATCATCCATCTTACTAAGTTCCTTCATAAGTGTTTGGTGTTCGACACGCTCACGAACAAGCTCTGCATTGAGCATTTGTAATTCTTTGTGCTTTGCAACGAAAGCTCTCTTCTCTTCTGCATAGCGCTTTGCACTAGCTGATGATTCCTTGAGCTGCTGCTTCTGGCGAGCTGTTAAACCTTCAAGTTGGGTTCTTAAAGCGTCTGCTTGTTCTTGGAGCTGCTGCATTGCCAAGTTATGGTCTTTCTGGGACTTGGCAAGTTGGCCTTCGATATCGGTCATTCTCTTTACTGTTGTCTTGAGCTGTCCGGCAATTTGCTTTTTAGAATCGGCAACTTCTTTCTGTAATTGAGCAACTCTATCAGCACGCTGCTTTTCAAGTTGGTTAATATCATTAATTACTTCGGCAAGCTCATTCTGATGCTGCTCTTCGATTGCTTCGTATTTCGTTATTATATCTTCAATCATTTGTGTAGCCTTCTTGGAATCTTCATCACGGTCGCTTAAGGCTTGTTCGTAGATTCCTTGCATCTCTTCAAGACGCTGCTCTAACTCAGTAATTCTTTGTTCTGAGTCATCATATTCATCATCCTCACTCTCATCTTCATTATCAGAGTGTGTTGGCTGTAAATTCTCGGCTTCTTTCAATTGCTCTTTAAGTTCTTCAATTTCGTTATCGATATCTTCGAATTCGTTAGGAGCATCAGTACTCATTAAGCACTCATCAAGTTCAGCCTGTAATTCAGCCAGTTGTTCTTGATGAGCTTTTGTGCGTTCGTTTAATGCTTGAAGATGTTGAGCTTTTTCAGCACTTTCTTCTTGTAAATATTGATTTTGAATTTCGTGAAGTTGGGATACAAGATCTTCAGATTGAGCTCTGAGTTCGCTTTCTTTCTTACTCCATTCTGTTTGGAGTAATCCAAATTCGGTCATTCTTTCTTGAAGCAATTGGCGAAGTTCTTGAACTTGTTGCTTTGTTTTAACGTCTCCAGTCACATCTACGTTAATGTTGATCGACTTGGATGGACTGAACGTAGTTGTACTTTTTTCCATTATTTTTTGCGTTTAGATTTTTTTTTCATCAGAGGTTTTTCCAATATTTGGGAAAAAAAATGATTTGAATATCATACTCCTTTGACATCTGCTTATAATAACAAACTTAAATATTTATAAAATAAGTAAAAATCTCATAGATTTTCGAAATGCTGGACAGCTTGTCCAAAACTAAAGAAACAATTTGAATTTCCAATAAATATACTTTTAAGCAAACTACATCCAATCTGAACTATTAATCAGAAACGATTTTTAATTTTGACAATGTAAAGTGGGAATGTCAGGAGTAGGTGACAAAAGTGCATACTCTTAAACAACCGTCGGATTTCCGGGTGAAATCGTGACACACTTTCGTCTTTCGTAGGCAGTGGTGGTTGTTACAAAAGGTAACTTCGAATGTAGCGTGAAATCTGCAAAAAAAATTCTGAAATTTGAATGGAGAACACAAAAATTGAATAGTTTACGTCAATAAAAAAGAGAAAAATGAAGCCAATGTGTCTCGAACCTAGGACTTAGAGCAGCAATCCCACTGTTTATAACATTACACTACATGCATCTCTCACCTCAGTGAATGAGATCAACTATATGATAACTTTTTCCCCATTATATTCTTGTGGAAAAGTGACAAATAGCAACTTTGACCCTCTCTCGGAATGTCAGCTTATAAAGTCATTTCAAGAGCCTTGTACCGATAAACTAGCCTTGTACTGCCATTTTATGGTGATGTAAAGTATTCAAAAATTTGCAATGTAAACCATTACATGGCAGAAACTTTAAAATATACAAAAACATGACACTTAGTACAGGGGCTTTTTGGCTGGTGAAGTCAGATAAAACGTGGCTCAAGTGCTCGTTTAAAATTAAAAATGGAATTTCTCACAGTCGAATTTCTTGATAGACAACAAAAGTTTATCATCAATTGTCGCGCCGAAGGTATGACATATAGTCAAACTAAGCTTGCATGGGAGGAAGAATACCCAGATCTCGGAACTTTAACATCCAATCTCATTGCTCCTGCACTTAAAAGAGCTGCATTAGGTCTATACTGGGAAAAAGGGAATCATGGCGGTGCAGATCCATACCTATGCGAGCGTGATCAGCTCACTTTAAAAGAAATTATCGAAGATTCTGCTTACAAAGGTGAAGCTCTAGAAGCCGCTGACATTATTGACGAGGCGTTCAAGTTGAAAGAGCTCAGAAGAGATTATGGTTACAGATTCCTTCTTGAGATTAATTGTCCTACTCTTGCAGAAGAAGTTATCAATACTCTTGGTGGTGATGATGTATCGAGACCTTATGTTAACCATATTTTACAGCAATTGCATTGCAAGCTTAAGGCATGCCAAGAGATTGAAGAATCAAGATACATGGCGTGTGAACCAAGAATTATCGAAGAATTCTACGATAAACATCGTGAAACAATCGAAAGTACTCCAGAGGAGTTGATTTTTAGTATCGATGAAACATTCATAAACAAATTTAAGAAGAAGAAAGTTGCATTACCTGAGGAGATAGAGCATATGATCGCCAAAGGAATTCCAAACTTTCCGCACATTACAGCTTTATGCGGATGCTCAATGACAGGCAAATCTGTCCCACCTCTCTTTGTTCTCCCATGTATTGCAGAACTACCTAGAGAACTGAAAGTATTCCAGCGCGAAAGACATTGTTGGTTTACTTCTACGCCAAAAGGCTGGGTGAACAGAAGTGTATTCTTATTGTATTGCATTTTCTTCATCGAGTGGCTTAACTTTGAACGCCAGAGAATGCCAGAAGATATACGTGACAAGCCTGCTCTCATTGTGTGTGATGGACACTCCAGCCGCGAGAATCCTCTGGCATTGTTCCTTTTGGCAAGTGCCAACATCAAATTAATTGTTCTTCCCGCACATACAACACACATTTTACAAGTATTTGATGTTGGCATTGCCAAAAGATTAAAGTCCAAATTCACGGATATTATCTGAGAGATTACATTAAGGCACCGAAGCAAGAGTTCAACAGCAATGCTGCAATGATGCGCTACGCCATTATCTACTCATTTATTAGCGCATGGCAAGAATCAGTATCATTAAGAACGGTTCAAAATGCTGCCGCCGCCTGCGGTCTTTGCCCTTGTTCTGTAGAAGCTCTCAAACATAATAAGTATGTTCGTGAATTGACTCCTGCAGAAAAAGAATTGCAAGAGAAAAGAAATTACCGTAATCGAAATCGTTTTAACATCAATGGTGAAGAATTGACGACGATGGACATGATTTGCGCAATTTCTGACAATATTAAGAAGAATCCTGCAAATCACAGATTTTGCAGGAAGCCAGAACAAGACACCAAGGAACGTTTCTACTTTTGGATTACAAACTATCTTGATCCCAGCACTGAGTTGTTGACAAAACTCCCTAATATGCCAGGTTATATCCAAATGATTAGGAAAATTTTCCAATTTTCCAACAAAAATTTTCCAATTCTCCACCAAAAATTTTTTAATAAAATATTATTTTACGGCATTGCCCGTCACTTTTTTTCAGTACAAGGCTAATATCACGGTATAACCCCCCTGAAAAGACTTTATAATGTTCCCAAAATTAGCCAAAAATTTTGGGGCTAGCTAATGGCAGAAACGTGAGATTTAAATGATGTTTCCATTTTTTGTCTCATACTTATTATATATGTTCTATTTCTGATTCTCTTCCTATATATCATAAAATTTACACTTTTCCGACGTTTTGTCAGGGGCGCGAAGCGACCCAAAAATGTCGGAAAAGTGTAATTCTCGGGCATATGATTATTTTTGCTTTTAATACCGAACAGCATTTGAATCAAAAATAATCGTATGTCTGAGAATTAATGATTTTTTTGAAAGCGAAAAACTACCAGATTTACCATTTTTTGAGGGGAAATAACCGTTTTTAGCTGGCAGATTTTTAGCTTATTTTGGGGGACATTAAAATATCTTCCATCATTGCATTGATACTGATGCCAATTTTAAATCATTAATATGTAGTATACATAATATTGAAAGTAAGCACAGTAAATTCCACAAAATCGAAGAGAGTAGGGGTAATTTTAGCTAAAAGTGACACGCCTGTAAAAAGCGACACACCCGTGAATGGTGTGATTACCGATCGGTAATTTCGACAGTTTAGAATTTAAAATTTTTTATGGAACTGTTGCGAGTTTCATAAAGAATTTAAGGAATATAAGCAAAGATTTGAATCAAAATCTTAGACCTAAGCCGCTCGATTCGCTCGCGGCTTCCGCGAATTACAGATCAGCAAAGATTTGAATCAAAATCTTCGAACTAAGCCGATCGCTTCGCTCGCGGCTTTCTTTATTATTTTAAATTTGCATATTTCCATCAAAAGTTCATAAGGTAAAAAATTTCGTTTATTTTTACTAAGAAAAAAAAGGTTTTTGATAATAAATTTATTTTATTTCGAAAAAGTAGCAATAATCGTAAAAGGGTATTGATAGGCTTGCTAAAGTAACTAATTTTAGCTGTCAAATACTTTTGTATTTTGAAGTAAATTAGTATAAATTTGTTTTTACTTTTATTTCGAAAAAGTAACAATAATCGTAAAAGGGTATTGATAGGCTTGCTAAAGTAACTAATTTTAGCTGTCAAATACTTTTGTATTTTGAAGTAAATTAGTATAAATTTGATATTATTTTAACTCCCTTTGAAAACCTCAATTTTCCATACAGAGGGAACGGGAATAGCATCCAATATTCCCTGAGAATGGTTGCGCATTCTCAGTTCCCTCTATATTTCGAACGAAGCTCTCATCGGTCTTTTTTTTTAATACTAAACGTTTTTTTTCCCTGTCACTTTTAGCTAAAATTTGGGTTTGCCAAATCGAAGATTATACTCTTCAAATGTCTCAAAGGAATCTGTGCAAAGTAATGATTTTTGTTTTCAAATTAATTAGAAGGGATATTTTATTATTAAGATTTTGGGTAAACACTGGGTTCGATGCTACAAGGCGTCACAACGTAATAGGTTGAAAAACGATTGTTTAATCCTTCAAACATGTACCATCTTTAAATTTGAGTGTAATAATGCAGTAAATTAACATTAAATTATTATGAGATGTTTATTCTGTAATAAAGCATATGTTACTATATCTTTTTCAATATAGAATATTGCTACTGAAAATCGAATTATTAGACATTTTTAGCACCATGCTCAACTAAGAAATCGATAATATCTGTTGCACCAGTTTTGATGGCAATACTAAGATGGCATTCATTACTATCGAGAGAATTTCATTAAACATTGATAAACAAGATAGAAAAGAGAATTCTATAAAATAATGATTAATATGAAAAGAAAGATAATGGCATAAAACAATGATAAATATGAAAAGAATGCGAATTCCATAAAATAATGATTAGTATGAAAAGGAAGAGAATCCAACAAAACAATGATAAATATGAAGAGAAAGAGAATGAAAATTCCATAGAACAATGAAAAATATGAAATGAAAGAGAATTTCATAAAATAATGATAAATATGAATAATAAGAGAATAAGCTTCATATTAACATCAGCACCATGCTCAACTAAAAATCGGATAATTTCGATTGATTTATTTTTGATGGCAATACTTAGAGGGCTTTCATTAATATCAAGAGAACCCAATAAAACAATGTTAAATATGAGGGAAAAAAGAATCCAATAAGACAATAATCAATATGAGAAGATAAAGAATTCTATAAAACAACGATAAATATGAAAAGATATAGAATTGTATAAAACAATGGTTAATATCAAAAGAAAGATAATGCGATAAAACAATGATAAATATGAAAAGGAAATGAATTTCATAAAATAATGAAAAATATGTAGAGAATGAGAATGTAATAAAACAATGAAAAATATGAAGAGAAAGAGAATCCAATAAATTAATGATAAATATGAACAGACAAAGAATTTCATAAAATAAAGATAAATATAAAAAGAAAGAGAATAAGCTTCGCATTAACATCAGCACCATGCTCAACTAAGAATTGGATAATTTCAATTGAATTATTTTTGATGGCAATACTAAGAGGAGATTCATTAATATTATGAGAATTTTATTAAACAATGATAAACATGAAGAGAATGTAAATGTAATAAAACAATGGTTAATATGAAAAACAAGAGAATTTCATAAAACAAATATAAATATGAAGATAATGAGAATTTGATTAAGTAATGATTAATTTGAAAACAAACAGGATTTTATAAAAAAATGATAAATGTTAAGTGATAGAGAATTTGTTTAAGTAATGATTTACATGATGAGAAGGAGTATTCCATAATACAATGAAAAATGAAAATAGCAAGAAAATTCCATAAGATAATGATAAATATGAAAAGAAAGAAAATCCAATAAATAGAAAGAGAATATAATAAAATAACGATAAATATTAAGAGAAAGAGAATACAATAAAACAAAGACTAATATGAAGCGAAAGAGAATTCTATAAAACAATGTGAAATATGGAAAGAGATCAAATGTCATAAAACAATGAAAAATATGAGGCGAAAAAGAATGTGATAAAACAATGATAAATATGAAGAGTAAAAGAGTTTCATAAAATAATGATGAATATGAAAAGATCGAGAATAAGTTTAATGTTAACATCAGCACCATGCTCAACTAAGAATTGGATAATTTCAATTGAATTATTTTCGATGGCAATACTAAGAGGACATTCATTAATATAGTGAGAATTTTATTAAACAATGATAAACATGAAGAGAAAGAGAATCCAATAAGACAATGATAAATATGAAAAGAAAGAGGATCCAATAAAACAATGATAAATATAAATATAAAGAAAATTTCATAAAACAATGATAAATATAAATATAAAGAAAATTTCATAAAATAATGATAAATTTGAAAAGAAATCGAATTTCATAAAACAAATAAAAATATGAATAGAAAGATAATGTCATAAAACAATGATAAATATGAAGAGAAAGATAATGTCATAAAACAATAATAGATATGAAGATAAAGATAATGTGATAAAACAATGCTAAATATGACGATAAAGATAACGTAATAAAACAATGATAAATATGAAAAGAAAGAGAATTTCATAAAATAATGATAAATATGAAAAGAAAGACAATTCTATAAAACAACGATAAATATGAAAGCTAAGAGAATAAGTTTAATGTTAACATCAGCACCGTGCTCAACTAAGAATTTAACAAGTTCTATCGAATTCCGTTGAATTGCAATACTAAGTGGGCATTTATTACTATCAAGAAAATTTCATGAAACAATGTTAAACATGATAGAAAAGAGAACATTATAAAACAATGATAAATATGAAAAGAAAGATAATGCGATAAAGCAATGGTAAATATCAAAAGAAAGATAATGTCATAAAACAACGATAAATATGAATAGATAAATAATGTCATAAAACAATGATAAATATGAATAGATAAATAATGTCATAAAACAATGATAAATATGAATAGATAAATAATGTCATAAAACAATGATAAATATGAAAAGAAAGATAATGTCATAAAACAATGATAAGTATGAAAAGAAAGATAATGTAATAAAACAATGATAAATATGAAAAGAAAAATAATGCCATAAAACAATGATAAATATAAAGAGAAAGATAATTTTATTAAAAAATGATAAATATGAAGAGAAAGATAATATCATAAAATAATGATAAATTTGAAAAGAAAGATAATATCATAAAACAATGATAAATATGAAAAGAAAGAGAATCCAATAAAATTATGATAAATATGAAAAGAAAGACAATTCTATAAAACAATGATAAATATGAAGAGAAAGAAAATCGAATAAAACAATAATAAACATGAAAAGAAAGATATTATAAATTTTGTTGATATTTCCTCCATTAGAAAGTAAATAAGATGCAATATCATAATTTCCGAAATACATACTTTCTGCTATTGAATTAAATGTTTGTCCAAAATTTGATTTAAGGTACTCAGCAATTTCATAGTTTCGATAATCCAATGCTGCATTAATCATGTTATCAAATTATTTACCATCTTCTATCATTTGCATAAAAATCTCTTTATTTCCACCTTGAACAGCATACTTTTTGGAGTATTTAGTGTATTGAGATCCTAAATTTTTCAAGTAATTGAAACATAATTCTGATCCGTATTTAATTGCGCAGTCAAGAGGTTTGATATCATTAATCTTCTGATTAACATCAAGATTTGGGAATTTACTCTTAAGATCATCAACTTTGTCCCATGCAATATAGTATAAAGGAGATTCTGTTGAATATAAATTCAGAATTTCTTCTTCTTCTATTTCAGGTTCGAAGTATTTAAATTTGAAAATGTAAAAGTGTTGCTAATATCTTATTTTCTGGTTCATGGATGTATGAAAATGCGTTTGATATCTTTTGATAAAGTTCTGAAAATAATTTAATTTCTTTAACACGAATTTGTGAAATAATATCAATCAAATATAGCGCCATTTGGATAGATATTTTGCTATTTGCAATTAATTCGATAATTTGTGAAGATGTTTGTAAAATATTATTGGAATCGACACCCATATAATTTTTGATGCTTGATCTGGGTATTCGAATACTTTAATTGGTTTGATGTCATTAAAATCACATCCAGTTTCATTTCGTGACTCCTCAGAACTTGACATACTTTGTGAAAATTTTTTGATGTGTCACTTTTAACGCTAAAAATTGAATGGCTAAAAATATAGAATATAATTCGAAGTGAGATTAAAGAAAATAAATAATGCATTATCAGATACCACAGCTAAGAAATGCTATGATTGTGTACAATGCAATCAGGATGATATGATTTTATGAGAGGTTGTCAAAAAGTGATAAATGCACCGATAAGGTCACTATTTCAAAGGCGAAGAGTTAGTATTTTTGGTCGTTAAAAAGTTATTATATAATACTATATATATAGTTCACAATATGGCTTGCCAATTTAATTTAATATTAAATGAACTTCCAAAATAAATAAGTATTCAAATAGATACGTATATGAAATGTTTTAATCATTAAATAATTAAAATACCAATTACTCGCAAAATAAGTTAAGTGTAAGGGTTTGGAGCCGGACCTGGTTGTCCAGGTTGGATGATTATATAGACAGGTGGAGGTTGCGCAATAGGATTCAATGGAGTTTCCAAAGATGGAGTTTTAGCTTGGGCTTTAGTTGAAGCCGGCCTATCAACTTTTTGCTCAGAATCATCTTCACCATATTTCACATAAATTTGTTCTTGAGCAGCTTCATTTTCATTCATATAATTTGTTTCAGTATAAGTCACATTTGCATAACTCTTCCTTCTTCTTCTGATACATACAACTATGAGGAAAGCCGCAACAACAATTGCAATGATAATTGGAATAGTAATTCCAATAATAAATACAGCCGATATTTCAAATTTTGGATAGTTGTAGTAATTATCAGGTGGATAATATTCGTTTCCATATGTATAAACTTTAGGAGTACGATATCCATTAAAATGAGACTTTTTGAGATCTGTGTAAGATAGAGCTCCACGGAACAAACCATAAATCTCTTCAGTTTCTGGATCAATTGTTGTCACTGTTCTGAATTCAGAAATTCTGTAATCATGCCCTTCAAAATTCGTTCCATACCACCAATATTCTGAGCAATTATAGATTGTATCTGAATCTACTGTATAGTAGAATGCTGATGATGCAAAGACATTAAATTTGACTGATTGACGTTTGTCATAAGTCAAATTAGAACCAAATTGAGATTCTGGAGAAACGGTGAATGATACAGGGTGATTAGGAGAAACAACAATAACATCATTTGTTGTTGCTGGAGGACAGCCCTTAATTTTATAGACTAAAACTGAAATATTTGCAATTAAACTTTGATTCTTCACTGGTTTGATTTTGAAATAATTAATCATATCAGTGAAGTTGAAGACATAGTTTCCTGTGTCGTGTAAAACAGGATCTTGTCCAAGGGTTCCTTTAAATGAATGAGCATTATGAAATATGACAATGGAATTCATCTGGAATGTGATATTTGCACCTTCAGAAGGAATATTTATTTGATACCTACCAGTTAAGTAGTTGACATTGCGTAGTCCGTCAGGTAATTTGAAGGGTTTTGCTGGTTTAGGGTTTCTTGGAATATTTCCATAGATTTTCAGGGTTTCTCCATCTCTGCAATCTGGAAAATCATGGTATGGCGTGACAATATTTGTTGTTTCAAGACCTGATTTAATATTTAAGTCATGAGAAACAGTTAGGTAATAAATAGCTGATTTGTTAATGTATGGGAAGCCTCTGTAATCAGAGAAATCATTCTCATCAGTTGAATACGGATTTGAAATGTAAGCCAAATTATATTGTCCTTGAATTACAAATTTGTAACGACGAGGAACTGGAGAAGTGAATATATGGCAGAAGGTGGAATCTTCATCAATTGTATAGTCTGAATCTATTGCTCCGAAAATTGTTGATGTTTCACTGCGTACAATTTCAACGTTGAGCTCTGTACATGGTACGTATGGGCTAATAACAGAAATACTACCAACGATTGTGTTCTTTCCTGGCTTTTTGGCCTTAACTGAATATCTTGAATCTTTGTCAAAGAAAACACCATCTGCAATAGGTTCTTTATCAGATTCGAATATGTAATCTTTAATTGTGTGTGCAACAAAGACAGAATTTGGAGGAATGTGAAATTCATATTCATCTTTAAATGAAATTTCGAAATCACCAACATCAAAGATATTGCTGTCTATCATAGTCATTTGGACAAAGCTATCTGCATAATCTTGAATCATGAGTGTTGCCGATGATCCGATAATTGGATCATAGTATTCTCTAGCAATTGGATTTTCACCAGTTCCATATTTCAAGCGACCAATAGGGGTGTTAGAAATTACTTGTACTGATATATTATCGAATTTTGGATTCATAAAAATGTAACAATTTGGTTCCTTATAATAACCAACTGTTTCATCTGTCTTCATGAAACCATCTAAGATAAACCTTCTTTCATCGCATTCTTTGTATATAGGAGCTGCAATAATTGAAATCTTTTTAGCTCCTGTTTCTTGTGAAGGTGTTATAATTAAATGAGTTCCAATAGTTAAAATAATTGGGAAATCAGTATATGTGTTATTCTCTGAGTCTTCAAATGTGAATCCTTCAGTTTCATTGGGAAGAATTCCGACGTGGTAAGATTTCGGAAGTTTAAATGTTGTTGTACCATTAATAAGGTAATCGTTCCTTCCCAAATCGAGGTGAATAAAGGGAAGAAGATTGAGAAACATTTTATCAAAATGAACCCACTGTCAGATTTTATATTAAAAAAAATTATTAGCAATTTTTAATGAAGCCATTGAATATACTATAATCACTCAAACTTCGGATCAATTCAAATTGAATAAACATATACATTTTCAATATGAGAGGTTCACCGGAACGGTTTTCAGCGTTGTATACTTCACAATTTTTACTTTAAATTGAAAAACATCACCGTAAAATTACAACAATAATATATATGTTGATATATGGCGTATTCAGCTTATCATCTTCCACCTTTCAAATTCTTCATCAGTTAGGAATTTTTATTTTTCATTCTATTATCTGAGAAAGGGACAGACTAGCCCATTGTCACTTTTTAATTTAGCAAATGAACGCTTATGGAGTGGAGTTTTTGGGTAAATCTGATTTGCTTATAAATGAAATAAAATCAAAAGAAACCATATTGGCATTATATTATGCAAAAATAAATGATCTTACTTAGTACTTTTAAAGTTAATTTCAGAAAAATTTGACACAATGGTATCCGGCACATACAAGTGGTGTACAACCAAATCTTCGACTCGATGAACTTGTCATCGAGTTATATTCCAGTGTTGTTCCTTCATTCCTGATTAAGTTGCAAATTAAAGGTCTGGATTCAGAGAGAAGTGTTAAAGTTATCAAAAAAGTCACAAGAGATTTCGAAGAAATGACACAATTTAAAAAGTCGAATGCATCAGTATGCTTGAAGCTGTTCAGAAAGGTCTGAAAAATGATACACTTGATCCCAACATTGTTTACTCAACATTAAAAATATTATTGCAAAGAAAACATTTGATTTAATAAACATTTAATTTATTATAATTAATTTTTTATTACAGTATAGTAAAAAATGCTATAAATAAATTATTATATTTTATTAAAATGTGACTTTTAATAGTAAGTGAATAAAATAAATCAGGAATTGGGAAAGAAATAAGGTTAATTAAAAATAATGAAAATTACAAGTTTAAGGTTAATGAAAAGTGACAATGGGCGAGTTTGTCCCCCACTCCTATTATCTTTATATTTTTAATAAAAAATTCATGATATATCTTTCCTTAATACGTTTTTACGAAGCTAAAAAGCAATCCCAAAGTGAAAATATAAATTCACAATTTTCCCTATATCTCTGAACGCACAGTTTCTTATTGGTTTTTCTAAAGTTCTTGGTTCAAAGCTCTATCATTCAAATACTAATTCTGTTTAGATAAATTTTATGAAGGCCATTCGATTCTTACTAAGGGTTTCGTTTTGCTAAAATTGTCACTTTTATAGCATATTTGTTTTTGGATGTTTTGCGAAACCAAAAAAAAAACTATGATATACAATGTGTGTGTAAAGAAAATACTTTATTTACTAGTTAAAAAATCATTTGGTATTGATCAAGTTATTTTTTCTGGATAAGATATTATATGGATAATTGGATAGAAAATACAATTATATAATCTTGTACCTGGTTTAATTAAGCTAATTGTCATCAGAAACTTGTAATTTTTATGAATTTCAGATTTTCTTTTCATTACTGCTTTTCTTAATAGGTCAAGTTCTTATTTACGTTATAAAGTATGATATTTACAAATATCAAGTTATCATGTTTTTTGAGAAATTATGAGAAACAAACAAAAATAAAAAAGATAGGAATAGCAATGAATAGTGATGTGGGTATAGAAAATGTAAGAGATATGAATGCAAAGCAATCAGTATTTAGGATATTGACCATAGATTTCGAAAAAAAAATGCTGCATATTGAGCGAAAACTATGATTATATTATAAGGCTGTCATTTAAAGCATAATGAAACTATTCCCTTTTCATTTTAATCGAATAAGATAGTAAAGATTTTTGAATTAGCTAGAAACTGATGAGATGTTTTCACAAATCAGATTTTTAATCTCTATAATGCATAATTCACTCAATATCTCAATTTTGATATTGCGAGATATTTTTGCTATCGGTTTCGCAATTTTGACACAATAGCAAGAGGGTTCTATAAGCATTATTATCAACGTAGAATCTGAATATCATATCAGAAAATGTCGCAAATCTGACATTTACCCGACAAAATAGCAAAAATAATTGAATACTTTTCGCAAAAACTTGAAAAATCGATAAAAATATGAAATATAGATATTAAAGAGACTTTTTATATAATATTCATAAAGATTTTCCAAAAATATGATACCGCAAAATTAAAAAAGTGACGTCTTGAGTGGAGTCAAAGGTCGAAATTGCTAGCTAAATGTTTTTTAGCGAAATTGCGTATTGTACGTTTTTTTCGCAAAACGAAACCCTTATTCTTACGGAAATGAATATGGATAAACTATTTGGATACATATTGTTAGATTCATATTAGGAGCTTAGGTTGTGGATTTTATGTTCTAACTCCTATTTTACAAATTAATATAATTTGGAAATCTCGAAAATATTATAATTCTCATATTTTCAAGCAAGCCAATATCCGTATATGTATAAAATTGTATTTTAACAAGCTATTGATGACTAAAATCTAGTAATGTAATAGGAAATAACAATAAAGGTATTTCTTCACACCATTTTTTAGGATGAACTTACACCTCTATGACATGGCCTTCAATGACGCATCACGCGAGTTGTCAAAAATTTGAATTAATGAATATCTTTAACAAATTGAAAACATCATGATCTTCAATTGTCTATGATAAGTGGCAAAAAGTGGAAAACTTCATATGATATATAACTATAGTAAAAACAAATTTTACAAAAAAGTTATAAAATGGTAGAAGTTCAAAAAAAAAAAGAGGAAGTAATTTTAGTTCCCCGAGGAATTGATGAATGTTTTCGTTTCTCGCGAACTAAAACAGTCAGATAGGGATTTTGCAATATCGGAGATAGAAAAAGAATTCCATGGGGCATCTATTATATCAGATGAATTTACAAGTTGTCGATTTCGAATTGTCGGAATTTCTGAATTTGAACAACATGTATCAAAAAATCCACCTCCTTTGTCTATCACCGCGCTTCAAAATATAGCAGAAAAAGGAATGACTCTCAAGGAAATAACAATTCCTGATTGCGGACTGATAAATTTACATTTATACAACACACACGTCGCATTTTCCGGATTGAATTGTATTATTCGTCAAAAATACAAAGTGTTAGTACGCCAAATGGGTGGACTTGTCGATAACAGATTAAATAAATATACAAATGTTCTAATTACTAATAATTCACAAACAGAACGAACATTATTTGCTCAAAGACAAAAAATTAAGTGCGTTTTACCGAGCTGGTTTGATGATTTACAGTCATCAAATGAATATATTCCTCCAGACAATCATATGATTAAGTTACTAACAGGATTAGTATTCGCCTTCACCGGAGTACGTGATGAGCAAGCTCATTTCGCTCATGTCATTACCGAAAACGGTGGAATTGCATCAGATGGCCTTACAACACAAACAAACTGCGTAATTACATGCGAAACACCAACCTCTACCATTGCTCAGATCTCATTACGCAGGAATCTGATGTTTTTCTCTCCAGATGCGATCAAAGAAATTGAATCCGAGAGAAATCCTCAACCAAACGCTCCACCATGTGTTTCATCAACATTGTTCCATGACAAGTCGTTCAAAATCGACTTCAGAGATCCGAAAAAGAGCCGCGAAGTTGGAAAAATGATCAGAGAAAACAGCGGATCTGTTGGCAAAGGAATAACAATTTCTGACAGAGACGATGGAACAGGAAACTGCAGATCTATTTGTTGGCTTGTGAGTTGTATCGAATCAGGATCAATTTTGGATCAAAGAGAATTTCCATTATTTATTCCGCCAAAAAATCCGAAAGAAATGAAGAAAGGAACACTGATATCAACAACGGGTTTCACTGATGGCCAAGTACTTCTCAATGTAATTGAGGGAATAAATATGATCGGTGCTGTTCACTCAAAAAATTTGACAAAAAAGGTGTCATATTTAATAGCTAATAAACAGAGTGGAAGTAAATACGAAATGGCATTGAAATGGGGAATAACAGTTGTTAGTGTTGATGCTCTTGAGTTGTGGGCAAATGATGGTGATGATGCTGATTTAAGTCAAGTAATTTTGGCAAAAAATCAACCACAAAAAGTGACAACTCAAAATATAGAAGAGATCAAAAGAGTTGCACAAAATTTCATCTCAGACGAATCTGATGACGATGAATCATTGAATCACGTAATATTGAGTAGACCCCTTAAAATTGTATCTGCAAATTATAATCAAAAAAGTGACTTTTCTCAAAAATCTTCTTCTAACAACAAAACTGAAAAATCACAAAAAACTGACAACACAAATAACAAAAGTGACAATCCTTATAAAAGTGACAATTTCTTGAAAAGTGACAATACTTATAAAAGTGACAGTTTTAAGAAAAGTGACAAGAAGTTTAATGATGATGATTCTGATGATGGAAGTGTTGTTATAGTTAGTCAGAAAAAGAGAAGTGAAAATACACAAAAAATTGAACCAACAGAAGGTGTGAAAAAAGTGAATTTTCTGACACCAGATACAACACCAGTTGAATCACAACAACAACAAGGAAATCAAGAACAAACAATTGATTTCCTTTCATCAGATGATGAAGTTATTTGTCCTGAAATTCAGCAATATATTTCACAAAGTTCTGGAACATTTGAATCAGATCTTTCTCATCAAAACACTCAACTTTCTCTTAAATCTCAACTAGATCACATCAACAAACTCGAAGAAGAACAAAGAAAACAAAGAGAATTAGAAGAAAAGAGAAAGAAAGAAGAAGAAATCAGAAGACAACAAGAATTAGAAGAAAGAAAAAGAAAAGAAGAAGAAATCAGAAGAAGAAAAGAAATTGAAGAAGAAAAAAGAAAGAAAGAATTGGAAGAAAAAAGAAGAAAAGAAATTGAAGAAGAAAAACGAAGAAAAGAAGAAGAAATTAGAAAACAAAAGGAACTTGAAGAAAAAAGAAGAAAAGAAATTGAAGAAGAAAAGAGGAAACAAAGAGAAATTGAAGAAGAAAATAGGAAACAAAGAGAAACTGAAGAAGAAAAGAGGAAGAAAGAGGAAGAACTTGAAAGAAGAAGGAGAGAAGAAATAGAAAAAATGAGAGAAATCGAAGAAGAAAAGAAACGGAAGGAATTGGAAGAAAAACAAAGAAAAGAGAAAGAGGAAGAAGAAAGGAAAAAGAAGAAAGAAATGGAAGAAAAACAAATGTTTGGAACATTAATGAAAGATTTGAGAAGAATGACAAAAACACCAAATAACGAATACCAAGATAAACCTCAGAAAAAGAAAATCATCTCAGAAGAAGAGTTGACAATGTTCACTCAGATTCCGAGAGCAGAAAGTGATGACTCTTACGATGATGTACCAAATGACATCGTTTATGACAACGCTCACAAAGAGAAAGAAAAAGATAGAGATGACAAAGATACTTTACTCGATATCTTGAATATGTCACAGGAATGAACTTTATTTTTATATTATTTTTTGCTTGTTTTAGTATAATAAATTGTATATTATTAGTAATTGTTGAAAATTTTTGAAAATTTCAAAAAAACAAAAATTTTATTTTTATAAGAAAATACAAAAAACAAATAAACCGAAGTATATTATAGCTTAGATAACATGTACAAAGTAAGTATATTATTGTAAAATGAAGGCAATTACGTTATTGTTGTAGATTTTCATTTTCCTGAGAGATCTGAAATGTCTAAATCACCTAAATCATTCTGTAGAGTGATCTTATAGGGATCTCCTCCTAATCCTGTTGTATGATCAGGTAATCTTATTTGGTCGATTATCTGTTTTGGTGGTTCTTCGGGGCTTGGAAGTGAGTATGTTGTAGTAGACTTAGTTGTCCTTGATGAAATCGATTCTCTTGTTCCTGAATCACTATCAATTTCTTTACACATCTAAATCTGTCACTTTTTAACTCATAAGTTTACAAAGATTTTTCACTGATCACAAGTATATTACAGCTTTTTCCTCCCTTTCAATGAAATTGAAAGAACTTTGGAGGAACATATATACATGTTTAATAGGGACGATTGCAATAAGTCCACTAGCATATAATATAATGCTTATACGTAGTAAAATTAATACACATTTCAAGGCTATTTTTCGAGATAAATCGATATCGTGATTTTTGAGTGACAATAATATTTGTAACTATATATAATATCCAAACAACATATTATTGTGTATTCTGAAGTTTACACTTTTTTTACAAGTTATCAAAAATATTTCGCAATATCTTGCATGATATATTGTTTGGTACCATTTTTAATTGAATGAAACCCAGCGGTCATTCAATTTATTGTGTTGATGATTCAAAATTTTTGAGACTGTACTTCTGTATGTTTCTCAATGGTTTCAAGTATAGTCTGGAAATAAGAGTCTTTATTATTATAAATAAAAAAATTAAGGCGACCCGCCCTTGAACCTCTACCAATTAGAAATTCTACATGTCTGCCTTGTTTTTTCTTAGAAAATGAAATTTAATTATAATTGAGTTTATTATAATGAACACTTCCCCTCATACATATGGGCAAAAATATTAAAATCTAATATGAAATTTTCATAACTTTTGACTCTGCAAAGCAATTATACCACAAGAGAATAGTGTATCGCATTTTAATCAATGGGGAGAAGCTTCCTAAACTTTTTAATCCCATAAATATGGTCATTATCTGGAATAAAGAGTTAAGCGTCATATGTCACTTTTTGTACTAAGGAAACATCGACTTTATGCGTTATGACTTTTCGATGAGGAAACAAGTGTTCACGTATTATAAACTTCCTTATTCCAATAAACCGACCCTAAACATAATTAATTCTAAGCATGATAATGGTCTCTTTTCTATGATAACCAAATCAATTTGGTTATCATAGTAAAGCACCAAAAACTGGAATAGGAATAACCGCACTTAAACAGGAATAGGCAGTGTGGAAACTAGAGAAGACTCAACTGATTTTTTAAGCAACTCTTCTTGCCGATTCAAATCTGCTTTGCTAATCATTGTATATTACTATATTCTGATTAGGATACTTTAACGCTTGATGCATGCACATCATTCTTTTAGCTGATTTCTAAAATACAATCTTCTATTAACTTTGAAATTTCTTCAAAAGTTATAGTAATTCCATAGTTCATTCGTAAAATGTTATTAAATAGCTCTGACTATTCCTTTGCACGCAAAATGAGGTAGTATTTTTTGATTTTTTTACTCAAAATAAAACAAAATCTACCCAATTTTATACCACTAAAGCCTATATTGACACATACATATATAAATCTCTATTGTTATAAGATAAATTTGAAAAAATAATTTTTTTTCCTAAAATGTAAAATTATACTTGTATTCAAAGAAAGTAGATCGTTTATAAGGAAGGTATTATATATTTGGGGAGAAAATCCCTTACAATATACAAAAATATGAAAGAATATTCAATCATCAGGAAAGAGCTTAGTACTAACCATTTGTGAGACATTCATATAATATCTTTTTCCTTTTTTGGGTTTTTAATCGGATTATCCATTTCCCTGCATTGACTTTAATTCATTCTTGCTGATCTGAGTATACATGATCATTATCGAACGTTTGCCATACTCTTCCACAGTTAATGATTGCTGAAAAATGAATAGTACTGAATAACAGCTGGAATTTCATAAGTATTTTGCGTATTTATACTGATTTAAACATGAAATACTCATACAAAATGCAAAGTTTTTAAAAACAATCAATAAAAGATTTTAAATTAGATAAAATATCATATGTCACTTCTTTTTTCATCTGGATAATAAAATTGATAAATTTTTTTCTAATTAAAGATAAAGATGCATTTATAGTAGTAGAAAATTAATTTCTAGACTAAAGCTTGTTTATTGTCACCGTTTTAAGTCTAAATTTATAGGAAATGGTTATTTTATTATGCATTAAAAGTTCTTCTATAAAATTAACATTAAAATCATCTTTCGCCTAAGAGTAATAACAAGGTTATGCAAATTTTATTGAAAATAGTACGAGAATTTTGTTTGAAAATATAATATGGTTAAAAATAGGGAATGGATGTATGAATGTTCCATATTTATTTTATCCGAGTTGCTTCATGATTCCATATTGCCGATTCCTATTCCAGTTTTTGGTGCTTTACTATGATAACCAAATTGATTTGGTTATCATAGAAAAGAGACCATTATCATGCTTAGAATTAATTATGTTTAGGGTCGGTTTATTGGAATAAGGAAGTTTATAATACGTGAACACTTGTTTCCTCATCGAAAAGTCATAACGCATAAAGTCGATGTTTCCTTAGTACAAAAAGTGACATATGACGCTTAACTCTTTATTCCAGATAATGACCATATTTATGGGATTAAAAAGTTTAGGAAGCTTCTCCCCAATTTCTTTCGTGATATTTTACTTTTTAAATTTTCAAATGTCTGATCAAGACAGTAATCTGAACAAATACAGTAAACTGCGAAGTATCTACAAATACTACATTGATTCATACAATGCGTTGTATCAGCTGAAAACGGAAAAAGAAGAAGATTTAAACTCGATTTACAAAATGATCAAAACGAATTTGATTGATTTAAAGAAGCGTCTTCCCCAAATTATAATAAAAGATATTTTGGATATCATTCCGTATAATAATCGCTATACAAAGTCATATTTATATCTTGCCAAACTCATATCAGATGATTATCAAATAAAAGAGGTCCGCAATGTTAATCTCGTTTCAAACCTTTTGTTTTACAAAGAGTATGGCATTAAATTAGATAAGCATGCTGATTTCGAAAAAATTAAATCAGAAAATCTCGACATTCTTAAGGAAAATACAATTTACTGAGCAATTATGAATAATGACTTACAAATATTCATTGCCTTCACTGAAAGAGAAGGATTTAATGAAAATCAAAAACTTGAAAGCAACTTATTTAGAGATTTTAATAGACCTTTAGTATTTCCTAATGAAAATGAACTTTCATTACTTGAATTATGTTGTTACTATGGAGCGGTTGATTGTTTCAAGTTCTTAAGAACAGAATTTGACTTAGAAATAACAAAAAGATGTCTCGAACTTTCATTTATAGGAGGTAATCAAGAGATAATGAGTGAATGTTTGAAATATCATAAGCCAGATGATGAATGCATGAGATATGCAATTATTTCACACAACATTGATTTTGTAACATTCTTAGTGAATGAGTACAAAATATATATCGACTTGTATAATTGCGGAAAATATATTAATCTTGATTCATTTTTAGTTTTTTTCGATCGAACTCATTTTTTAATCGACTGCTTTATTTTTTCTCCGATGTTCAATATTCCTTCCCTTTGCGAATATTTCCTTTCATTAGGAGTAGATATCAATAAAAAACTTTATGAAGAAGGAACCGCTTTTCATATTGCAGCACTTTATAATAGTAAAGATACAGCAGAACTTCTTATTTCGCATGGTATTAATATCAATGAAAAAGATAAAGATGGGAAAACAGCTCTTCATGAAACAGCATGGATGAATAGTAAAGAAACAGCCAAACTTCTTATTTCACATGGTATTAATATCAATGAAAAAGATAAAGATGGGAAAACTGCTCTTCATGAAACAGCATGGATGAATAGTAAAGAAACAGCCGAACTTCTTATTTCACATGGTATTAATATCAATGAAAAAGATAAAGATGGGAAAACTGCTCTTCATGAAACAGCATGGATGAATAGTAAAGAAACAGCCGAACTTCTTATTTCACATGGTATTAATATCAATGAAAAAGATAAAGATGGGAAAACTGCTCTTCATGAAACAGCATGGATGAATAGTAAAGAAACAGCCGAACTTCTTATTTCACATGGTATTAATATCAATGAAAAAGATAAAGATGGGAAAACTGCTCTTCATGAAACAGCATGGATGAATAGTAAAGAAACAGCCGAACTTCTTATTTCGCATGGTATTAATATCAATGAAAAAGATAAAGATGGGAAAACTGCTCTTCATGAAACAGCATGGATGAATAGTAAAGAAACAGCCGAACTTCTTATTTCGCATGGTATTAATATCAATGAAAAAGATAAAGATGGGAAAACAGCTCTTCATGAAACAGCATGGATGAATAGTAAAGAAACAGCCGAACTTCTTATTTCACATGGTATTAATATCAATGAAAAAGATAAAGATGGGAAAACAGCTCTTCATGAAACAGCATGGATGAATAGTAAAGAAACAGCCGAACTTCTTATTTCGCATGGTATTAATATCAATGAAAAAGATAAAGATGGGAAAACAGCTCTTCATGAAACAGCATGGATGAATAGTAAAGAAACAGCCGAACTTCTTATTTCACATGGTATTAATATCAATGAAAAAGATAAAGATGGGAAAACAGCTCTTCATGAAACAGCATGGATGAATAGTAAAGAAACAGCCGAACTTCTTATTTCACATGGTATTAATATCAATGAAAAAGATAAAGATGGGAAAACTGCTCTTCATGAAACAGCATGGATGAATAGTAAAGAAACAGCCGAACTTCTTATTTCACATGGTATTAATATCAATGAAAAAGATAAAAATGGGAAAACAGCTTTTCATACAGCAGTACGTTTTAATTATAAAGAAACAGCCGAACTTCTTATTTCGCATGGTATTAATATCAATGAAAAAGATAAAAATGGAGAAACTGCTCTTCATTATGCAGTACGTTTTAATTATAAAGAAACAGCCGAACTTCTTATTTCACATGGTATTAATATCAATGAAAAAGATAAAGATGGGAAAACTGCTCTTCATGAAACAGCATGGATGAATAGTAAAGAAACAGCCGAACTTCTTATTTCACATGGTATTAATATCAATGAAAAAGATAAAGATGGGAAAACTGCTCTTCATGAAACAGCATGGATGAATAGTAAAGAAACAGCCGAACTTCTTATTTCGCATGGTATTAATATCAATGAAAAGATAAAGATGGGAAAACTGCTCTTCATGAAACAGCATGGATGAATAGTAAAGAAACAGCCGAACTTCTTATTTCACATGGTATTAATATCAATGAAAAAGATAAAGATGGGAAAACTGCTCTTCATGAAACAGCATGGATGAATAGTAAAGAAACAGCCGAACTTCTTATTTCACATGGTATTAATATCAATGAAAAAGATAAAGATGGGAAAACTGCTCTTCATGAAACAGCATGGATGAATAGTAAAGAAACAGCCGAACTTCTTATTTCACATGGTATTAATATCAATGAAAAAGATAAAAATGGGAAAACAGCTTTTCATACAGCAGTACGTTTTTAATTATAAAGAAACAGCCGAACTTCTTATTTCGCATGGTATTAATATCAATGAAAAGATAAAAATGGAGAAACTGCTCTTCATTATGCAGTACGTTTTAATTATAAAGAAACAGCCGAACTTCTTATTTCACATGGTATTAATATCAATGAAAAAGATAAAGATGGGAAAACAGCTCTTCATGAAACAGCATGGATGAATAGTAAAGAAACAGCCAAACTTCTTATTTCACATGGTATTAATATCAATGAAAAAGATAAAAATGGAAAAACGGCTCTTGAAATTGCGACAAATCAAAAAAGTACCAAAATAGCTGAACTTCTTCTTTTAAATGGTGCAAAAAACTAATATTCCAGCATTCGAAAAGCAGTTTAAGTTAATGAGTATCCAATTTTTCCCCAATTCTATCCATTCTTTATATTTTAACAAAAACTTATAAATTATGGTTGTGTCGAATTGTTGTTGTAACTTTTTTTCATATTATCATCTTTCGTAAGTACCTGATATGAGAAATTATATCATCACTAAATGATGTACTAGACAAATTCTATTACATAATGAATCAAAATATTAATGGTGTTATAGAAACAATATGCTTCAGAAATGCATAGTGAACTTTGAATGAATAAGATATGAAAATGTCAATTTCTAAAATTCATAAAAAAATTACAAACAAGTTTATAAATATTTCCGAAAAAAAAGAACAAAATAACAAAGGATAGAATGACTATCATATTCCTGTATCAATAAATCATCTGGTGCATTTCTAATTATCTTATCACCATGATGAAATTTTTTTTTCATTATTCTCAGATGTATTTACTCCACATTCTCTTTTATGACGCATTCTATTTAAAACACTCATCTCAAATTAGTCAAGAACCAACTATAGATAACTAGATTGATACTTTTTTCTTAATCAAATTCCGAAATTTTTAAATTTTGTTCTTTTTTTTGTATGATTAAAACATTAGAAGTATTAATTGCTGAAAAAACTACTAAGTTAAATGTTTACTCCTTCTTTGCCATAAAAGCTTCGATCTCGTCGATCTCCTTTGGAATGTTGGAGAGAACCTTGCAGCCGTCCTCTGTGATGAGGAGGTCATCCTCGATTCTGACGCCTCCGACTGTCTTTCTGAGTCTCTCGCAGACTTCCTTGTTGATGTACTTAGACTTCTCTGGGTCAGCGAAAGCAGCGTTGTAAGATGGGCGGATGAAGTAGCAGCCTGGTTCGTTTGTGATGACGACACCCTTCTCAAGTGTTCTGCCGAAGCGGACGAATGAGTGGTGTGGCTTCTTTCCGCGGCATGTTCCACGTGGCCAGCCAGCGATTTCGTGGCAGTCGATACCCATGCCGTGGCCGAGACCGTGTGGGTAGAAGACGGCGAGAGCGCCAGCATCGACGATCTCGTCGACTGTACCGTTCTGGAAGAGGCCGAGCTTGAGGAGTCCAGCAGCCATGACCTTGGCGGAGTCGTAAGCGAGGTCTGGCCAGAAGACGCCTGGCTTAGCGTGGGCGACGACGTAATTGTGGCAATCGAGAACAGCCTGGTAGACAGCGCGCTGATCTGGTGAGAACTTGCCGTTGGCTGGGATTGTACGTGTGTTATCAGCAGCGTAGCAGTTGTACTCACAGCCTGTATCGATGAGGATAAGTTCGCCATCTTCGATGAACTTGTTGTTGTGGTGGTAGTGGAGGATGGAGCAGTTCTCGCCTGAGCAGACAATTGTTGAGAAGGCGAAGCAGCGGCAGTAGTAGTCGACGTAGTGCTTGATGAGGTTTGCTTCGACCTGGTGCTCCCACATCTTTGGATGGACCTTCTTGAAGGTGTCTCTGACAGCGAAACTGTTGACATCGCATGCGTATTGGATGAGAACCATCTCATCGTCATCCTTGATCTGGCGGAGTTCGCCGACGACGTCAATGAACTCGTTCTTGTCGAGAAGAGCATCGTAACCCTTAAGAATGCATGTTTCTGGGAGTGTGTGGATCTTCTTGAGCTTGTATTCAGCAAGTGTCTCTTGGATCTTTGGCATTAAGCGGACATCCTCGAAACCGTACTTCTTCTTGATGTCATCGATGGTGGCGAGCTCACCGAACCAGATGATGTAAGCCTGTGGGATATCTGGGTAGAAGAGGATTTCCTTTCCTGTCTCGATATCAAGGAAGTAGGCGCAGTCGGCCTCATTGACGCCGGTGAGCCAGTAGAAGCAGGATTCCTGGCGGAAGACTGGTTCGAAGTCGCAGTGGGCGCGTGTTGGCTCTGGGAAGCCGTAGATGAGAACAACACCCTCTAATTTGCGCTTTCTTAATTCAGCGAGTGTCTTAGCACGGTGGGCTGCGAACATCTCTGGCTTTGGCATTGGGCGATTAGCTACGTCGAGCATTTTTATAAAGTGAAAAAAATTGTCAAAAACGATAGGGGATATGAATTTGAGAAGTTTACTTGATGTTGCCAACTATGGGGGATAAGAAAATGTCATGGTACTTTTTTATTTGTTTAGGATAACCTTTATAATGCCTAAATTGTAAAAATGCCATATAACCTAAAATCGTATCATTTCACATTTGGAGGTTATAAAAATAATTTTTTGAATGGGAGATTTATCCAAGCAAAAGTGACAATTCTTCGAAATGAAATCTCTCTTATCTTCGGAAGGAAACCATCGCTGCTAATGGACAAACAGATTTTACATTAACGATGCAATACATTTCGCTTCAGGATTTTTAATCGGAAATAAAAATCGAAGCCAGCCATTTAGAAAAGAGGCATATATATGTTATTTCATCCAACGTAGCAAACCCCTAGCGAAAACTTGCTTAATGATAGGCGTCTGGGTTTAAATACAAAAATAGACTTCAATTATATTTTGTTTTGATAATGATGTTATTGTAAGAGAGATGTATTGCTATTGATAAATCATATTCTGCGATCGTATCTAGATTTTTGATCTCCTCAATGAATTTCATTTCAATATCTAACATAGAACGACAAATCTTATACTTTGCATAAGTCTTATTTATTATACTCGATAACTTGACAAATTATTACAAAACATTTATTCATTTGCTTTTGTAATTTAGGATCATCCCTTGATAACGCCCATTGGGACGAGGCGTGCAACCTTGTGTGAGATACCAACTGTCTCGCATGCATCGATAACCTGCTCGATGTCCTTGTATGCGTCTGGAGACTCATCCTGTATTGTTTGCTTGTCTGCTGCCTTGAGGAAGACACCATGTGAAGCAAGATCATTCTGTACCTTCTCGAGAGGAATTGTCTTGAGTGCCTTTGAACGAGACATGAGACGTCCTGCACCGTGGCATGTTGATCCGAATGCACACTTCATTGACTCATCTGTTCCGACGAGAACATATGATGCTGTTCCCATTGATCCACCAATGAGGATTGGCTGGCCGATCGAGCGGTACTTCTCTGAGATCTCCTGGCGGCCTGGACCAAATGCACGTGTGGCACCCTTACGGTGGACGATGTACTCCTTCTCAACACCGTCGATGTTGTGTTTTTCGACCTTTGCGATGTTGTGTGCAACGTCATAGACGAGATGTGTCTCTAATTTGCGGTCCTTGAAGACATCAGAAAATGCGCGGCGAACGTTGTGCATGATTACCTGACGGTTGCACCAAACGAAGTTTGCAGCTGCGTACATTGCACGCAAGTACTTCTGGCCTTCCTCAGAGTGGAAAGATGGTGCAGCGAGCTGCTTGTCTGGGAGTGATTCCTTGACAAACTTCTCTGAGCATACTTTCATGTTCTCATCTGCAACCTGGTGACCTAAGCCTCGAGATCCTGTGTGGATCATGACGACAACTTGTCCCTCGTGAAGATCCATCACGCGTGCTTTCTCCTCATCGAGGATCTTGTCAACACGCTGAACTTCGATGTAGTGGTTTCCTGCACCAACTGTGCCAAGCTGGCCTGTACCACGTGCAATTGTGCGATCTGATATCAAAGATGGATCAGCACCCTTGAGACAACCATTCTCTTCACAGTTATCGATATCCTCCTGAACTGCGAAACCATTCTCAAGTGCCCAGCCAGCACCTTTTAACATGACATCACGAAGATGACGACATGGGCAAATTCCATCGAGCTTGCCACCAACGCCAACTGGAATGTACTTGTAGAGCTTCTCAACGAGTTCCTTCTTGACTGGCTCGACCTCTTCCCATGTTAAGTTTGTTGTCATCAAGCGGACACCACAGTTGATATCGTAGCCAACACCACCTGGAGAGATGAGTGCATCTGGATCTGTTGTATCGAATGCAGCAACACCACCAATTGAGAAACCATAACCAGAGTGCATATCTGGCATACCGAATGAGCCCTTTGTGATACCTGGAAGTGTAGCAACAAATGAAATCTGTAAGATTGATGGGAGACCTTGGTTACGGTTTGACATCCAGTTTTCGAGTTCATCGAATGCATACTTTGCCATTTCTGGTGTTGAGTAGAAATAACCTGGAACCTTCATGTTTGGAACGAAACCAATTGGAATCTCGTAAACGCAAGGTTTGATTTCCTTGATAAGAGAGGGATCTATAGCGAGATGCTGAAGATCGAACGACATAGTTAAAATGATATTTTTGATAGTTCTGTGAAAGCTCACAAAAAATTTCATTCAATCAAAATTTTCTCTCAATTTTAAAATTTTAAATATTAATTACCCAATCATAAACAATCCGATTTTTGAAATGGTAAAACTTCGCCAGAATCTTTTTGTAAACAAAAAAAATTTGGACACATTTTCCATCAAATTTTGAAAAATATCAATAAATTTTACCATCTATTCATGAAGTTATCCATTATATATATATATATTCATTTGGTACACATTTTCGGCATATATTGACGTATTGATAAAAAAAATAAAAAATATAATGCATCCTTCTTGTATGAACCAATTTTTCAATTGTGGTGATCTTCAAACTTGTGAATTATCACTGATTATCATATACAAGTGATAAATAGTTTAAATTTGAGAAAATAATTAATAAATATACGAACAATTTTTATTGAAACATCTCAATTAAGTTATTTCTAATAAGCTCAATATCTTGTTGCTCTTCTTCACTAAATTTTTCCAATTTGAAATCTTCAATCATTGGTAAAATGTTTGTTTCAGCAAGGGCATCGACTACACCATCTACCTCACAAGCAAGTTTATATATTGCTTGTAGAATTAGAAAAGAATAATTTGATGATTCCATCGAATCGACCAAATCATCAATTTCCAAGCCACTTTGGAAGAACAAAGGTAAATGTGCAGTATCTGATTGCATTACTAAGTCAGATAAAACTTTGAGAACATATTCTTTGATTTCAAAAGGAGAATCAAGAAGTTCGAAGATCTGAGGCATGAACTCATCATTGAAAACAAAATCATTGATTTGTTTTTCTAAATATTGGTTAATTACTTTTAATGCACTTAATTGTAGCTCCATTGCTGAATCTTTCAAGCAAATCAGGATTATTTCGAATGGGTAGTTGGAGTAGAACTGATCAAACTGCTCTTCATTCAAGTATTTTATGATTGAATATGAGATCATTAGCCCCAACGCAATTTTGGTAGGAGAATCCCCATTTAATAATTTCAAGGCCAAACAACAACTTTCATTATTCATAGGAATGAGCTTTTCCGCATTTTCTCTAATAATATTTGCCAAAATTTCGTCTCTAGAAATAGATGCTTCATTGCTATATATAAACTTATACCCTGCTAAAATAATTTTTTCATTATTACTCATTGAAACAATATAATAAACTGCTTTTCTGCACATATCACGAAATGTCATGTCTTTTATGGCTTTATATGAATCATTTATAAGTCTCAAAGCGCAATCTAATGAAGATTCCAGTACCTCCAATAGTAAAATCGATCTTTCTCTGAATAAAGTAATTATTATTTTTAACGAAAGAATTTGATTGTAATCATTGTAATAATGAAATGACTGACCCATTTTATAAAGAATTCCAAATCGCAACATATCATAAGCTGCTTTTCTTGAAATGGCTGCGTAATATTTTAAGCATTTCATGAGGCGGGATATATAAATTTGGTTACTTTCGTCATCATAAAACACTTGAATTTGATCTGTCATGTATTTAATTACTTGTTCTGTAAAAATAATTTGCAAATATCTTTTATCATTAGCTAATCGTCTAAAATTGTAAAAGGTATTGACAAGATTGGTGTATTCTGATATTGCTTCTTGGCTTTCAGTGTTATTTTTTATTGATAATAGTTCGAAATTGTCGCAAAGTTCAGTAAATTGATCAAGATCCGGGATGTCAAGGGTATTTTGATTATTGTCATCGTCAGAAATATCGCTAAATTCAAATTCTTCATCTTTTTTATAAAAGGGAATCATTGCATCATATTTCTTATATAAAAATGAGATAAAAAGAAACTCAAAATTCATCTATACTTCATATATAAATAAACTCTTTTAAAGCTTTTGCTTTCTTTAAATTTCGAAATTAATCACCATATATATAGAGCTTGTTACCACACTAAACATTCATTACAAGATGAATATGTCAAGCTATCTCATTGATTGACACTATATGCTCATGTGAACAAGGAACCTTATTAGAAATTTTCATTTGGTAATGAATAAAGCTATATTTATCGTTTTCTACTTCTATGTAATAGAATAATCTCCTTAATGGATAAATTTAGATAGAATTATTGGATAGAATTATTAATTCTAGTGTATACATCTCATTAAGTTGGCTAGATCATACTAAATATAGGAATTGTTATAATATATTTCATTTTTCTAGATTCATTTATTGAGTAACTTCGGATATCTCATCTATTGCCATCTATATATATTTTTCGTTTTATTTCTTTGGCCACTATCATTGTACAATTCATATTTTCTTTCCTAAATCATGTCATCTGCATCATTTTTAGTTGGCAATTTAAATTTCATTTGCCTACCTTTTGAGTTTTCCATTAATATAGCCTTCAAATGGATCTTTATTGTTTCAATTGCCAATCATAAATGAATTAGAAGTTCCATAAATCTTTGAAAAACTATAAGAAAATTTTACAGTGTTAGTCAAGTGAACAATTAGGAAATACTTACAGTATATTAATAACTTTTATTTTCTTAAAAAATCAAAACGAATGTAAAAACGGAATAAATTGAGAGAAAACATCAGAAACTTCTGAATTTCACAAAAATTGTCTGAAATAATTATATAATGCTATTAGTACAATTTTAATTGATACTATTATAAGGATGTCAATTCGGAAAATTATTTTCATTTTAGGAGAATATAATTTTCCTTTTCGAAAATTTAAAAAGTGAGACGCGCAGGATTCGAACTTTTTTAAAAGTTGATTTAAATATATTCTAGTGTGGATTCTAAGGATAATATCATATTTAAAATAAGAATATACTAGTTTAGGTGGTATAATTTTTTTCGATAAATTTGAGAGCATGTACGTTTAGGGCATCAAAAGTGTCAATTCGCTTAGCGAAAGCTGAGCTAGCTTCGTTCTCGAAAGAATAGGGAAGGAGTGAAAGAGAGTGATACAGATGTTGACACATTCATATCATTTCAACAAATTTTGATCAAATTGAAATGCAATGAAATTCAATTCACTTCATATCCTTCAGTCAGTACATTGACATCCTTCTACATCACAATGATAACTCGTGCATCAATAGTTCTACAACTAACTCAGAAAAAACAAGATTTTTCCTTCCAGCTTACAGCTTTTAAAAAGTTTCGATGATAAAAATCACTCTACTCTTGTTTATCGATATGTTGTGATAGTAGGTAAACGTATTCTTATCGATATTAATAAAAATATTTTTACGAAAATCTGAACCAATTACAGAGTTATTCATAAAGTTTATGATAACTGTAATTACTTCATCTTTGTTTTATATTTGAATAAACAATTTAATTTAATTTGCATAATTTTTTTAGTTGAAAGACAGGAAACTTAGTTGAGTTTGTATTATTTTTATCGTTCAATTCATTGTATATGTGAGTGATCCAGATATTTAAGATATTTAGAAAAAATTTATTAATTTGATTAACAAATTTTAATCAAAATAGCAAAAATCTATTTGATAGCTGTAAGCAAATAATAATTTCTATTTCAACCAAAATCACTTATTTTCATCTAAACGTATAAAATTGTCAATTTTATGAGAATAAATTTAAAATCTCATGAAATATAAAGGAGAGTAATATTTTTCAATTTTCTTTTTTTCTTTCTCTCAAATATTTTCTATTGGGAATTTTCTTGTTATCAAAAAATAATTTTAATATTTGTTTATTTTATTACATACAATAAAATTTTAAAAACTCTATTTCTTCACAAGAAAATTTTTTTCCTTCATATGAAGAAACATTTTGTTCTCCATTTAATGCTGAGTCTAAATCTCGATTTTTGAATTTTCTTCTTTCCAAATTTCTTTTTTCCAAATTAGAAGTTTAATTCAAATTTTCAATAGTTTATACCGTAGGTTGAATAGCCCGAGACCAATTTCAAAGGTCGTGTACCAATAAAAAATTTTGAATCAATTTACACAACGTGCCCATTTTACTCACTCAATATTTGAAAAAATAATTCAATTTTGAGAAGAATGGTCCTCTGCGTTTTGAGTGAGTGACGAAAAAAAAATCTCAGAAAAATTGAATGAGTTTTTATGGCCATGAACCAAATTTGTGAAGTTCCCGTTTAAAAAAATGCAACCAAGAACACGAATTCCCGAGTTTGCAGAATTAGAAAACTATAAAAATCTTGGGCTATTGACCCAGATGCAACTCGATTTACTCTATCGAAGAGTAAATGGCGAGTCTTATCAACAAATACGGAATGTTTACTCAATTTCAAAGACGACAGTAGCACGCGCAATCATGCGCACTGCTACTTGTCGTTCATGGACAAAAGGTCAGTCAGGGGGTGGTATGACCCTTTTGTCACTACCAGATGAAATGCAGTTCAAAAAACTTGTTCAAGAGATGGCAGACGACTTGAACTGTATTACAACATCAATGGCCATTGCTGTCTGTACGGAATTACAAAATAGGAGATTAAAATTTGCGGCGCGGGTACTAATCGCTGCAAGATGCCCGCATCTTCTAGCGAAGCTCGATGATTACTGCCCATCGCCATCCCGTGGCTGGCTTAATCATATCGCCACAAGATTGTCAATTCGGATTGTGAGCTCCCAACCTATTGATATGCTCCGACGCTCTACCTGTGACGCAAACCATATTCGCCAATTTTTCCTCTCCAAGCATAGATACTTTGCCCGCAGGAAGAAGTTTATTGCGAATATGGACGAGACAATGCTCTATTCCAAACGTCGCTATAAAGTTCTTACTGCTGGCCGGAATCGCCCAGTTCGCGCTGAAAAGTCTCAGCTTCCACATCTTACAGGGGTCTGTACCATCTTTGCAGATGGTACAACTATGAAGCCAATGGTGATACTTCCACAAAAGAAGACCCTTGATGCGGAATTGGAAGATCTGGACGCCTTTTTTGTTCGCTCCGAGAGTGGATGGATGAACAAATACCTTTTTATGGTATACTGTATCATGTTCATCTGCAAAGTACAGGAGAAAAGGTCTCAAATGAATGTGTTTGATGCCCAGGTACCTTTTCTCCTAATTGTAGATGGTCATCCATCCAGGCTCTCTTTCTTGGCCGTTCGCCTCTTGAGCGCCTTCAATATCGAGCTTCTTGTTCTCCCAGGCCATACATCTCATATCTTACAACCTCTTGATGTTGGGATTTTTTCTCCCTTGAAGGCCCAATTCAAGAAGTTGTTTGATATGGCGACTATCCGGTACGATCAGCAAGGGCATATGGTGATCAATTATGTATGGAACGCCAGAGAACTGCGCTATATCATGGTTCGCAGCTTCCTTGATGCATGTAGTGTGTCTTGCACAGCTACAAACATCGAAAATGCTTTTAAAACAACAGGAATCTATCCAATGGATATGAACAAACCTCTTGCTTCCAGATACATTGTAGCAAATGGAGTTCCTCCTGCAAGGCCCAATTTTGTCAACGACAAAGTCCTTACAGATCCAAATGTGATGATGCAAGTCTTCCAAATGGAATATGGACGCCCCATGCAGCAACAGGATTGGTATTTCAATCTGTTTGTGGCTATGCAATCTGTGTTGGCCTGGAATGGAGCATATGGCCAGGTTCTTAGTCGTGAGTTACATCTCCTATCCTACTGCAGGTGGATTTCAAAAAATCCAATTAAAATGATATAAAGCTGAGGAGCTCCAGGGTGAAGAGGAATTGATGAAGAAAAGAAGCAGCTGAATAATGGAGTGAGGAAGCATCTTGATGAAGAGAGGAAGCACTTGATCAAGAGAGGAAGTACTTTGAAGAAGAGAGGAGCACTTTGATTTAGAGAGGAAGCTGCATGATGTAGTGAGGAAGCTGCATGATGAAGATAGGAAGCACTTTGTTGAAGAGAGGAAGCACTTTGAAGAAGAGAGGAAGCTGCATGATGAAGAGAGGAAGCATCTTGATCAAGAGAGGAAGTACTTTGAAGAAGAGAGGAAGCACTTTGTTGAAGAGAGGAAGCTGCATGATGAAGAGGGAAGCACTTTGTTGAAGAGAGGAAGCATCTTGATCAAGAGAGGAAGTACTTTGAAGAAGAGAGGAAGCACCTTGATCAAGAGAGGAAGCATCTTGATCAAGAGAGGAAGTACTTTGTTGAAGAGAGGAAGCATCTTGATCAAGAGAGGAAGTACTTTGAAGAAGAGAGGAAGCACCTTGATCAAGAGAGGAAGCACCTTGATCAAGAGAGGAAGTACTTTGAAGAAGAGAGGAAGCACTTTGTTGAAGAGAGGAAGCACTTTGATTTAGAGAGGAAGCTGCATTGTAGTGAGGAAGCTGCATGATGAAGAGAGGAAGCTGCATGATGGAGTGAGGAAGCATCTTGATCAAGAGAGGAAGTACTTTGAAGAAGAGAGGAATCACTTTGTTGAAGAGAGGAAGCATCTTGATGAAGAGAGGAAGCATCTTGATGAAGAGAGGAAGCACCTTGATCAAGAGAGGAAGTACTTGTTGAAGAGAGGAAGCATCTTGATGAAGAGAGGAAGCACCTGATAAGAGGAAGCACTTTTGAAGAAGAGAGGAGCTGCATGATGGAGTGAGGAAGCATCTTGATCAAGAGAGGAAGTTTTGAAGAAGAGAGGAAGCACTTTGTTGAAGAGAGGAAGCATCTTGATCAAGAGAGGAAGTACTTTGTTGAAGAGAGGAAGCATCTTGATCAAGAGAGGAAGTACTTTGAAGAAGAGAGGAAGCACCTTGATCAAGAGAGGAAGCACCTTGATCAAGAGAGGAAGTACTTTGAAGAAGAGAGGAAGCACTTTGTTGAAGAGAGGAAGCACTTTGATTTAGAGAGGAAGCTGCATGATGTAGTGAGGAAGCTGCATGATGAAGAGAGGAAGCTGCATGATGGAGTGAGGAAGCATCTTGATCAAGAGAGGAAGTACTTTGAAGAAGAGAGGAATCACTTTGTTGAAGAGAGGAAGCATCTTGATGAAGAGAGGAAGCATCTTGATGAAGAGAGGAAGCACCTTGATCAAGAGAGGAAGTACTTTGTTGAAGAGAGGAAGCATCTTGATGAAGAGAGGAAGCACCTTGATCAAGAGAGGAAGCACTTTGAAGAAGAGAGGAAGCTGCATGATGGAGTGAGGAAGCATCTTGATCAAGAGAGGAAGTACTTTGAAGAAGAGAGGAAGCACTTTGATTTAGAGAGGAAGCTGCATGATCAAGAGAGGAAGCTGCATGATGGAGTGAGGAAGCATCTTGATGAAGAGAGGAAGTACTTTGAAGAAGAGAGGAATCACTTTGTTGAAGAGAGAAAGCATCTTGATGAAGAGAGGAAGCATCTTGATCAAGAGAGGAAGCATCTTGATCAAGAGAGGAAGCACCTTGATGAAGAGAGGAAGCTGCATGATGGATGCATGATGGAGTGAGGAAGCATCTTGATGAAGAGAGGAAGCGTAAGAACCGATAACATTTACAAAATATTAAATTTATTTTGTAAATTTTCCAAAAGCCTTAGTACCAATGTAATATAAATGCTCCAAAAATACCATCCCTCCTTCCAAAAGCGTAAGAACCGATAACATTTACAAAATATTAAATTTATTTTGTAAATTTTCCAAAAGCCTTAGTACCAATGTAATATAAATGCTCCAAAAATACCATCCCTCCTTCCAAAAGCGTAAGAACCGATAACATTTACAAAATATTAAATTTATTTTGTAAATTTTCCAAAAGCCTTAGTACCAATGTAATATAAATGCTCCAAAAATACCATCCCTTCTTCCAAAAGCGTAAGAACCGATAACATTTACAAAATATTAAATTTATTTTGTAAATTTTCCAAAAGCCTTAGTACCAATGTAATATAAATGCTCCAAAAATACCATCCCTTCTTCCAAAAGCGTAAGAACCGATAACATTTACAAAATATTAAATTTATTTTGTAAATTTTCCAAAAGCCTTAGTACCAATGTAATATAAATGCTCCAAAAATACCATCCCTCCTTCCAAAAGCGTAAGAACCGATAACATTTACAAAATATTAAATTTATTTTGTAAATTTTCCAAAAGCCTTAGTACCAATATAATATAAATGCACTAAAAACCCAACTGCCAATAGCATGTATTCAAAAAATGCAATTCAATACAAATTTGATTGCATTTTTTGAGATGGAAGTGTATCTGAATTCACAATTGTAATCCACGAATACACTTCCATCTCATTGATAAGAGGCTAATGTTTTTCTCATTAATAAGGCGCTGTTGGCCTCTATCCATAGCCGAAGTGATATTAACGTATGTTAACGTACAAAGTAAAAACATGTTTTTTCTTTTTAAAATCATTTAGTAAGTAATAATATTTAGCACTCATACCGTACCTTGAATAACCGGCAAACCATTCAATTGGTCATAGACCAATTTGAGATACCCTTTTCAGAGGAATCTAAAATGTTGTTTATATGGTTATTTATATATTATTTAATCATTTTCTTAAATAAAAATCATAAGTTCTCAATTTTTCTTCATAACGATTCTTATACCGTAGGTTGAATAGCCCGAGACCAATTTCAAAGGTCGTGTACCAATAAAAATTTTGAATCAATTTACACAACGTGCCCATTTTACTCACTCAATATTTGAAAAAATAATTCAATTTTGAGAAGAATGGTCCTCTGCGTTTTGAGTGAGTGACGAAAAAAAAATCTCAGAAAAATTGAATGAGTTTTTATGGCCATGAACCAAATTTGTGAAGTTCCCGTTTAAAAAAATGCAACCAAGAACACGAATTCCCGAGTTTGCAGAATTAGAAAACTATAAAAATCTTGGGCTATTGACCCAGATGCAACTCGATTTACTCTATCGAAGAGTAAATGGCGAGTCTTATCAACAAATACGGAATGTTTACTCAATTTCAAAGACGACAGTAGCACGCGCAATCATGCGCACTGCTACTTGTCGTTCATGGACAAAAGGTCAGTCAGGGGGTGGTATGACCCTTTTGTCACTACCAGATGAAATGCAGTTCAAAAAACTTGTTCAAGAGATGGCAGACGACTTGAACTGTATTACAACATCAATGGCCATTGCTGTCTGTACGGAATTACAAAATAGGAGATTAAAATTTGCGGCGCGGGTACTAATCGCTGCAAGATGCCCGCATCTTCTAGCGAAGCTCGATGATTACTGCCCATCGCCATCCCGTGGCTGGCTTAATCATATCGCCACAAGATTGTCAAACTATTGATATGCTCCGACGCTCTACCTGTGACGCAAACCATATTCGCCAATTTTTCCTCTCCAAGCATAGATACTTTGCCCGCAGGAAGAAGTTTATTGCGAATATGGACGAGACAATGCTCTATTCCAAACGTCGCTATAAAGTTCTTACTGCTGGCCGGAATCGCCCAGTTCGCGCTGAAAAGTCTCAGCTTCCACATCTTACAGGGGTCTGTACCATCTTTGCAGATGGTACAACTATGAAGCCAATGGTGATACTTCCACAAAAGAAGACCCTTGATGCGGAATTGGAAGATCTGGACGCCTTTTTTGTTCGCTCCGAGAGTGGATGGATGAACAAATACCTTTTTATGGTATACTGTATCATGTTCATCTGCAAAGTACAGGAGAAAAGGTCTCAAATGAATGTGTTTGATGCCCAGGTACCTTTTCTCCTAATTGTAGATGGTCATCCATCCAGGCTCTCTTTCTTGGCCGTTCGCCTCTTGAGCGCCTTCAATATCGAGCTTCTTGTTCTCCCAGGCCATACATCTCATATCTTACAACCTCTTGATGTTGGGATTTTTTCTCCCTTGAAGGCCCAATTCAAGAAGTTGTTTGATATGGCGACTATCCGGTACGATCAGCAAGGGCATATGGTGATCAATTATGTATGGAACGCCAGAGAACTGCGCTATATCATGGTTCGCAGCTTCCTTGATGCATGTAGTGTGTCTTGCACAGCTACAAACATCGAAAATGCTTTTAAAGCAACAGGAATCTATCCATTGGATATGAACAAACCTCTTGCTTCCAGATACATTGTAGCAAATGGAGTTCCTCCTGCAAGGCCCAATTTTGTCAACGACAAAGTCCTTACAGATCCAAATGTGATGATGCAAGTCTTCCAAATGGAATATGGACGCCCCATGCAGCAACAGGATTGGTATTTCAATCTGTTTGTGGCTATGCAATCTGTTTGGCCTGGAATGGAGCATATGGCCAGGTTCTTAGTCGTGAGTTACATCTCCTTTATCCTACTGCAGGTGGATTTCAAAAAATCCAATTAAAATGATATAAAGCTGAGGAGCTCCAGGGTGAAGAGGAATTGATGAAGAAAAGAAGCAGCTGATAATGGAGTGAGGAAGCATCTTGATGAAGAGAGGAAGCACCTTGATCAAGAGAGGAAGTACTTTGAAGAAGAGAGGAAGCACTTTGATTTAGAGAGGAAGCTGCATGATGTAGTGAGGAAGCTGCATGATGAAGAGGAAGCACTTTGTTGAAGAGAGGAAGCACTTTGAAGAAGAGAGGAAGCTGCATGATGAAGAGAGGAAGCATCTTGATCAAGAGAGGAAGTACTTTGAAGAAGAGAGGAAGCACTTTGTTGAAGAGAGGAAGCTGCATGATGAAGAGAGGAAGCACTTTGTTGAAGAGAGGAAGCATCTTGATCAAGAGAGGAAGTACTTTGAAGAAGAGAGGAAGCACTTGATCAAGAGAGGAAGCATCTTGATCAAGAGAGGAAGTACTTTGTTGAAGAGAGGAAGCATCTTGATCAAGAGAGGAACTTTGAAGAAGAGAGGAAGCACTTGATCAAGAGAGGAAGCACTTGATCAAGAGAGGAAGTACTTTGAAGAAGAGAGGAAGCACTTGTTGAAGAGAGGAAGCACTTTGATTTAGAGAGGAAGCTGCATGATGTAGTGAGGAAGCTGCATGATGAAGAGAGGAAGCTGCATGATGGAGTGAGGAAGCATCTTGATCAAGAGAGGAAGTACTTTGAAGAAGAGAGGAATCACTTTGTTGAAGAGAGGAAGCATCTTGATGAAGAGAGGAAGCATCTTGATGAAGAGAGGAAGCACCTTGATCAAGAGAGGAAGTACTTTGTTGAAGAGAGGAAGCATCTTGATGAAGAGAGGAAGCACCTTGATCAAGAGAGGAAGCACTTTGAAGAAGAGAGGAAGCTGCATGATGGAGTGAGGAAGCATCTTGATCAAGAGAGGAAGTACTTTGAAGAAGAGAGGAAGCACTTTGTTGAAGAGAGGAAGCATCTTGATCAAGAGAGGAAGTACTTTGTTGAAGAGAGGAAGCATCTTGATCAAGAGAGGAAGTACTTTGAAGAAGAGAGGAAGCACCTTGATCAAGAGAGGAAGCACCTTGATCAAGAGAGGAAGTACTTTGAAGAAGAGAGGAAGCACTTTGTTGAAGAGAGGAAGCACTTTGATTTAGAGAGGAAGCTGCATGATGTAGTGAGGAAGCTGCATGATGAAGAGAGGAAGCTGCATGATGGAGTGAGGAAGCATCTTGATCAAGAGAGGAAGTACTTTGAAGAAGAGAGGAATCACTTTGTTGAAGAGAGGAAGCATCTTGATGAAGAGAGGAAGCATCTTGATGAAGAGAGGAAGCACCTTGATCAAGAGAGGAAGTACTTTGTTGAAGAGAGGAAGCATCTTGATGAAGAGAGGAAGCACCTTGATCAAGAGAGGAAGCACTTTGAAGAAGAGAGGAAGCTGCATGATGGAGTGAGGAAGCATCTTGATCAAGAGAGGAAGTACTTTGAAGAAGAGAGGAAGCACTTTGATTTAGAGAGGAAGCTGCATGATCAAGAGAGGAAGCTGCATGATGGAGTGAGGAAGCATCTTGATGAAGAGAGGAAGTACTTTGAAGAAGAGAGGAATCACTTTGTTGAAGAGAGAAAGCATCTTGATGAAGAGAGGAAGCATCTTGATGAAGAGAGGAAGCATCTTGATCAAGAGAGGAAGCACCTTGATGAAGAGAGGAAGCTGCATGATGGATGCATGATGGAGTGAGGAAGCATCTTGATGAAGAGAGGAAGCGTAAGAACCGATAACATTTACAAAATATTAAATTTATTTTGTAAATTTTCCAAAAGCCTTAGTACCAATGTAATATAAATGCTCCAAAAATACCATCCCTCCTTCCAAAAGCGTAAGAACCGATAACATTTACAAAATATTAAATTTATTTTGTAAATTTTCCAAAAGCCTTAGTACCAATGTAATATAAATGCTCCAAAAATACCATCCCTCCTTCCAAAAGCGTAAGAACCGATAACATTTACAAAATATTAAATTTATTTTGTAAATTTTCCAAAAGCCTTAGTACCAATGTAATATAAATGCTCCAAAAATACCATCCCTTCTTCCAAAAGCGTAAGAACCGATAACATTTACAAAATATTAAATTTATTTTGTAAATTTTCCAAAAGCCTTAGTACCAATGTAATATAAATGCTCCAAAAATACCATCCCTCTTCCAAAAGCGTAAGAACCGATAACATTTACAAAATATTAAATTTATTTTGTAAATTTTCCAAAAGCCTTAGTACCAATGTAATATAAATGCTCCAAAAATACCATCCCTCCTTCCAAAAGCGTAAGAACCGATAACATTTACAAAATATTAAATTTATTTTGTAAATTTTCCAAAAGCCTTAGTACCAATATAATATAAATGCACTAAAAACCCAACTGCCAATAGCATGTATTCAAAAAATGCAATTCAATACAAATTTGATTGCATTTTTTGAGATGGAAGTGTATCTGAATTCACAATTGTAATCCACGAATACACTTCCATCTCATTGATAAGAGGCTAATGTTTTTCTCATTAATAAGGCGCTGTTGGCCTCTATCCATAGCCGAAGTGATATTAACGTATGTTAACGTACAAAGTAAAAACATGTTTTTTCTTTTTAAAATCATTTAGTAAGTAATAATATTTAGCACTCATACCGTGCCTTGAATAACCGGCAAACCATTCAATTGGTCATAGACCAATTTGAGATACCCTTTTCAGAGGAATCTAAAATGTTGTTTATATGGTTATTTATATATTATTTAATCATTTTCTTAAATAAAAATCATAAGTTCTCAATTTTTCTTCATAACGATTCTTATACCGTAGGTTGAATAGCCCGAGACCAATTTCAAAGGTCGTGTACCAATAAAAATTTTTGAATCAATTTACACAACGTGCCCATTTTACTCACTCAATATTTGAAAAAATAATTCAATTTTGAGAAGAATGGTCCTCTGCGTTTTGAGTGAGTGACGAAAAAAAATCTCAGAAAAATTGAATGAGTTTTTATGGCCATGAACCAAATTTGTGAAGTTCCCGTTTAAAAAAATGCAACCAAGAACACGAATTCCCGAGTTTGCAGAATTAGAAAACTATAAAAATCTTGGGCTATTGACCCAGATGCAACTCGATTTACTCTATCGAAGAGTAAATGGCGAGTCTTATCAACAAATACGGAATGTTTACTCAATTTCAAAGACGACAGTAGCACGCGCAATCATGCGCACTGCTACTTGTCGTTCATGGACAAAAGGTCAGTCAGGGGTGGTATGACCCTTTTGTCACTACCAGATGAAATGCAGTTCAAAAAACTTGTTCAAGAGATGGCAGACGACTTGAACTGTATTACAACATCAATGGCCATTGCTGTCTGTACGGAATTACAAAATAGGAGATTAAAATTTGCGGCGCGGGTACTAATCGCTGCAAGATGCCCGCATCTTCTAGCGAAGCTCGATGATTACTGCCCATCGCCATCCCGTGGCTGGCTTAATCATATCGCCACAAGATTGTCAATTCGGATTGTGAGCTCCCAACTATTGATATGCTCCGACGCTCTACCTGTGACGCAAACCATATTCGCCAATTTTTCCTCTCCAAGCATAGATACTTTGCCCGCAGGAAGAAGTTTATTGCGAATATGGACGAGACAATGCTCTATTCCAAACGTCGCTATAAAGTTCTTACTGCTGGCCGGAATCGCCCAGTTCGCGCTGAAAAGTCTCAGCTTCCACATCTTACAGGGGTCTGTACCATCTTTGCAGATGGTACAACTATGAAGCCAATGGTGATACTTCCACAAAAGAAGACCCTTGATGCGGAATTGGAAGATCTGGACGCCTTTTTTGTTCGCTCCGAGAGTGGATGGATGAACAAATACCTTTTTATGGTATACTGTATCATGTTCATCTGCAAAGTACAGGAGAAAAGGTCTCAAATGAATGTGTTTGATGCCCAGGTACCTTTTCTCCTAATTGTAGATGGTCATCCATCCAGGCTCTCTTTCTTGGCCGTTCGCCTCTTGAGCGCCTTCAATATCGAGCTTCTTGTTCTCCCAGGCCATACATCTCATATCTTACAACCTCTTGATGTTGGGATTTTTTCTCCCTTGAAGGCCCAATTCAAGAAGTTGTTTGATATGGCGACTATCCGGTACGATCAGCAAGGGCATATGGTGATCAATTATGTATGGAACGCCAGAGAACTGCGCTATATCATGGTTCGCAGCTTCCTTGACGCATGTAGTGTGTCTTGCACAGCTACAAACATCGAAAATGCTTTTAAAGCAACAGGAATCTATCCAATGGATATGAACAAACCTCTTGCTTCCAGATACATTGTAGCAAATGGAGTTCCTCCTGCAAGGCCCAATTTTGTCAACGACAAAGTCCTTACAGATCCAAATGTGATGATGCAAGTCTTCCAAATGGAATATGGACGCCCCATGCAGCAACAGGATTGGTATTTCAATCTGTTTGTGGCTATGCAATCTGTGTTGGCCTGGAATGGAGCATATGGCCAGGTTCTTAGTCGTGAGTTACATCTCCTTTATCCTACTGCAGGTGGATTTCAAAAAATCCAATTAAAATGATATAAAGCTGAGGAGCTCCAGGGTGAAGAGGAATTGATGAAGAAAAGAAGCAGCTGAATAATGGAGTGAGGAAGCATCTTGATGAAGAGAGGAAGCACCTTGATCAAGAGAGGAAGTACTTTGAAGAAGAGAGGAAGCACTTTGATTTAGAGAGGAAGCTGCATGATGTAGTGAGGAAGCTGCATGATGAAGATAGGAAGCACTTTGTTGAAGAGAGGAAGCACTTTGAAGAAGAGAGGAAGCTGCATGATGAAGAGAGGAAGCATCTTGATCAAGAGAGGAAGTACTTTGAAGAAGAGAGGAAGCACTTTGTTGAAGAGAGGAAGCTGCATGATGAAGAGAGGAAGCACTTTGTTGAAGAGAGGAAGCATCTTGATCAAGAGAGGAAGTACTTTGAAGAAGAGAGGAAGCACCTTGATCAAGAGAGGAAGCATCTTGATCAAGAGAGGAAGTACTTTGTTGAAGAGAGGAAGCATCTTGATCAAGAGAGGAAGCATCTTGATGAAGAGAGGAAGCACCTTGATCAAGAGAGGAAGTACTTTGAAGAAGAGAGGAAGCACCTTGATCAAGAGAGGAAGTACTTTGAAGAAGAGAGGAAGCACTTTGTTGAAGAGAGGAAGCACTTTGATTTAGAGAGGAAGCTGCATGATGTAGTGAGGAAGCTGCATGATGAAGAGAGGAAGCTGCATGATGGAGTGAGGAAGCATCTTGATCAAGAGAGGAAGTACTTTGAAGAAGAGAGGAATCACTTTGTTGAAGAGAGGAAGCATCTTGATGAAGAGAGGAAGCATCTTGATGAAGAGAGGAAGCACCTTGATCAAGAGAGGAAGTACTTTGTTGAAGAGAGGAAGCATCTTGATGAAGAGAGGAAGCACCTTGATCAAGAGAGGAAGCACTTTGAAGAAGAGAGGAAGCTGCATGATGGAGTGAGGAAGCATCTTGATCAAGAGAGGAAGTACTTTGAAGAAGAGAGGAAGCACTTTGTTGAAGAGAGGAAGCATCTTGATCAAGAGAGGAAGCACCTTGATCAAGAGAGGAAGCATCTTGATGAAGAGAGGAAGTACTTTGTTGAAGAGAGGAAGCATCTTGATGAAGAGAGGAAGCACCTTGATCAAGAGAGGAAGCACTTTGAAGAAGAGAGGAAGCTGCATGATGGAGTGAGGAAGCATCTTGATCAAGAGAGGAAGTACTTTGAAGAAGAGAGGAAGCACTTTGTTGAAGAGAGGAAGCATCTTGATCAAGAGAGGAAGCACCTTGATCAAGAGAGGAAGCATCTTGATGAAGAGAGGAAGTACTTTGTTGAAGAGAGGAAGCATCTTGATGAAGAGAGGAAGCACCTTGATCAAGAGAGGAAGCACTTTGAAGAAGAGAGGAAGCACTTTGTTGAAGAGAGGAAGTACTTTGTTGAAGAGAGGAAGCACTTTGAAGAAGAGAGGAAGCTGCATGATCAAGAGAGGAAGCTGCATGATGGAGTGAGGAAGCATCTTGATCAAGAGAGGAAGTACTTTGAAGAAGAGAGGAATCACTTTGTTGAAGAGAGAAAGCATCTTGATGAAGAGAGGAAGCATCTTGATCAAGAGAGGAAGCATCTTGATCAAGAGAGGAAGTACTTTGTTGAAGAGAGGAAGCATCTTGATGAAGAGAGGAAGCACCTTGATCAAGAGAGGAAGCACTTTGAAGAAGAGAGGAAGCTGCATGATGGAGTGAGGAAGCATCTTGATCAAGAGAGGAAGTACTTTGAAGAAGAGAGGAAGCACTTTGTTGAAGAGAGGAAGCATCTTGATCAAGAGAGGAAGTACTTTGTTGAAGAGAGGAAGCATCTTGATCAAGAGAGGAAGTACTTTGAAGAAGAGAGGAAGCACCTTGATCAAGAGAGGAAGCACCTTGATCAAGAGAGGAAGTACTTTGAAGAAGAGAGGAAGCACTTTGTTGAAGAGAGGAAGCACTTTGATTTAGAGAGGAAGCTGCATGATGTAGTGAGGAAGCTGCATGATGAAGAGAGGAAGCTGCATGATGGAGTGAGGAAGCATCTTGATCAAGAGAGGAAGTACTTTGAAGAAGAGAGGAATCACTTTGTTGAAGAGAGGAAGCATCTTGATGAAGAGAGGAAGCATCTTGATGAAGAGAGGAAGCACCTTGATCAAGAGAGGAAGTACTTTGTTGAAGAGAGGAAGCATCTTGATGAAGAGAGGAAGCACCTTGATCAAGAGAGGAAGCACTTTGAAGAAGAGAGGAAGCTGCATGATGGAGTGAGGAAGCATCTTGATCAAGAGAGGAAGTACTTTGAAGAAGAGAGGAAGCACTTTGATTTAGAGAGGAAGCTGCATGATCAAGAGAGGAAGCTGCATGATGGAGTGAGGAAGCATCTTGATGAAGAGAGGAAGTACTTTGAAGAAGAGAGGAATCACTTTGTTGAAGAGAGAAAGCATCTTGATGAAGAGAGGAAGCATCTTGATGAAGAGAGGAAGCATCTTGATCAAGAGAGGAAGCACCTTGATGAAGAGAGGAAGCTGCATGATGGATGCATGATGGAGTGAGGAAGCATCTTGATGAAGAGAGGAACGTAAGAACCGATAACATTTACAAAATATTAAATTTATTTTGTAAATTTTCCAAAAGCCTTAGTACCAATGTAATATAAATGCTCCAAAAATACCATCCCTCCTTCCAAAAGCGTAAGAACCGATAACATTTACAAAATATTAAATTTATTTTGTAAATTTTCCAAAAGCCTTAGTACCAATGTAATATAAATGCTCCCAAAAATACCATCCCTCCTTCCAAAAGCGTAAGAACCGATAACATTTACAAAATATTAAATTTATTTTGTAAATTTTCCAAAAGCCTTAGTACCAATGTAATATAAATGCTCCAAAAATACCATCCCTTCTTCCAAAAGCGTAAGAACCGATAACATTTACAAAATATTAAATTTATTTTGTAAATTTTCCAAAAGCCTTAGTACCAATGTAATATAAATGCTCCAAAAATACCATCCCTTCTTCCAAAAGCGTAAGAACCGATAACATTTACAAAATATTAAAATTTATTTTGTAAATTTTCCAAAAGCCTTAGTACCAATGTAATATAAATGCTCCAAAAATACCATCCCTCCTCCAAAAGCGTAAGAACCGATAACATTTACAAAATATTAAATTTATTTTGTAAATTTTCCAAAAGCCTTAGTACCAATATAATATAAATGCACTAAAAACCAACTGCCAATAGCATGTATTCAAAAAATGCAATTCAATACAAATTTGATTGCATTTTTTGAGATGGAAGTGGTATCTGAATTCACAATTGTAATCCACGAATACACTTCCATCTCATTGATAAGAGGCTAATGTTTTTCTCATTAATAAGGCGCTGTTGGCCTCTATCCATAGCCGAAGTGATATTAACGTATGTTAACGTACAAAGTAAAAACATGTTTTTTCTTTTTAAAATCATTTAGTAAGTAATAATATTTAGCACTCATACCGTACCTTGAATAACCGGCAAACCATTCAATTGGTCATAGACCAATTTGAGATACCCTTTTCAGAGGAATCTAAAATGTTGTTTATATGGTTATTTATATATTATTTAATCATTTTCTTAAATAAAAATCATAAGTTCTCAATTTTTCTTCATAACGATTCTTATACCGTAGGTTGAATAGCCCGAGACCAATTTCAAAGGTCGTGTACCAATAAAAATTTTTGAATCAATTTACACAACGTGCCCATTTTACTCACTCAATATTTGAAAAAATAATTCAATTTTGAGAAGAATGGTCCTCTGCGTTTTGAGTGAGTGACGAAAAAAAAATCTCAGAAAAATTGAATGAGTTTTTATGGCCATGAACCAAATTTGTGAAGTTCCCGTTTAAAAAAATGCAACCAAGAACACGAATTCCCGAGTTTGCAGAATTAGAAAACTATAAAAATCTTGGGCTATTGACCCAGATGCAACTCGATTTACTCTATCGAAGAGTAAATGGCGAGTCTTATCAACAAATACGGAATGTTTACTCAATTTCAAAGACGACAGTAGCACGCGCAATCATGCGCACTGCTACTTGTCGTTCATGGACAAAAGGTCAGTCAGGGGGTGGTATGACCCTTTTGTCACTACCAGATGAAATGCAGTTCAAAAAACTTGTTCAAGAGATGGCAGACGACTTGAACTGTATTACAACATCAATGGCCATTGCTGTCTGTACGGAATTACAAAATAGGAGATTAAAATTTGCGGCGCGGGTACTAATCGCTGCAAGATGCCCGCATCTTCTAGCGAAGCTCGATGATTACTGCCCATCGCCATCCCGTGGCTGGCTTAATCATATCGCCACAAGATTGTCAATTCGGATTGTGAGCTCCCAACCTATTGATATGCTCCGACGCTCTACCTGTGACGCAAACCATATTCGCCAATTTTTCCTCTCCAAGCATAGATACTTTGCCCGCAGGAAGAAGTTTATTGCGAATATGGACGAGACAATGCTCTTTCCAAACGTCGCTATAAAGTTCTTACTGCTGGCCGGAATCGCCCAGTTCGCGCTGAAAAGTCTCAGCTTCCACATCTTACAGGGGTCTGTACCATCTTTGCAGATGTTACAACTATGAAGCCAATGGTGATACTTCCAAAAAGAAGACCCTTGATGCGGAATTGGAAGATTGGACGCCTTTTTGTTCGCTCCGAGAGTGGATGGATGAACAAATACCTTTTTATGGTATACTGTATCATGTTCATCTGCAAAGTACAGGAGAAAAGGTCTCAAATGAATGTGTTTGATGCCCAGGTACCTTTTCTCCTAATTGTAGATGGTCATCCATCCAGGCTCTCTTTCTTGGCCGTTCGCCTCTTGAGCGCCTTCAATATCGAGCTTCTTGTTCTCCCAGGCCATACATCTCATATCTTACAACCTCTTGATGTTGGGATTTTTTCTCCCTTGAAGGCCCAATTCAAGAAGTTGTTTGATATGGCGACTATCCGGTACGATCAGCAAGGGCATATGGTGATCAATTATGTATGGAACGCCAGAGAACTGCGCTATATCATGGTTCGCAGCTTCCTTGATGCATGTAGTGTGTCTTGCACAGCTACAAACATCGAAAATGCTTTTAAAGCAACAGGAATCTATCCATTGGATATGAACAAACCTCTTGCTTCCAGATACATTGTAGCAAATGGAGTTCCTCCTGCAAGGCCCAATTTTGTCAACGACAAAGTCCTTACAGATCCAAATGTGATGATGCAAGTCTTCCAAATGGAATATGGACGCCCCATGCAGCAACAGGATTGGTATTTCAATCTGTTTGTGGCTATGCAATCTGTTTGGCCTGGAATGGAGCATATGGCCAGGTTCTTAGTCGTGAGTTACATCTCCTTTATCCTACTGCAGGTGGATTTCAAAAAATCCAATTAAAATGATATAAAGCTGAGGAGCTCCAGGGTGAAGAGGAATTGATGAAGAAAAGAAGCAGCTGATAATGGAGTGAGGAAGCATCTTGATGAAGAGAGGAAGCACCTTGATCAAGAGAGGAAGTACTTTGAAGAAGAGAGGAAGCACTTTGATTTAGAGAGGAAGCTGCATGATGTAGTGAGGAAGCTGCATGATGAAGATAGGAAGCACTTTGTTGAAGAGAGGAAGCACTTTGAAGAAGAGAGGAAGCTGCATGATGAAGAGAGGAAGCATCTTGATCAAGAGAGGAAGTACTTTGAAGAAGAGAGGAAGCACTTTGTTGAAGAGAGGAAGCTGCATGATGAAGAGAGGAAGCACTTTGTTGAAGAGAGGAAGCATCTTGATCAAGAGAGGAAGTACTTTGAAGAAGAGAGGAAGCACCTTGATCAAGAGAGGAAGCATCTTGATCAAGAGAGGAAGTACTTTGTTGAAGAGAGGAAGCATCTTGATCAAGAGAGGAAGCATCTTGATGAAGAGAGGAAGCACCTTGATCAAGAGAGGAAGTACTTTGAAGAAGAGAGGAAGCACCTTGATCAAGAGAGGAAGTACTTTGAAGAAGAGAGGAAGCACTTTGTTGAAGAGAGGAAGCACTTTGAAGAAGAGAGGAAGCTGCATGATGAAGAGAGGAAGCATCTTGATCAAGAGAGGAAGTACTTTGAAGAAGAGAGGAAGCACTTTGTTGAAGAGAGGAAGCTGCATGATGAAGAGAGGAAGCACTTTGTTGAAGAGAGGAAGCATCTTGATCAAGAGAGGAAGTACTTTGAAGAAGAGAGGAAGCACCTTGATCAAGAGAGGAAGCACCTTGATCAAGAGAGGAAGTACTTTGTTGAAGAGAGGAAGCATCTTGATCAAGAGAGGAAGCATCTTGATGAAGAGAGGAAGCACCTTGATCAAGAGAGGAAGTACTTTGTTGAAGAGAGGAAGCACTTTGTTGAAGAGAGGAAGTATTTTGTTGAAGAGAGGAAGCACCTTGATCAAGAGAGGAAGTACTTTGAAGAAGAGAGGAAGCACCTTGATCAAGAGAGGAAGTACTTTGAAGAAGAGGAAGCACTTTGTTGAAGAGAGGAAGCACTTTGATTTAGAGAGGAAGCTGCATGATGTAGTGAGGAAGCTGCATGATGAAGAGAGGAAGCTGCATGATGGAGTGAGGAAGCATCTTGATCAAGAGAGGAAGTACTTTGAAGAAGAGAGGAATCACTTTGTTGAAGAGAGGAAGCATCTTGATGAAGAGAGGAAGCATCTTGATGAAGAGAGGAAGCACCTTGATCAAGAGAGGAAGTACTTTGTTGAAGAGAGGAAGCATCTTGATGAAGAGAGGAAGCACCTTGATCAAGAGAGGAAGCACTTTGAAGAAGAGAGGAAGCTGCATGATGGAGTGAGGAAGCATCTTGATCAAGAGAGGAAGTACTTTGAAGAAGAGAGGAAGCACTTTGTTGAAGAGAGGAAGCATCTTGATCAAGAGAGGAAGCACCTTGATCAAGAGAGGAAGCATCTTGATGAAGAGAGGAAGTACTTTGTTGAAGAGAGGAAGCATCTTGATGAAGAGAGGAAGCACCTTGATCAAGAGAGGAAGCACTTTGAAGAAGAGAGGAAGCACTTTGTTGAAGAGAGGAAGTACTTTGTTGAAGAGAGGAAGCACTTTGATTTAGAGAGGAAGCTGCATGATCAAGAGAGGAAGCTGCATGATGGAGTGAGGAAGCATCTTGATGAAGAGAGGAAGTACTTTGAAGAAGAGAGGAAGCACTTTGTTGAAGAGAGAAAGCATCTTGATGAAGAGAGGAAGCATCTTGATGAAGAGAGGAAGCATCTTGATCAAGAGAGGAAGTACTTTGTTGAAGAGAGGAAGCATCTTGATGAAGAGAGGAAGCACCTTGATCAAGAGAGGAAGCACTTTGAAGAAGAGAGGAATCACTTTGTCGAAGAGAGGAAGCATCTTGATGAAGAGAGGAAGCATCTTGATGAAGAGAGGAAGCACCTTGATCAAGAGAGGAAGTACTTTGTTGAAGAGAGGAAGCATCTTGATGAAGAGAGGAAGCACCTTGATTTAGAGAGGAAGCTGCATGATGTAGTGAGGAAGCTGCATGATGAAGAGAGGAAGCTGCATGATGGAGTGAGGAAGCATCTTGATCAAGAGAGGAAGTACTTTGAAGAAGAGAGGAATCACTTTGTTGAAGAGAGGAAGCATCTTGATGAAGAGAGGAAGCATCTTGATCAAGAGAGGAAGCACCTTGATCAAGAGAGGAAGTACTTTGTTGAAGAGAGGAAGCATCTTGATGAAGAGAGGAAGCACCTTGATCAAGAGAGGAAGCACTTTGAAGAAGAGAGGAAGCTGCATGATGGAGTGAGGAAGCATCTTGATCAAGAGAGGAAGTACTTTGAAGAAGAGAGGAAGCACTTTGTTGAAGAGAGGAAGCATCTTGATCAAGAGAGGAAGCACCTTGATCAAGAGAGGAAGCATCTTGATGAAGAGAGGAAGTACTTTGTTGAAGAGAGGAAGCATCTTGATGAAGAGAGGAAGCACCTTGATCAAGAGAGGAAGCACTTTGAAGAAGAGAGGAAGCACTTTGTCGAAGAGAGGAAGCATCTTGATGAAGAGAGGAAGCATCTTGATGAAGAGAGGAAGCACCTTGATCAAGAGAGGAAGTACTTTGAAGAAGAGAGGAAGCATCTTGATCAAGAGAGGAAGCATCTTGATCAAGAGAGGAAGCTGCATGATGGAGTGAGGAAGCATCTTGATGAAGAGAGGAAGTACTTTGAAGAAGAGAGGAAGCATTTGTTGAAGAGAGAAAGCATCTTGATGAAGAGAGGAAGCATCTTGATGAAGAGAGGAAGCATCTTGATCAAGAGAGGAAGCACCTTGATGAGAGAGGAAGCTGCATGATGGATGCATGATGGAGTGAGGAAGCATCTTGATGAAGAGAGGAAGCGTAAGAACCGATAACATTTACAAAATATTAAATTTATTTTGTAAATTTTCCAAAAGCCTTAGTACCAATGTAATATAAATGCTCCAAAAATACCATCCCTCCTTCCAAAAGCGTAAGAACCGATAACATTTACAAAATATTAAATTTATTTTGTAAATTTTCCAAAAGCCTTAGTACCAATGTAATATAAATGCTCCAAAAATACCATCCCTCCTTCCAAAAGCGTAAGAACCGATAACATTTACAAAATATTAAATTTATTTTGTAAATTTTCCAAAAGCCTTAGTACCAATGTAATATAAATGCTCCAAAAATACCATCCCTTCTTCCAAAAGCGTAAGAACCGATAACATTTACAAAATATTAAATTTATTTTGTAAATTTTCCAAAAGCCTTAGTACCAATGTAATATAAATGCTCCAAAAATACCATCCCTTCTTCCAAAAGCGTAAGAACCGATAACATTTACAAAATATTAAATTTATTTTGTAAATTTTCCAAAAGCCTTAGTACCAATGTAATATAAATGCTCCAAAAATACCATCCCTCCTTCCAAAAGCGTAAGAAATAACATTTACAAAATATTAAATTTATTTTGTAAATTTTCCAAAAGCCTTAGTACCAATGTAATATAAATGCTCCAAAAATACCATCCCTTCTTCCAAAAGCGTAAGAACCGATAACATTTACAAAATATTAAATTTATTTTGTAAATTTTCCAAAAGCCTTAGTACCAATGTAATATAAATGCTCCAAAAATACCATCCCTCCTTCCAAAAGCGTAAGAACCGATAACATTTACAAAATATTAAATTTATTTTGTAAATTTTCCAAAAGCCTTAGTACCAATGTAATATAAATGCTCCAAAAATACCATCCCTCCTTCAAAAGCGTAAGAACCGATAACATTTACAAAATATTAAATTTTTTTGTAAATTTTCCAAAAGCCTTAGTACCAATGTAATATAAATGCTCCAAAAATACCATCCCTCCTTCCAAAAGCGTAAGAACCGATAACATTTACAAAATATTAAATTTATTTTGTAAATTTTCCAAAAGCCTTAGTACCAATGTAATATAAATGCTCCAAAAATACCATCCCTCCTTCCAAAAGCGTAAGAACCGATAACATTTACAAAATATTAAATTTATTTTGTAAATTTTCCAAAAAGCCTTAGTACCAATGTAATATAAATGCTCCAAAAATACCATCCCTTCTTCCAAAAGCGTAAGAACCGATAACATTTACAAAATATTAAATTTATTTTGTAAATTTTCCAAAAGCCTTAGTACCAATGTAATATAAATGCTCCAAAAATACCATCCCTTCTTCCAAAAGCGTAAGAACCGATAACATTTACAAAATATTAAATTTATTTTGTAAATTTTCCAAAAGCCTTAGTACCAATGTAATATAAATGCTCCAAAAATACCATCCCTTCTTCCAAAAGCGTAAGAACCGATAACATTTACAAAATATTAAATTTATTTTGTAAATTTTCCAAAAGCCTTAGTACCAATGTAATATAAATGCTCCAAAAATACCATCCCTCCTTCCAAAAGCGTAAGAACCGATAACATTTACAAAATATTAAATTTATTTTGTAAATTTTCCAAAAGCCTTAGTACCAATGTAATATAAATGCTCCAAAAATACCATCCCTTCTTCCAAAAGCGTAAGAACCGATAACATTTACAAAATATTAAATTTATTTTTAAATTTTCCAAAAGCCTTAGTACCAATGTAATATAAATGCTCCAAAAATACCATCCCTCCTTCCAAAAGCGTAAGAACCGATAACATTTACAAAATATTAAATTTATTTGTAAATTTTCCAAAAGCCTTAGTACCAATGTAATATAAATGCTCCAAAAATACCATCCTTCTTCCAAAAGCGTAAGAACCGATAACATTTACAAAATATTAAATTTATTTTGTAAATTTTCCAAAAGCCTTAGTACCAATGTAATATAAATGCTCCAAAAATACCATCCCTCCTTCCAAAAGCGTAAGAACCGATAACATTTACAAAATATTAAATTTATTTTGTAAATTTTCCAAAAGCCTTAGTACCAATGTAATATAAATGCTCCAAAAATACCATCCCTTCTTCCAAAAGCGTAAGAACCGATAACATTTACAAAATATTAAATTTATTTTGTAAATTTTCCAAAAGCCTTAGTACCAATGTAATATAAATGCTCCAAAAATACCATCCCTCCTTCCAAAAGCGTAAGAACCGATAACATTTACAAAATATTAAATTTATTTTGTAAATTTTCCAAAAGCCTTAGTACCAATATAATATAAATGCACTAAAAACCCAACTGCCAATAGCATGTATTCAAAAAATGCAATTCAATACAAATTTGATTGCATTTTTTGAGATGGAAGTGTATCTGAATTCACAATTGTAATCCACGAATACACTTCCATCTCATTGATAAGAGGCTAATGTTTTTCTCATTAATAAGGCGCTGTTGGCCTCTATCCATAGCCGAAGTGATATTAACGTATGTTAACGTACAAAGTAAAAACATGTTTTTCTTTTTAAAATCATTTAGTAAGTAATAATATTTAGCACTCATACCGTACCTTGAATAACCGGCAAACCATTCAATTGGTCATAGACCAATTTGAGATACCCTTTTCAGAGGAATCTAAAATGTTGTTTATATGGTTATTTATATATTATTTAATCATTTTCTTAAATAAAAATCATAAGTTCTCAATTTTTCTTCATAACGATTCTTATACCGTAGGTTGAATAGCCCGAGACCAATTTCAAAGGTCGTGTACCAATAAAAATTTTTGAATCAATTTACACAACGTGCCCATTTTACTCACTCAATATTTGAAAAAATAATTCAATTTGAGAAGAATGGTCCTCTGCGTTTTGAGTGAGTGACGAAAAAAAAATCTCAGAAAAATTGAATGAGTTTTTATGGCCATGAACCAAATTTGTGAAGTTCCCGTTTAAAAAAATGCAACCAAGAACACGAATTCCCGAGTTTGCAGAATTAGAAAACTATAAAAATCTTGGGCTATTGACCCAGATGCAACTCGATTTACTCTATCGAAGAGTAAATGGCGAGTCTTATCAACAAATACGGAATGTTTACTCAATTTCAAAGACGACAGTAGCACGCGCAATCATGCGCACTGCTACTTGTCGTTCATGGACAAAAGGTCAGTCAGGGGTGGTATGACCCTTTTGTCACTACCAGATGAAATGCAGTTCAAAAAACTTGTTCAAGAGATGGCAGACGACTTGAACTGTATTACAACATCAATGGCCATTGCTGTCTGTACGGAATTACAAAATAGGAGATTAAAATTTGCGGCGCGGGTACTAATCGCTGCAAGATGCCCGCATCTTCTAGCGAAGCTCGATGATTACTGCCCATCGCCATCCCGTGGCTGGCTTAATCATATCGCCACAAGATTGTCAATTCGGATTGTGAGCTCCCAACCTATTGATATGCTCCGACGCTCTACCTGTGACGCAAACCATATTCGCCAATTTTTCCTCTCCAAGCATAGATACTTTGCCCGCAGGAAGAAGTTTATTGCGAATATGGACGAGACAATGCTCTATTCCAAACGTCGCTATAAAGTTCTTACTGCTGGCCGGAATCGCCCAGTTCGCGCTGAAAAGTCTCAGCTTCCACATCTTACAGGGTCTGTACCATCTTTGCAGATGGTACAACTATGAAGCCAATGGTGATACTTCCACAAAAGAAGACCCTTGATGCGGAATTGGAAGATCTGGACGCCTTTTTTGTTCGCTCCGAGAGTGGATGGATGAACAAATACCTTTTTATGGTATACTGTATCATGTTCATCTGCAAAGTACAGGAGAAAAGGTCTCAAATGAATGTGTTTGATGCCCAGGTACCTTTTCTCCTAATTGTAGATGGTCATCCATCCAGGCTCTCTTTCTTGGCCGTTCGCCTCTTGAGCGCCTTCAATATCGAGCTTCTTGTTCTCCCAGGCCATACATCTCATATCTTACAACCTCTTGATGTTGGGATTTTTTCTCCCTTGAAGGCCCAATTCAAGAAGTTGTTTGATATGGCGACTATCCGGTACGATCAGCAAGGGCATATGGTGATCAATTATGTATGGAACGCCAGAGAACTGCGCTATATCATGGTTCGCAGCTTCCTTGACGCATGTAGTGTGTCTTGCACAGCTACAAACATCGAAAATGCTTTTAAAGCAACAGGAATCTATCCAATGGATATGAACAAACCTCTTGCTTCCAGATACATTGTAGCAAATGGAGTTCCTCCTGCAAGGCCCAATTTTGTCAACGACAAAGTCCTTACAGATCCAAATGTGATGATGCAAGTCTTCCAAATGGAATATGGACGCCCCATGCAGCAACAGGATTGGTATTTCAATCTGTTTGTGGCTATGCAATCTGTGTTGGCCTGGAATGGAGCATATGGCCAGGTTCTTAGTCGTGAGTTACATCTCCTTTATCCTACTGCAGGTGGATTTCAAAAAATCCAATTAAAATGATATAAAGCTGAGGAGCTCCAGGGTGAAGAGGAATTGATGAAGAAAAGAAGCAGCTGAATAATGGAGTGAGGAAGCATCTTGATGAAGAGAGGAAGCACCTTGATCAAGAGAGGAAGTACTTTGAAGAAGAGAGGAAGCACCTTGATCAAGAGAGGAAGTACTTTGAAGAAGAGAGGAAGCACTTTGTTGAAGAGAGGAAGCACTTTGATTTAGAGAGGAAGCTGCATGATGTAGTGAGGAAGCTGCATGATGAAGAGAGGAAGCTGCATGATGGAGTGAGGAAGCATCTTGATCAAGAGAGGAAGTACTTTGAAGAAGAGAGGAATCACTTTGTTGAAGAGAGGAAGCATCTTGATGAAGAGAGGAAGCATCTTGATGAAGAGAGGAAGCACCTTGATCAAGAGAGGAAGTACTTTGTTGAAGAGAGGAAGCATCTTGATGAAGAGAGGAAGCACCTTGATCAAGAGAGGAAGCACTTTGAAGAAGAGAGGAAGCTGCATGATGGAGTGAGGAAGCATCTTGATCAAGAGAGGAAGTACTTTGAAGAAGAGAGGAAGCACTTTGTTGAAGAGAGGAAGCATCTTGATCAAGAGAGGAAGCACCTTGATCAAGAGAGGAAGCATCTTGATGAAGAGAGGAAGTACTTTGTTGAAGAGAGGAAGCATCTTGATGAAGAGAGGAAGCACCTTGATCAAGAGAGGAAGCACTTTGAAGAAGAGAGGAAGCACTTTGTTGAAGAGAGGAAGTACTTTGTTGAAGAGAGGAAGCATCTTGATGAAGAGAGGAAGTACTTTGAAGAAGAGAGGAAGCACTTTGTTGAAGAGAGGAAGCATCTTGATGAAGAGAGGAAGCACCTTGATCAAGAGAGGAAGCATCTTGATCAAGAGAGGAAGCATCTTGATCAAGAGAGGAAGCTGCATGATGGAGTGAGGAAGCATCTTGATGAAGAGAGGAAGTACTTTGAAGAAGAGAGGAATCACTTTGTTGAAGAGAGAAAGCATCTTGATGAAGAGAGGAAGCATCTTGATGAAGAGAGGAAGCATCTTGATCAAGAGAGGAAGCACCTTGATGAAGAGAGGAAGCTGCATGATGGATGCATGATGGAGTGAGGAAGCATCTTGATGAAGAGAGGAAGCGTAAGAACCGATAACATTTACAAAATATTAAATTTATTTTGTAAATTTTCCAAAAGCCTTAGTACCAATGTAATATAAATGCTCCAAAAATACCATCCCTCCTTCCAAAAGCGTAAGAACCGATAACATTTACAAAATATTAAATTTATTTTGTAAATTTTCCAAAAGCCTTAGTACCAATGTAATATAAATGCTCCAAAAATACCATCCCTTCTTCCAAAAGCGTAAGAACCGATAACATTTACAAAATATTAAATTTATTTTGTAAATTTTCCAAAAGCCTTAGTACCAATGTAATATAAATGCTCCAAAAATACCATCCCTTCTTCCAAAAGCGTAAGAACCGATAACATTTACAAAATATTAAATTTATTTTGTAAATTTTCCAAAAGCCTTAGTACCAATGTAATATAAATGCTCCAAAAATACCATCCCTTCTTCCAAAAGCGTAAGAACCGATAACATTTACAAAATATTAAATTTATTTTGTAAATTTTCCAAAAGCCTTAGTACCAATGTAATATAAATGCTCCAAAAATACCATCCCTCCTTCCAAAAGCGTAAGAACCGATAACATTTACAAAATATTAAATTTATTTTGTAAATTTTCCAAAAGCCTTAGTACCAATATAATATAAATGCACTAAAAACCCAACTGCCAATAGCATGTATTCAAAAAATGCAATTCAATACAAATTTGATTGCATTTTTTGAGATGGAAGTGTATCTGAATTCACAATTGTAATCCACGAATACACTTCCATCTCATTGATAAGAGGCTAATGTTTTTCTCATTAATAAGGCGCTGTTGGCCTCTATCCATAGCCGAAGTGATATTAACGTATGTTAACGTACAAAGTAAAAACATGTTTTTTCTTTTTAAAATCATTTAGTAAGTAATAATATTTAGCACTCATACCGTACCTTGAATAACCGGCAAACCATTCAATTGGTCATAGACCAATTTGAGATACCCTTTTCAGAGGAATCTAAAATGTTGTTTATATGGTTATTTTATATTATTTAATCATTTTCTTAAAAAAATCATAAGTTCTCAATTTTTCTTCATAACGATTCTTATACCGTAGGTTGAATAGCCCGAGACCAATTTCAAAGGTCGTGTACCAATAAAAATTTTTGAATCAATTTACACAACGTGCCCATTTTACTCACTCAATATTTGAAAAAATAATTCAATTTTGAGAAGAATGGTCCTCTGCGTTTTGAGTGAGTGACGAAAAAAAAATCTCAGAAAAATTGAATGAGTTTTTATGGCCATGAACCAAATTTGTGAAGTTCCCGTTTAAAAAAATGCAACCAAGAACACGAATTCCCGAGTTTGCAGAATTAGAAAACTATAAAAATCTTGGGCTATTGACCCAGATGCAACTCGATTTACTCTATCGAAGAGTAAATGGCGAGTCTTATCAACAAATACGGAATGTTTACTCAATTTCAAAGACGACAGTAGCACGCGCAATCATGCGCACTGCTACTTGTCGTTCATGGACAAAAGGTCAGTCAGGGGTGGTATGACCCTTTTGTCACTACCAGATGAAATGCAGTTCAAAAAACTTGTTCAAGAGATGGCAGACGACTTGAACTGTATTACAACATCAATGGCCATTGCTGTCTGTACGGAATTACAAAATAGGAGATTAAAATTTGCGGCGCGGGTACTAATCGCTGCAAGATGCCCGCATCTTCTAGCGAAGCTCGATGATTACTGCCCATCGCCATCCCGTGGCTTAATCATATCGCCACAAGATTGTCAATTCGGATTGTGAGCTCCCAACCTATTGATATGCTCCGACGCTCTACCTGTGACGCAAACCATATTCGCCAATTTTTCCTCTCCAAGCATAGATACTTTGCCGCAGGAAGAAGTTTATTGCGAATATGGACGAGACAATGCTCTATTCCAAACGTCGCTATAAAGTTCTTACTGCTGGCCGGAATCGCCCAGTTCGCGCTGAAAAGTCTCAGCTTCCACATCTTACAGGGGTCTGTACCATCTTTGCAGATGGTACAACTATGAAGCCAATGGTGATACTTCCACAAAAGAAGACCCTTGATGCGGAATTGGAAGATCTGGACGCCTTTTTTGTTCGCTCCGAGAGTGGGTGGATGAACAAATACCTTTTTATGGTATACTGTATCATGTTCATCTGCAAAGTACAGGAGTGTTGTAAGACGAGTTACGGAAAGTGAGGTGAACCGAAAAAGTGACACTTATTTGGTCGGATAAATTCCCTATATATTTACTTGTCAAAAAAAATCAGACTTTTTTTGCTTTAAAAAATTTATAAGTTAATTATTGAGAACGAAGGTGAAAGGAAATGGATATCTCTTACCTTTCATTCCCTCGAGAAAGTTCAAAAACTTGGGTGCAATCAGTTCTGATTGCACCCAAGTTTTTGAACTTTGTATAAGGAATTGTTGGCTATGATGCACTGATCATGAATCAGTACATCATAGCCAACAATTCCTTCGCAAACAGCGGGAAACTTTGTCTGAATAGTTTAACATTCAGACAAAGTTTCCCGCTGTCAGAGAGGGAATGGAAGGGTAAGAGGTATATATTCATAATGTATACCTCTTACCCTTCCATTCCCTCGAGAAAGTTCAAAAACTTGGGTGCAATCAGTTCTGATTGCACCCAAGTTTTTGAACTTTGTATAAGGAATTGTTGGCTATGATGCACTGATCATGAATCAGTACATCATAGCCAACAATTCCTTCGCAAACAGCGGGAAACTTTGTCTGAATAGTTTAACATTCAGACAAAGTTTCCCGCTGTCAGAGAGGGAATGGAAGGGTAAGAGGTATATATTCATAATGTATACCTCTTACCCTTTCATTCCCTCGAGAAAGTTCAAAAACTTGGGTGCAATCAGTTCTGATTGCACCCAAGTTTTTGAACTTTGTATAAGGAATTGTTGGCTATGATGCACTGATCATGAATCAGTACATCATAGCCAACAATTCCTTCGCAAACAGCGGGAAACTTTGTCCGAATAGTTTAACATTCAGACAAAGTTTCCCAACTTTCAAGCCGAAATTCGCGGATACCATTCACCAACTAGCTCTTGCTATGATGGTTATTAAAAATCAAGATCTATATTAAATTCAAAATCTACTCAAAGTCACTAATGTTCGATTTCGGAGTGTCAAATTACTGTACTACAGTTGCTGCTTCTTCTGCAACTTGCGTATCTCTGTAACGAAGAAAAAAAATATGTAAATGTTTTAAAAAGTAAGTGTTTATTCTTATTAATCTGACTGAGCTTAGTAAGAAGATGTAATCGATATTGTTAATTTGTGTTAAAAATTAGATTTTATTTTCGATTTTAAAATATTACCGAATTAATTTCTTTGATTGGCTCTCCTCTCGCGGAAATGTTGAAGAGAAATCCTCAAATCCTTAATTTCTCCATCAACTTTCCAAAGGGGTTCTTTGGTGGTATCATATTTTTCGCTGATATCATAAAATTTGTTTGGTGTAAACCAGGTATGTATTTCTGGATTTTTTGGTAACTGTTATGTGGTGTTGCGTTATAATTTTCGATTAAATTTTGAATTTGATCCCTTGTGGTGGATCTTTTGGTTTTGGACCTGTACGTAATTTTGGAATTTCAATTTGATTGAAATTAAGAGCGTTTTTAAAAGTTTTATGTGATATTGTGGGAAGAATTCTTCCATCTGTTAAAGGGACATTTTGGAGAACGGTTTCGACGTTAATACCGCTTTGAATTTGTTGATTAGCTTGATTTAACCATTCTAAATCAATTAAATCGAAGATTCTACCACTCATTTGAAAATTATAAGTTTTGAAAAAAACCGTAAATCATTATTGAATCTAAAAATATTTATGTACAAAAAGTCGGTATATATTCTATAATTATTTAAAATAATGAAAAAGTTGATTTGTGAATCATTGAAATATTAATGCTGTTATATATATATATCAGATGATATAAGATGATTTTTTTAAATAAAAAATAAAATTTAATTTTTTAATTGTTAAAATAAGAATAGTAAGCTTGACAAGTAATTTAAGTTTTTGCTTTGTAAAGTTATTTGGTTGGCAAATGCATTGTGTCACTTTTTGTTTGAGTTCACTTTCCGTAATTTGTCTTATGATAGGAGAAAAGGTCTCAAATGAATGTGTTTGATGCCCAGGTACCTTTTCTCCTAATTGTAGATGGTCATCCATCCAGGCTCTCTTTCTTGGCCGTTCGCCTCTTGAGCGCCTTCAATATCGAGCTTCTTGTTCTCCCAGGCCATACATCTCATATCTTACAACCTCTTGATGTTGGGATTTTTTCTCCCTTGAAGGCCCAATTCAAGAAGTTGTTTGATATGGCGACTATCCGGTACGATCAGCAAGGGCATATGGTGATCAATTATGTATGGAACGCCAGAGAACTGCGCTATATCATGGTTCGCAGCTTCCTTGATGCATGTAGTGTGTCTTGCACAGCTACAAACATCGAAAATGCTTTTAAAGCAACAGGAATCTATCCAATGGATATGAACAAACCTCTTGCTTCCAGATACATTGTAGCAAATGGAGTTCCTCCTGCAAGGCCCAATTTTGTCAACGACAAAGTCCTTACAGATCCAAATGTGATGATGCAAGTCTTCCAAATGGAATATGGACGCCCCATGCAGCAACAGGATTGGTATTTCAATCTGTTTGGCTATGCAATCTGTGTTGGCCTGGAATGGAGCATATGGCCAGGTTCTTAGTCGTGAGTTACATCTCCTTTATCCTACTGCAGGTGGATTTCAAAAAATCCAATTAAAATGATATAAAGCTGAGGAGCTCCAGGGTGAAGAGGAATTGATGAAGAAAAGAAGCAGCTGAATAATGGAGTGAGGAAGCATCTTGATGAAGAGAGGAAGCACCTTGATCAAGAGAGGAAGTACTTTGAAGAAGAGAGGAAGCACTTTGATTTAGAGAGGAAGCTGCATGATGTAGTGAGGAAGCTGCATGATGAAGATAGGAAGCACTTTGTTGAAGAGAGGAAGCATCTTGATGAAGAGAGGAAGCACCTTGATCAAGAGAGGAAGCATCTTGATCAAGAGAGGAAGTACTTTGAAGAAGAGAGGAAGCACTTTGTTGAAGAGAGGAAGCTGCATGATGAAGAGAGGAAGCACTTTGTTGAAGAGAGGAAGCATCTTGATCAAGAGAGGAAGTACTTTGAAGAAGAGAGGAAGCATCTTGATCAAGAGAGGAAGTACTTTGAAGAAGAGAGGAATCACTTTGTTGAAGAGAGGAAGCATCTTGATGGAGTGAGGAAGCATCTTGATGAAGAGAGGAAGCACCTTGATCAAGAGAGGAAGTACTTTGTTGAAGAGAGGAAGCATCTTGATGAAGAGAGGAAGCACCTTGATCAAGAGAGGAAGCACTTTGAAGAAGAGAGGAAGCTGCATGATGGAGTGAGGAAGCATCTTGATCAAGAGAGGAAGTACTTTGAAGAAGAGAGGAAGCACTTTGTTGAAGAGAGGAAGCATCTTGATCAAGAGAGGAAGCACCTTGATCAAGAGAGGAAGCATCTTGATGAAGAGAGGAAGTACTTTGTTGAAGAGAGGAAGCATCTTGATGAAGAGAGGAAGCACCTTGATCAAGAGAGGAAGCACTTTGAAGAAGAGAGGAAGCTGCATGATGGAGTGAGGAAGCATCTTGATCAAGAGAGGAAGTACTTTGAAGAAGAGAGGAATCACTTTGTTGAAGAGAGGAAGCATCTTGATCAAGAGAGGAAGCACCTTGATCAAGAGAGGAAGCACCTTGATCAAGAGAGGAAGCATCTTGATGAAGAGAGGAAGCACTTTGAAGAAGAGAGGAAGCTGCATGATGGAGTGAGGAAGCATCTTGATCAAGAGAGGAAGTACTTTGAAGAAGAGAGGAATCACTTTGTTGAAGAGAGGAAGCATCTTGATCAAGAGAGGAAGCTGCATGATGGAGTGAGGAAGCATCTTGATGAAGAGAGGAAGTACTTTGAAGAAGAGAGGAATCACTTTGTTGAAGAGAGAAAGCATCTTGATGAAGAGAGGAAGCATCTTGATGAAGAGAGGAAGCATCTTGATCAAGAGAGGAAGCACCTTGATGAAGAGAGGAAGCTGCATGATGGATGCATGATGGAGTGAGGAAGCATCTTGATGAAGAGAGGAAGCGTAAGAACCGATAACATTTACAAAATATTAAATTTATTTTGTAAATTTTCCAAAAGCCTTAGTACCAATGTAATATAAATGCTCCAAAAATACCATCCCTTCTTCCAAAAGCGTAAGAACCGATAACATTTACAAAATATTAAATTTATTTTGTAAATTTTCCAAAAGCCTTAGTACCAATGTAATATAAATGCTCCAAAAATACCATCCCTTCTTCCAAAAGCGTAAGAACCGATAACATTTACAAAATATTAAATTTATTTTGTAAATTTTCCAAAAGCCTTAGTACCAATGTAATATAAATGCTCCAAAAATACCATCCCTCCTTCCAAAAGCGTAAGAACCGATAACATTTACAAAATATTAAATTTATTTTGTAAATTTTCCAAAAGCCTTAGTACCAATATAATATAAATGCACTAAAAACCCAACTGCCAATAGCATGTATTCAAAAAATGCAATTCAATACAAATTTGATTGCATTTTTTGAGATGGAAGTGTATCTGAATTCACAATTGTAATCCACGAATACACTTCCATCTCATTGATAAGAGGCTAATGTTTTTCTCATTAATAAGGCGCTGTTGGCCTCTATCCATAGCCGAAGTGATATTAACGTATGTTAACGTACAAAGTAAAAACATGTTTTTTTCTTTTTAAAATCATTTAGTAAGTAATAATATTTAGCACTCATAGTAAAAACATTAAAATTTACCGTACCTTGAATAACCGGCGAACCATTCAATTGGTCATAGACCAATTTGAGATACCCTTTTCAGAGGAATCTAAAATGTTGTTTATATGGTTATTTATATATTATTTAATCATTTTCTTAAATAAAAATCATAAGTTCTCAATTTTTCTTCATAACGATTCTTATAAATTTTAATGTTTTTACTATGAGTGCTAAATATTATTACTTACTAAATGATTTTAAAAAGAAAAAAACATGTTTTTACTTTGTACGTTAACATACGTTAATATCACTTCGGCTATGGATAGAGGCCAACAGCGCCTTATTAATGAGAAAAACATTAGCCTCTTATCAATGAGATGGAAGTGTATTCGTGGATTACAATTGTGAATTCAGATACACTTCCATCTCAAAAAATGCAATCAAATTTGTATTGAATTGCATTTTTTGAATACATGCTATTGGCAGTTGGGTTTTTAGTGCATTTATATTATATTGGTACTAAGGCTTTTGGAAAATTTACAAAATAAATTTAATATTTTGTAAATGTTATCGGTTCTTACGCTTTTGGAAGGAGGGATGGTATTTTTGGAGCATTTATATTACATTGGTACTAAGGCTTTTGGAAAATTTACAAAATAAATTTAATATTTTGTAAATGTTATCGGTTCTTACGCTTTTGGAAGAAGGGATGGTATTTTTGGAGCATTTATATTACATTGGTACTAAGGCTTTTGGAAAATTTACAAAATAAATTTAATATTTTGTAAATGTTATCGGTTCTTACGCTTTTGGAAGAAGGGATGGTATTTTTGGAGCATTTATATTACATTGGTACTAAGGCTTTTGGAAAATTTACAAAATAAATTTAATATTTTGTAAATGTTATCGGTTCTTACGCTTCCTCTCTTCATCAAGATGCTTCCTCACTCCATCATGCATCCATCATGCAGCTTCCTCTCTTCATCAAGGTGCTTCCTCTCTTGATCAAGATGCTTCCTCTCTTCATCAAGTGCTTCCTCTCTTCATCAAGATGCTTTCTCTCTTCAACAAAGTGATTCCTCTCTTCTTCAAAGTACTTCCTCTCTTCATCAAGATGCTTCCTCACTCCATCATGCAGCTTCCTCTCTTGATCAAGATGCTTCCTCTCTTGATCAAGATGCTTCCTCTCTTGATCAAGGTGCTTCCTCTCTTCATCAAGATGCTTCCTCTCTTCAACAAAGTGCTTCCTATCTTCATCATGCAGCTTCCTCACTACATCATGCAGCTTCCTCTCTAAATCAAAGTGCTTCCTCTCTTCTTCAAAGTACTTCCTCTCTTGATCAAGGTGCTTCCTCTCTTCATCAAGATGCTTCCTCACTCCATTATCAGCTGCTTCTTTTCTTCATCAATTCCTCTTCACCCTGGAGCTCCTCAGCTTTATATCATTTTAATTGGATTTTTTGAAATCCACCTGCAGTAGGATAAAGGAGATGTAACTCACGACTAAGAACCTGGCCATATGCTCCATTCCAGGCCAACACAGATTGCATAGCCACAAACAGATTGAAATACCAATCCTGTTGCTGCATGGGGCGTCCATATTCCATTTGGAAGACTTGCATCATCACATTTGGATCTGTAAGGACTTTGTCGTTGACAAAATTGGGCCTTGCAGGAGGAACTCCATTTGCTACAATGTATCTGGAAGCAAGAGGTTTGTTCATATCCAATGGATAGATTCCTGTTGCTTTAAAAGCATTTTCGATGTTTGTAGCTGTGCAAGACACACTACATGCATCAAGGAAGCTGCGAACCATGATATAGCGCAGTTCTCTGGCGTTCCATACATAATTGATCACCATATGCCCTTGCTGATCGTACCGGATAGTCGCCATATCAAACAACTTCTTGAATTGGGCCTTCAAGGGAGAAAAAATCCCAACATCAAGAGGTTGTAAGATATGAGATGTATGGCCTGGGAGAACAAGAAGCTCGATATTGAAGGCGCTCAAGAGGCGAACGGCCAAGAAAGAGAGCCTGGATGGATGACCATCTACAATTAGGAGAAAAGGTACCTGGGCATCAAACACATTCATTTGAGACCTTTTCTCCTGTACTTTGCAGATGAACATGATACAGTATACCATAAAAAGGTATTTGTTCATCCATCCACTCTCGGAGCGAACAAAAAAGGCGTCCAGATCTTCCAATTCCGCATCAAGGGTCTTCTTTTGTGGAAGTATCACCATTGGCTTCATAGTTGTACCATCTGCAAAGATGGTACAGACCCCTGTAAGATGTGGAAGCTGAGACTTTTCAGCGCGAACTGGGCGATTCCGGCCAGCAGTAAGAACTTTATAGCGACGTTTGGAATAGAGCATTGTCTCGTCCATATTCGCAATAAACTTCTTCCTGCGGGCAAAGTATCTATGCTTGGAGAGGAAAAATTGGCGAATATGGTTTGCGTCACAGGTAGAGCGTCGGAGCATATCAATAGTTTGGGAGCTCACAATCCGAATTGACAATCTTGTGGCGATATGATTAAGCCAGCCACGGGATGGCGATGGGCAGTAATCATCGAGCTTCGCTAGAAGATGCGGGCATCTTGCAGCGATTAGTACCCGCGCCGCAAATTTTAATCTCCTATTTTGTAATTCCGTACAGACAGCAATGGCCATTGATGTTGTAATACAGTTCAAGTCGTCTGCCATCTCTTGAACAAGTTTTTTGAACTGCATTTCATCTGGTAGTGACAAAAGGGTCATACCACCCCCTGACTGACCTTTTGTCCATGAACGACAAGTAGCAGTGCGCATGATTGCGCGTGCTACTGTCGTCTTTGAAATTGAGTAAACATTCCGTATTTGTTGATAAGACTCGCCATTTACTCTTCGATAGAGTAAATCGAGTTGCATCTGGGTCAATAGCCCAAGATTTTTATAGTTTTCTAATTCTGCAAACTCGGGAATTCGTGTTCTTGGTTGCATTTTTTTAAACGGGAACTTCACAAATTTGGTTCATGGCCATAAAAACTCATTCAATTTTTCTGAGATTTTTTTTCGTCACTCACTCAAAACGCAGAGGACCATTCTTCTCAAAATTGAATTATTTTTTCAAATATTGAGTGAGTAAAATGGGCACGTTGTGTAAATTGATTCAAAAATTTTTATTGGTACACGACCTTTGAAATTGGTCTCGGGCTATTCAACCTACGGTATAAGAATCGTTATGAAGAAAAATTGAGAACTTATGATTTTTATTTAAGAAAATGATTAAATAATATATAAATAACCATATAAACAACATTTTAGATTCCTCTGAAAAGGGTATCTCAAATTGGTCTATGACCAATTGAATGGTTCGCCGGTTATTCAAGGTACGGTATATTTTCTCAAACCGTCTTAGATTTTCTCACTTTTTAGGGATTTTCTCTCAAAATATACAAAAATAGTAATACCAATACATGTGTCTAATATACTTTAAAACCATCGTGATAAAATTCAAAAACGAAGAGTTCTTCTCTCCAAATTTTTTTCAAAATCAAAAAAATGAGATAAAAAAATACGTTTGGAAAATTCATTTTTAGCATTTTAGGATTTTTCTCACTTTTCTTCCAAATTGACATCCTTAATACTATCTGTCATTTGAATCATTTTGAATTTGAGAGGAAAATGGCAAATAGAGAGGAATTATAAAAATGCGACGGCGGAAGTACTATGATGATTATTCTAGCTCAGATGATGAGCATAGACGCAAGAAAACAAAGCGAGGTGATGGAACAGAGGCAGCAAGGGTAAGAAAAAGGCTTGCAAATTTTGATTCAGAAAGATGCATAGCATGGATTGAGATTCAAAAACGATTTGGATCAGGAATTACGCATAGTGAACTTAAGAGTATTGCACAGGTTATTTGCGAACACCAAAGAGAGCCACACTTAAAATTGGATCGTGATGCTTCAAGAGACAATCGAGTTCTCCTAAAGTGGTTTACCGAAAATTGGTCCATTATAGAGCCACATCTAAAAATATTACATTACGCGATTCTGAAAAGAGAATCTTAAATGGCATAGATCTAAGTGTTGAATAAGTATGTATTACAATATCAAATATAGTATCACTATATAAAGCTATCACGTTGTAACATGTAAAGCATTATTGGTTCCTTCATTTAACTTTACCCTACGTTCCCAACTTCTGGAAAACGGTTTTTCACCCTTATGATCAGTTTCAGACACTTTGGGAGTCTCCCAAACTTTGATATTTTGCATTATGATAGAGAAACGTGTCTAGTTTAACGCACAGTTGTTTTAAAGGCAAATGATGATATCGCATGAAATTATCAAATTATCAAATTTTGAAGTACCAGTCCAAAGGGTTAATTAGATCCTACACAGATGTGCGATAGTGAAACATATGTGTTCCTGATTTGAGAAGTCCTACTGATAGAGGTATGAATCTCAAGCTTTGTGTGAGTGTGTCTGACACTTGTATAGAGTGGAATATGCGCCGACATATATTATATAATAACATGTAGTTGATAATTATGAAAAAATAGAATTTGATGCGAATGATATTGAAAGTTGTTTTGTAATTTGATATTTTTCTTATATGTGTTAGTAAATGGCTTGTTTGTTGTGATCGTACTGTGAAAAATGAAAAGTATTTTAAATTAAAAAATTGAGATTTTGAGATATCTCTAGAATTAAGAATTTATTATGTATTTGACTTTTATATAACTATGTGTAAAGGATCTCGATGTCTATATGCTTTAATAAAATTAAATAAAATGAGATAAAAAATTAAAATGGACAAGAAGATATATGGAAATGTAATTTGTATTGTGTTGGTTGTTGGCAAATAATTTTAATACAGATTTAAGGATTTGGAATGGATTTGAAATTAAATGATTTTAATTCAAGGAGTAATAAGATTTTGAACTGGTTTTTTATTTTGTGAATGTAAACTCCTTCCATAGGAATGTATTAGAAGATCAATGTCAAACTTTTTGAAAAGAATTGTTTTTTTGTGAGCGATTTGAGTGGGGACAAACTCGCCCATTGTCACTTTTCATTAACCTTAAACTTGTAATTTTCATTATTTTTAATTAACCTTATTTCTTTCCCAATTCCTGATTTATTTTATTCACTTACTATTAAAAGTCACATTTTAATAAAATATAATAATTTATTTATAGCATTTTTTACTATACTGTAATAAAAAATTAATTATAATAAATTAAATGTTTATTAAATCAAATGTTTTCTTTGCAATAATATTTTTAATGTTGAGTAAACAATGTTGGGATCAAGTGTATCATTTTTCAGACCTTTCTGAACAGCTTCAAGCATACTGATGCATTCGACTTTTTTAAATTGTGTCATTTCTTCGAAATCTCTTGTGACTTTTTTGATAACTTTAACACTTCTCTCTGAATCCAGACCTTTAATTTGCAACTTAATCAGGAATGAAGGAACAACACTGGAATATAACTCGATGACAAGTTCATCGAGTCGAAGATTTGGTTGTACACCACTTGTATGTGCCGGATACCATTGTGTCAAATTTTTTCTGAAATTAACTTTAAAAGTACTAAGTAAGATCATGAGATATAGCAATATATGTTTAAACTAACTTATATTTTGGTTGTACACCACTTGTATGTGCCGGATACCATTGTGTCAAATTTTTCTGAAATTAACTTTAAAAGTACTAAGTAAGATCATGAGATATAGCAATATATGTTTAAACTAACTTATTTTGGTTGTACACCACTTGTATGTGCCGGATACCATTGTGTCAATTTTTTCTGAAATTAACTTTAAAAGTACTAAGTAAGATCATTTATTTTTGCATAATATAATGCCAATATGGTTTCTTTTGATTTTATTTCATTTATAAGCAAATCAGATTTACCCAAAAACTCCACTCCATAAGCGTTCATTTGCTAAATTAAAAAGTGACAATGGGCTAGTCTGTCCCTTTCTCGAGCGATTTTCTCATATTTAATAATATATTTAAGTTGGCGTATCTTACGCCCTTCCAAAAATATGTATTAGAAAGATAAATTTTAAACTTTTTGAAAGAATTGTTTTTTTGTTGAGCGATTTTCTCATATTTAATAATATATTTAAGTTGGCGTATCTTACGCCCTTCCAAAAATATGTATTAGAAAGATGACTTATAATTTCATAAATTATTTTGTCCCGACGGTTTGAGCGGTTATCAGAATGGTTGCTTACACAATGCGTCAGCAAAATGTCGGTTGGGGTGCCCTTCTTGGCCTCCTGAGTACTCACCAAGATACCCCCAGCTCCCGCAAAACACCTCCCTTAGGTGCGCATTACCTGACGGCATTATTTTGCAATTATTTCAAATTTTTTAGATGTCTTTTGTTAAAGTTTGTTAACTAAAGACTTGAAAACAGCTTACCGCTTCAAGCTGCTCTCTTCCCGGTTCCTCTGCCGCAATCTTCTGTTTGATTGTGCGCAAAGCTCTCCTCCTTGTGAACTTTGCCTGACAGATACACCTGGAAGACAGCATTCGGACATCTTACCGCTTCAAGCTGCTCTCTTCCCGGTTCCTCTGCCGCAATCTTATGTCTGATTGTGCGCAAAGCTCTCCTCCTTGTGAACCATGGCTGATAGAAAGAACTGAAAGACAGGATAGGAGGAATATGCCGGTTCAAGTTAACTTGCAATATGCTTCTGATTATTTATTTTAGATGAAAGATTAGCGAAATCGCATTTAATTTGGATAGAAGGATTCAATTTTATGAAGCAGGCTCGTAGAAAATATGCAGGAATAGCACAATCTTTTGCAATCACAACGCGATTGCAAAACTTCGACCGACAAGAGTGTATTGTGCACTCTTGTCGGTCTGCATGTCTCATTCCGGGAGACATTGTCACTGCATGTCTCCCAGAATGAGACAATCTTCCGCATTCATAACTTGAATGCGGAAGTTTGACCGACAAGAGTGCACAATACACTCTTGTCGATCTAAATGTATCTTACAATCAAAGACACTTTCATACAATCTTTTCGAAGTTAAAAAAAATTTAATTATTTCTTTCTTTTGTTTATTAAATCGCCTTACTCACGTACTAATCTCTTTTAGAGACTCTATCGAGCTATCCCCACATATAAACCTGTGACAATAATACATATTTACTCTCTTCATATTCTGATCTCATGACACATTATCGCAAAAACTATAATTATACAACACATCTCATAAAGTCTCATTTTAGCCCTATCTAAGCGTTCAAAACCTATTTTCCACATGTAATCTGATTCTTCTGGCTCCGCTGATTCGATTTCTGCTGTCAGATCGTGAAAATATGCATCACATAAAGAGATAAACACAACTTCAAAATTATTTTTTTTTTCAAATTGTCTATTCATCCATCTTTACATATTTATTATCTCCTCCGTTTTCCCTCACAAATTCTTTTAATTTTCTGAATAATACGTATAATAAAATGAATATCTCAAAAACTAAAACACAAAATTAATGTTGGAAAATGACTAGATATAATCTGAACTTTTGAATTCATACATTTTTGAAAAAAATTGAATTTTCAAAAAAAGAGCTTATTTAGGTATGAACCTGAAGAGAAATTTTGAGGAAAATATTAAGTTGTGCAATTTGCATTTATCTATGTGAATATATTACCTGATCTACAAACCAGATCAAGTAAACAATCATATATATTAAGATTTAAAAAAGTGTATTTTTGATTTGGCATAATTATATTTCAATCAGATTTGAAGAACAAACATGTTTAATGATACCACACCAGCATATTATATGTGTTGACATTTGATTTTACATAATCTTATTTCAACGATATCGAGAATTTTCAAAACAGCCAAATTTATGCATCAAACTCATGATTCATTTAAATAACATAACAAAAAACAATTTATCTAATATAACAACAATACAAAGCAAAATATGAAAATTTTGGAAAATAAATTTAACAAAACAAACATAATTATATGGAAGAAGACACAAAATATATCAAATGTATTACAACTCTGTTGATATTGGCGAATCTTTTTGTTCCTGAAGAATATTTGTCATATTTTTAGAAATATGTGATTCTTCTTGATAAAATATACCTGCGAAGGTATTGTTTATACCAACATAAGTAACATTTTCGGTAAAGAACAATTCAATTTCTTTTTCATCGGTGAAATTTGAATTTAAAACTGTAAGATTACCAGAAGTTATATTAACTAGGGAATTATAGTTATATATGGATGTAAAATTATCTAAATCAATTAATCCTGTTTCAACATTAAAAGTTGAAAATTTTGAAAAATCTGAATGAACAGAAGTATTTCTTATTGTAATATTCCCATTATACCCACATCCAAACGCATAACTATCCCAGCTATTTGACTCAAATGTCGAATTTATAATATAAATTTGGGATTTTTCATCCGGCATATCAATAAAGCTCTTTCCATGGTTACCAATAATCATCGAATCATTTTCGAAACCAAATGTTCCATTAGGTAAATAGAATAACGGCTCATCCGGCGAAAAATTATTTATCAATGAAGTATTAACGAGTTCTGCATAAGCTTCACCTGTAGTTTCTAATATAACACCTCTGTTTCCTTGTATTTTACAATCAATGAAACTGAAATTACACTTTCCATCGCATAAAAACAGTTCTGGATGATAATTTCTTTCTAAAGTGAGATTTGAAAATAAAACACCGGTTCTGCAATCGAGATATGTTAGAGGGGCATCATTAGCACTGTTGTCACGTATTATTATGTTATCAACAAGGAGGTATCCATTCAATAATCGAAGTAAACAATCATGGCCAAGATGTTCGCCGTAGTTTCTCTCGAAAATGAAGTTGTCTCCCATGATTACGGCAGTTGATATGAATAAAACTGCTGTGTAATTGACTGCATTTTCGGAAAATTTAACATTTGAAATATTTAAGTAGGAAACCGTCCAAAGAGCAATGCAAAAGTTATTGTCAAGCATGTTCTTCTTAAATGTGACGTTTTTCATGTTCGCAAACTCTACTCCGTTAACTACCATTACTGGATGTTTAAATCCAGTAAATTCAAAGTTGGCAAAATAAAACAATTTGCATCCTTCACGTGCAATGACGAAGTAATCCGTTTTTGGCTTCAGAAATGTACCATTTATGATTGTAATTTGGTCTGAACCCGAGACTTTGACACTATTTTCTATCAGAGTATTGATAGTGAACTGAAATTCTAATAGGTCGACGTTTTGTAATATATATGTATCATTAAAAATAACATGATCATATTGTTTTGCTTTAAGAATAACAGATTTATATGAACAAGGATTATCAATAGAACACTTTGCATTTTGCGAAGCATTTATTGAAGTATAAAATGTTAAATTTTTACTTTGTCCAAAACAAAGTAAGAAATTCAACATAAATTTTGAATCGAGGCGAAAGGGATTAAAATCAGGATATGAGATGAGAAAGTGATGAATGAAAAGATTATATATCTTTCGAAAGGAGATTGTTTAATAAAAAAATTATTTATAACAGCAATCCAGTAATATTTAAATACAAATCCTATAACAAAATATGTAGGAGACTATTGATCATTTTTTTGCCTTTTTTTGAATTTTTTTTCATGTCAGATAAAGACATTCATCAAGATAAATATAGCGAATTACGAAGTAAGTATAAATACTTCATCGATTCATTTAATGCTTTGTACCAGCTAAAAGCAGAAAATGAAGAAGATTTAAACAAGATTTACAAAATGATCAAAACAGAATTGATTGATTCAAGGAAATATCTCCCTGTAAACATTATAAGAGACATTATAAATATTATTCCGTTTAATAATCGCTATACAAAGGAATATTTATCTCTTGCCAAACTCATTTCTGATGATTACCATATAAAAGAGGTCAACAATGTTATAGATATTTCAAATTTCCTGTTTTATAAAGAATATGGCATTAAGTTAACTAAGTTTTATGAATTCGAAAATAATAACATAGAAAATCTCGATGTTCTGACAGAAAATACAATTTACAGAGCAATTATGAATAATGATTTAGAGAGATTCATTTCATTCACAGAATTGGAAGGGTTTGATAAAAATCAAAGACTTAAAAGCGAATTATATCCATGTTTTTTCAAAGATTATTCATTACTTGAATTATGTTGTTACCACGGAGCAGTTGATTGTTTCAAGTTTTTAAGAACCAGATTTAACTTAAAAATAACTGAAGAATGCCTAGAATTTTCATTTTTAGGTGGAAATCAAGAGATCATGAGTGAGTGTTTAAAATATCAAAAACCTAATAAAATGTGCATGAAGTATGCAATCATTTCACACAACATTGATTTTGTTACATTCTTGATGAATGAATACAATATGGAGATAGATTTGAATTTTTGTGGAAAGAGTAATAATCTTGAATCATTTTTAGTTTATTTTGATCAAACTAATGATATTAACATAGTCTTTGTTTACTCAACGATGTTTGAAATCCCATCCTTTTGCGAATACCTCCTTTCACAAGGTGCAAAAATCAATGAAAAAGATGCAAATGGAAAAACAGCTCTTCATATTGCAGCAGATAGTAATAGTAAAGACATGGTTGAATTTCTTATTTCGCATGGGGCAAATATCAATGAAAAAGATAAATATGGATTCACCGCTCTTCATATTGTAGCAGAAAATAATAATCTAGAATTAGCTGAACTTCTTATTGCACATGGTGCAAATATCAATGAAAAAGATAAAAATGGAAAAACAGCTCTTCATATTGCAATAGAAAATAAATGCAAAGAAACCGCAGAACTTCTTATTATACATGGTGCAAATATCAATGAAAAAGATAAATATGGAAAAACAGCTCTACATATTGCAATAGAAAATAATAACGAAATAACTGAACTTCTTATTTTACACAATGCAAATATCAACGAAAAAGATGGGAATGGAAAAACCGCTCTTCATCTTGCAATGGATAATAATTGCAAAGAAATAGCTGAACTTCTTATTTTACACGGTGCAAATATCAATGAAAGAAATATTTATGGATTCACCGCTCTTCATATTGCAGCACGAAATAGTAAAGAAACAACAGAACTTCTCATTTTACATGGTGCAAATATCAATGAAAAAGATAAATATGGAAAAACAGCTCTCCATATTGCAATAGAAAATAATAACGAAATAGCTGAACTTCTTATTTTACACAATGCAAATATCAACGAAAAAGATGGGAATGGATTTACTGCTCTTCATCTTGCAACATTAAAAAAAGCAAGGAAACGGCAGAATATCTTATTACACATGGTGCCAATATCAATGAAAAAAATAATAATGGATTCACACCTCTTCGTCTTGCAGAAGATCGTAATTATACAGAAACAGCCAAACTTCTTATTTCATATGGCGCAAAAAATAGTGTTCATGCATAATATACTTCTTTTTTTGATATTATCGAAGATGAATTTCATTAGAAATAAAAAGTAAACAATGCCATTTTTATGTACCACATCGATAGTTTTGATGTTACATAAAATAAAATGTTTATATATGTATGAAGATAATTTTATATCTTTTGTCGATTATAATTTACTTGTACTTGTGGATTATAAAGAAAATAAATCGACAAAATAAATCTTTATAAAGAAATGATATTATAGTTATTTTATATATATAAATTTATAGAAAAATGTCAAGGTCATTTGGCCGAGTGGTCTAAGGCGCCAGTTTAAGGCACTGGTCCGCGAGGGCCTGGGTTCGAACCCCAGAGTGACCATTTTTTAATATTTTTTTAATCATCAAAAAATTAATGCTTTGATTCTATATAAATTACTACTCAAATATATTTTGTTTTTCATATTTTTAGTGATTTTGAACGAATCTTGTGAGTTTCATAATTTTATTTGATTCAAAAATTAAGAATTATGAGTATTGATCATTTAAAATCTTCCAAGTTCACCATAAGCTTGCTTAACGTTATTTTGATTCCCTCATATTTTTATACTATCGTACTAACTCCCTTCATAACGGCTTTTAATGAGTGAAAGTGGCAAAATTCGGCGTCGCGTAAAGAAAGTGACCCAAGATGGTGAGGTACAAAAAGTTCATATTCGTGTAAAGAAGCCAAGGGCTCTTGATGAGAACGGAAACTACCTTCCTCATAAGCATCATCATACAAATACAATAACGGATACATTCACAGAAGTTTCAATGATTCCATATCAAACAAATGATCTTACTGCAATCAATACTCAAACCGTAACTGATGATTACAATTATAATAATAAAAAGAATAGCGTTGAAATTAAATTACCACATCAAAACAGCACTGACACTAAATCCGAACGTAGCACCCGCTCACATAAGAAATATTCTGCAAAAGCTTTACAAGTTTTTGAAGAACTTGAACCTGGATGGGTTGAAACGAGAATAACACAGAAGAGATTCCTTAAGCATGATTCTGATGATGAATTTGCTGTTTTTACACAAGAACCAGAGTCAACAATCGTTGATACTGTTCATTCAACACAAACTCTCTCTCAAACCCAAGAACTTATGGTTACAACAAATACAATCGATTTCGGAGATGTTATGGATGATCCATTCTTCAACGAAATTCAGCAAGGAATTTTGGCAGAAAGAGAAGCCAGAATTCAGGCTAAGATACGTGCTAAAGAAGGAACATTTACTGATGATTCTGTTGCTTCGATTACAAAGACAATGGATATTGAAGAAGATATTCCACATTATAGACTTTATCCAAAGTCAACATGCCCAGAGAAATACAGATTAGAGTCAGAATATTCTATTATCTCAGAACCACCATATCGTAGCCAGAGTGATATGACAGAAGTTGAAATTTTAGTTGAAGCTAACCCAGAAACAGCTGATTATATTGAAGCAGATTCTAATGAAGAAAGAGTAGAAATATTTGTTGAACAAACTGCTTCTACCAGCGATGTTGTTCAAATTAATCCACAACTTCGTGAGTCTTTAAGTAATGCACAATCAGATGATAGACAAGATTCAGATGAATTACATTCATTTAGTGGTTATGAAACGGGCGAAGAAGAAGAATATTATTATTCAGAATCAGAGAATTGAGAATAAATATTCTAATTCATTTTGTAATTTTGTTTTTTCCTAAGATTTTTATAAATAGCAATCAAATGAGTAATGAAATCCGAATTCTCATCCGATCAAAAAAGTGTCACCATGTCAGATTCAGATAAATACAATCATTTTACTTGAATAACACTTTCAATAATATTTCGGATTTTTTTCTCAAAAATAAATTTCTGAATCTTCATAATGCTTTTTTTATACTTTTTTCTAGTCTCGTCAGCAATTCTAGGAATTGATGTAGGAGCGGAAAAGCTTAGAGTAGGTTATATCAATCCAGGAAAACCATTAATGGTTCTTTCTGATGATCTAAATAATAGATATTTTAGAGAAATCTTAACAATTGTGCCAAAAACAGGTAATACAATTAAACTTATCAATGAAACAAACTTTAGAAATTACGACTACTATTTTAATTCGGAAAGTAAAGCGTTGAAATATCCAAATAAAACTATCCGCTTTTTCTCAACATTTTTAGCAAAAATTCCATCAAAAGAATATTTCAAAAGTTTATTTGCACGTAATATATATCCTACTCTCTCTGTAATTGGAAATTATCGACTAACTTACAACGGAATTCTTCCTGAAGTATTATTATATCATGCATTAGATAGAATTAATCATACATTACTAGCACATGATCCTCAGATAGAAGAAGAAGTTACATATTTCGCAGTTCCGAAATTTATGATTTCCCAAGAAAGAAATTCGATACAAAGCATTTCACATATGCTTAATTATACATCCCATATAATTGATCAAAGCCAAGCATTATCTTTTGCTTTTGCTTACTCCCATCATAATAAAATTTCTAAATCAACTCTGCCACTTCGAGTAGCATTTTTGGATATAGGAGAAACGAATACGCAGATCACAATTACAGAATTTGCTGGCAAAAAAGAAATAATTTCAAAAGAAATTTATTATGACTATAACAACCAATTAGGAGGAAGAGACATTGATGTTATTATCTATAATATGTTAATGAAGATTTATCCATCAAAAGAAATCACAGATTCTGATAAAGAAAAAATTATGCAAGAATCAACGAAAATAAAGCATAGATTAACGACAAATGAAGAAGCAATAGGATTTATAGAAACTACACCACCTTTTGGATATAATATTTCAAGGATTGAATTCAATTCCGAATTATATCCGATATTAGAAAAAATCAAGAAGATGATTATCAAATGTCCTCGTGTAGATATTGTACACATGATTGGTGGTAGCTCAAGAGTACCTTCTATTCAAAATATTGCTAGAAATGCGTTCAAAGTCAACAAACTTTCTTTTTCATTGAATTCCGAAGAAGCAATTTGCACAGGAGCAACATATTACGGAGCAACAATGAGTAGTAGCTATAAAACAACGTTTTCCTTGAATCATTCATCAATTGATTTATATGATAAAATTAAATTTGTAAATTCAAGTGGAAAACAGGTTGACAACATCAATAATGTTGGCCAGTACATGTACGTACTCTCGGATGCTCAAATATTCCCTCATGGATCATCAAGAATCATGGCTGAAGGTTTAATTAGTGAAAAAAGTGAATTTGTCAAAAATTCCGACGGTTTGTATCGTCTTAAAAATTCAACTAAGAAAGATCCACATAAATGGAAAGAATACTTCATTAACCAGCAGCAATCCATATACAAATATGTCTTCGAGACCGAAGAAATTTCAAAAATGGTTGATGAATTAGAAACATTAATTTCTACCTCAAAAATTGCGATGAAAGACAAAGAAACAATGAAAGAAATATGTACAGAACGCGAGTACAACAATATGGAAACAGTTATAAATACAACAGAGAAATGGATGATGAAACAAAAGAAATATGAATATGATGTTCTTAAAGTGAGATTGAATATGTTTAGAGATGCAATTTCATCTGTAATGTGTAGATATGAAAACAAAAATAGTCTCGAAACAGTTATTGATAATGCATATAAATCATTTGATAAGATTAAATTGTTTATTAAAGAAAATTGGTCTTCGTCATCACGAAAAAGAAGACCATCAAGAAAAGATATCAGATTGTTGTTGGCAATAATATCAGATACAGAAATTTGGTTGGAAGAAAGAAAGAGATTACAAACAAAGCTGTCTTTATATGAAAATCCAACATTGAAATGGTATGTTGTTGCAATGAAAGTTAATGTTATTGTTAATGAGTTTAATTCCATCAAAAACTCATTGTATCATGTATTAGATATCAAAGAACCTTCTTTTGAGAAGGATCTAGTTTTGAATAATGTCAAAGTATCAAAATAAGTTATTATATAATTGTATATTTTGTGTGTTTGGTTTTAATAAAAACGAGAAAAATAATCAAATCATAGATTTTTTATAACCTAACAATGTATAAAAGATATATTCTATCCAATACTATATTTCTATCTATAACGTTTCAATAATAATAAATTTGCTGCATTAACAAGAGGAGTTTATATAAATATAAACAGATTTTCTTGCGTAAAGTATCACTATCGTTTTTCTGTCTCAATATCGAGTGAAAATCTGTCAAAAATTTGAATAAGAGACTTTACGAAAGAAAAGGAATTTACTCTTTTTACAAATTTTGGCTATATTCTTGAGAGTGAATAGTAATCCTTTTTCTTTATAATATATATTGGCTTCCAGCTCCAGTAATATTTGTTGAGATTTTGAAAATTTGTTTCAAAGCCCGTAGAAAGTGCCAAAATTATAGTGGCTTTTTTACAATTTTTTTCAGTTCACTTTCATGGTTCAAATCAGGAAATTTTGTGACGGTTTAAAGCGAGTTAGCATTCTTAAGGAATGTGGTCAATTGAATATCAATATCAATGGTAGAATAATCAAAACAATGAAGTCCTCGGCAGTTTGTTTTTCAGATTTAATTGAAGAAAAATGCATTATTGATAAAACAATAAAATCGTTGGAAGTACGTCTAGATCTAAAGTGTGAAGATTCGATTGACATACTTTTAAAGTTTATTGAAACATGAAAACTTGAATTTCAAGAAGATGAAGACCATTATCATGATATATTCGAAATTGGACGACGCTTTGGAAATCAACTCTTCATACAGTTGTATATCGAACATGTTAAATTAGATAAATCTATTACAAACGAAAACGTTTTTCAGAAGTATGAAATTTCAGTTTTAGAAAATGATTCTCGAACAGAAAACGAATGCATTGAATTCATATCATCACACTTATATTGTTTGAATGACAATGATATCATAGAAAATTTCTCGAAAAACGACTATGAATTTTGTGAAAAAATATTGAAATCGACAAAATTAAAAATAGAAAATGAAGATAAATTATCTTTATTACTTTTAGAAATCTGCAAGAAAAACAATTCATTATTTGATTTATTTAGATATATCAAACTATCATTTTGTTCAAAAGAAATTTATGATGAAATCTACAACTTTTCCATTGAACATTCATTCGAATCAGTTCTTCTATCAATATACAACGAAACACTAAAGAATTATCATTCAAATCTACGAGAAAAGATTGAAATTTCCAAACAAATTATTTCGTCTTATGAGAAACCATTAATTAAAAATCAATTTGCAATATCAAATAATTCGATTTCATCATTTGAAAAACCATTAATTAAAAATCAATTTGCAATATCAAATCAATCTATTTCATCATTTGAAAAACCATTAATTAAAAATCAATTTGCAATATCAAATAATTCAATACATGTATGTGTATCTTTATTTAAAGAAATTTCTAGTGAAATTGAAATGAAATTCACAGTTTCAGGATGTCATAACGGTAGTTTATCTAATATTAATTCTTATAGAAGTGATGTGAATTTCTGGATTTGTAAGTCCCCTAATTCATGGATAAAAGCCGATCTAAATGGATATAAATTAAAGCCAATATCTTATATTTTACAATCAACATGTGTTAAAGATGATTCTCATTTTTTAAGAAGATGGAAATTAGAAGGGATCAAAGAAAACGGAACAACTGTTGTATTAGATAATGATAAATATTATGAATTCCAGCGAGGAGAAATCAAAGAATTTCCACTTCAAACAAACGAATATTTTGTATCATTCAAACTAACTCAAACAGGAAAGAATTCTAGTGGTTATGAATATTTACAAATTAATATTTTTGATTTCAAAGGTATATTAATGAAAATTTAACTGATACCTTTATCGGTTGGAAATTTAGTCTGAATTGCCGAAGCTTAATACGCATATTAATATTAATTTTTTGCATCAAAACAGGAATCAAGCAAGAATTGCTTCACAAATGTCTCAATGAACCGAAACAGAGCTAACCAATGAACTGTTCATCTATTGCCACTTTTATGTCTTTGCCTTGCTGCAATATGAAGACACTTTCGAGAGCTGTCTGAACAAAGCTATTCCCAATCGACTTCATCCAAATGGTTTTTCCTGTCTGTTTCTGTATACTTTAATTCTCTAATTGAATTAAACTGTACTTATTTATCTTGCATGCCCATTTCTTCAATGCGAAAAACTCTTTTCAGATGAAATGCATGAGCTATTAAAATAGGATGATATTGAAATTTAAAGACGCTAAATCTTAGTTGAGTTGTTTGAAAGCAAGAAATTTGCACTATTTCTCTCTGTTTCAAAGAGAAGTTGTGTTTCTTTGATTAAATAAGTAATTTTGTTACTTCCTAACAATTCTAATATACTGCAATTTGAAGAGCGGCATTTCCAAATTTATACATTGAATAAGAACATTGTTTACCATATTTTTTTCCCCTCTATTATTGTTTAAAAATTTTTTGATTTTCAAGAGCTATTAACAAAATTTTGAGAGTATGCAACAAGGATTAATAGTTTTCATTTTTTTTGTATGTGTGTGTATTTAAGGCTGCATTTACGCCCATCTGACTTTAATTCAAATTTTTGACAACTGGCGTGAGGTGCCATTGAAAATTAACCTTAAACATCTGAATTGAAGGACATGTCATAGGGGTGTAAGTGCACCCTTAATTTCCATTGCAAAACATTTTCAAATTATTTCTCTAATCATAATAATTAGAATGCTAGTAATATAACCAAAAATTTAAATCATTACAGATCCGATGACTGAAATTCTCAGAATTTGGTAATTTTTTTGAATTATTTAAAATTATGTAATATGTATGTTCTTCAATGAAAAATTCCGAAAGCTTTTGAAAATTGAATATCTCTCAATTGATTGAATATATCAGAAATTTTTGATCAGATAAATGTTTTCTTTGCTTTTCTCTTTTGCTTATTCAGTTATTATATATCATCCAGGCTATTACACAGTTGATGCACGCAATTCGCTATATACAATTGATTTTTGTCTTACATTTTACAATGGTTACAATTATTACCTTGTTTTCTCTACTTTCAAAAACTTTTATACAGATGATGATATATTATTATCTAACCGTATTTATTTGATCAATGAATTACATTACACATTAAAAATCCGGCCTGAATCAAATATAAAAATATCTTTTGGCATATTTCTAATTCCATCCACATTTAATTCTCTCGAATTCCTCATTTATCCAAGTATGACCATATCCTATCCAATAACAAAAGATGCCAACTATGGAAATCAGAAAAATTATTTGCTGATTCTCAATGATGAACCATTTAATATAAATATTTCCAAAGGACCAAACGATTTTAATGGGATTTCTTACAGTGCATCAGGAGATCTTCTTCGATTTGAAACTGATCTCTTTCGTATTCCAAAAACAAAAATATTAGCAATTGAATATTCAGCTAACAAATGCCCAAGTAATACTACATATAAAATATCAACAGGAAAATTTCAAAATACATATAAGTATTATGATTCACGTGGCGAACAACTTGTTTTCCCTAATAAAATATATATTGGGCCACTTGCATTTAGATTGAAGGAAGGCCAACATCATTTTAACCTTACGGATACAATAAATTTAACTATTAGAAAGAATTCAATCATCATATTCTCCTATTATAGAAATGTTCAAGGCACTGCTACAGTTAATGAAAGGGAAAAAAATTAAGGCAACCGCGACACCAAACGCTATGGGCCTCACTTTACTATATTTCGAAACTTCTTAGTCAACAATTTTTTAAAATATGATATAGATTTCGGATCTGCGACTATATGGTCGCCTTGCAAAATAAATTTTGAATATTAACGATTGTCTTTATTTGGCCGGACATGTACCCTTTTATATAATATGATATTTCCATGTATTTTGATTAAATTTACTTCTGGTTATACAAACGAAGACACGCTCGTCATTCCGGAAGGTACGAATGAAACAACTCCATATCAATATGCTAATTATAATAATTTCACTAATATCATTTTTCCAGATTCATTAGTTACAATCAATGAGAGATCTTTTTATAATTGCACAAGCCTACAAAGCCTTGAATTACCTCCAAACTTAACAAAAATTTCAAAATACGCCTTTTCATTTTGCATTAGCTTGCAAAAAATCATATTTCATTCAAATATTGATACCCTTGATGACAGACTGTTCGAGCATTGCACAAGTCTTGAAAAAATACAATTTCCACCTTCATTGAAACAAATCAGTGGTAATGCATTTTTAAATTGTATTAATCTTGGTAAAATATCATTTCCAGATACAATAAAACGTATTTCAAATTGTGCATTTCTAAATTGTCAAAAGTTAACATTTGAATCTTTGCCAAAATCATTATTTTGGATTGGAAGGAATGCATTTGACTCATGTGAAAGCATAAAAAGTATTGAGATACCAAAATCTACTCAATTTATAGAAGGATTCTCTTTTGCGTTTTGCACTCAATTAGAAAGAATAGTTTTTTTAAATCCTCGTACATATTTATCAGGATGTAATTTTCGCAAATGTGAAAAACTGACCTATATTAAACTACCATCAGTACTTGATGCCATCGGCCATCATTTATTTTGGTCCTGCACTAATTTGGAATCAATTATCTTACCTGATACTATTAAAAAAATAGGTGAATCGGCCTTTTATGAATGTTTCAATTTAAAAGAAATGAAATTACCGAAGAAACTTACAGAAATTGGTGTATCAGCTTTTTATAAGTGTTATTCATTAATTAACATAATACTTCCAGAAAAGCTAGATTTAGTAAGACCTAAAGCTTTTATGAATTGCATTGGTATAAAAAATATTTCATTCCTAAATAAATCAACATCTATTGGCGGTTCCTGCTTCGCGGGTATGACATCTTTAGCTAATATTACTCTTCCAAGCGAATTGATAGCAATTTATAAAAACACATTTTTAGATTGTGTGAGTTTGAATTATATAAAGATTCCAAACACAGTATTGAAAATTGATGCATTTTCTTTTTTCAACTGTTCTAAACTTCGAAATATAGAATTACCAAGCGGCATAACTGAAATTTCTGAAAATTGCTTCGGCAATTGTGTTTCTCTTGAGACAATTATAATAAACTCTAATAATTTATTGTCAATTGAAAAATATTCGTTCCAATATTGCGTTTCTTTGAAATCAATACCACTACCTGTTTCAATTCGAATTATCAAACCATTTGCATTTTTATCTTGTCATCATCTAACAGAGTTGAATTTTCCAGATACTCTAACTGAGATTTGTGAAAAATCTTTCTATGAATGTACATCATTAGTTCGAATTAATTTACCAAAAGGTCTTAGTATATTAGGAAAAAATTCATTTTCCAATTGTGCATCATTGAAAGAAATTATTATTGAATCAAATTGTTCATTCGGACAAAACGTTTTCGAAAACAGCAGTATGATTGAGCATTTAATCTTTTCGTATCCAAATGTTAACATATTTAAGGAGAAGATGCTAACATCGTTAGTCAGATCAATTACATTCAATCCATCTATCAAAGAATATCAATCACTCGTCAAATTTGAAAATCTAGGAAATATTTATATTAATACATAAGGAAATGGATTGGTTCTCAATGAATATTTTACCCCACCAAACAAAGTTAACATTTTAATCATTGGGAGCATGCATAAGATTGATGACAAATCATTTTTAAATAGTGATATTAACAACTTTCTATACTGCGGCAATGAAGTAGTTGAAGGTAACTTCCTCTTAAATGCAAAATCGATAAACAATATCACAGTTTATAAACTCTATCCACAAAAAACTATAGGTGGTGTTAAATTCGAACGCACAAAGAACTGTCCTAACTTACCTGTAATCACGAATGGACTTACCATACTTCATATTTCTTTGATTGTTGTTTCATGTGCTACTGTTATTTGTGCCCTTTCAATTTTCATTTATAAATATCATAAAGCTCATAAATCGCAAAAGAGGATTGAAGACAAAATGCTTATTCAAAGGCTTGTTACTGAAGATTTTGGTTGATCTTATTCATTTGATAGTCGTTTAGACATATTTTAATGTTATTAAAATTCTTATTTAAATATAGATTAATAGTGTATTCTCCTACAAAATCAATAAATCTTTATTTTAGTAGCAAATAAGTAGAATAGCCATTGATTATAACTTTTAACTTTTGAAAATTGAGTCATAAAACTTGTCATATCATGAAATTTGGAATACAGTTGAAATAATGGTACATATAAACTTTTTTTAACTTCTTTTCCCCCATGAGAATATTTTTGCTCGAAGAATTTGATCGCGAGTACCTCAAAAATTTGGATTGACCCCAAAATAAAATGAGCGACGAAGTTGATAATGACAATGTTGTCGATTTGGAAGATGTATCAGATCCAGAAACACCTCCAAACAAAAATGTTCGATATGTTATATCTGCAAACCAACTTTATTCGATTTCATTGGCAGAATTAAATCTTCCCCCTGGTTTATGTGCAGGATATTGGAAGCTAAATACGTTTAATCAACGTCTTACAACACCGTCAGATGTAGTACTTGCTTTTTACTGTCCTTTATTTATTGGCCCATGCTGTACTCCACTTAGAAGAAAAGGTTGGCTGCGATTATTTCTCACACTAACATTTTGGGTTATGCTCTTACAAGTGATTATATTTTTTGCGTTATTATCAGTTTCTCACAATCCATTACATAATACAACCATAAATCCTAGTATTTTATCAACTTACGGCTGCTTATCTTCATCTATTGTCAGAAAGACAAGACAATACTGGAGATGTCTCAGTCCAATTCTGTTGCATGGAAGTTTTGGACATTTATGTATCAATGTATTCCTAGAATGCGCATTTGTACTTGGAAGAGAAGCACAGTGGAATGCTTTACGAACTTACGGCTCGTTTATCCTCTCAAATATTGCTGGCGCCTTTATGACTTTAGTTTTTAGTCCACAGACGTGTTATATAGGATCTAGTAACGGAATATTTGGAGTTTTCGGATCGTTCATCTCTCTTTACTTCATTATGTTCGAAACTCTTCAATGGAGACATAGAATCGGCGCATTATTTATGATTTCACTGTTAGTCATTTTCTTAATATTTGCAAGTGTTCAACCTGAAACAGATAGCTATGGGCATATTGGTAGTTTCCTTTTTGGATTAGTTTTTGGAGTTATTATTTTTGTAAATAGAATCAAAAAGAGAAATCATAGAGTAATTGCTTTAATCCTTGGTTCTATATTCTCTATTATACTTTTGCTTGGTCCAATGGCTCTTTGGGTATTTGAATGGAGTCCAAATGTTATTGCCGAATTTTTCAAGAAGTTATTTAGATAATTCGACTGAAAAAATGATTTCTGTAAGAAAGTGTCCATTATTTCCTTCAATTTTAACTAATTTTTATGTTTTTGAGAAAATTAGTTGAATATCAGAGTTGAATCAACGATTCGATTCATTTTCCATGTATACTGTTAGATGTCTCGATGTTTGACACATGATACATCTTATTTTGTTCAAAACTTTTGCATCCAAGATTATTTTTGGTTGCCAAGATTGTTTGTTAATGCTTTTATGACATAAACTTAATGTGATAATTATGTTTTTCAATTACATTATCTACAAAATCTTAGAGATATGATATCTCATTTTAATAATATAAAAGTTCTGTTTTTTTTCTTATGGATTATTAGTCTTTTCTAATAGATATGATGCTTTAGATCTCTCTAAGATTGATTATTATTAACAAATTTGAAATCTCTTTGAAAATATGGAAGATATCAAATCTACCAGAATAAATTGAATACACAGCAGTAGTTAGCATGTAATCTATATTGAATGGCTGCATTCATATCATTTTTTGTTTACAAAAAAATCTTTGATGGTAAAAAACTGATTTGCTAAGCAGAATATTGCTAATATCACACAATCAATCTAAAAATCTTTTCCTATTCCTTCGATGAAAAATTCTATCAATAAAAATGAATAGATTTATCGTAATTCTCATCGTTTTGCCACAATTAAAAATCATGACGTCTGATATTACACATGTCGGCTCATGCTCAGGCGGTAACTCTGTTCCAATGGATGCAGAAGGCCGTCCATACCATTATGGCTGCAAAGGATCAGAAATTGTAAATGAATTCTTACTTTGTTCTTGCTATAATCTTGCAAAAGAGATTTCGAAGCTTCTTGAAGGCGAAGTTTTCTTCAGAGCTTCAAACCGTGGCTATCATACATATACAGGTATGTATAAGGGCAAACGCGTTTCGATAGTCGCTTTCGGAATTGGCTTTGCTATGCTTGATTTCCTTCTTCGTGAAATCCGTGCAATCACAACAGGCAAGCTTACATTTATCCAGATTGGTGAAGCCCCATCTCCATCAGGTTTACCACTTGGAACATGTATCAACGTCAAAGATGCTGTTGCATTCGAAATTGACTACGGAAACTTCACACCAGAGAACGACTGCCCATATACAATCTACGCCAAGCCAGTCAAAGCTGATGAAACTGTTTTCAATTTGCTTGCTGAAGGATTGAAGAAGGCAAACCTTCCAGCCCAAGAAGGACGTGTTGCTTCTAACCCATCTTTCGTCTCAGGCATCAATGCTCCATCTGTTCAGAGCGGTGGACTTGGTTCATTCGATTTCAAGACAGAGAAGCTTATGAAAAAGCTTAACGAAAAGTGCGGAACAATTTCTACATTCGAAATGGATACATACATGCTCTATTGGACAGCTCTTCGTGAATTCCAAAAGAATATCAAGACAGGAGCTATCTCTGTTGTCTCAGCTGATATGGATGGCCATATCCTCCCAACAGAGGAACTCATTAAGCGCCAGGTAGAAGCTGCTAAAGTTATCCTTGAAAAACTTGGCGAATTACAGTGATTTTCTTCCTTGCTATAGCTATATCTTAATACAGCAACAAAATTTAGGTAAAGTGATACATTAATAAACTATTTTCATTCAAAAATTTTTAGTATTTCTTCTAACCTAATTTTATTATGGCTTATGATTGACTATTTCTACTTCAATGATATCATTTGTGATTCAATCATGAAATAAACTCAATCTGATTGTCATATCATTAAAATATATAAACATGAAGGTCCATAATAATCTTCGCAATGTAAAATAATTGGTTCTTCGTTTACTTTACTATGTCTTTTATTAGAGGCAATTGAAGAGAAGTTGTATCAGTCTAATTCTATAAAACGAAATAAAGATTTTTTTTTATCTCAATGCTCTATAAAGAGCAGTATTACCTTTTATATTTATAGGAATATAAACATCATGAAGCTGTGTAATTGTCTAAATACAATTTCTTTCATTAATGAAATAAAATATGAAAACTTATTGATTTAAATTATAAACATTTTAATAAACAAAATAATAAATTAGATTTAAACAGATATAACAGAAGCCTTGTCACTCAAAACAGGAGGTCTCTTAATACTTCCTTTTTGTTTTCCAGTCTTCTGCATAGTTGTTGTATTCATTTTTCCATTAATCATTCCTGCCACATGATTTGTAGGTCTTCCACAGAGCAAACAAGTATATTTAGATGCAGCAGTATTTTCACCATCACAAATTCTATCTCCAAACTGTTGTAAAACAATTTCTAATTCATCTCTTGTCACCCAATTTAAGAATGACGCCTGCATATTTTCAATTTGGTCATTAAATGCATTAAGCATTTCTCTGACTCTATCAAACATTCTTTCTACAAACTCTCTATCAATCTTTTTGTCCATCAAAGCGACAATAGAATTCGTAGATTTCTGCATTTGAAGAACTCTTTCATCAACTTGTCGAACAAGTCTTTCTCCGAGTTGGCTGACACTTACACTTGCAATCTTAGTGACTCTCGTCTCTAATTGCTCGTCAGTGATTAAAGGAAGCTGTGGTGCTTCGTTTCCATGACTTGTGCTTGGTCTTTTAGGTGCAGGAACACTGTATCTTATGATTACTTTTGTCGGATTTTGATTTGATACTTGAGGAATTAATGGTGGTAAATTGGAAGGTTCAAAAGAGGTATTTCCTGTTTCATGGGGATCAAATATATCTGTAGATGATTGTCTGACATTCTGCGGTTGAATGTATCTCTCTGGTTGCGAGTAAGGATCAAAAACCGCCAATTTATCATGGCTTGAATTCAAATCAGTTTTACTTGGCCCGGCGGTTAGTTTTTGGCCGTATTCTCTTTTATCTTGAGGCAATGGAGGTAAGTCTTCAACGAAATGTGCGAATGAGAGATCGATGAGTCTTCTTTGGTTCTGAGGAAGCGAATAATTCGTTCTTGGTTTGATTTTTTCGAGTTTTTTCTTCTTTTCTTTCTTTTCTTCTTCTTCCTCTTCCTCCTCCTCTTCTTCTTCTCCATCTGTTGACTTCTTCTCTTCTTCCTCCTCTTCTTCACCTTTTCCTTTCTTTTCTTCATCGTTTTCATTCGGTTCTGAAACTTCCAAATTCTTTAATTCTTTTTCTTTGTCGACTTCCGCTGGTTCGTCGCTGCTATCCTTGTTGTCGTGCATGCCAAACTTGAGATCTTGTGGCATATTGACTCTGCGACGAAGATTTGTCATTTGATCAATCAAAGTTTTTCTTGTTTCATCGAATTCTCCACGAAGATTGAGTTGTTGTTGAGCGATTTGGACAATACGTGAGTTAAATGTTGAGTTTAACTGCAAAATGTTGTCGGCAAGCGTCTTATTATTCTCTTGATGCAGCATTTGTTGCTGTTGGAGCTGTTTAAGGGCTTCTGTGTGCTTGGACAACACACTCTTGATCCACTCAATCTCTGTAACGACTTTCATGGAGCTCTGCATTTGTGTTGTGTAAACACGATTTTCAATAACTTGTAAAACACGGCTATCGATGTTTTCATCGGGTATAGGAGCAGTAATATCCTTAACACTAATTGTGGAGGACACAACTGGTTCCTGTGCATCGATTTTAAGGCTTTGAGAAGATGGACTTGGAGAAATATCATCTAGATCGATCATTTTAGGAGGCTCTGGCATTTTAGGTTGTTCTAAAACAGGCTCTTTAATCATATTGACAAGATCTTGTGCTGTTAGTCTTCCTGAATCGAGATCTTCTTTTTTGACAGAAATTTGCTTGGAAATAATATTCTGATATGCGGAAGCTGTATTTGATGGTCCTGCACGCTCAGGAGGCTTCTCAGTTGGGGTTCCAATTAATGGCATTGTTTCGACAGATAATTGTAAAGAATCTAATCTTTTTTCGAGACTTTTAGTAACAACTGGGAAATTAACCGAAAGTTCTGATACTTGGTTTTCTATTTCTGGATATGTTCCTAACATATTCTCAATATTTCGTATTCTTGACTCGATATACTCTGGAGTTTCGTTATCAGACGGCGAAGGCATTTGTTGTATATTGTTCTGCTTTAGAACTGAAGAAACAGTTGCAGAGCCTGAAGTTCTTTGATAAAGTTGATCAATTTTCTTTTTGATAAGTTGTATTTCTGTTTCAATGAGGCTGTCTTTGTTGTTCACTTCAATGATTTCGTTATGGCATTTTTCGATTTCTGCTTTATTATCAACTGCAGACTGATCGCAAAGTCTTTTTGTCTCATTAAGAGTTTCAAGGTCTTCTGATTCAACAAAATTGTGGATTTCTTCAACTTTTTGATCAATTATCAGTCCAATTTTTTGATTTTGCGAATCTATATATTGTTTTGTGGCATTTAATTTAGTTGCAAGATCATCAATCTGATCTAATGCTTGATTGTATGTTTCTTTTGTAATTAAATTAGGAATTGTACCTTCAATAGTTGAAATTCGAGAATCATGCGATTTGAAAACTTTAATAATTTCAAAAATAGCATCTCGTAATTTAGTACCATCCCATGAAACGTCGACAAGGCTTTCAGCTTTCAGTGCCTCACTGAAACTTGCCATAGCCCTGTAAATTTAATTAAAAAACGTACACTTTACATTGAGCAATACAATTGTACAATTGCGCTGATAAAATTAAAGTGTTAAAAGGATGCCACGAAAACTTTTTGGATTAATCTATTAATCTAAGGATAAAATTTACCAACATTCAATTTTTTTAGTTTCATAGACTGTATCCATTTTCTGGATGGCCCTTTGACTTATAGGGCTGATTTTGATTGCACATCCCCTCGTCGGTCCAAGGAATCATTTCATCATTTCAGATTTTGAGAATAATGCAATCATGAACTAGTATTCGTTAACCTCCTAAACTAATTCTACTTGTTTAGTCTTCATTCACGTAGATTTGATTGCACCATATACTCATTAGAGAATCAACGTAGTTTAAAGTCACTTATACTCATAGTTTTCCTAGATTTAATATCAAAATTACAAACTTGCTGATTTTAAATTGGCAGATTAGTTGTTGCTTTTCATCTTTTCTCTAAAAGTATGACGCAAAGTATTCAAATATTCATATGCTATAAGTTATAATAATAAAATTTTTAGTTGCTGATAAAGAAATCGGCAAAAGTAATGGAAAATTTTAATTATTAGTATAAATTAGTCAGATGACGAAGAGGAAGAAGAAGATGATGAGGAAGATGAAACTACGTGGATTGGACGTGATCTGCTGTGGGAAGAATAACTGGTTGTAGCCAAAGCCATAGCCATAGCCATAGCCAGGGGACATGAATGGTGACGGTTGTGGGTAAACGTTGATAATAGTGATGTGATGATGATTCTTCTTTTTCTTCTTTGACTTTTCATCATCATCTGAACTTGAAGATGATGAAGATGAAGATTTATGGTGTTTCTTCTTCTTATCCTTCTTCAACTTCTTATCTTTCTTCTTCTTCTTTTCTTCCTTTGGCTCTTCTTTGAGAGAAGATTTTTCTTCTGATGACTTTGTTTCAACCTGTTTTTCACTTGTTGAGAAGGGAAATTTCCATCAAAGCTATCAAAAGGAGAGCAGCCAAAGTTATATCGAAGGTATATTTGCTCTCTAGCTTTGATTCTTCATTTGAGAAATTCTGACTATTTTCTTTTTTTTTTTGACTTATCTTTTTTTTCTTCATTTTTTAAACGAAATGCTATCAAAAGCTAATGATAATCATATCGAAGAAACAAATCCTAATGCCAATGACTCCAGAACACAGGGCAGTGGATCACAGGAGACGAAGGTTTCTCCAATTGATTTATTTATTAAAGATCATGAAAAAGAAATCAAAGAAAAATACCCAAATTTGAATGATTCTGAACTTCGTTTAAAGTACATGAGCGAATTTAATAATTGTCCAATGAAAGAAAAGGCGAATTATATTCAGCAAGCTGCCTTAATTAACTCAGGTGCCGCTACGATAGATGGAATATCAAGCAAATCTGAGCAACAACCTAGTGCTGAATCAGAAAATTCCCAGTCTCAGCCCAAATCATCTGAATCAGACAAAAAAGAAGAATCATCTAAACCTTCAACTTCCAATCAGAAAGAAAATACCACAGAAATACAAAGCAAGGCTACTACAGCTCTTGATATTTTCATTGAAGAACACGGCAAACAAGTTCGCGAGAAATATCCAGATCTTGAAGGTGCCGACTTGAAACTCAAATATTTCCGCGAATATCAGAATCTTTCAATGGATGAAAAAGCTAAATATATTTCACGTGCAGACCAAAACAAAACAAATGGTCCTCAACAAGAAACTAAACCCTTTGGCACAGGACTAGGTCTTACACCTAAACTTGTTGGTTTTGATGGTGTTTTTGGTGGTCCAAAACGTTCACTACTTGGAGCACCTCGTAAGAATGATTCCGAATCAGACAAAAAAGAAGAATCATCTAAACCTTCAACTTCCAATCAGAAAGAAAATACCACAGAAATACAAAGCAAGGCTACTACAGCTCTTGATATTTTCATTGAAGAACACGGCAAACAAGTTCGCGAGAAATATCCAGATCTTGAAGGTGCCGACTTGAAACTCAAATATTTCCGCGAATATCAGAATCTTTCAATGGATGAAAAAGCTAAATATATTTCACATGCAGACCAAATTAAATCAGGCGCTGTTCAGCACGAACCAATTTCAAACAACAACGAAGGCAAACAATCCCTTAAACTTCCATCAAATGGCTCAAACAACAATGGTCTGAGCTTGAAACCTAACAATAGATCCAACATTGGAGCAAAAGGCAAAATAACAGACACAGTTCCTAATAAATCAGAAGGAATGGAAATGTTCATCACACTCAGATCAAGAGAAAACAAAGATGAACAAGTTCCAAGAAACCAGTATTCCGATTTATATATGGATTTGCCACCAAGTGTAAGACCAGACTACGAGGAATTCGCCAAGATGTACAATGAAAAGAAATCAAATGAACAAACAAGCGAAAAACAGGTTGAAACAAAGTCATCAGAAGAAAAATCTTCTCTCAAAGAAGAGCCAAAGGAAGAAAAGAAGAAGAAGAAAGATAAGAAGTTGAAGAAGGATAAGAAGAAGAAACACCATAAATCTTCATCTTCATCATCTTCAAGTTCAGATGATGATGAAAAGTCAAAGAAGAAAAAGAAGAATCATCATCACATCACTATTATCAACGTTTACCCACAACCGTCACCATTCATGTCCCCTGGCTATGGCTATGGCTATGGCTTTGGCTACAACCAGTTATTCTTCCCACAGCAGATCAGACGTCCAATCCACGTAGTTTCATCTTCCTCATCATCCTCTTCTTCCTCTTCGTCATCTGACTAATTTATATTTTGGCAAATGGTATTGAAAACTGAGATATTTATGATTTGTATGTATTACTGTAGGACATATGCTAGCATAAATTCATTATATTTTTTGAAAAAAAAATCCTATATTGAATATCTGAATTGTTGGCTTGTTCCTCATCTGATGTGCTTGCAAAGATGTTGCATCCAAGAAGAGGAACAGTGTCTTCAAAGATGACTTGAGAGAGTCTTTGAAGACTTTCTTTTTCAATCAGATACTGATTGAAGACTTAGTTTCTCATGAGAAGTACTTGTACAGATTTTGTATCTCATGATACTGATAAAGGAATGATTTGAACAAAAAAAAGTTACTTTCATTTTTATTATTATTATTATTTATTTTTTTTTTTCAATATAAAATAATTTTATCGGAAAAAGAAGTATTAGATATTTGTAGTGTTGCATGCTAAGTTCGGTCAACGATAGAAATTGAGTGGAAATTAATCGTCGAGGAAGTACGATTATTAAAGTAAAAAAAATGTTGTGGGATTTTTTATTATATTATATATTTATTTAATAATAAAATTTTTTTGAGTCATTTTAAGAAGCACATATAATTTTTGAATTTAAAAATTAAAGTAGTGTCAAACGAATTTATCACTTAATTTAATACTCAGATTTCTTAAAATTAATGAAAAAAAGGTTTTCTGAGAACTTTTGAGAATGGTTTTCAAATTCATTATTGAAAATATATAGGTATTGTATGAAATTCCAACTTTATATTTATTAAAATTCTAAATTTTTAATAAAATAACTTTTCAGAGGAATATGATTTTGAATGGTTGATTCATAAGAATATAAATGTCTACGATTTAAGGAGGGAATTGTTCCTTATGAGGTATACATCATAACTATATACCTCATAAGGAACAATTCCCTTTTTGATAGCTGGGAAACTTTCTCTGAATAACTTATCATTTGGAGAAAGTTCCCCAGCTATCTATTAGGAACTAAAGGCTATGAGGCACTAATATATAATCAGTGCCTCATAGCCTTTAGTTTCCTATTAAAAACGAGAAAACTTGTTCGAAATGATAAACAATTTCGAACAAGTTTTCTCATTTTAAGGAGGGAATTGTTCCTTATGAGGTATACATCATAACTATATACCTCATAAGGAACAATTCCCTCTTGATATCCTGGATATTTTTGAATATATTTTTTTAATTAAAGTTCTCAAAAGTATTATCAAAAGTGATTTTTAAAAATATCTCCAATTAATTAACTAATTAAAAGTATTATATTTTTAAAATTAAATAGTTTTTCAATTTTTTTGAAGGAATTGAGATACTTCCCACGACAATAAAATTGAGAGGTTTACATTATGACTGATCTTAGCATGCAACAGTAGCACCATGTTCAACTAAGAAAGTCATAATATTTGTTGCTTCAAATTTGGTGGCAATACTAAGAGGGCATTTTTTAATATCGAGAGAATTCCATAAAACAATGATAAAGATAGAAAGAAAGAGAATATCATAAAACAATGATAAATATGAAATGAAAGAGAATAAGTTTTATGTTAACATCTGCCCCATGCTCAACTAAGAATTGGACAATTTCTATTGAATTCGCATGGATTGCAATACTAAGAGGGCATTCATTAATATCGAGAGAATTTCATTAAATAATGATAAATATGATGAGAAAGAGAATGTCATAAAACAATGATAAATATGAAAAGAAAGATAATCCAATAAAACAATGATAAATATGAAATGAAAGAGAACGTGATCAAACAATGATAAATATGAAATGAAAGACAATGTCATAAAACAATGATAAATATGAAAAGAAAGATAATATGATAAAACAATGATAAATATGAAATGAAAGATAATCCAATAAAACAATGATAAATATGAGAAGAAAGATAATGTGATAAAACAATGATAAATATGAAATGAAAGAGAATTTTATAAAACACTAATAAATATGAAATGAAAGACAATTTCATAAAACAATGAAAAATATGAAAAGATAGATAATCCAATAAAAAATGATAAATATGAAATGAAAGAGAATGTAATAAAACAATGATAAATATGAAATGAAAGAGAATGTGATAAAACAATGATAAATAAAAAAAAAAAAAAAAAAGGTAGTGGGGCTTCCAGGCACTTCGTGCCCTCTAGCCCCGAAGATGTTTAGTATAAATGAAGTTTTTATTCGGAAAATTGTTAGTCTTCTGGTGTGAATTCGGAGGACTCTTCTTCTTCCTCCATTGCTTCTGGGAAGAAGCCTTCTTCTGGGTCGAAAACATTATATAATGTGTCGCTTTTCACAAATTATATATGTTTTCATGTTTTGTCACTTTTCTGTCACTTTTCGGGTAAAAACATTTTTATTATTATATATAAATGAATTTTACAAAACCACCGTTACCGTTCTTTGGAAATAAGAGTAAATGTAAAGATATTATATTGAGAGAACTTAAGAAACTACCGAATGGTCTAACATTTGTAGATTTGTTCGGTGGAAGTTTCTATATATCCCATTTGTGCCATATAATATTTCCAGACTCAAAGATTATATGCAATGACTTCGACAACTATATGGACCGTCTCAAACATATTCCAGACACAAACAATATATTGAAAGAGTTAAAAGAAAAGATACCTATAGGTAAGATGGAACGTATATACCATTAGATAAGAAAAATATTGTGAGAGAGGTTTTGAAAAAAGCAGAATATGTAGACTGGAATAGTATATCTGCTAGACTATTATATAGTGGTGCTATAAGAGTTCATGACATTGAAACACTTATGTCAAAAGTTTTATATCTTAACTATACAAATGTTTTCAAAGAGGACATAGAAAAATATATTGAGGGTATAGAGTTTGTGAGATGTCGTTGGACAGAGTTGTATGAAAAATATAAAGACAAGGAAAATGTTTTCTTTATAGTGGACCCGCCGTTCTATAACACATGGGATTTTCAATACAAGTAGACTGGACTTTGAGAGACTCTTTAGAAACTTTAGACGTTTTACATAACCATCCATGCTTTTACTTTACATCCGATAAAAGTGGTTTGGAAAGTGTTATGAGATGGTTAGAGGACATACATGACTATGAGTTTAGATACGATAAGATAGAATATGAGAGAGGTCCTATAAACTGGAGAAAGTGTCATAACAAAGAAATTTTATTGGTAAGTAAATGTGGTTTGAAATAGGACTACTTGTTTTAGGTTTTTTCCATTGTGTCATTTACTTATTTGACGTGGCAGAAAGATATAGAGAATATGAAGATGAACCAATACCAGCAAATGTTCAGCATATGTACTCGTAAGAGATATTTTTATCTAATATTAAATGGACGCACAGAACTTAGCGAATGCACAGCAACCTGGACAACCAAACCCAGAGAATATTCCAAATGAAGTTAGAATACAAACTGCAATGGCAAACTATGGTCAAGTGCCAACAGATGTACAAATGCAAACTGCCATGTCAAATGACGCTGCGTTAGGCTTACCACCATGGTATGCAAATATGAGATGGAAAGAGTTTTATACAAACCCTGAAGTGGGATATAAACAACTCTATGCAGATGACGCGAACACAGGAGTTGACCCAGAATATGTTTTCTACCAGAGGAGAAATAGAATGTATGAGCTCCAGTTAAAGAATGCAATGGAACTCAACAGGAAACGTAAGAGACTAGGCGGACATTAGATTTTTACATATAGTAAAATGGGTTTCTTTGGAAGAATAGGAAACTTCTTTCGAAATGTTGGAAGAGGTATATGGAATGGAATAAAATCTGTCGGAAGAGGAATTTGGAACGGAGTCAAAAATATTGGTAAAAGAGTAGGTCAGTTTGTTGGTATTATACCTAAAGACCCTGAACCAGAAGAGCAAGCTCCTGTTATACAACAGCCTGAACCTGCACCACAGTCTAGTTGGCAACCAAATCCAACACCTCAACCGTATTAAAAATTATATTTTTACCGTTCGATAGTAGTTGTATATGAAACTAAGTTCTAAGTAAAACGCATGGTATAATGGAATTATTCTCTTTCTTCCATCTGTAGTAAACCATACTTGAAAGTCTGAAATACTTCCACTTGGTGGTTCGTATAACTTTGTAGGTTTTTCGTAAAAGTCATTTGCCAAGCATAAAAAAGAGTTTTGGGCGCCAGAAAATGAAGCATGAACAATAATAGCAGCTGGGTCGAAAACATCTTTAAATAAATATGGTTCATCTCTTGCATATCGACTGTAAATATTTGCTAAAGGAAGTTCGACTTTCTGATTTAACATTCTTTGCAAATAATACCATGACATTGCAGTGAATTCTGTATATATTTGTTCGTCTTTCTTTGGATTGTCTTCGTAGATTTGAAATGACACTTGTGAATTTTGTTTGTCATATACAATTCTCACATAAAGTGTGCTCTCGGTATTTGCATATTCATCAGCATATTTTGCATAACATGAATTTATTTTATCTTCTATATTTTTTAACGCAGTCTGTAGAGAAGATGAAAGGTCAACTTGTATTAGCTCAATTTCTTCCCACATTTTTCGTTTCCCTTCAGATATATAATCTATATGAAACCTTACAATAAATGGAAAACTTTTATCTTCTACAGACACAAACTTCATTCTACGAAAGCCAATAGCTTTTGTGACGGATGGGTCTCTTAACCATCTTAGTGGGTAGTCAAAACGATAGCCTTCATGTTTTACGGTCTCTGTCTCAAACTTTTGACCGACATTCGTAAAAAGTTCATCTAATGGTTTAGTTGTAGCAACTCTTGAATTTTCTTTTTCTATTGAAAGCATATTTTATCTAGAATAAAAATGTCGAATGAAACAGCGTCTATGAGAGAAATACAACACAACCGACAACTCATTGTACAAGCTCTAAATAAGAACACAACAAACTTTTCAAACTATTCTAAGATATCTGAGTCATTGAAAGAAGGAAACTTAAAACTGACGATAAACCCATTGACAGACGAGTTTCTGTTTCAAGACAGTAAGAAACCATACTGTTTGTATAAATCCAACAAAAAGAACTTTAAACGAGAAACCTATAGATGAACTTCTTTTGAAGGCAGATATTGACAACAAAGCTGACAAAGAGTAATGTAGATGCAACAAGAGACTATATTCTCGCATGGACAGATAGAATACCACAAAAACATCATACACATAACATCTATGACGTAGATGAACTACCAGCAATGTTAGATGACAAAGCGGAAAACATATGTTGACAATAAAATGTCAAGTGAAGTGACAAGAGCTGACAAAGAATATTCTAAAAAGACTCATACACATACCATTGCAAATATTAAAACTTACAAGAAACCTTAAACAGGAAAAGTGACGTTGGACATACACACGATTTCTTCGCAACTGTTGGTATAGAAAATATTGAAGGAACGGTTGAAGGAGCTGATGGAACTGGTGGGGATGTATTAAATTGGAAACCTCCTAACTTTCCACAAGGTTTAACATCGGAAGAAGACATAACAACGATGAGATACATTAGATGTAGAAATGTCTATGTCATGGAGGATGAAAAAAAAGTTAAATTCACTGCTCAAGATTTATATGATAAAAAAGCTGACAAAACAGAGCTTCAAACGTTAAAGACAGAAATACTTCAAACAGTATATCCTATAGGTTCTATTTATACGTCAATGAACTCTACCAGACCAGAAGTAGTACTTGGTTTTGGAACTTGGACTCAAATAGTCGACAGGTTTTTGTATTGTGCAAACTCTTCAAAGGAAACAGGTGGAAGTAAAACGATTTCAGGTGAAAACTTACCTGCACACAGTCACTACATAAATTTAAGTACATCTGAAGCAGGTTTGCATAGTCATAGATTTTGGGATTGGTCAGGAATGACAAAAGGTAAAGGATATGATGTTAAAGAGGACGTTAAGTTTGCTATAAATTGTTACTGGAGTAACACTGAGGTAGGAGGAAGCCATACACATCGCGTTTCAGGGTATACGCAAACAACGGGACAAAGTAAAGACTACATGCCACCTTACATGACAGTTTACGCATGGTATAGAAATGCTTAGTCGTCATTTTCAACTTCTTTAGCATATTCGTCAGGAGTTGTCTTATATTTGTTAGGAACTGTCTTTGAAAGTATACCACCTTGAACCTTAACAAGTTTGAAACGAGGTCTGACAATAGTAGTTTTATCTTCTGCTTGCAGTGTGTACATTTTGCCATGTTTGCCTAAAACTTCATAATATTCTCTTGTATACTTTCTTCTATTTTTACGAACACGAATGCGAGTACCTGTCGAGTTCCCATTGTTGTCATAGTCAATAGTATTTTCATATGGGTCGCGTTTAGGTATTTCTATTTTTACTTTGTCACCTTTCTTAAGTTTGAAGCCTGGCATTCTTTCTTGTTTGTCTCTTTTGACTAAACTATTAAATATATAGTCTTTCTCTAAGTCAGGGTTGTTTTTCATTTCTTCGGGGGAGTGGTTTCCCAAACCTTTTTGTTTACGGTTATTGTAAATATTTAAAACTTGTCTCATCTTTGCCTGGGAGAAGTGTCTATACTTGTCGTCATATGACATTTCATTTGCTTCACCACCTTGTGGTTGGTTTAAGTCTCTTAATATTTTTATACAACCGTCAATGACACCAAGAGCAGAATGGTTTTGGTCGACAATGAAATATTGGTTTACATTTTTTGAACGCAGATAGTTTTTAATATCATCTGATTTGAAAGAACTTTCACAGTCAGATGTCTTGTTTGTTGGATGGTATTTGTCAACGAATATTGTCAAAGCAGTTTTCACATCTAAAATATTTTTGGACCATAATGGTATGGCTTCACAGTATCTTGTGTTTTGACCAACAAATATTAGCCAGTATGGTGGTCCATCTTCTCTATACCTCGGAATGTTTTCCAAGATATCCATAAACCAAGCATTTGGTGTTGAACTAAAGATTTTTATCATGAGTGCTTTCTTTGTCGCTTTAGAAACATAGGGGTCCTTGTTCGGATTCGTCATTTTTTACCCTATAAGAAATGGGTTTATTTGGCGCATTAGCAGGAGTTGCATCCAGATTTTTGCCCGCAGTGGGAACAATAGCCAGAGGTGTATTTGGAGTTGGAAGGAAGATTTTGAGAGTACATTAGGTATACTGAAAGAGAAAGCACAACCTATTATACAAACTGTACAGAAAGGTTGGGATGTAGCACGAGATGCAGCAAATCTTATTCCAAATCCTGAAACAAGAGGAAAAGTTCAAGGATGGATGGACAATGTAGGAAGACAAGCAGGAAACTATTATAACAAAGCAAATGACTACTATAACCAAGCAGGACACTATATGGACCAAGGTGAAAGATTCTTTAACAGAGGATATAACCATGCACAACAGTGGGTAAACAACAACCAACCGCAACCGCCTCAAACGTGGGGAATGTAAATTTTTTTACTGAGATGAAATGAACAATACAGCATTGAGACAAATGGGCTCAAGATGGATTTGTCGACTTCCAGTAGTTACACAACCACGTGTTTGTCAAGTTCTTCCTATACCTCAGGAAGTTTTAGACCGACTTAAAAAACCTAAACAACCAGTTGAAAACAAACCAAACTAAAATTTTTTACTGAGATGAAATAACCGAAGAAGTTGAAACGGTAGATTTGACACCACAAACAAAAAGTTCAGAACCATTGTCAAAACCTGTCAAAGAACTTACAGATGAAGAGAAAATTCAATAATAGAAAGTGCCAGGTCTGGAAATACAAACCCTAACATATAAAGTCACTTTTCATAGAAAATGGAACGGCTAGTATCTCAAAAAAGAAACAGACTCTCACAAATAAAATATTGAAGTCTGAAGGAGCTTTCGAGACAACAGATGGAAAAGTTTACTTCACTGACCAACAGTTCATTATAGAACATCTCATTGACTTAGAGTCGAAATATTCTAAACTTTACAACAAACACAAAAAGTTGAAAGGAAAACAAAAACAAATGGCATATGATATTTATGAAGATGTTGACGACACAACTGTTCTGCAAGTGAAGTAAAGTCAGAGGAACCGAAAAGTGACGAAAAAACGATAGAAGAAGAAAAACCAAAAACTGAAGATAAACCAAAACCAAAGTTTAGTTTCCAAACTAAACCAAGTCAACCTTCATTAGCTGGTATGGGTTGGCGTCAAAGACTTATGGCAGCAGGCGGTTATGTAAAGTAAAGAAAAAAACATATTTTTTTATTTTTATAAAAATGCCCCATATAGAATGGATAGAAAATCTGCTAGAATAAAAAAGCAGAGTTGCAAAGATATGGTTGGAGAGTTTCGAAGAAGTTTAAATATAGGAAGGGAAGACCCATAAAAGTCTATGACAAACTGGCTGGTCTGACCTACGAAATGGATTTGGAAACAGCACGTGCCAATTATCCAAACAGACTAGAGAGGTTAGAAGAAGAACGTCTTATGGACATGCTTTCGATGTTAGTGAACCTCAAGTTGAAGGACACGACGGCTTTGCCAGATTCTACTGGAAACATGACGAACAATTGCATCCTTTGAGAAGGAAAAAAGGAAAAGGTGAAGACACACATGCTCCCATGGAAAAGAACAAGATATGCATATGAAAAGTATCGTGAAGTTAGAAGTCAAATTACATCTGGTCGAACCTTTACAGTAAACTTTGACGAAGGAAAGAACAAAGAAGCTTCATGGGAGTACTTGCTGCAATTCAAGACGGAAATAAGAAAGGATACATCTCAGATTGACCGTAACAGATTTAGATGGTCATATTTACTATGCACATGGCAATGTCACAACAGCTGCAATGCTTCTTGACGCTTTCAAGACTACAAAGAGAGAACAAATGGTTGACTCCGACTCAGACATTTTGAATGCAATTGAAGGAATTGCAAGTGTCAAGTTCGAATGGTACCAACCTAACCCTCAAGCAGTCAGACAACATGCTGGATACTTCCCGTTCATAAATAAGTCTGACATTGACTTGACAAGGTATGGAATTTACAATTCAATTGAAACAATTGTCAATGAACCTTGTATTCTTACATGTCTCAGGAACTCTGGTCTTGTTACAGATGAGAAGATGAAGTATCTTGAGTCATGTGTGAAGACAAGGTACATTCTCAGAGGTCAATTGGCAAAAATTGCACCGTTGGCAAATGTCAATATCCGAGTCAACATACCTACAGCTAAAGGTTCTTCACATGACGACTATGTTGTTGACAAAGACTTACCATGGTTGAAGATTGTAATTGTCCACAACCACTTCATGTTGAACGAAAGTCTTACAAACCCATTGTTCGGAAAAGGCAAGTGCAACATTGTCAGAGCTGTAAACATTCTTTTCGAGAAAGGTTTGTTGGAACCAATTCCAGATGACAAGCTGACAGAAACTTTTGTACCAAAAGACGAAACAAACTTTTCACTGTTAGCAAGACCAAAAGTTGTTCCAGACAAAGTTCTAGTACAAAAGAAGTACACAATTCCAAAAGGAGTTGGATTGTTCGGATACCAACCTGAACCAGAAGAACTTCCAATGAGGTTGCAAGAACTTCAAGATGCTATAAACAAACTTCCATTGAGACATCCAATTGACGTCAAATTGTATTGGAGAGCATCTGAGTTAGGTCAGAAGGTTTTATATGAAACAGGTTGCTTCGACGATGTTTATGAGATAACAGGAGAAGTTTCTCAGAAGATAAGAGACTCACTTGAATTTCCACAAACTGGACCAATTGGTTGCGACAAGTTCGACTCAGATGAAAAGATATACTATGTCGACCTTAACGCTGCGTACATGAGGTTCGTCCAATATATCCACTGGAATTCCAAACGAAGATGGTGAGTTCCCAGGAAGGAACTATACAGTTGGAAAAGTCATACAACAACTGTATGATATTAGGAAAGCTTCAAACCCCAAACTTGCAATGACACTCAAATTGCTTATGAATTCGACATGGGGATATTCCATTAAGAAACCTCAAGAGATGAAGAGTAAACATTATGAGAAGGTCGACAACTTTGTTGAAAGGTTTTCTCCTTTTGTTTTGAAGTACGAATTCACTCAAGGTCAAAGTGGCTTAGTAACCACATTAAAACCTATTGTCGAACATTGGTCTTACCCTCAGTTCGCAAAGGCAGTCCTTGACAACTACAACAAATTCTTCTCCGAAGTCAAATCCAAAGTGAAGGTTTACTATGAGAACATTGACGCACTCATGACGAACGAAGAAGGGTACAACAAACTCATTGAAATGGGCATGGTCGGTGAAAAGATGGGTCAATTCAAATTGGACAAAATTTTCACCGAAGTTCATGTAATATCGAAAAGTACTGGGGTGTTAAAGAAGATGGTGAAATAGTTAAACATTGCATGAAATAAAAAATTTTTATTCGAATTTGAATCGGACAGGTCGAGTTACACCATTCTTGGTCTCAAACTCATATATAACCTGTTTGTCTGTATTTTCGTCGACTATGGCACGAGACACAAACATTGACCAAACGGACAAAAAGTGTCATTTCGGATGGTCACGCAGCCAATCGCATTCGAGCACTTCGAAGAAGCCTTACGTTCCAAGGGAGAGGGTGTCTGGTGCAAGGGAGAGGTCATGAGACTCTACGAGCAGTACATCCTCAATGCCTGGGAGGACAAATCGTCCTTGGATTGGCAAATCTACCAACTCCTCTGGGACGACCTCCTACGCAACTGGGATGACGAAAGAGTCCAATTCAAAGGTCGGGAACTAATTTTGCAAATTGACCTTAATTTCACATACTTATCCAAATAAACACCTAAATTTACTCGGGGTTTCCCCCTAAAATAAAATTTTTTTACTCTTAGAACCACTCGAGGTTCTCCTTACGGTTGTTGAGCTTGTCACCGTCAATGTGTCTGACCTTCGTCTTCTTGGGATTTGGAACCCATTGAATTGCGACAAGCTTGCCCATGGAGATTGAACCGCGATTCCGAAGGTTAAGGTTCAAGTGTCCCAAGTTGTTGAGGACTGGGGTAAGAACCTTGCCTGTCTCCTTGTTGCGGATTTGTATGGGTAGGGTTGGGAAATTTCGTAAGTGTCATCGGCAACAAGGGTTGCCCAAACTTCCTTTCTTCGTGTTTCTCTTCTTCTTCTTCCTCTTCTTCTTCGTGTTTCTCTTCTTCCTCGACAATTCCTTCTTCAATTTGGTTCACGAATTACGGTGTTGGAGGTTCTGTCCTTTCCGAGTACCTTCCAGATGGCGTCTATCTCTTCGAAGAAACGGTAGATGAGTCTGGCAAGGTCTCGGTTCTCTCTCGCGTAAATGCGCAAGGTTTCCGTCAAATCATTCAGGCATTTCTCATTGGAAGCTTGGTTCATGAGGACATCGGCTTTGAGCTTGGTCATCTCTTCCATAAGACTACTTTGGAGAGTCTTAACGGTGTTTGTCAGATGAGCTTTCAAATTCAAAATTTGAATTTGAACTGGGCGCTTGTCTGGCAACATTGAAAGGACATCTGCCATTGTGTTCGGCTTCGGTGCTTGTTCGGACATCGAAAAAATGAAGTGGTTTGAGAATGACGGTTTTACTTCAAAAAGCTTGTTATGACGGTTAAGTCATACAACAAGTTTAAAATAATATCTTGTTCTTCTTCTGAACGTTTGTTGTCTCTTCCGATAAAAGTTTCGAACATGAGAACCAAAAAACGTTTTTTGAGATTGCGGAAGAGTTCAGGCAAACGTTCATATTCTGGATATGTTGGGAGCAGTTCAAACATCTGAGCTGACTTTCGGACAAAATTGGGACAATGTCAGAAAATTCATCTTTGGTCGGACTGCTTGAAGGTAAGTCCCTTACATGTAAGTAGCTCTGGTAAAGTCTTCTCATTTCTGCTAACTTTTGGAGTATAGCTTCGTAGTTTAGAAGTTTTAATTTTAAATGTCTTATTCCACTCTTGACATCTAAACGGTAACTATCCATGAGGTCAAGAGTAGCTTTGGTAGCTTTAAGTGGAGCTATCTGTTCCTTGACTCTGCAATTTTGGTTGCAATTGTGATTTGAGCTCCTTCAAGTTCGCCGTCTATGTCGTTCTCAACGCCTTCAACCATGGCTTGAAACTCTTCATCGGTCCATTGAGATTGGTGTGGGACGAATTTAACTTGCTTCATTCAAAAAATGAAAAAAATGTTTTTACTCTAAACGTTAAGGTTTACTGAACTGGTTGGATGTCGCCTTCACAGGTTATGTAGAACGGCTGACCCGAGAAGTGAAGGAGACCCTTGAGAATTTGGCTCATTCTTGGGAAAGGGTTCTCTCTGTTTGGAAGTTGTATCCAAGGACGCTTGGCAAAGAACTTGAGAAGAGCTTCTTTCTTTGCTTGCTTTATGTCGTCGTAGGCTGTCCCGTCTGGTATTTGAATTGGAATTCCAGTCGAAGTCTCGAGATTCAAGGCAGCCCTTCCCGTTATCCAACAGTTAACAAGCTTGCCTTTTACATTCTGCCTGAGGAAGTCTTTAACAAGCTCGTTAATTTCAATTAGGTAAATTGCCTCGTCGGTAGGTTCGACCTCGACCATTGCTACTGTCAGTAAAAGTACTGCTACTGTCAGTAAAAGTACTGCTACTGTCAGAAAAAGTACTGCTACTGTCAGTAAAAGTACTGCTACTGTCAGTAGCAGTACTGCTAGGAGCAGTAAAAGTACTGCTACGAGCAGTAAAAAGGAAAATTTGAGAGGGTTTTCGACGATAAAGTACTGCTACTGTCAGAAAAAGTACTGCTACTGTCAGAAAAAGTACTGCTACTGTCAGTAAAAGTACTGCTACTGTCAGTAGCAGTACTGCTAGGAGCAGAGATTTTTATCGTTGTGGTCCGACGGTTAAGCCACAAACGAATGTCCGACGTCCCACCAACCGAGCCCATTCCCAAACCAGAGGAACCTAAAGCACCAGCCCCTGCACCTCAGTTCCAGCAAGTCCTCCATTACTACCAATTTCCACCTCAAGGTTACTACCAATTTCCACAAGGCTTCCCGAACTACCCTCCTCAGCCTATGCCTTACTTCCCCAACCCTTGGATGTTCCAGCAAGCTCCACCCCAGCAATTCCAATCTCAATCCAATCGAAGAGAGACCAAGAGTTCGAAGAAGGTCTGAACCGCTTACGCAAAGATTATGCACAGCCCCTATGGAAGACGACAGGCTTTCAGTCTTCTTCCCTCAAATCGACCGATTCGACTCGTACCACAGATTCGGTTCGTGACCGTGAAGACTACCTCAAGCAGTCTGAGAGACTCTTCATCCTACAATCATTTACAGTTGGAGCTCTCAAGAACATGCGCAATTACGAAGGTCAGACACCAGCTGGAGACCGCAAAACAGACGTGCTTACAAGAGCAGTCCAACTGGTCAAGACAAAGACCGAGATAGTCGACTTCATTCTTGCAGCTTGCCCATACAAGTAAAAAAATAAACAATTACGAGTTAAACTTTTTATTCTTTCTTTTCTGAGTTGTTTAGAGCTGGTTTCTCTTGTAGGAACCTTTCGTACTCTTCCATGGTCATGTAATTGCGAATTTGGTACGCAATTCCAGGTTCGTTGTTTTTGAACCTTACGTATGTAACGCTTCCATCCTCCTCAGGGAAGTAAGCTGCTAACATCTGACCAAGTTTTCTCGGTGACTCGGAGCTCATAAAAATGTCACTTTTTAAACGTTAAGTTTTTAGTCTTATTTTACCCTTTGTTTACCCTTTGTTTACCCTTTGTTTGTCAATGTAGTATTGGAGTGCAATTTCTCCAAATTCTCTGTGTCGGAGTTCTTCAGCATTTTCCAAGGTGTACCTGGAGAACTCAAAGAAGTTGTCAAGAACATACTGCCATGCTGCTCTTCTGAGTTCGTCGGTATTTTGGAAGTGTTGCACCTTCGAGTCATCGGACATGAAAAAATGACACTTTTTCAGCAAAAATAATGTTTATGTTAGAATGTTAGATCTAACATGTTTTCTAACATGTTTTCTAACATGGTCTAAAACTCTTGAATTTTCATGAAATTTACACCAAAAATAAAAAATAAAATTAGTTTTATTTTTTTTTTATTTTTTTTATTTTGTATAAAAGATATGATTTCAACAATCGGCACAACAACAGTTCAAACAACTACAGCACCAAACTCGTTAGTCATGAATCCTACGTCAATGTTGGTAGAGATGAAAAGCTTCATTCCTTCTTCATATACTTTTGAAACAAAAATCCAGAAGATAAAGCAAGAACTTTTAACAAATAATTTAGACTGTAGTGCGAAAGATGAAACAAATGAACAGTATCTTTATGAAATGCAGGACCTCATCGACCATTTACCCAAATTGCCTGAAATTCAGCAGCAAAAACTAACCATTCCTGAATTCGACGAAATAGAAGTGAAACCAACTGACTCAGTAGAAATAAAGAAGTTCATACGAAAGGTAAATTATGAGTTTCTAGGATTTCATTGCAACCATAAGGTTATGGACAAAGATTGCGACATGGTATATAAGAACATCTCTGACATATATAAATCTGGGGAGTTTAAGACCTACGACAACTTTGTTTCGTTAGTTGCTGAATGTGTATGGCAGATAAGAGATAAAGATAGAAGAGGCAAAGTATGGAACGAACAAATAAGACCCGCTATGTTTGAGTTAAAGAAAACCATTGACGCCTTAGTTGTTTTAGCAGGTAAGGTTTCAGAATATAACGCAAAAATGAACCCGCAATGTTCTAAATGTAAAGCGGCAATTAGGAAATATAACTACTCCGTCAAAGAGATAGAACGTATGCGAAACGACTATGCAGACTTAAAGAAAGAAGCAGAAAAGCCAGCAGAAGATAAAATGGACATGTTAGCATTTCTGAACAAAAACTATCCAACTGCAGAAGATTTCCTTCTATCTGATGTCAAGAAGAAGTATAAAGAAACTTTCGGTATCGTTAAAACATTCGATGTACTGACAGAAGAAATAGAAGCTACAAAATTGTTTAGAGTCATGAACCATCGCAACATATACCATGTAAAACGCTTGTAAATAGTTATGTTAGAAAACGTGTTAGAAAACATGTTAGATCTAACATGCTAACATAAACATTATTTTTGCTGAATTCCGTATGAAATTTCATGAGTTTTGTATGTTTTAGACCATGTTAGAAAACATGTTAGAAAACATGTTAGATCTAACATTCTAACATAAACATTATTTTTATTGAATTCCGTATGAAATTTCATGAGTTTTGTATGTTTTAGACCATGTTAGAAAACATGTTAGAAAACATGTTAGATCTAACATTCTAACATAAACATTATTTTTGCTGAATTCCGTATGAAATTTCATGAATTTCCTTAAGATAGAAAAAATAAAACTAACTTTATTTTTATTTATTTTTTTATTTTGTATGTAAGGACAGATATGTCAACAACAGAGAACACAACAACAGTTATAGTCCATGAAGCTATAAATGAAGAATATGAGTGGGTTCAGTTTAACAAACAACTCCGTCTCATTCGTTCGGTCAAAGACGATATGTACCAAATGCAAAGTATTTTGAATGCTCTTCGTTCTACAAAGCAAGCACAAGACTGGTTTGAAAACCAACAGACAAAAGAACTTTTGAGCGAAGCACAGCGAGACATACTTTTTTATCTGAAAATCGTGAAAAATTGCCAAAATGGTTTGAGAGGTTGGTATGTACATAGACTTCTTGTAAATGCTGTTGCAATGTGGGCTTCACCTCGCTATGCTTGGCATGTTTACAAACTTCTTGACGAAATTCATAGACAAGAACGTGAAGAGATGGAAAACAAGCTTGAATCCAAAGACAAAAACATACAGAGTATTTTGACAACTTCAAACAAGCAGAGTAAATGAACTCTTTATTTTTATTGACTTTTTACAATTTGAACTTTGTTTGCGTAGATATGAATTCTGAAAGAAGTATGAGGGTCTTGTATGACTTTGTACTTCTCCCATAGTTCATGTCTGTCAAACTTACCTGCCATGGACTCTTTCATAAGTTCCATGAAATCGTCTTCGGACAATCCAGGGAAAAGTACAATGTCAGTAAGTATTCTCTTTACATCCTTACTTAAACTCTTTGCTGTCTGTACACAAATGACAACTGAGATGTTAAAGTGTCTGAGCTTCTTAAGAATTCGACACATATCTTGTTCTCTATTCTTTAACAAAGGATGAGAAGCAAAGTCATCTAAGATAAGAAGACATCTATGAGGGTACGTTTTCCAATCGTAAGATTGCAATTTCTTCGAAATGTATTCTATCTCTTTCTGTTTGTTTCTGAAGTGTTTCTTCTCTAATATTCTCTGCATTTCCTCATTTGGGTCTTTAAACTTCGAATTTATATACTCATTTATAGCATTATACTTCAAAACTCTTCTTTGGTACTTCTTTATCCAATCTAACAACTCAGTATCCTTTATACATACTAACTTAGACTTCTTTATAATATCTTTGAACGAATTGACGGTTTGGTCAAATTGACCAGAAGTACTACAAATAACAACTAACTCATAGAATGGGTTCTTCTCATCTAGTTCTTGTTGTTGTGCAGCCATTTTAAGATAAGTGAAAGTCTTACCCGACCCAGGTGGTGCGATTAGACCTGTTATACCATTCTGAGCAAATAAGAACTTTTCAATGTATGGGTTTATCTGAGCATTTTCTAACTTCCTCTTGTTCTTGTTTAAAACATTCTCAAATTTTTTGTCAATGTCAGCAAACTTTTTTTCTAACATATTTTTAGAAAAATTAAAATTTTTATCTTTTTGAAAATGTCTAGCGATTTCGCTATCTATATTCGAGACAAACTTTTCGACAGCAAAACATCTGTCGACCATAAAATCTTACATAGTGTAAACAAGAAAGGTGAATTTGTTCTAAAGTTCTGTTTCTGGAATATGACAAGAACCATAAAACATTACAAGAGCAGTCTTAAAATTTGTCAATGACAGACTTGTTGACAGAGATGACGCCGATTGGAAAGATGAAGTCCAACAAAAGTTCTTAGAATGCAAGAAGGCACATGCGCTGTTCTTGAAGATGAAATAGAAAACAGAATAGAAGAGCTATTAAAGGACAAAGAACTTTTACATAAATATGGTTCTGAGAAATTTGACATAACTCCACCAGAAAAGAAGAAGAAGAGAGAAAAGAAAGAAAAGAAAGAAAAGAAAGTAGAAGAGAAGAAAGAACCTGAACCAGTTCCAGAGAAAAAGAAATTTGACATGTAAAATAAAATTTTATTTTTAGAACATTTCTGGGTCAATGTCAATGTTCTCTTCCTCTTTAGGGGCAAACACTGGCTTAGACTCTAAAATCTTTTTACCCAATTACCTTGAACTTCAACTATCTTAGACTCATAATATTCATAGTCGTCTGCTTTCTTTGTTCATAAGGTATAACAAGTTTGTATGCTTTGCCTTCTTCGAGTTTTGAGAACTTTCTGTCAAAATTTTCTTTGACTGCTAACAAACCTTCTATGTCTAAGTCTTCAAAAGTTGCACCACTTTTTCTAACAACAGCAAACTTAACTGGTGCAATGTTCCAAATTTTGTCAAATGTAGACTTTTCAAAATTGTAGAAGTAAACATTAAATAAGCGAATGGAGCTAACTTATCTTTGACTTCTGTCATGTACTTATTTACTGAGATGAATTTCGTCATCTTTTTTATCGGATAAAAAAATATTTTTTTAAAATTTACTCAGAAAAATTATTTCTTTCTATATTGCCATTCCGAATTCGAAAGATGTTTTATACCAGCATAGAATTTTTCTCTAGAGCTTGGTCTTATATCGTTTTCATGACAATATTTTCTATATTCTTCATATAAAGCCTTTTTTTCATACATTTCATAAGGACAATCTAACCAGAATAGCGCATATCCATTTTCGTTATCTAGGTCTCTATATGTTTCTTCTGTTTGTAGAATTTCGCTTTCTCTATTTAGTTCTATATATTGTGGCTTAAAAAGATGTGGGCAAGAAGGGTCTGGCGCTATGTAAAAAGTTAATTTTTCTGTCATCTTTTCTATCGGATAAAAATATATATATTTTTAAAATTTACTCAGAAAAATTTTTCTTTGTATATACGCCGTTCTGAACATCTAAAAGATTTTTGACATTTGCCAAGAATGTTCGTTTAGAAGCTGCCATATAACCATACTCTTGACAATATTGTTTATACGAATCGTACAATGACCTTTCATCTAAACACTCAAAGTTAGTCTCATCTATAAACAGTTCATATACACTCTTGTTTGCTTCTAACAATGTTTGTCTTTCTTCGGTATGTGGAATTTGTCTTGGATTGAACTTAGAAATATCTAATGTCATGAAATATGAGAACAAGTGGTTGTAAAAGTCAGATGTCAAAGTTTCTGCTAAGTCGTCAAAATATTCTGTATCTTGCATATGAGAATCTGACGTTCTGACAACTACATATCTTCTGTCAGAACTTTCTAACTTCATCGGAACGGCATTGTTTGAAACCATAATGAAATTTGCAACATTTTCACAAACTCTTTGGTCTTTATATTTTCTTTCAACAACTCCAACTTTGTCTGTTATAAGACTCTTCAAAGCATCTGAGTTTAAAACTTTTGTTGTATCTATACTTTGAAGTTCATTGCAAACTATAAGTTTCATATTCTCTATTGAGGAGTTAAACTTGCCACAGATGTTTTCTAAGTTTGTCATATTCGGGTTCGAATAGCCCTCTAACAGTTTGCATAAGATATCTGTAAAGAATGTGTTCTTACCAGTTCCTTGTTTTCCAATTATGATGAGAGCAGTTTCATTTTTAGCACTTGGATGTTGTAAGATGTTTGCAAACCAACATAAGATATACTCATAGACTCTTTCGTTTCCATTGCATATAATTTCTTTGACATGGTCTAACCAAGCTTCTATAACATTTTCTTTCCATTCTACTTGTTCGTATTTATATCCAGTGAAGATAGAATAGAAGTTTGGAGATGGTGTATAAAACTTTATACCACGAACTGAAAAATCTTCTAACTTTGACAATAAGATATCCCAAGCATCTAACATCTTCATACCAACTTGTACGACTTTTATTTTCTTAAGTTTCTGTCTACATTCTTGTTCTGAAACTATGGTTGCTCTTGGTTTGTTAAAGACAACATCCCATTCTTTCATAACATAACATTCTGGGGCAGAGTCAACATAAATGACTAAACGTTTCAAATTCTCGACTGCTTTGTTATAGTCTCTAAATGGACACATATTTCTGAACGCTTGGAAGTCATAAAAATCTGAAACGTCTATTCTGTACATTTTTATAAAATAAAAAAAAATATTTTTTTTATTCTTGACTTTGTTGTTGCATTTGTTCCATTTGTTGCATTTGTTGTTCTTGAGCTATTTGTTGTTGAAGTTGTTCTTGTAGTACAATACTTTCACCAGTTGCATCTTCCAATTCGAAACTTTCTGCCGTCATTGACAAATACATAGGACATAAAAGTTTTACAGGAACAAAGTTTGCGTCAACTAAGGTTAAGTTTATGTTTGCTAAAGTGTTTGAGTTTACTAAAGCTGAAAATTCTGCATTCGAATGAACAATAGGCAAACCAGCAGAGAAAGTGTTGTTTATACGCATGAGTATCTTTTGGTCATAGTAGTTTCTGTCGACATTCGAATAGCACTTTGAACCTAAGTTTGAAACAATATATAAAATAGGTGTACTTAAAGTCAATGGAACAGACAAACCTTGTATGACACCTTTTCCTGTTATAGGAAACTGTTGGTAGTAAAAACCAGATATAAGTTTGTATTATAGCTCATATCGTTTATACTAAACTCAGTCGGACATCCAAACATAATGAAACCTGCTCTAGTTGCAGCACATGTTACATCCGTCCTTAAAGTATTAAATAAGTCAACAAAACCTGTTGGTGGTATATCTGAGTAAGTATCTTCAAAGGAGTATTTTTTACCATTCACAACAAAAAATCTTCTGGTGTCAAAAGAGCAAAACAGGCTTTAGTCGTCATTGTGTTTAAAGTTAGTTTACAATATCGTCCTTGAGGACTTTGTAAGTTTGTTGTTATAGAATTATGACTCAGGGTTTTTAGTCGTAATAGTATAAACCATTGTGTCTTCTGCCATTTACTTAGCAAATAAATTTTAATGAAATGTTGTGGTCGTCAAATATTTTTATGACGTCTGGGAAACTATACTTTAAGTTCAACGTTTCACCTCCTTTCATAACGTATATCTTGTCAATGACATTATATGAAACACCACAGCAACTAACGTCGGGTTCTATTTCTTTGATGTTTATATCGTCTGCCTCTGTCAAAAGTTTCAATAGTTCTTTCAAAACTTCACGAGGTGCGATGACATATGAGTTCACTTTTACAGGGTTGTGTTCGACCAAGTTTAACATTATACTTAAAGCTTGACAAATCTTCTCCTGAGTTTGAAGTTTGTCTTTCAGTTGTTGGTAGTCGTTTCGAATATCTGCAACAGAACTTAAGTCTCTGCTAACTTCAGGATATGTTGGTTGTTCTTTTACAGGAACAATTGTTATACCATCTTGGTCTTCGTATGGTTTCCCCATTTCAACATCTCTTTCTTTGACATTGACAATAACACTTTGACTGTTTGTTTGAGTTGGTGAATTTAACTTCACATCTGCCATCGCCATTAAACCTTTTGAAACACTTACGCTTCTATTTTTCGGAAATGACATTTTACTTAGAATAAAAAGATGGACGTATTTGAGTATCTCTTCGAATTGAAGCAAAACAAAGTTTACACACACAAACAATACAAGTTCATTGATAGAATAGTTCTTTATACAAACAATGGAAAATGTTATAGAATAGCAGTCTTTGCTGAACCAAAATATTTTCATAAAGCAAAGAAAGTTGGTATAACCGAGATGGTGAAAGTTCTTGAAGCAGACAAAAATATAACAACAAAACTGACCGATATTTCTAAAGGTAAGTTTATAATACAATATTATATCAAAACTGGCGTACTGTCAATATTTGACGGAGAGAAGTCAGTTCAAGAACAACTTACTGACCTGCTGCCAAAATCTGCTCGATGGAAGCTGTCGTTATACCAATCTGAGGAGCCCCAGCAGGTTTCATCGAACGAATCTTCAAAAGAGCATCTTCCGTGAAAAGTGCTATTGGTTTTGTAAACTTCTTTGCTTTCAATTCATCTGGACCGTCTCTGTCACCAGTATATTGTATTTGAACTGTACCAACAGTTGAAATACCACCCATAAAGTCTTCTGAGTCAGCAAATGGAATGCCAAGCCAAAAGTTTGAACGGTCTCCATTTGTATATTGAGTTTTTGAGCTCCTGTATGGGTCCATACTTTCACATATGGCATAATAGAACTTTGCATTTCAGGGTTAATGGTTGTTGTGAAGTTGTTGTTAAAGTTCATAGCATCTAATGTCAAGTTGTATGACCTCATATCTTCAACTGTGGAATATTCTTCTCTTGGATAGTATTTGCCATCTATGTTTATATGGTATTTAATACCAGGGTTGTAGAAGCAAGAATAGTCATTTATAGTTCGTCTGAACAGTACAAACATAGTATCTGCATGTTTCATTGCAGTTGTTAAGGCAATATCTGTTCTTGCACCTGGGTCAGCACTTTGGTTTCCAACTTCACCTGCAAAGTCTTTGACAGATATTTGGTGTATAGGGAACATAAGTGGAACTGCAATATATTTGGCAGCTAAAGCATTTGAAATATCTGGGTCCAACATATAGACTGCAAGTCTGCTTTCTATTCTCTTGCATTCAAATTTTTCGCATGTGAACTTAACTGGGTCCCAAGCATCTCCAGCAGCATTGAAATAATAGTTTACTTCAGTGTTGAGGTTTGAGAAACCAAAGTCTAAGTCAACTTTGTTTTTGCAAAAGTCGGCGAATGACATTTTATTTGTTCCCACTACTTCTGTAAGAGTGAATGGGTCTTGTGTTGGTGCAATGACTAAGTTATTTTTGCTTGGAGTAAGTTCGATAGAAATTTTTCCTGCCAGTTTGGCAAGTATCTTAAAAACCTGAAGATGAGGAAAGATGACAAAGGAACTCTAAGTTTCAATTTTACTTTGGTTACTGCTGCTGCATTTTGTCCAGAAAGGTCAACATAAACTCCTGGAACGTTAGGGTCAAGTCTTCTTATTTTCTCAATAGTTGCATACTGGTCTGTTTGTTCTCTAGCTTGTGGTTGTACTGAGTTTCTCAAAGCGAACCATTCATAGTTTGCCCATGTTACTGTTTGAACTAAGTCAGAGTTAGAATATATCTTATATCCCATGAAAACTTCTGGAGCATATTGGTATCCGACATAGAAAATTCCATTGCAACCTTTCTTGTCAGACAACTTGGCAGAAGGTTTTATTTCAATGTCTTGTTCCACGTATAAGAATGAGTTGTCAATAGAAATAATATGAAACCTGTCGCAAGCAATATCTACTGTTGTTGAAGAACCTTCTCCAAACTCACCTACATTTCCATAAGAAACAGCAGTTGTATATTCGTAAGTTCCAGGAACTATTTCTGACCTTCTAATGGCATTGTCGCATTCGTTATATACCATTCGGAAACATTTCCGTTCATGGCATCCAAAACTGTTGGCGTTATATTCTGAGCGGCGTACATTTCATATGGGTAAAAATATAGAATAGTTGGATTTATATGTCATAATAGAACCCACGTGGACCAAGCTTTACTTTCTTCCTGACTGAGTTTTTAACTCTTCTTTTTCCTTCATTGCCCTCTGCTTGAAGTTGTTGCATCTTTGCATTATGTTCATCTAGTATGTTGCAAATTTCCCATGTCCTTTTTGCCTTTTGGCTCTGGTCGCCCATCTCAGGTAACCTATATCCTAGAAAGAGTTTGTCATAGTCTGTATTTGAGTCTTTGCGTATTGTTTGCATGACTCTTTCCTGAGTTTCTGGTTCAAGCTCTTCAAACAGAGCTTGTCCATATGGAATATGCTCGTTTCCAAATATATGTTTTTGTAGCCATTCTGGTTTTCTTTCCATGTTACCAACTATATCTTTTGTGAATGGGAAAGCTTTTACCCAATCTTTCAGTCTTGCGTCGTTTATTTCTGTAGTTGGTTTTATTTTGTCAAGGAACATGTTTTTCAATACTAACATTTCATTTGGTACTGTCCATTTGAGTTTTCTTAAATATTCATCCCTTCTCGGTTCATTGTCTGCAAAGTAAGTTTTTATGACATTTTGTAAACTTTCGTTTGCAAGGTCATGTACAATAGGTTCTCTTCCTTCTCTCTCCCTAACTTTCTTTCTAAACTCTTCACCAAATATACCATCTCTATGGTTCTGTGTAGTTCTTTGAGATAAATGTTCTAGAACGTCAGGTGTTATATTTCCATCAGCCATGTTCATTTCATACTGGTCCAAAATATCTGCATGTTTCATATCTTTCAATGGCATTAAAGCCGCGCTTAAAATACCAGCTATATCTCGTTCACCATTGACTTCCATTGCGTCTACAACTTCTTGGAATTGTGGTTGTAAGTTTATGAACCACCTATCTGGATTAGCTTTATGACCCATCTCATTGTAGTTCCATCGTCTGCAGAAACAAAAGTAGGTTTGTTTCCATCTTGGTTAGGTTCTGAATGAACTTTAAACAATGTTTCATTTCTATATGTTTTCTTGAAATTTAACCTTTTATTTTCACCGAGTTCATCCGAAGATTGAACGTTAAATGCTCGTAAGTAAAAAGGGTTGTTGTATTTGTGTACATTTTTTTTCAGTTCTTCCATTCTATGCTGAATATTTTCATCTGGTGTTGGAGTCTTTTGTATGTCGGCAAACATTTTTCGATATTCTTCTACTATGTCAGCCGAATTTTTTTTAGACTCCTGGAAATATTCCATATTCTCCGCATACTCTTGTTGAGGGTCAAGATTTTTCGGCTGTTCCAAATCTTCATCTAGTTCTGTGAAGTTAGTTTCCAAAGGAAGGACTTGTTCGTTTCCTTCAGGCTCTTCTAGCTGTTGTTGCTGAACTATTTCTTCCATGTCTGGTTGTATCTGAACTTCTTCCTGTGGAGTTTCTTGTACCTCATCTGCTGGCATTTCATATATTCCGAGACCGTTTTCAACAATTTCCCTATCTACGTCATCCGCATTCATAAGCTTTTGTTCTTTCGTTCCGTCTCTATTTTTTACGCGTTTCATGACGAAAGTTGAATTGTCATTTAGCTCTGACATCAAATATCTCGGAGTAAATTCATCCATGTCATTTGGATGATATGCTATTAAATCATATCCCTTAGCGAGCTTGTATTTTCCAGGTTTGAGATTATATCCGTTTTGGTGCTGAGCCATAAAGCTAAATAGGTTCGGGTCAGTATTTCCATCCTTGAACTTTCCAATAGCTTCTTTATATCTGTCACTAAAGTCAACAGTATCTGGGAAACCACACTCTTCTTTAAGCATTTTTAAGAATTCTTGGTTTCCTTGTTCTCTACTTCTTTTATGTCCTTGTTCTGTTTGTGGTTGTTGTTGTGCAGGGTTTTGAACTGTTGGTTGTTGTGCAGGGTTTTGAACTGTTGGTTGCTGTGCTGGTTGTGGAGGTGGTTGTTGTGCATGCCTGTGTCTGTGTCCATGTGACGATGTAAATGTTTTAGGTAGTCCTGGTGCAGGTGCTTCTCTTGGAGGGTTTGGTGGTATATAAATTCCACCAGCTGGCACATATGTTCCATCTGCAGCGTAATGTCCTACCTGACTTTTCGTTCTTAAGAAAGCATTTACTAGGTCTGTTTTGGTCTGTTGTAACTCTTTTTCTTGACTTTTCACAACAGTTGCTCTAACGGCGTCATAGGCACTTTGAACTGCCTGTCTCGTTGCTGCATCTGTTATTTTCGTCATATTTTGTGCTACTTCTTTTAACTCTTTGTCGAAACCTTCAGACTTCAGTTTCTTTCCAGATGAGAAGTCGTTCACTTGTTTCACCTTACTATGAAGAGCTTCGAAGGCGTTCTTAAAGTCAGCATTTGTTAAAGCTTCATTTGAACTGTCTTCATCCGCTTGTATTTTTGTCCTTATTGACCCTATGAGTTGGGCTGCTTTAGCGTTGGCTTGGGCATCTAACCAGTCATTGTTAGCTTTTATATATTCTGCGCTTTTCATTGCCTTTTGCATGGCTGCGTCGTTATTTTTACTTTCTTGTGCTAAGTTTTCATACTGTACGGTTTGGTTTTGCAACTGTAAAAGTTTTTCTGCCTTTACATTTGCTTCAACTTCTTTTTTATACTCATCGCTATCCATATATGTCTTCAGGGCTTTTTGTTTTATCTCTTCATCTTTCAGTACTTTATATTGAGTAGTATGGTTTTTCAAATTTATGACATCTTGTTCCATTTTTGCTACTTCTGCTGCTTTTTCTGACATTTTTTTCGCATATTCCTCTGTACTTAGTTCTTTCAGTTGTTCTTCTTTCTTCTTTTTCTCTACGTTTAACTCATTGAGTTTCTTTGTGTGTCTGTCATATTCTAGTTTCTTTTCGTTTTCACTTATTTGCTTCTGTATGTCTATGTTTGACTTTTTGACATCTGTTATTTGATTTTTGAGTGAACTCAAATTCATTTGACTTTGAGGGTTATAGGCTGTTCCGTCTGCAGCTCCACCATAGCCTGCCATTTTCGCTAAAAGTGCCGCTCTTAAACCTCCACTCTGTGCACCAACAACTCGGTTTAAAAGCATAGGATTGCTTGACATTTGTTGCAACATAGTGGGGTCATTCAGCATTTGTTGTTGCAACTGTTGTTGTGGTGTCAGTTTTACTTTTGGATGTTTCAATGCTCCCTTCCTCTTACGTATATTCTTACGTAGCTTACGTGGCATTTTAAGTGAAGTTAAAAAGCGGCTTTTGACAGATGTTTATATGACACTTTTTGTTCAGCACAAAAAACTACTCGGTCAAAGTGTTGTCAGTTTGGGTCTTGGGCAAAATTTCTTATGGGCTAGAGGGCGCAACGCGCCTGGAAGCCCACACACACCCCTACGGTCCTCCTCTTTGGTCTTGGGCAAAATTTCTTATGGGCTAGAAGGGGCGCAGCCCCTGGAAGCCCCACTACCTTTTTTTTTTTTTTTTTTTTTTTTTTTTTTTTTTTTTTTAAATATGAAATGAAAGAGAATAAGTATCATGTTAACATCAGAACCGTGTTCAACTAGGAATTTGACAATTTCTATCGATTTCACTTCGACGGCAATACTAAGAGGGCATTCATTAATATCGAGAGAATGTCATAAAACAATGATAAATATGAAAAGAAAGAGAATTTTATAAAACAATGATAAACATGAAAAGAAAGATAATCCAATAAAACAATGATAAATATGAAATGAAAGAGAATGTCATAAAACAATGATAAATATGAAATGAAAGAGAATGTCATAAAACAATGATAAATATGAAATGAAAGCGAATGTGATAAAACAATGATAAATATGAAAAGAAAGATAATATGATAAAAAATGATAAATATGAAATGAAAGATAATGTCATAAAAAAATGATAAACATGAAATGAAAGATAATCAAATAAAACAATGATAAATATGAAAAGAAAGATAATGCAATAAAACAATGATAAATATGAGAAGAAAGAGAATGTGATAAAACAATGATAAATATGAAATGAAAGAGAATGTGATAAAACAATGATAAATATGAAATGAAAGATAATATAGGGTGTCCAAAGGTGCGTTTAGCACAGCGCTCTATATGAGACTATTAAAGGAGATATATGCTGATTATAAATATATAATAAAAAATATGAATATATGTATATGATGAGTATGTTGTATTTTGGCGCCATGCCGGGATATAAAATGAATTTTGAGACAAGAGGCGGTTTCGCGGGAAATTTTGGCGGGATTTTTTTTCATTTTTTTAATGAATCATAAAGAAAACATCCTCGCTCTTGCAAAAAAATGCAAAGACTGTAAAAAATCTACGAGACATTGGTAAAATGCTTCGGTATGGATGCTCCTAGCTATTCCACTGTAACGTATCATGTTAGGATGTATCACTTCATGAACAAAAAGGCGCCCATCATAAAAATTGACAAAAAATCGCCGGATCAAAGAAAAATCAAAGCAATTCTTCAAGCGCTAGATGAAGACCCAAGAGCATCACTCAGAAGGATAGAGGAGATGACAAAGATACCACGTACAACAGTCAGTTATTATCTGCACAATTATTTGAACTATAAACTAGCGTATACACGTTGGGTTCCGCACAACCTTAATTCAGTTCAAAAAAAATCTAGAGTCCAATCTTCGAAAGAGCTCCTCTCTATATTGGGTGCGTATCAATCCAAGAAGTTTCGCTTTTTAGTAACAGGGGACGAGTCTTGGTTTCAATATGCAACAGAAGCCAAAATCATGTGGATCCCGAAGGATGAAAATCCGCAAACATTCCCGAAGAAAAAAATTGACACACCAATGATGATGTTGTCGGTTTTTTGGGCGTGAATGGCATCATCGCAATTGATATTCTTCAAAAACCTAATACGATGAATGCTCAGTATCTAATTGACAATGTTCTTACTCAAATTATCAATTCTGATGAGTTTGAGAAATCCAAACAACAAAAACAAAAGTTTGCAATTCATTTTGATAATTCAAGAGTTCACAAAAGTCATAAGGTAATGAATTACTTGTTGGAAAACAATGTCAAAGTTGTTCCAAACCCAATTTATTCACCTGATATTGCACCCTCTGACTTTTATTTATTCGGCACGCTAAAAAAGAGAGCTGAAGGACGCGAATTCGCGAGTCCAGATGATCTTGAAAATTTTGTAAGAGAGCAATTTGAGCAATTTTCTCATGATGATTTAAAGCGTGTTTTTCAAGCCTGGATCGATCGCTGCGAACGCGTGATTGAATCCAATGGTGATTATATTTAAATAAACTTTATATATATGTAACTTGTTTATTTCTATTCGCAGTATTCAGGTTTGTGCTAAACACACCTTTGGACACCCTATATGATAAAAAAATGATAAATATGAAATGAAAGATAATGTCATAAAAAAATGATAAACATGAAATGAAAGATAATCAAATAACAAAATGATAAATATGAAAAGAAAGATAATGTGATAAAACAATGATAAATATGAAATGAAAGAGAATAAGTTTTATGTTAACATCTGCCCCATGCTCAACTAAGAATTGGACAATTTCTATTGAATTCGCATGGATTGCAATACTAAGAGGGCATTCATTAATATCGAGAGAATGTCATAAATAGGAAATGAAAGATAATTTCATAAAACAATGATAAATATGAAATGAAAGAGAATGTGATAAAACAATGATAAATATGAAATGAAATAGATCATAAATTTTGTTGATATCTTCTCTATTAGTAAGTAAATAAGATGTAACATCATAATTTCCATAATGCATGCTTTCTGCTATTGAATTTGGAGTTTGTCCAAAATTTGATTTAAGATACTCAGCAATTTCATAGATATGATAATCCAATGCTATATTAATCATGTTATCAAAAGATTTACCTTCTTCTATCATTTGCATAAAAATGTTATTATTTCCGCCTTGAACAGCATATTTTTCGGGGTTATTAGTGTATTTAGCTCCTAAATTTTTCAAGTAATTGAAACACAATTCTGAGCCATATTTAATTGAACAATCAAGTGGCGTGATATTATTAATTCTTTCATTAATATCAAGATTTGGGAATTTAGATTTAAGATCATCTACTTTATCCCATGCAATATAGTATAAAGGAGACTCTGTTGAATATAACTTCAGAATTTCTTCTTCTTTCATTTTGGGTTCGAAGTTTTCAAATTTGAAACCTTGATAATGCAGAAGCGTCGCTTATTTCTCATTTTTCGGCTGGATGATGCATGAAAATTTGTTTGTTATCTTTTGATAAAGTTCTGAAAATAATTTCATTTCTTTCACACGAATTTGTGAAAAAACATCAATCAAATAAAGCGCCATTTGGATAGATATTTTGTGAGTTGTTATTAATTCGATAATTTGTGAAGAAATTTGTATAATATTATTGGAATTGACACTCCAAATAATTTTTGATGCTTGATCTGGGTATTCGAATACTTTAATTGGCTTAAGGTCACTGTAATTGCACCAATTTTCATTTTTTGGCTGCTCTGAACTTGTCATGCTTTCTAAAAAAAAATTTGGCTGTGACACTTTTTGTCTTAAAAATGTGAGTTAGAAAGTTACATCCTCTTCTTTAAGGTTATTTTTTGGATATGAAGGCTATTTTTACTCGGCTTTATTGCCTGAACTACTCATTTTGATTCAACAAAAATTACTCCGTTCAGTTTTAAAATGCAGAGTAAAGCATTGTCAGTATTACTTTTGAAAACATTTTGAAGAAAGACAGCTCATTTTGCGAATTAAAAAATGAGTATGTTATTTTGCTCCCACAACCTAGTGGATCCCTTAAAATCATTATATATTAGATAGCATGCACGAAAACGTGTACATTAGAATCCCAATTTTCAATACTCAAAATCTACTGATAGAAAATATCAATAACATGATCGATTCAAATACGCTACTAGTAACAGTATCATTGCTAAATCTTCACTGATTTTTGTCTTTACGATTTCGAGATACGAGATGCATTTCTCAAAATTCATTACTTTAATACAGATGTTTGCATTAAAACATGATGTATATTACTAATATATCTTTTTAACATACTTTTTTACTTCATATTTTCCAATTATTAAACCAAATTTCAAAATAAAACATTCAATACAAAAATTCTAATATTTTATGACTGAAAATGATGTGATTTATTATATTTTTTTTTCTTCGACATCTTTATCAAAATCCTATTAAAGAAATTTCCCAATTCCATATGCATTGCAGAGTGGCAGCCATGATGAAACACTTTCGTATACCCTGTAGAATCTATATAACAAAATTCAAACAAAAACTATCTGTGGAGGTTTAGTGGGTTTACCTTTTTAGAAAGAAAGAATTTTGCATTGTTGATGTTTCCGAGCAACGATTCTACACGAAAGCTTATTAAATATATTTAGTATCTCATTAAACTTCAAATGTTAGCAATTTGCAAATGTAAAGTACAATTTAGAATGATTCATAGATGATTGTATTGTTAAATTCCTAAAATTGAGAGTATATGATCAAAGAAATTAATTTTATTTCAAATAATGAATTAAATCCAATAAAAAGCAACAAAATGTATCTTAAAATAAAAGAAATTCTTTTGTTACTTAAGTAATGTTATTAGTAATAAAATATATCTTTAGTTAAATTAAACAAAAAAAAAATTATTTATGTCTAAATATATCTCCAAACAACTCGATGTTTGAAAGCCAGAAGATCCATTCGTTTCTTGTTGATGGTCCTGTCATCTTAAATCTAATGAATTTCATTGGATCAGTTTGTGGTTCTGTGCAAATCCAGTGGAGGTTTGCGTATGGTTCTTTGTATTCATCTCTGTTGATTCTTTGGTCGACCAAGTACCATTCTTCACCGTCTTTTGAAACTTCTACTTCCCAAGAGCGAATATGTGCCGGACCGTAATGTGTTCTTAGAGAATAGCTTGTTAAAATCAGTTCTGTATTGATTAGCTCGATTTGGACCCATGAATTTGGTACTTTTGGTGATCTCCAGCATCCGTTCCAAGATTTCTCGAGCAAGAACTTGGGATCGCAGCTACTCTTGATTGCAATAATTCCCTTCTCAACAGGATTAGCTCTGTTGCACTTTTGGCTCAAATAATCAAAGACACCTTTCCAATCCTTACCTTCTTCTTTGTTTAATTCGACTTTGGTACCTTCCATGGACAATGTTCCGAAGAATTCGATATCGTGGATGAACAAACAATAGTTATCGCTACCGTTTTTGTCAATTTGAGTCAATCTTATGTATCTAAACTGTTTATCGGTGATGATATCCCAGGTATGATACGTCTTTGACTCGGTTCCGGTGTTGGAATTGCGTTGTTCGTTCAATAACTCCCAATGTACTTCATCATCTGAGCCATCAATTCTCCAGGATCGCATGTATGGCAATTTGACATCGGCAAATATTGTTTTGAGGGTGTATTTGTTCGGTCTGAGCCTGTACTGTTGGAAATCGAACTCAACCCAAGATCCTTGCTCATTTGGTGTGGACCACCAGCTTGTCCATGATGGATCGATGATGTTCTGGAGTGTGGAGTTGCATGTGACCTTAACCATGTTGAAATCTTGTGGATTTCCACTACATCTTTCACACATCATGGCAAAGACACCGTAATCTGGTTTGTTGGGTTTCTGCTTGCAATCAACAACTTCTACATCGTTGGCTTGACGCTGTGTAAGACCATTTCGTAACATATTTAATAATGGAGTACGAATAAGGTTGACGTTGACGTCTGAGCCTTCAAGAAGGTTCTTAATGTAAAAGCGAGATTGATTGTCGAACTTAATGAACTGTAAAAGGCCGGATCGCTTTTCTGGATCTTGGCTGCAGAATCCAATGAGCCATTGGCAGTAGTTTTCGATACTCGTGATGTTTAATTGTGGGTGGTGAAGAATGGAAGCGAGAATGTGTGTCGGAAGTGCTTTGAATTCACGAATTGATTTCATTGACTCGAAATTAACAGCCATGTATTGGATTTGAGGGCCATCGTATTGGGAAACTTGTAAAAGACATTCTATAAGCTCGATGGCTTTCTGCGGTGTAAGTGTCGAGTAAATAAATTCATTTGTCGCTTTCATAAGGAATTCTATGCCTAAATCGGCGGCCATGAGGAAAATAAAATGGGCATTCTCCGAATTAATCGATATCTTCTGGCCTGTTAAAGCAGAAGCTATTAATTCGAAATCTCCTTCAGCTTCGATTCTCATCTCAACGCGAGACAAGGAAGCGTTAGAGAGTAAAAGATGGTGGATTCTGGATGAATAAGCGCAAGCTAAAAAGCGATTTACGTGGTAAGGAATTGAATTATGTAAAATTTCAAGGTCAAAGAAACGTTTGCACTTGGTATTATTTATAAATGGAGATGGGTCGGGTCTGAAAGATATTACACGTGATGGAGCTCCTGAATATGATAAATCAATCAAATGTTGGCTCGGAGCAACAATTGTGAAGGGTGCATCGTTTGCAAAGCCTAATGCTATTTCGTTTGCATCAGTTGTTGGGAATTCAACCACTGCAAAACCTAATCTATTTGCTTCAACTTCATTTTTAACGCGTGCGTCAGTTGGACGGATGTTTTCGAAGTATTCTAAAAGTGTTTTTCTTGTTATTTGATCATCATTGAAAAAGATGAAAATACTAACTCCAAATTTCGTATCTGGCTTTTGTTGGTGGACATGGAGAAGAGTTGTTTTATATTGGATTTGCTGTTTGTTCTCAATGCATTCTTTTTATCCAGTATTTGACTGATATTCGATCAGGGCAAAGCCAACTGGATATTCTTGGCCTTGAAAAGTCTCGCAAAAGATCTTAATACGTTTAATCTCTCCGAACTGCACAAAAAGCTGATATATATCATTTTCTGTGCATTGGGAAAGTACATTTCCGAGATAAACTATATTCGATTCCATTTTTGTCAGATGATCAGAAATTTGATATTTCTTTCGGATTACGATATCCGATGAATATTTTATGTTTCTTGTATTATTTTGGTTATAATCAAAAATTTTCAAAAAAGAATTGATTCGGATTTTTAATTTATTTTAAGATATACTTTTATCTATATACTTTCCTTTGAAGAATCTTTGTCATGATTATGAAATGCTCATTGTTGATTTTTAAATTTCGATTGAAAAATTATACCCAATACATTAAATTCCTTATAGGGTTGTTGAGTATAGGAATGTGCGAATCAAATATTATCTTTTGTTGGACATAATGTCAACAAAAAATGAAAAATCCAGAAGATTTTAATGAACTCATATCACCAAAATCAAGAACAGTAGAAGGTGATAATTGATTAAGGATTCTGAAAAGAAGCCTAAATTATTTTATCGATTATTCTTAGATAGATAACGAAATTGTTCTCGGGCAAAAAGAAATTCATTAATGAATGCATAATTATGTTTATTAATCAAACAAATGATAGTAAACTTAATAGAAATAAATTAAGAAAATTTTTCATAGAGATTGTGAATCAATTAGAATAATCTTAAACATCTGGTATAGGGATTTTCATTGTCTGAAAAACAGGTTTAAGCACAGCAATATCAGGAACTTCTATTAACTGATATTTCAGAGCGAATAGAGCGTAATGTGCAAGCAATGTATTAATAACCGGTTCTATCCCATTAGTATGGAGCATTTTGAAATGACAAAGATACAGGTGATTGTAAATTCTTAAAGTTCTTCGAAATATTGTTTGTATAACAGTGAGAGCATCTTCAGATAGCTCTTTTCCGGTCTCCTTAGGAAAAAGTTGTGTGTTTCCAAGCTTCCTCTTTGACCAAAAGATTAATCGCATCAGATATTCTGGAGCAGAGACCTGAACGGGATCTGTAGTACTTTCATCCTCCCAGAAATAGTGATAGTGAGGTCCTGCATTAAACATTGGGCAAGTTTCGGATGTACAAAATAATGAACAGCATTGAAATAGCTTTTCTGTTCTTTCTAGGAAATCAAGTGCACTTACAATTAGAAAATCGCTTGTTGGCATTCCTTTTGGAGGGGATAGATATTGAAAGAGTGAATGAGTCAAAACTTCTCCTGAAACATGTTTCAGTTGATCGTACCTCTTGGAAAAGATGGCCATATCTTTGGTAACAAGAATTGTTTCACTGCGGGCCTTACTCAATCGTCTGATTCGTGACATAACTTTTAATTTCTCAATTGTCAAATCTATCAATTCAAATCAATTATGACATTCAAATGTTTTGAATGTATATAAATAGCAGAATTATAAATGTTAAAAAAATACAATAAAAATTTTATGACTACGTTACTTTGGAAGAATCGTCTATTTTTTCCGTTGAAAAAATACTAGTTGTTTAATACTGAGTAGAACATATTCAATGTCAGATAAAAAATTTTTGTCAAATGGAAGGTGAATACAAAACTGAAGAGATTTCGAATATTAATTTAAGTTCAAAAATATCTGTCACGAATAATTTAGATGAGAATAATGGGGATAGTGTAAATGAAAGTTTGAACGCACTTATTAATCTTTTTCTTGATTCTTATCAAGAAGATAAAGACGCATCAATACGGGAAATATATAAGTACATGAAACAAAACATTTATGAGCCACCTGATTTTAGTACTGAAATCTCCAATTTCTCAATAATTTTATTTGATATCATTTCCAAATCTACAGTGCCTAAAAGGACCAACATGGCATTGTACATGCTAAATTGTATATGTTCGAATGGATCATTCATAGATCATCTAAATAACGAAATTATAGAACCAGCAATAACTAAGATTTTTTCAGTTAACGGAAATTATAGACTAGTTACGGATTTAATTTTTAAGTTCATAGATCATGGAGCATTTACAAATATTTTCGAGGCGATTGGTTATCAACATTTGATTTCAAAATTCGCTGAAAGGCCAAATGATGAAAAAATGGCACCTTACTGTCTTTATGGACTTTCTCAAATTTCTCACTATAATAAATTTCCAGAATTTCAAGAAGAATTTTTCAATTGTATTTCAATTACAAATTTCTTCTCAACAGATTGCCTTCAATATATAATTTCTATTCTAACTGATTTTGCTGAATCAATCGATTTCAAACAAGATTTATTTATAGATTTAGTTCTTGATGCCCCTGATGCCAAAAATGTACTGATAAAAGCATTAAAAGATGAATACATAAAAATTTACCGTTTGCCGGACCTTTTTGTTCGACTAATTCAAAAAGAAAACACATTTAGAGATAAATTACCATTAGATTTCTATAAAGATATCGTGTTTTCAAACGAAGACTTGTCCGATAATATCATAGAAAATCTTGGTACTATCTTACACTTAGTTTTCTTAGCTGATGAAATGAACAAAGAACGTGCTGAGGTTATTCATGAATTTATTAGAAAATACTTTGATGTTGTATCAATAGAAGTTAAGGAAGTATTTTCAATGATTTGTATTGATATTTTAACTATTATTGCAAATGATCAAATTCCAACTGATCTTTTCAAGGAATGCATTGATGATATATATAATGGGTATCAAATTAAATGTGTTTCTCTAGAATTCATCTGTTATCATATGTGTTCGTTGATTGAAAAGTTAAAAACAACCGGGCAGATTGATAATTTAGGTATCCTTATTAACTCTGAATTATGTCAAGACATTATTGATGCAGCAGAAGAAATTCCTGAAGATCAAAGCAGGAAATCAATTCAATCATACATACAAATATATGATGAAGTTAACAATGAAGTTAATAATGAATAATTTTGTTTTTTATATAAACTCTGTTTATTATGCATTCATTTTTCGAATATTTTTCAAGAAATTTCTTTTATTTTGATCTCTATGCATAATTGCACATAAGTTAGTGTTATATGATTGCAGTTATTGCATTTCGAATAATTTGTATATGTTTATTATTGTTTTGTGTCCAAATCATCACGAATTTTCATTCAGGTTAAAATACTAACTATTTATTAACAAAATGGATAGATTTACTCTAAATTTTGTGAAGTAAGCTTACTAATTTTGTAATATCAAATTTTTCGTGAATTATTTTCTTATATATCGAAACATCAACTTCAGGAACATTAGGAAGTTGAAATGTTCTCCATTCAAACATTTTTTGACCTGATCCATTGCCTTGAGCATCATCAAACACAGTAGGATACCTAGGAATCTGACGGCTTTCGGGATTTTCATTAAACGGATCAATATATATGTTTTTAAGTTCCATGTGAATGTTTGTTAAGTTTACTGGAATTGCAGGAGGTATTGATGTAAAAGAAGCAAAATTAAAAGTGGAAACTGATTTAAAATCATTGATATTTAATGCTCTCGGCATATTCAAATAAGAAGAAATTAGGCCAGCTTTCGGTTCAAAGACTTCATTTTGACAATTTATATTATCTTGTTTATTATGCTTCATAATATCATTAATCTCATTTATTTCAGAGTCTGATGTGTCAGAATAGTAATATCCTCCAAATGAATCGGAATCACCACTATCTGAGCGTCTCATCAAGGATCTTTTATGACAAATTTCATCTTTCAATTCCAACTCAAAATTAATGGTGTAACATTCATTGAACTATCGAATTGTAGTATGTTCATGCACGGTTCATTAAAATGAATTGTCATTCATTATTCCAATATTGCAATTCTAATATTAACATATGTGTTTCTCACCTTTTTGAAATGGTTTTATCAGGTTCCAATTGGATGAGGCCAAATTCAAGTCTGAAAAAATAAAAATAAATATTAAATGAATTCATGATTGATTCTTAAAAAACGATAATATATACATTATGAAAATGTTAAACATAATAAGTTTATTCCAAAAGATGATATTGATAAGATCATCTTTAGAAAAACATGCATTCCTGCAAGATTTAATGAGAATTAGTTCAAATACTGATATGATTGGTAGTATTGTTTAGTTAAAATAAGAATTCAAGAATTTTTAGTGAACGTTTTGAATTTCAAATTGGGAGGAGAAAATGAACGGAAGTTTTGTCGAAATAGATGATCCAGCAGACACTTATGTTCCAAAAGAGTCTGAAATTGAAGAATTCGCAAAATGGCTTGGTGCACAGCTCCCTCGTGATAAATCTTTATTATGGATTGCCAAAGAAGCATTGACAGCAAAGATTCCACCTCCATGGAAATACTACCAGAGGAAAGATGGTACTGGTGAGCCATTTTATTTCAACCCATTAACAGGAGAATCATTATGGGATCATCCGTTAGATAAGCAATACAAGCAACTATTTCAACAAGAACAAAAGAAATTACTAGCAAGCATGAATCCTCCATCTGCCTTAAAGCAATCTCCTAATGATACAAAACCAAATTCCGAAAACACCAAGCCAAGCAATATCGATGAAATAGATTTACCAAAAGCTCAAATCTCACCTCCAAAAATCAAAGAAAAACTACAACAGCAAGAAAAAGAAATTGAACCACAAATTAGCAAAGGAAAACTACGAGAAGTCTTTCATGATGAAATAGAAGAAATGATAAGCAATCACGAGGATGAAATCCAACAATTGAAAGAAGATTTCCAGACTAAATATGAAATAATGAGAAATAGACTTCAAGCCGAATATGATGATAGAATTAAGCAAGAAAAAGCCAAATATGATGCAGAAATAGAAAAAATACAGAACCTGAATAAGAGCGAATTAACATCATTACAACAGCAGCAAATTGCAGGTAAAAAAGAATCGTTTAAAGTTCAAATGGAAACACTTGAAAAGAACAATGAATTGGAACTGGAAAAAAAGAAACTAGAGCTTCAAACAAAATTAACTCAACTCGAAACAGAAAATATGACTCAAATTGCACAAATGAAAATCAATCAACAACAAGAAATAACCGAAATACTTACATCACATCAAACTCAACTTTCAAAGCTCAAATCAAAACTATCTCGTGAAGTTGAAATAATAAGAAGGAAGGCAAGAGCTAAAATGGATGCAATACGTGATTCGAAAGAAATACAATTCCTTCAGGAAGAAATGGAAATGAAGAAGAAGGAACTGATTGAAAAGAATGAACTAGAAATTAAACGTATGACTAAAAAGCATGAAGCCAATAAAAAACTTCTTCAAGAGAAATTCAATGGTGAAATTGTTGATATGCAAAGTTACCAGCAGATGTCTCCATTTAAGGACGACAACATAATTAAGCAAATCAAATCGGATTTAGAAGACGATAAGAACTTAAGGATGGCACTAGATACAAAGAAAGCTAAAATACTAAATCAATTCAAAGCTGAGATTGATGAATTGAAGGAAAAGCATGAAGATGAAATCAAACAGCTCAACTCTCAGCATTTGAAGTTAACAGAATCAATTAAGAATGAAATTGCAGAGTTAAAGCGTGAAGCTGATCAAGAAAAAATAGAATTGAAAGAAAAGCGAAAGAATGAAATTCAAAAAATCAAAGATGAATGTGATATGCAAATAATGCAACTCAGAGAAGAATTACTCACAAGAAAGCAAATTGAAAAAACGCAATTTTCTCAAGATATGCAACTAATGTTAACAATGCTTGAAAATGAAAAGATGCGAGCTGAGCAACAAAAGAGAGCTGAAATTGAAGAGATTAAACGAAGAGTTGTTACGTATCAGCCAGAGAAAATCTTTGTGAAGGAAGAAAAGCGTGTAATACCATTTCTTTCTATCGCATATCAAAACGAAATCGATATCATGCCTAAGTCTGAGATTAAATATCAGATTCCTTTAAGATTTACGTTTTCATCTCAAAAAGTATTCAGTCGTAATCAAAATGCTCAGAAACCTCTCTTAGATCAGTCCACTTCTCCATCCTCTAAAAATGAAAGAAAAAGTCCAGATAAATCAAATAACACAGAAAATACGAGAAAATCATCATATATTGAGTCTTATGATAAACCCGAAACATTTTCTTATGTTAAGAATAATCGCATATCAAAGCAAAGGAAAACTCTATCAAAGATTGAAGATCAATTTAATTCTGAATTTTCTACACTTGATCAATCATCAAATGCATTCAAACTTGAAACAGATAATTTGACGTCTTCATTCCAAAACTTAATTAATAGTCAAACAAGGGAAATGACATCATTATCTTCTGAATTCAATAAAACAGCTCAAAAAATTCAAATAACAATGACAAATGCTTTGTCTTCTCTTGAAAATCAATTTTCTATACTGAATAACAAGCAGCCTATCCAAATTATGCAGCCTGCTCCGCCTCAAATTCCTATTGAAGACAGTGAATCTTTTTCAAGATCTTCATTTATTATTCCTGCAAGTTCAAAGCCTAAAAATAATGGGCGATCTTCTAGGAATAGAAAAACGCCAAGAAGGGAGTATGATGATGACGATATCTCGACTGAAGCATCGGATTTATCTTTTGTAGTAGGTCATAATTCTGCCAAGTTGCTAAGAATGTTTCGACAGCAAAGAAAGCAGAGAGCTGTTCAAAGGATTAAGTAAATTTTTTTGTTATGTATTAAATTATGGATTTCGGATTGTTTATTATGTTAAATTTTTCTTACATGTTTATTTTTCCCCTAATTTTCCATACGAGTGAAGGAGCGTGACATAAAAACCATGAGTTTTTCACAAAAAAAAAACGACAAAATGGGAATTCTCTTGTCATGCTGCCAAGGAAGAAGTCAATACCAGCCATTAGATGAAGGAGAAGATCAGATTGCCGCTATTGAGCGTACCAAGCTTCAAGCGCTTGAAGATGATGACAATGAGCTCCTTAAAGATCCAACAATTCAAGAAGTACTCCAAGATTCTGGATCTGATCAAGAGCAAATGAATGATGAAGACGTTGCAAAATACATTCAAGGTCTTGGTGCCTAATTTTCACCTCTATCTTTTTTTGTTTATAAATTTGTCTATTCAAAAACAATAACAAGACTACTATTAACAAAAATAATACACAAAATCAATTTTACACAGAAATATAATAAGGTCAAATCGAAATATGATATTCTCCGATTTGAGTAAGATTTTTGCTACATTTTACGGCATCCTATAAGCTGATGTCAATAAATTCTAATGTAAACATTTATTATAGATATGTTCTTATACTTTGTGATGATATGATTTCAAAAATGAATTCCTTGAAATAAACTTTGCATGAAGAGATGAGGATTAGATTATGTCTTCCTCAAGATAGAATATCATACTAACTAATGCTCTGAAACTCATTTCAATAATCAAATACGAACCTCAATCTGAAAATTTAAAACGAAAATTTCAATAAAAATGGCAGAAGAAGTTCTTCGTTTTGTTGTGGATCATCTTCTTAAGCCTATTGGAGTAGAACTATCCGTAAATGATATGTTAGAGGCTGCTGAATCAAATGATGATGTTGTTACATCATTGAAAACTGCATTATATCAATTTATTGCGTCAATAATCTTTGCTAATAAAACTGCTGCGAGAAATTGGGTCAAAAAGGCAGATATTAATCAAGCTACTGATATTTTAAGGCTTATGGGCTTCGATCCATTCTTATTTAATTTAGATGTTCATTCTCAGCATGTATTATTGACAATATGCTGGTTAATATGGCGCATGGATCTCTTTAAAACACTCTACGACCCTTATATCCCTGAAGCTGATATTCCATATCTCCCTCCTTACGGGGAATTCCTCACTGACCCAACAATACAATCACCAAGATCTCTTAAAAAGCCACCAACAGATCATGACTCTCTTACAAGGCGAATTTCAAGATTATACTCGAAAATTTCATCCGAATTACACGAGCTTAGTGATTTAGAAATGCAACGTGAGACATTTAACTGGGGAATACGCACATTAGATCAAGAATCATCTCTGTACTCTCTAAGTTTGAAAGCGAATATTCCATTACTTACAGCTCATACAGAAGCTCTCAATAGAGCAATTAATAACTCATCTAAGATCGAGCAAATATTTGTAATGGAAAAGCAATTCTGGGATTGGGTTACTCCTCTTGCAAATAGACCTGGCTACGATCCTGATGGCTTTGATGAAATGAGAGCAACTCCAATTGATTGGTATCCAGTTCTTGATCAAGCTCCTTACACTCGTCATAACTCAAAAGTTGACGAATTAAGTCAATTAATGCAAGAATGCAAAACAAAGCTTAATAACGCAAAATTTGCATTCGGAGACTTATCAAGAGATAGAACTATGGGTGGTGGATACTCATATGATATCATTAGAAGGGAAATTGATGAAAAAATGGAAAAGATTTTGAGATATGAGCCAATGACGAAAACCTCAACCGAAGAAAGTACTACAGAAAGCTTAATACCAAATATGCCATTCAAAGATTTCTCAGATACAGAACTTACTCGTATAATTAGTCAATCAGAAGATAAATGCGATGAAATTGCAGCTACAAACTGCCAAATGATATCAGACTTTGCAGCCAAGATATGTGAAGAGATGAACTTAGAAATGCATGGCTGGGAATGCGAGAAATTCACAAGAAAAAGAGTTCTTGATGATGATTTAGATATAGAAAGACCAGCGGAAAAAATTGCATTGAGAGCTCCTAAACAGACAAAGGCAACTAAGATGATGAAAGCATCAAGGCCGCCACTGCTTGGAGATCTTCCTAAGCAATCAGGTTCTCATTCTTCTGCAAAGAAACTTGAATCTGCAATTCCAAAACCGGCTTCGAAGAAAGCGGCTGCATCAAAGTTGGCTGCACCTAAGAAGGCTGTTCAGAGAAAGCCAAGAGCAGAATGGAATTATTAAGCAAATAATCTTTTATATTAGTGTTTTTTAATAAATTTCTTTTTGTTTTTCTTTTGATACCCTTAATAATTTTTCATATACTAATGTTTCCTGTGCATATATATAATAAACAAACAACAATTTAAACGTTTAATTCAAATTTCAAATTACCATGTGAAATGATATCAATCCTCTTAAGATCCTACTGAAAAAGCATGTAATGAAATACAAAATAATTTATATTACAAACAAAAAAAAAAATAATATAAAGCACTTAATTAGAATAAAAGATCGCAAGGTAGCTTGTTCTGAGTTACTTCAAGAGTAGTTCCTTTGGATTTTGAAACATCAACTTCAGAAATGGGTTCACTAATAGAATCTTTAGTGTCTTTAACACACTGGACCATTAAATAGTCTACCCATTGAGGGAATACTATGATTGGTTGTTCACCATTTGTAGGGTCAAAAGACGTCAAAGTGACTTCTAAAGTTGGTGAAACATTAATAATTGCAGCTTTGTTATTGCGACCACAGTAGTTTGATGTACTAAAAACTGTGATGCATGCATCTGTTTTCTTATAAGGGAAATCATAACCATGAGGACTAAATTCATGGGCGCGTAAAACAAGTTCCACACCTGTTTTACGTAGGAAAGCATTAAGTGCTTTTTGATTGAAATACTTTCCGGATCTCCTTTTACTTGGAGTGTATTTTTCATCTTGATCCTTGGGATCGCTCCAGACAAAATCTAGAAACATTGATGGTCGATCTAGGTCTCCTGGCTTATCAAGAGACTTAAGATGTTTAAACGACTTGAATGAGGGACTTAAACCTCCATGAACACAAAAAATTTTCTTTTGGATTAAACATGCAAGAGGTAATAGCTTAAAGACTTTATGAAATTCATGGAACATCTTTAAGTTGTATTTTGATTCAATCTCATCCTTGAATCCATAATATGATGACATCGATACAATTTCATGATTTCCTCTGAGCATATAAACATGAGATGGGAATTTGATCTTGAGGCAGAATAAGATTAGTAAAACTTCGATTGAATAATCACCTCTATCAATGTAATCACCAAGAAAGAGATATTTTTGTTCAGGAGGATATCCTACCTTCTGAAATATACGGACTAAGTCATTGACATTGCCATGTAAATCTCCAACAACGTGTAATTTTGCTGGTATCTCAAGTAGAATTGATTCTTCTTGAAAGATTTTACTAACTTCGTTTAAAATAAACTGTATTTCGGTCTCTGAAACATAGTTCTGTATCTTTTCATCCTTGTTAACGCGTGAAAGAAGTGTGTTATAAAATATAGAATCCACAGAAGTTGATTCCGTTTTCATTAAACGTACGTTTGATTTCAAATATTTACAACTTTATTCAAAATAATTTTTATTCATCATCGTCTAAATCAAGAGGAGAACTGCTCACTTCCCTGGGAATAACCATTACGAATGTATGTGGAATGTATTTTTTGTTTCAATAAGCAATTTCTTGCGTAGGATTCTTAAGTTGCAGATCAAAATTCAAGAAATGATCTTGTTAATATTGGCAATCGATCTAATGGTTGTTGCATCTATGAAACAAATATATCTCACTGAGTAATCCTCAAGAAAAATAAAATTGAAAGAATTAAATTAGAAGAGTTTAGTGTATGTTAAAAGCCCTCTTAAATGGTCCTGCTTTTCGACCATCTTTGATTGGGAAAACTATATAATCAAAGTATTTTCCTAATCCTTCATCAATAAGAACTGTCTTAAAGTAATTAGCAACATCTGCTGGATTGTTCTTGAAAACTCCACATCCGAATGCTCCTAAAACTAATCCTTTCATATTATTTTCGATTGCGACCATTACAATCTTCCTTATTCTGTTGAGCATTGCTGTATGAGTTTCAGCTTCAGCACCTTTAGTAAGATTGCATGCAGGAGCAGTAATGAAAGATAAATTATAGGAATTTTCAAGTAAAGTATAGTCAGATTGGCGCCAAACTGGACAATCAGGAGTAAATATCATATAATCACTATATGATAACGACTTGCTCTGTCTATTGTATTCATACATTTCTGGATGTTTGATTTGAGACCAATACAAAGCTGAGCTGCGACATAAGTTCTCTTCTTGAGCTTCATTAGGTCCAGCAAAGCCGCCTCCTGGGTTTCGAGCTGATGCGAAATTTAATGCACAAGTTTTGATTCCTTTGTCAACGAGTTCCTTTGATGCTTCGAGGGTCAAAGAATCTATAACATCAATGACTGTATTTTCGCTTGTTTTCGCATTTTCAAGGCTGAATTTGTATGATAAATTGTAAAGTTTTGAATTTTCAATCGAAAACTTGATTTGATCTGAAACATCGATTTTTTGTCCGACACTGTTGATATAGAAGCCCTTTTTAACTATGCCTATTGTCTCTTTAGCTGCTTGATGCTTAACTGGAGGTAGTTCTGTAACTGGTCTCATGTATCAAGCTATCAAATAAATGAAGAGAAAATAAAAAAAAAGTTGATGGAGAACAAAATTTCAATTCAGATCATTTGATCAAAATTTTGGGAGACAAATTATATTCTCAATATAAAGCTGGTTAATGGATTTAATTTCATTAGATAAGATCATATTCAAAGTAAATGTCAGTATTTCTTTAATATTTCAGGTCATGTGGTATGTAGAGACGCCCTATAACAATATTTTGATGTATTATTCGGAGCTATTTAATAGAAAAAACGAAATAAAAGATATATAGCTTAAATCTTGCAAAGTAATGAAAATAATTAGCCGAAAAATATAAAAGGTGTTTAATTCTGATTATGATTGCACTGATAGCTTTTCTGGATTTTAGTAATAGACGAATAATTTTCGATTTTGGAGTTTATTGATATGCTTAAGACGAAGGTATCACTAAAACCTGTTTGTGTTTATATAGTTTTTGAGACGATGTCAATTCTGGTAACATCTTTAGATGAAGATCGAATTCATTGAGGTAATTCTTGTGTATTAGATCTAAATTGACCGAATTTATTAAAAACTTGCTGTGTGAAATGCATTTTTGAGTACAATTAAGGGAATGTGTCGAAAATGGATGGGATATTGAAAAGCCAAGAACAAAAATGATTACACTTATAAAGGAATTGAAAGTTTATATATCACTTATTTGCAAGTGTATAGTTAATTTTGCTTGCTTATCCCTATTTTTTGGGATATTCTTCAAAATTATTAGAAAACTAATTTGGAGCAATAATATAAATGGACTACCATAGTTAAGCCAGAATTTAGTTAAATTAAAGTTAGCAGATTTCCAAAAAAAATTCGAAATCGTGAATTTAAAATCCAAAATTGTTAAAAAATTCTTCAAATTTCGGATTTTGAAAAAAATTTGGAAAAATCAAATACTATACATTGATTTATTTTTATGGATCATATTGAATTTATGCTACAAAATACATTTTAATTAGATTATTTCAATAATAAAATTTATTTTGTATTTAATTATTGAAAATATTTATCTAGCCAAATTTGTATTCCTAATTCTATTAAAATCGATGCTTTTACATAGGAAAAGTGACAGTTTATTCAATCAATACAATAAAACAATAACAACGATCTTTTATCAAATTTTGAACATTGTACTGTAAATCATTCATCTATATGAAGTCCATGAACAATTTCCAAACGGGGCAGAAAATCAAGGAATTTAAAAACGTTTATTGAAAGCTTCTCTCAAAAGAAAAATTTATAACAATCTGATTTAAATGAATGATTACGAACAAGTGAAAACCCTTGGCGAAGGAGGTTACGGCAAGGCTATACTTGTAAGGCGCAAGAAAGACAATCAGATGTTCGTTATAAAGAGCGTAAAATTGAAAGGCTTAAAAGAAGAAGAGAAAAAGGAAGCTTTATACGAAGTTCAAGTCTTATCTTATCTCAGGCACCCAAATATTATCACATATATCGACAGTTTTCAAGAGAAAGAGGTATTGCACATCGTTATGGAATACGCTGATGCAGGAGATCTCGGCACCAAAGTTCAAAAACAAGGGAGAACTCTATTTTCCGAGGACTATATTCTAAATATATTCACGCAAATTGCATTAGCAATCAAATACATGCATGATCGAAAAATTTTACACCGCGATCTGAAATTGCAGAATATATTCCTTATGAAGTCAGGAATTGCAAAACTTGGCGACTTTGGCATCGCTAAAGCACTCGACAAAACGAATCAGTTCTTAAAAACACAGATTGGAACTCCATATTACCTTTCGCCTGAAATTTGCGAGGGTAAAAACTATAATACTAAGACAGATATATGGTCATTAGGCTGTATCCTTTACGAAATGTGCACTCTTCGCCATGCATTTGAAGGAAGAAATATAAATAACTTACTTGTCAATATTATTCGCGGGCAATTTACACCAATAAGCAACCAATACAGCCAGGATCTCCGCAATCTCGTATCTTCGATGCTTTCAAAAGATCCAAATAATCGTCCTTCCGCAAACCAGATTTTAACATTACCATTCATCAAAGCTCGTATTACATCCTTCCTTTCCGAAGTTGAAATGCGAAGGGAAATGGACCATACAGTTTTCCACGGACAAGGCGCTTTTCAAGCTCCTGCAGTTCCTGAACCAATTAACAATACACCAGAATACGTGAAGTCTCCACCCCCTCAGAAACCTGAAATTCTGGTTCCTCAGATCCAAAAACAGTCAACTGCTCGAAGAGTTTTACCAAATTCGAATCTCGACAAACCAGTTACTCCTCCTAAGCCAGCAATGAGTGATTCTGCAAGAATGAGGTTCCATGAAGAGGAAGGCAGGAGAATGGTTGAAAGAGAAAGAAGAATGAGGATGAAATACGAAATGATGAGGGAAGGAAACAGGCGTCCGAACGATGATGCCAACAGAATTCAGCAAGAAATGATAGCAGCAGAGAAGCTCAGACAAGAACAAGAGCAAAGATTGCGTGCAAATCAATATCGACCAAGTCCAGGTTTATTAAACGACCCAGAGGACTTAAGGAAGCAAGAATTAATACGAAAGAACGAATTGCAAAGACAACAAGACATGATTCGTCAGCAAGAATATCTAAAACAGCAAGAATTACAAAGACAACAAGAAATACAAAGACAGCAAGAACTTCAAAGACAACAGGAAATACAAAGGCAGCAGGAACTTCAACGACAACAAGAATATCAGCGCCAACAAGAGTTACAACGTCAACAAGAAATATATCGACAACAAGAACTCCTCAAACAACAAGATTTACGACAGAAAGAATTACAGAGGCAGCAGGAGTTGCAGCGTCAGCAAGAATTAATTCGCCAACAAGAGTACATGAAACAACAGGAAATCGAAAGAATCAAAATCCTACAGCAACAAGAGAAAGAGAAGCAAAAACTACTAGAACAACAAGAGATGAAGCGTCGTGCGGAGGAAGAAAGGAGATTGATGATGGAAGAAGAAAGAAGACGCCAAATGATTCAGCAACAAAACGAATTAAAGAGAAGACAAGAAGAAGAAAAGCGTCTGGAAGAAGAGAGAAGACGTCGCGAGGAAGAAAGAAGAATGCAATTGGAAAGACAAAGATTAGAAATGCAAAGAGAAAGGGAAGAAAAGGAAAGAAGACGAATGGAAGTCGAAAGAGCAAGGCAGGCTGAATATGAAAGGCAAATGCAGCTAAAGAGAGAAGAAGAAATCAGAAGAGCTGAAGAAAGAAACAGATATGAGGCCGAACTCGAAGCACAAAAGAGAGCAGCTCGACAGGAATTCGAGGAAAGAGAAAGGATGAAGAGAGAACAGCTAGAAAGAGCTAGAAAGCAAGCAGAAGAGAAATGGCTGGAAGCAGCTGAAAATGCTAAGAAAGAAAAACGAATGAGGAACGAACAGAAGAGAAGAATGGGCCAACAGAAACCATTATCTCCATTACAATCTCCTAGACAACCTCCACATGTCTTGATTCAAGAACCACCTTCTCCGAAATCATATAGAAACAATCCAAGAATGTATGATTATAAGCAGAGATGGTCACAAATTGATAACCAGGCTGCTCAGTTACAAAGAGATATCGGAAACAGAAGATTACAAGAAATTTCAATGTCTTATAACAATGTTAGGAACTATCAACCTCCTCAAGTGAATAGACCAGTCTACCAGATGTATTCTGATGCTGATATTGTTGATTCTCTGAAGGCCGGATTAAATATCGATCCAAATCAGGCCCAAGGAGGATTTGAAGAAAGAGTTCCTATATATTGCAATGGACAGGAACTTAATTTGCCTGTTGCAAACGATGTACAGTCGATGATGTCAAGAGCTGAAGCTATTCGCGATAGATTAGTTAGACATATTGGTCAGGATAAGATGGTTGCACTTAGAAACCAAATGCTTGGAATAGGGGCACAAGGCCAACCGATAAAAGTTGATCCAATGACTAATAATTTAATGATGCAATTATTATATTTAGATGGCTCAATAGAAAGCGGTGTATAATTTTCTATTTTATTTTGTTTGTATTTTAAATACGAAATATTGTTTATATTATGATAAATAATAGTTTTTATTACTATTTTTAACAATTAACCCAATTGTATCCAGATTATCTTGCTTTGATTTATATATTCACTTTCCCTCATGTTAAATAAATAGTTTTTAAATCCTGATCACTATTTACAATACTGTTATATGGTTATTATAATTTTTTCGGTCTATATGTCATTTTCTTGTCTCAGAATAATATACTATATATACTTATTGGTATATAGTAGCTATCTGAGTAATTCCAGGTAATAAATTATGAAAAACAATATTGACCGATAACTCATAGAGATTTATAAATGATAGTTTAGCAGCCATTATTTATGCTTATTCTAATGATATCAAGGCCAGATCTCCAAATTGGTGTTTTTATCTTCAAATTGGACGATCTCAAAGAAATAGTTATACGTTATACTTTCAATGCTCATCGCTGTAACACATAATCACCAGTCGAAACATGCGTAGGATTGAAAAATGAATCAAATGAAAATACAGTTTCAATAGAAGCGAAAAAACCTAAATTCCGAGATGGGAAATTTTAATCTTTATCCTCTTTAAGAGTTTTTTTAATCACTTTTGAATGGATCAAAAAATTGAAACAAAAATTTCTAAAACGTATATTCTCATTGAATTTAAGAAACAATAGGGATTTTATTTTACATAATCATATAAAATACCATAAATTTTCCTTATATTTTTTTCTGAACACTTGTAAAATTTACAAAATATTTTCGTAATTCATGAAGCAAAAATATACGCTTATAGGTAATTTACACGAAAATCCAGACTAGATTCTTCTCAATCCTCTTTTTAGTATTTTGAGAGATTAGATTTGACAATTTTTTCTTTCCTTTATTTTTACACAAAAAAGTATTTTTTTAACAGGTTAGAATATGGCATCCATTGAAGAGCTTTTAAACAGAAAAGTCCCATTTGCAACATATCCTAAAGAAGAACCAAGGGAATTACCACCACCAATACCTACTCCTAAGCAAGATACTTCCGTCACATTTGATGATCAATCAAATACTAATACAAAATCAGCCCCGTATACATTGTCTGATGATTTATCAATATTTAACGTAATTGTGAAATATTATGGAGACGGGTTCCATGGAAAAATCCCATGGTCATTCTGGCAGACTTACAAACGCGTCTCTGGCTCAACAAGAAGTAATTCAAGTCTATATCACCACTGGAATGGCTCAATGAAGAAAAAATATGAGTCCTTCATAACTACAGGCAGACTTTCAGAGTGCATTGCATGGTTAGAAACAGCAATTCAGGCTGAAAGAGCACCAATGCCACCAATAGGCGATATGCTACCTCATACTGGAATGCCTCTTATGCATATGAGATCCCAGCCAGCCGTTCCATTAGTTCCTTTAGTACCAACAGTGGTTCAAATTGAACATCCATCACCTTTAATTAGGAATGCATCCTTTGCCGCACCGTTTCAATTTTATCAAATGTAATTTGTAGCATATATATTATTCTTATATAGACTTTAATATTAGTACTCAATTGTAAAACAAAAAACTTTGTAAGCTTATTGTATTTTATAAATTTTTATTAATTTTTATATTATTCTAATTTTTAGATTTACGGATGAAGCATTGAGAAATATTCATAAGGTCAATTCATCCAGTAAGCTGCGAAAGAAGAAAAAGCTCTTTAATATTGTTTTTATATCTTGCAATCAAATTGGACAATTCTAGAGATCGATTTTCGTTTCTACAGTATAAAACATATTATTTGCTACTACAAAATTTTAGAAGAATAAAATCGCGTTCAATAGTTCAATAAAAGGGTGAGCCTCATATTCATGAAAACCCAAATCAATATGGTTATTATATAATCCAGATAATATCAAGATTTAATCGCTTAGCAATGGCGGATTCATCAAAGTTGTTTTTCAAAAGGCAAAATCTTTCAATTTTTTTGGCATTTGTCAATAAAATAATAATATGATACATCATACATTATAAAACTTTTGTGAAATCATGAAAAAATTGATATGAATCTGACGCTCATTACTGTCAGATTCCTTTAAGGTTATTTGACAGTGTGTTTTTCTTTTTGGGAATAACAATTTCAATAAATACGATGCGATTTGGTGAATATGAATCGCAATGTAAAAGATGTCCGATTATTGAAAAATACACCATCTCCATCCCTGATATTGAAGCTGTTAGTAAACTAAAGATCTGAAATTTTACATTACTTTTGATTGTACGTCAAAGAGATTTACAAACCTAAAATTAGTATATGAAATCTGTAACAGACGAAATTATTATAATAAAAAAGAAAATATTTTTTGGGAGGTTTTTACAACGTCGCTATCCTCTCAATTTTTAGTTAATTTAAATAATATTATCAGTATTACTATTCGATGTAGAATATCAATAAATTAAGTGATAAAACGTATTCGTCAGAAAATGTTTTCGTCGTATTTAGATCTGAATAAATATTTTAATCGATATCGTCATTAAATAGGCGAGCCTAACATGTATAATGCATGAAATCAATTTTTGTTAAATAGGATCTGTCGCAATGTGGTCTTTTGACATAAGAAGTAGAAATATTAGATTGAGAATAGGTTTGTATAATAAATTTACATAATTACCTAGAATGCGAAGCTTTTTTATTTTTTGTATTTGCGTAACCACTTAATTTTGAAAATACACAGCAGAATACTAATTGAATGGATATTACATACTGTCCTAGCTTAGAAATTCTTTCCAAAATTAAGTTTCAAGAACTTCAAAACAAAATTCAAAGATTTTTCAGAGAAAAATAGAATTGGAATGCATATAATATCTCTATATGTAACATGTGCAGAAAAAAATTGGTCATACAAACACGTAAAACTGTTGTTGATATTTAAATTAAGGGTCCACTGTAAAAATTGAAAGTCTCTCAAAATTGAGAGGCGATTTGCAAATAATCATTATCGTCTTTTTTCGAAAATCCACTTTTCCTAGTGTTCTGATTAATATTTTGTGAATGGAATAATGAAGTATATGTTTTTGTAAGATGGTAATATATTCTATCACTTCAAATCGGATAAAAATTGCAAAATCGGCGAGTTTTATAAGAACATGATTTTTTTGAATTTTTTCGCTTTTGGATGCGTGTTTTGAAAAATAGATATTTTCGAATTTTGATTTTATCTTAAGTATAAGTTTTATATTAGGAATTTTTTTGACCTATTTCCAATCATTAATTCCGATGTTTTTTTAGGAATTTATTTGAGAAGAAATTAGGAATTTCGCTTTTATGCTATTACAAACTAATATTATGATGCATGTAGTTTATATTCATTGAGGCCAATGCCAGGATATCTTGCATTAAAAAAGTAGTAGGATATGATGGGTTTTGTGACTTTTTTTGTAAACGTAAGAATTCATACAATATTGAGCGATTTTGTATCATTTTTTTAACATAAGAAGTAAAAAATGTATGATTCTTACGGTTTTTATTCTTACGTTTTTGAATAAATCAAGATTTAAAAAATTTTCAAAATTGTAAGACATTTACACTCAGCCCATACATAATGAAATAAAAAATAAAAAAAATTTTTAAAAATAAACCATTAAAAAAATTAAAGTTATTTTTAAAATAATTTATTTTTTTATTCTTACATAAATGACCCAACAAGTAAAACCAGATAAAATAGATTATCGAATTTTAGAGGATGGTGTTCCTGTTTATATTCAAAGATTTAAAGGGAAGCAACATTATAGAATTGTTAATCCTGAATACATAAAACATTTATTTAAAAAGGAAGACTGTGAATTATTAAACGTTAATGAATATGAAACCAATAAATCAAAATTGAAATATAAATATATTGGAAGTGATGAAAGATGCAAAGATAAAGATAAAGTTTATACAGTTTCATATAATGAATGGAAAACCAATAAGATAAGAAAACATTTAGGAGATTATGGTAAAAGTTCCGAATTCTTCAAATCTAGTATGTACGAGAGAATAAAATAAATCAGATATAATTATTTTCATGAATAAAAAATAAACTTTAAAAATTCATGTCTTACATTTTTGAATAATTTATTTTTTTAATTCGTAAGAAATGAGTGAATCAAAATTCGTGACTGTGAATCAATTAATGGATAAACTTTCACCAATCTCCCAGGTTAAACAAGTAGATTTTTTTGATGATTGCGTACAAAGTTTATTTTATAAAGGTAAGTTTAATATTAAACCTATTGCTTTTGCATTTGATGGTAAATTAATCGAAAATTCAAAATTTGGGAATTAATTCCGGATATTGAATTTATAACAAATATTAAGGATAAATGGTTTAAACAACAAAACCACCTCACTAAAGTTCTTTGTAGATTAATGATTAAAACTGAGGAAAAAGAATTTAACGGGTTTAAATATCATCCGTGTAAAATTTTAGAACTTGGTAACGAAAAACTTCAGAAAAAATTAAACGATAGACTATCAAAAGATAAAGTTGAAAGAGTAAATAAACTCGCTAAAGGTAATGGTAATGATGAAGAAGAATTTGATGAGTTCAAAATTGAACTTTAAGAAACTAATGATTATTTGAATTTATGAAATCAATTATTTGATTCATTCTTTCTTCAATCTCTTCTATTCTTTTTGTTAAATCATCTATTTTCATTAATGAGGTGATTCTTGATTGAGGAATAGATTTCAAACTAATCACTCCTTTTATTTTTGAAATTTTGAATCCATCAACTTTAAACATTTTATTCAATTTACACGTTGTCAATTCTTCAAATAATTTTTTATTATTAGCATAATAGTCATTAAATTCTTCAACAGATGAAAAAATTTTTATTTCAGTAATTGGTTTAACAACATTTATTTTTTGTTGAACTTTTCACTTTCATTTATTTCTTCCTCCTCTGTTTCATTTATTTTAAAATCGGTTTCATTTATCATTAAATAAAAATTAGAATATAAGTGATGAAATATATTTTTTTAATTAATATTAAATCAGAAATGGCGGCAGGATTCTTTAAAAAATTATGGGATGGAATTAAGAAAGCTGCGGGTTGGGTTCATAAAAAGATTATTAAACCCATTGCAAACTTTTTGGCACCAGTAGCGAAAACGGCAGGAACTATCATAGGTGGAGTATTAGGTACTAAAGCAGGTAATCCAGCGATGGGAGCACAAGCAGGTAACGCAATTGGTGGAATAGCTGAAGGAATACTTAATAAAATAGGAGGTAGATAGTGGAAAAATAAATATGAGATCCTATGGATCATCTCACCGCTTAGCGGCTTAAAATTATTTTTATCTTAGTATCGGTTGTAGTCTTTGATAAACTTTTTCTCCTTTATTTAAAACTTCTCTTATTGGGGCAGCTTTTGGTGTTATTGATTCAGCAACGTCACTAATTGCTTCTTTATTCTTAAATATCCAATTTGCCCCCTTCTTCAATGTTTCCCAAACTTTACTCGCTCCTCTTTTTACTCTATCCCACAGTTTCTTAAATATACCTGCAGCCATAGTTGATTATTTCATTAAAATTAAAAATTCATTTTCATCTTTTAATTTTGATTTTTTATTTATTAATAAATGACGACTAACTATTTGGTGCCAAACACTAAACCGATTAATGGAAATGTGTTTCATTCATTCGAAAAGATAAATGAAATATTCGCAAAGAATGACGGTAGAAGATATTATAGAGAACTTGAAAGTTCATGCTATGACTCTGATGCTCCATATTTTGATGATAAACAAACTCATTTAAGAATTACAAATCCGGCTCATGATGTGAACCAATTAGGTGACACATATATTAAACGTAAAGTTAAAGCAACTCTAGTTTCAAATAAAGCTTTCATATGTGATGCCGCTTTTAAATACATGCGTTTATTCGTTGGTTACAAATCATCAAATCAAAGCTTTAAACAATTAGAAGTAGAAACCGAAAGAGGTGATGCCGGTTATCTTCAGATGGATTGCGCCCGTGAATCTTTCGCATTTGCAACATATAAACCAAAATCAGAAAGGAAAGTTAAAAAGTTTGTTCATTCGTTATATAATAATGTTCAAAAATATGATAACTCAGTATGTGGTAAATATATTGACCCTTCAGAAGTTTTCAAGAAAGCAAATGAAGAAGTTGATGTCACTTTTGATATGATTATTCCGGTAAATGATTTGTTAGCATTTCAGGCGTTCGATGATTATCCTAAATCATTTGGTGATATCATTCTTAAATATTATGTTTTCAGGGATACTTTAGTATTTTGTCAGGTTGACCCGTTAAGAGTTGCTGATTTACAAAATTACGTTTATGAAAAGATAACTGATGAAAATTATGAAAGATTATGAATCATGTTTATAAATATGATCGCAAATTCCAACAAATCGGACTTCCTGCCAAATTAATTACAAGCTTAGCCGCTACATCTGCTGACGCAACAGTTGATGACGTTATTATTTCATGCACAAAGATGGAAGTTTTTAGAGGATAAATGCATTACACCAGGATACGGTTTAATTGAAGAATCAGTTAAAGCAATACCACGTTTATTCAGTAAAGAAGATCCATTCATGATTCCAGCTCAACATATTGACGTTCGTTCACTAAATGGAGGTTGCATCACTCCTGAAGGTATCAGCTCAGATTTCTCATACGCTCTTCATAATGTTACAGATGTTGTGTTAACATTTCCGAAGAATGCAATGCAAAGAACAGTTTTAGAAAATCCAATGCTTCGAGGTCTTCAGGTCACTATAGATTCCAGAAACTTCCCCGATCAAGCGATGACCACAGTGGGCGACATATTCTTTACACGTATGCTTCAAGCTTCTGATTTAGATGGAGTGAATGAATGCACAGAAGAATACGAGGACTCATTAACTAGACCACTGAATGCAGATGATGGCACGCCATTAGCTAGAACATGGAAAGACCAAACTTCATTCTTATGCACTATTCCAGTTCAACGTGATGGAGCGGGTATATTCTTTGATGGATTAGAAACTTTCAACTCACAAGTTACAGTACAAGTGAAAGCTTATCCAATCATTCAGGGTGAAAATGACACTTACTGTTCAAAGGTGACAAATCCTCCTCAGGTTTGGTTTACTAGGACTACATATTGGACATGGACACCGGATGAAGGTTTGAAATATCATCCAACAGGTACACCACCACAGTATAGAAGTTCATATGATGAAATATTGATGAATAGAAATGTTTAAAATTATAAATTTATTTTTGATTAAATGGATTTAAATTCATACACTCCTTATGAAGAATTAGCAGGAGTATATAATACATACATAGATGATATGATTAATGAAGCATTGAGTGATAATAGAAATGCTCTATCTAAGGAAAAATTAATGAAAATTCCATATTCTGAATGTTACTTAAATTCAATCACTGCAGCAATTGGTAAACAAAATAAAGGTAAAACATTAACGATATTAAAACAAATTATCATTATTGCTAACACTTTCCCCTATTCACATGTGTTAATTTATATCAACCGTTCAGGTTCACCTTCAGATGATACATTTGAATCTTTAAAGCATTTAATCAAAATTCCAATTATTTATTTATCACAAGAAGAAGCAGAAGATTATTTAAAAAACTTTTTAATGTATAAAGAATTATATAATACAATCAAGAAGCAAGGATTAGAGGATAAAATTATTGATAAACAACGGGATGAATTATTTGAAACACTTTCTATTTCAAATTTTGATAGAGAATTTTTGCATTCACTCATTTTTCTAGATGATGCAGTGAAATCAAAACTAATAACAAACGAGAAATCATATTTTAATCAGTTATTAACTCAATGTCGACACATTCAGTGTTCATTCTTTATGGCTGTTCAATATTTCAAAGCATTAAGCACAAACATTAAATCAAATCTATCAACACTTTTCATTTTCAGTGGGTTTAGTCGTCAACAGTTGAACGTTATGCTTTATCAAGTGAATTTACCAATGAGCATTAATGAACTTTACACACAATATCAGCAATTAGGTGAACATGGAAAAATAATAGTTGATTTAAATAAAGGAGGTGTTAAATTTGATTATCTTTTTATAATTAATTTTTATTTTTTATTTATAATTAAACATGACAGAAATAGCAAATCTTCTACAGGTTCCATTAAAACAAGGAACAAACAAAAAGGGTGCATATAATAGAACTATGAAAGTTCCTGATGGAATGAAAGAATTAGTTCATATTGTTGCTGGTCTTCAAAAAGATGTTAAACAAATGAGAAACGTTTTAACATTACCAGAAGCTCAAGCATATGCCAAACGTCATGGTCCAAATTGGGAAGCACACGAAGCAGACATTACGGGTCCAAATGGAAAACCTGATGGTATAAATGAAGTTTTCGTTACTGATGGTCAAGGAAATATTAAAGTCATAAATGGTTATAAATTAACTATAACTGATTATCCTAAACGTAAAGCATATAATGAACGTTATCCTATGCAATTTGATGAAAATGGAAAAGCTGTTAAACAATACATTGGAGAAGGTGAAAATGGTCCAATTAATTCATACTGTTATAATCCATATTCGTATTTCAATGAAGAATTAAATGCTATTGAAGAGGGACCGGATGGATTACCACGATATTCTAACCAGTTTGATGGTCAATATGCAATATTAGACCTGAAATTTCAGCTAAGAAATTCTTTAAAGTTGCTTTATTCGATCCAGTTTTCGCAAATGTTAAAGATGAACTTAAACAGCAATTCCAACCAATTATAGTAGCAAGAATTGCATCAGGTGCTTTATCTCAAGCATTCAAAGATTTAATTAAGAAACCATTATATCAGCAACGAGGTTTAACTTATGATTTAGTTAAGGAATCAGATAAAAGAAAATTTGAGAAATCAGATGATTATAAGAATGCAATTAATGAATATATTAGGTCTATTAATTACAATGAACCAGCTAAAAATCAACTTCAAGAACAAATACAGGGAATAATAGATTCAAAACTTCCGGCAAAATAAAAGTTTAAATATATTTTTTTATTCGAATATAAATGAGAAGACGTTTCATTAGTCAAAAGAACACTAACGCAAAAGCAGAGATTACGGTTGGTTATAACGTAAATGATGATAAATCACGAATTATTCAAAATGTTAAAGTTAATGTTAGCCCTGAATTAACAAGGTCAGCAACTCAACCAAATTTATTAACTCGTGACTTACCGAAAAAAGGAGGAGCAAAATAAAGAAGATGGAGACCCAATCATTTTATCTGAACCCGGTAAAGAACCTGTTGAAATTCCCACTTATCCAACATACCCCCCACCTCTTTCATCAAACATCGAGAACCCATATAAAATAGACATTAATTCTGAATTAATGAAAATTTACCGTGATATAAAATTAATAATTATGATTCAATAATAAAATTTAATTGAACAATCCGGTTTAATTATTTTACCTTATGAATCATTAATTCACATTATCGCCATTCTTTGTGATGTTCAAGATTCAGACGTTAAGATTCAATTTTTCATAGATGATGAGGTTTCATGCTGCGGAACAGTTGCAAAAATAAATCCTATAAAGGATATTAGCACAATTAAGATATCAAAGAACGGAACAACAACTGAACTTCATTTAACATATAATGATATTTATAATAAAATAGTTGATGAATATAAAATATCACTTGAAAAATTCTTTGTAAGGCTATTTAATATTCAAGCATTAACATTATCGAATAATAATCCTTTGAATCATAATCAATAATAATTGACCTTTCACCAGTTTCTATCGTTTGTTTTATTTCTTTTTGTTTCCCCACTATCCGGATCGGTCATTGTAATTGTTTTTATATAGTATCAGCTTTATCTTTAACTTCAATCTTTTTTCCATCGGGATATTTAAACCAAAATTCCAAAAATTCGATATTGTCAATCTGTTCATATTTTAATCTATCAATTACATTTTTAATACCATCTGAAAAATCTTATGAAATGGTCATTATATGGGTTTGATTGAACTAAATTTGAATGAAGTGAAATATAACCTGTTGATGAATATGACATTGACTCATATTTTCTGAAAACACTAAAAATTTATAACATGAATGAAATTTCTTATCGTTGAATTTATGAATTCTTGAGGTAATCTTATTCTAGTTTTTATTTATCACTGGAAATAACGCTTTACCATATTTTTAATCTAAAAAAATGTCAATTATCAATATTATTTCGAATAATAACTGTGAATTAAATTTAAACAGTTAGCGGAATTTATAATGTTACTCTCGTTTCTTTGAGTGGTAAATTTAATCCCATTCTTTTAGACCCTTCAGATTATATATCATTTATTAAAGATGACCATGAGCCGCATAGCGGCGGTCGTAGACCTTGAAAAAACGTATTGATATGTATATAAATAATGTGATAGCGAAATGGATATTAACATTATTTTAAGTTATTTAAATGAATCATTTATCGTATGGTATGAAGAAATTTTAAATCAAAACCTGATAAACTTTTGAACTTGATGAAATAAATAACCTTATTAAATTTCCGCTGAAAATTAAATTTTGTACTCCTCATCTTCGTTCATTGTTGGGGATATTAAATTTTGAAAAAGATGTTGGGGATGTTTTGTATTCTGACACTGGTTCCAATTTCATTTTAATCAAATGTGATAAAGTTAATACCCCAATGAGATTTTCACATCAAACATTAGACCCTAACTCTTACCCATCAATACAAAACATTTTATCCATCAACTTAAACACATTTTCTTTATCATATCCGTTTCAATTATCCGGGAATTCATTTATTCTTCATTCAAAAGATTTATCAAATATTAAATTTAGAATAACTGACCTATTTGATTGTGATTTAGAATTTATGAATGAAATATTATGGCAATTTCAAATAGAGAAAATAGCTGATGAGATAACGGATTAAATATTTATTTTTAAATCGTAATAAATGATTAAACAACAGCAACTTAAGGCGCAAAGCGCCCAGGTCCTTCAGACCATTACATACGCCATATATGCATATAATTCAAAGACGGCAGAACAAACGCAAAGGTTGAAATATGGAGATTTGGAGATAGTATTGAAAAATGACCATTTCGAATTCGTTTGCAAAAGTGGTGCAGTGATATCAAATATAAAAGAAATTTTATTTATGAATTCAAAAATTAAAGGAATAACGGATGATATAACATCAATTCCACCAGAAGAACAGAAATATTACGCATTAAATGCATTTCCTAAAGTTTTGAAGATTGGAAGATTTAATTTAAATGAGGAATTCATAGAAGGTTTCCTAAATGACATAATGAAGAAGGCAAATTTGGTTTATGTTGATGAAAAAGATAATGAAATTAAAGAAAAGGTTGAATGGTATCATGAATGGACATTGGAGACTTTTAAAGTTAAAGCTGATACAGAATGGGTTTCAGGATGTTTAGACCTTAAAGCAGATAAAACTTATGTTAACGATGAGTTAGAGAAGAAAGCAGATAAACATATGTTAACGATGAGTTAGAGAAGAAAGTAGATAAGGAAAAAGTTATTTCATTCATTAATACTGAGTTAGCAAAGAAAGCTGATATATCATTTGTTAATGAAGAAATAAAACAATCAGAGGTCTATTTTACTCCACCATTTTTAAATTTTATGAAATCATCAGATAAAACCTTTGATATAGATTCTTTTGAATGGATATGTTTCGATGGAGTGACCACGTATTTATTTTATACAGCTGGGGTGCTTTATTATTTTAAAACAAATGATTTTAAAAACTATGAATCATTTACTCCATCTGTTTGGAATCCTGATACACGAAAGCCAATCATTAATCCAAGAATTTTATATGTTGAATATAATAACGGTAAATTTATGGAAATGATAACGGTTGGAGATGATTTTTGCCCTTGTTATTCATTCGATTGTATCCAATGATTCAAATGTAATTTAAATCAAGATGCTAAATTTAAATATCCAAATAATCCTATTAGATGCGTTAATAATAAATGGGTACTAATTTATGAAGTCAATCAAATTTTCATTAGTGAGGATGGGATAAATTATTATATGTTTAGTATGATGTCATCAGATTTGGAAATTGATTATACAAGTAAGTGGTATTACATTAACAAATGTATTTTATCCTACAAAATGATAAAATTTATAGATCATCTTCAATACCACAAGGTCAATTTGAACAAATTTTTCAAGCTGATGGAGACATTGAAGTTTTATGTTATGCTTCAAATGTTTGTGTTCTTGTTTCAGGTGGTATGGTCTATTCATATCCTGTAAGTTATAACAGACATATTTATTTATCACAAGATTTTTCACAGGATCCAGAGAAAACACCAAGTTGGGAATTGGTTTTTCATTCACTCCAAAACTTACTCGAAATTATAGATTTACTAATTTATTTTATATTGATGGGTATTTCATTGCTTTAGGATGTGGTGATTTAGTAAATATCAGTAGTGATGGAAGAAACTGGTCTGAAATCACAAAATTTCAAGATGTTAGAAAAGCAATTTTCAAAAATAATACGTTAATATTGATGACAAGACCAATTTTAATTTCTTACCCAGTTTCAATATTATATAATAAATTCAATATTCATAATGGATTAAATACAATTCTTGAGATGATTTACCCCATTGGTTCAATATATACATCAATGAATTCAACAAATCCAGCTGATGTATTCGGTTTCGGTACATGGCAACAAATAACCGATCGTTTCCTCTATGTGCTAATAGTTCAAAACAAACCGGTGGAAGTAAAAAGATTACTGGCGAAAATTTACCTGCTCATAGTCATTATGTTAATTTAAACACTCAAGACTCGGGCTGGCATAGTCATACTTATACTAATTCGTTTGAATATCCTGATGGAAATAATGGATTTCCTGATGGATGGTCTGATAGAGACGCTAGCAGGGGTAAATATTGGTACGGTAATAAAAATAGATGGAATGAAGGATATACTTCAAACGGTTCGGGTACACATTCACATAATGTTTCAGGATATACACAAACGACAGGAAGAGGTACAGATTACATGCCACCTTATATGACAGTTTATGCATGGTTTCGCGTTCAATGAACGCTCAATGTTTGTTTCACAAACTTTAGAACGGCATAATTTAAATTTTTATTTTAGTATAAATGAAGATTCTACCATATGGTGTTATTGGAAGAGATAAAGATGGAAACCCAATATTTGATCCAAAGTTAAAATTAAAGTTGCTGAAACCAAAACAGGATGAAAAAAGAGAAAAATGAGAAAATGAGAAAATGAGAAAATGAGAAAATGAGAAAGAAAAAAATTTAAATTATGCAATTTTATTTTTATCATAAATGACAAAATTAATTAAGCCAACTATTTCTAAATTAATGATACCAATGAAATCATTTCATGGAGTACTTATCCCGGGTTCTTCACAATTAGCCGGGGCAAGTGTTGTGGCTCAAGGTGGAACATTAGCGAATCCATTCAAATTAACTAAAGATGAACTTAATAAAATGATGATAAATAACTGATAACAAAATTTTATTTTTATATAAATGGATACCCACAAGCTCAAAATTTACCACGAATCATAACAAGGGAGGAAATGATAAAAATGATGCAAGAACGAATTAAAACAACAAACCACGAAACCGAAAAGATGCGGTTATGCAGTAATGATGGAAAGAAGAACCCAGAAGGGTTCGGCGTCTCGAAGAGACGTTGTCGAAGAGGAATAAAAATTAAATTTGGATTGAGTTTAAAAATTCATCTTTATTAAATTCATCTCTTCCAATCAATTTATTTATTCTATTAAATTCTTTTATTTTTGCTTCACTCAGTTTAAGGATTGAACGGTAAGTTTCTAATTTTTCGATTATTTCTTTCCTCTCTTTATGTTTTAATTACTTTAGTTTTATGGCATCAGCCCCGCCGCATTGCGGCTTCTTTTTGTAATAGCATATTTTTGATTTAATTCTGTTTAGTTTCTTTTTATATTCATGTCTGGACTCTGAATCTTAATTGAATCAGGACTCTTGGATGCTTGTTGTCACTCATTTCTTACGAAATAAAAAAATTAAATATTATTTAAATATAATGGAGTAATAAAATAAATCGGAATTTCTATTAATTTATTGTCAACTTCAACTAATGCATTGCCGTTAATATATCTAACAAATTCAGCTATTGTGTCAAATCTTCGTCTTCTTTTTGTCATTGATTTATTAGTTTTTCCATAATCGAGATGAATCAAAACTTTATCCCCTTGTTTAAAATTCATGAGCCCCGAATTAATTTGTTCACGTTTAACATCATTTAACCTTTCCATTTGCTTTCTAATATATTCCCATTCTTTTGAAATATCATTTTTCATTTCCACTGGTTTCATGTTTATAGTTCTATGCCATGTATTATTGTAATAATATACTAACTGCTGTATGATGGAGTCATGATTTCCATCCCAGTATATCTGACCGTTAACCCTAACGCATCTCTAAGAGTTCTCATTACCGCATCAACTATTTTATTATGAAACGTATATGGAGAAGATGAAAGTAAAAATTAATTTGTGGGAAATAATGAGCCATAGCTGCCTGAAATCCTTTATCACCATCACCCCTTATATTATCTACTCTTTCATGATCTAGTAAGTATTGAATAGCTCTTCTTGTTTCCTGTTCTGTTTTCCCTTTCACCGGAATGCAATATAAATATCTAGTGTTAATGTTAATGGCAAATAAATAAGTAACGTTTCCTTTTGAATATTCCAGATGATCGATTTCGTATGAATATGGATATGGTGCAAATGAAGGGCGACTAAATTTTTCCTTTAACGGTTGAATTTTCGGGTCAATTGGTTTATTTAATATCTTGAAATCCTTTTTAAAATCTTTTTGCTTCTTTAATGTTTGAAATGGATATAATAAAGTGAATGATGAAGGATTAACTGAAGGAGGAGGTACTCGTTGGAGGTTTTGGTGTTGCAAGTGGTTTAATTTTATCTGCTTTGATTTTGGATGATGAAGTTTTGTTGATTTTCCTTTCATTAATTCTGGATGTATTCTATTCATTTGTTTTAAATATGCTGTATATAAAGGTTTGATATACTTTCCCGCTTCGAGTTTATGTTGAAGGATGAATTCCAAAAGTTGATCTTCATTTAAAAGTCGGGCTGAATATGGTTTAACTAATGAATCATAAATTAAAGCTTGTGCTTCATTTATGGTCTGAAGGACCTGGGCGTTTTGCACCTTTAGCTGTTGAACATTTGCTACTTTCTCTTTTGGTGTTGTTTTCGGCTTTTTCTTCTTTTGTTTTTGTTCCTTTGGCTTTTGCGGCTCAGGATTATATAATTTATATAATTCATCAATATCTTCTTCTGTTAATACTTTATTTTTGAAATCTTTCAACTGTTTAAGTTGTGATTTAGTTTTTCCCTTTGTATATTCATTATTTTTAATTTTGTCTTTAATTTCAGAAATTATTTTATCATGATATTTCAAAATTTCATTTTTATAATATGGATAATAATAATCCATATCATCACCCGTTATATTTATTATGTTTTTGGAGATATGATTTTAATTCATAATAATTAAGAAAATTTTGATTAAGTACTAAATTATCAATTAAATTTTCTAAATCTGCGTTATCCATTTATATAAAAATAAAATAAATGTTTTAAGGGTGCCCACCTCTTTGAATCATAGTATCAAAACCATTATTTACATATTGAATCGCATCATTAACGGTTCCTCCTTCTAAAACGGTATCAAATGGTGGAGTCCAGATTTCCTGATGATGATCATAAAATCCAGCAAAATTAACCGTATTATTAGGTAAAATATGAATCTCGGCGGTATATCTTCTATCTAAATTTGGATGCCTTATATGTATACCATTACTACCCGGATAAAATCTCAAACCTTGATTTTGTTGACGCATCAAATTATTGAAATTTCTTTCTTCAGGGGTGAATGTTCTTCTCCGTTGATGCTGTGGTGGTTGTGTGTGTGGTGGTCGTTGTTGCGGCTGTTGATGCTGTGGTGGGATTTGAAAAATTCGTTGTGGTTGATTATTTGGAATCTGAAAGTTAAAACCATTTGGTATAAATCTATTGGTTCCTTTTGTCTCTTCTGTGGCATTTTATTAAAAATAAAATTTTAAATTGTATTAAATAAATGGCATACAACATCCATTTTCACAACATACAGCCTTAGTGTGTGCTCCTGTTAATGCAGTCTTACCGATTGTTAAGCGAGTCATTGACCCGTTTTTAAGTTGTAAATTAATATTCTGACCATCGAAAATAACTTTATCATTTATTATATCCAAATAATTTTTAGGTGTTAATTGTTTATTTTGTCGTAAACTAACACCTTTCATTTTTTGTGCAATCTTTTTAAAATCACTTCCATCAATTGAACCGTTGAATGATGTATAACACTTAGGGCATAAAGCAACCATGTTATCACCTTGTTTCTCAATTGCTAAACCCAATAACTTCTTCTCATGTGCTTTTTCTTCAGCTTTATTCTTTAATTTAGGTTTAAATTTCTCATCAAAACAGAAGAAATCAAAAGGTGCGAATTTGAAAATGTTTTTATCATAAAATTTTTTATCGGTAACAATTGCTTGAAATGCTTGAGTGTTAGGAAGATTTGGGTCGCCAGCGATTGCCCAATAAGATGAATCAGTATCACCTTCAATGAAATGAAAACGATTAACATCATGCATTTATACATAAAATCATAAATGAAAACAAATACCAGTATTTAGCTTATCTAAAGTGAAGAATGCCTCTTGTAAACATGTATCACATCTATAAAATCTATCTTTAAGCATCACTTGATATGTATCTCACCTATTTCTCTTATGTTTTTAAACTTATTTGACATACATGCAACGCGTGCCTTCTGTGCATTCATTATTTTAGTCTTTGCGTAATTTTGTGTATTCATTGCATCGTAACCATATGATCCATTAAGTGAAATCTTGCAAAATAAACTTTTTCCTTTATTTCCTTCTAATTCAGCCTTTTGTCTTTCGTTCATAAATTCGTTCGCAAATTCATTAAAACAAGTGTTTTTCGTAAATGTTAAAATTGATTGAATATCATCGATGATAAAATGAAATCTGTCTATTAGATACCAAAGATAATAAGAAGAAAATGGTTGATATTGGTTGTGTGTTGATGCTAACTGAGTTAATTTCCTCTGTTTCTGGTCAACTGGTAGATTGTTTGATTTCATGTAATTATACATAAAACTGCCAATTGTTTTTTCATCTGTGATAATATCTAAGTTTCTTATTATCGGTAAAAAGTTTATGTAATCATTAATGTATTTTTCATCAATGTGACCCTTTACTTCAGCCACGAATAAAGTATTTTTCTTCTTAATTATTCCCAGTGCTTTTGCTTTCTTTGTTGCTGTATCACAAATGATAACACCATTCAATCTTCCCGGCATATACATTTTATGGTCAGTATATTGAATGAAATCATGAGGATTAGATGAAAATGATGAAGGATATAATGAATTAAAATCAACACCAACGAAATGAGTCATAATGTTGGTGGTGTCCTCATTTGATACAGTTTTAGTTTCTGGACTATATGAAAGTTTATTAATGTGCGTGATTCCTTTAAGATTAACACGATGTTGAACATTTGATAACCACCAGTAATTCCATTACGGAGAATGTGATAAGCTTCAACTGAATCTAAAGTCATTGGTAAATTATTTTTTAATGCATAATTTCTTAAATTGATTCTTAAACGTTGAACATCTTCATCTTTATTTGATTTTACGACATTGCAATAACAACACATTAACTGACAATTTTCTTTGGTATGTGGTTTTTCATTATCGATTCTATCCAATGTTGGTTTATTGCATATGTAAACGCTTTACCACACATTTTGCATTTAGATGAAAGGATTAAATCGTGATAGTATTGAAAATCATCCATTGAAACATTATTTTTAGTATCCCTTTCTGCTTTTTCATCTTGTTTCTTATATGATTCAATTTTATATTTCCAATACTTTTTCGTTAATTCAAAACTTGATTCTATCTCTTCCTCAGGATATTTTTCATTAGGATTAAAGTCTTTATATGCTAAAGCGTAACGAATCATTGAAGCATTCGATGATAAAGAAAGATTATGAAGCATATCAATTTTATAAACAAATGTTTCTTCAATAATTTTATCGATTGGGTCAATCATAATTTCAACATCTTTATTGCAATAATGAATAAAATATTCTAATCTATTCTTAAAATTTTTAGCATCATTGAGATATATTTGATAATCACTATCTGATATAGTTTCTTGAGTTAATGCTGAATAAAATGAATCTTTCGTGAATGGTTCCACTTTATATAATTCTTCTTCGTAATTTCCCATGTGATGAATTGATAAGGGAAAAAGGATTTAACACGTGATTTATTGTTTCCGAAATCTTGAGTGAATTGGTCTAATGTCCCACCCGCTATATAATTTCTGATGTCAATAAATCTCAATTCATATGGAACGTTTGTTTTCTTTACAATGATTTGCTTAAATTGTGAAGATGAACCCAGCATTGATTTTATTTTCCATTTTGCAGTGTTTAAATCACGAAGAATTAAATTTAAATCAAACTTTCCCGAATTAAAACCTATGATATTCACTTTATTGAATTCCTCATCTAGAAGTTCTTTAAATGCTTCCTTCTGTTTTTCATTTAATGTATGGGACAAAGTCCCCGCCGTTTGCGGCTTCAATAATTCTTCATATTGACTCATATTTGATTTAGCAACTAATGAACAGGTTGAAAATAAAAACTCAATCCAATCAGAAATAAAAGAATCACTCGAAGTTAAGCAAAAATTCCTCGTATATGTTTTATCATTTAATTTAACCGTTGATGATACCATGAATGGTTTTAAGTAAGCGTTCAAAGTTGCACACTCAGAAAGTTGTAATTCTTCTTTAGTCTCTAATGTTTCAAAGTCAAAAGTAATATAATATCTTGTCGGTTTATAATATTCTGCAAATTGTGAGCTAATAACCACTGATATATCTTCTGTTTCGTAATATGTGGTGCATATGGTTGCTGGTCTTTTGCAATTGAACGTCTTGAATTAATCTTCCATTATTTTCTTTACATTTCTCACAATGCTTTAAAAATCTTCTTTGGTTTTTCCTTTCTGGATCATCACGGATAGAATAAACTTCTTCTTTACAATATGGACAAACTTTATAGCCGGTGAGTGCTTCAACGTCTGTTATTCTGTCAGCGTGAAGTTTTCCACATGGACTCTGTGTTAATAAAATATTTACTGTTTCAAATTCTGGATCTATCATTATTGATTCCACTAATGGAAAGTCTACCTTATTTATGTCCACGTCTTCTGGTTGAGGATCACAATAATAGAAATCAATATTAACATTTAACATTCTCGCTAATCTCTCACTTTCTGATGAAATGTCAAACCCTTCATATGCATCTATTGCTTCATTTAAATAGCTTCTACGAGTTTTAGGATTAACACCATCAGGAATGTTATAGAAGCGTTTAAATAACCTTCTACCTTCTGCTCTAATTTGATTATCATTCATTTTAGCTGTTCCGTTTTTGTTCATTTATGTAAGAATAAAAAATTAAAAAATAAATAAAAATAAAGTTTATTTTTTAAAGCCCATAAAATGAATTAAGAACACATAAATTTTTATCATCTGCGACGTGACGAATACATTTTAATTTACTCAAGAATGCGTACCCTGATACATTAAATCTAATTCCTGTCTTATTTAATTTCACAACTTTGAAAAGGAATGTATGAATAGCTATAAAATGATGAGAAGATGTTTTATGGGTTGCTTCCATTTTTTCTGAAATAAATGAATAAATATAATGTTTATAAGTTTTCATATCTTTTATGTTCTTAATAACGAATGGTATAGACCTTTCCACTTCATCTTCCTTCGGTGCTGTTCTTTCATATGAAACATTATTAGTATCTTCAACAATGAAACCGCAATCACATAAAATTTTATATGTTCCAATGGTTTCTTTTGATATTTTATCTAATAAATCAAAAACTTTATCAACACCTGTGCATTTATTTAAATAATAATTTGTGTAAATATCATGATCTTCTTTCTTAATCGTATTAGTTGCATATGTCACGTTTTTTAGTGCTTTTTTGAATTTTTCGGAATCTAAAGGTGGTGAAAGTAGATACAGGGTATTCTTCATTATCAATAAATTGTAACTTATGTTTACGAATAAATTTAGTACCTTCTTCTGAAAGTGTTTCGTCTATTTCACCATCTAATAAATTTTGTGTTGATTCTGAGACATAATTTTTATATCTTTCTTCATGAGATTTCTGAACTGCTGATTCTGAAGCTGGGATATTCATTAAACCCTCTACTTCATTTTCATTATATTTTTCAACTTCTCTTAATTCCTTAATTTTTTCATCTATTTCATCTCTTATTTTTTTCAGTCTTTCAATTTCATTGTATTCATCATCTTTAATCCGTTCTTCATAATATTCAGGGAAAACATCAGGTTCTTTAGGTTTTTCTTCTTCAGATGTGGGATATAAGAAATTTATAACATCATCTTTATTCATTTTTCCATCATAATCTAAATCATTTAATAACTCGGCAAATTTTTGACAATTTCATAAATAATATTTATTAACTTCATAACCCGCCTCCTCTAATATATCCTTTATTTCCTCGTTTGTGAATCCTAATTTTTTAACGTTGTTAGTTTTGACGCTCATTTCATACAAAATAAAAAAATAAAATAATAAACATAACTAAGTTTTAATTTTTCGTAAGACATGAATTTTTAAAGTTTATTTTTTATTCATGAAAATAATTATTTCTAATTTCTTTTACTCTCTCGTATATACTAGATTTAAAGAATTCAGAACATTTCCCATAATCTCCTAAATGTTTTCTTATCCCTAACGTGTGCCAGTTATTATATGAAACTGAATAAACTTTATCTTTATCTTTACACCTTTCATCACTTCCAATATATTTATATCTCAGTTTTGATTTATTGGTTTCATATTCATTAACGTTTAATAATTCACAGTCTTCCTTTTTAAATAAATGTTTTATGTATTCAGGATTAACAATTCTATAATGTTGCTTCCCTTTAAATCTTTGAATATAAACAGGAACACCATCCTCTAAAATTCGATAATCTATTTTATCTGGTTTTACTTGTTGGGTCATTTATGTAAGAATAAAAAAATAAATTATTTTAAAAATAACTTTAATTTTTTTAATGGTTTATTTTTTAAAAAATTTTTTATTTTTTATTTCATTATGTATGGGCTGAGTGTAAATGTCTTACAATTTTGAAAATTTTTTAAATCTTGATTTATTCAAAAACGTAAGAATAAAAACCGTAAGAATCATACATTTTTTACTTCTTATGTTAAAAAAATGATACAAAATCGCTCGATATTGTATGAATTCTTACGTTTACAAAAAAAGTCACAAAACCCATCATATCCTACTACTAAAAAAAAATTCAAAGAATTGACAATTAGATAGCACAAATTTAATTCTCTAGACAAAGTATTATTGCTTATATATTCAAAACATTATCCTTAGGAGAAAGGGACAGACTAGCCCATTGTCACTTTTTAATTTCGCAAATGAACGCTTATGGAGTGGAGTTTTTGGGTAAATCTGATTTGCTTATAAATGAAATAAAATCAAAAGAAACCATATTGGCATTATATTATGCAAAAATAAATGATCTTACTTAGTACTTTTAAAGTTAATTTCAGAAAAAATTTGACACAATGGTATCCGGCACATACAAGTGGTGTACAACCAAAATATAAGTTGGTTTAAACATATATTGCTATATCTCATGATCTTACTTAGTACTTTTAAAGTTAATTTCAGAAAAAATTTGACACAATGGTATCCGGCACATACAAGTGGTGTACAACCAAAATATAAGTTGGTTTAAACATATATTGCTATATCTCATGATCTTACTTTGCAAATTAAAGGTCTGGATTCAGAGAGAAGTGTTAAAGTTATCAAAAAAGTCACAAGAGATTTCGAAGAAATGACACAATTTAAAAAAAGTCGAATGCATCAGTATGCTTGAAGCTGTTCAGAAAGGTCTGAAAAATGATACACTTGATCCCAACATTGTTTACTCAACATTAAAAATATTATTGCAAAGAAAACATTTGATTTAATAAACATTTAATTTATTATAATTAATTTTTTATTACAGTATAGTAAAAAATGCTATAAATAAATTATTATATTTTATTAAAATGTGACTTTTAATAGTAAGTGAATAAAATAAATCAGGAATTGGGAACGAAATAAGGTTAATTAAAAATAATGAAAATTACAAGTTTAAGGTTAATGAAAAAGTGACAATGGGCGAGTTTGTCCCCCACTCTTATCCTTAGTTTTGATATGTTGGCCAAAAATTTTCGTGTTATTTTTTGTGTTTAAGCATAAATTATGTATTTACTTATGAAGGATAAGCATTTTATTCATTATCATAAAGATATACCATAACAAATTGATAACATTTAAAAACAAGTGTATTTTAGTGGGTATTATTCTGGCCAATGCCCATTTTTAAACGATTTAATATTGACCATATCAATAACCGACTCAATGTAAAAATTTAGATATTATTTTTTTCATTATTCAAACTTTGATAAATTTTAGTATAATAAATGATTTTGTTTCGTGTATGATACAGAAATGAAAAGCTTAATTAATATTATTTTGCATTTTTTCAAGAATGTTAGAATATATCTACATTAAAAAATCAGATTCGAACTGCGATACTGCATCAAATTGATGCATATCTGATAAGGATCTCAAAAGAGTAAAGTTAATTTTTTTGAGTTTTTTTAAGTTTTGGGCCTTAGTAAAACACCACCTCGAGCAATATTTTTGGGACGACGATAGGCCTTATTTGGCCTTACAGTGGACCCTTAAGGCCGGCAGTTTTTTTCTAGAGAAATTATTGAAACAAACCGTTAAACTTTTGTGTAATATAAAAATCTTCTCAAATTATCAATTACATTAAAAATTGTGTTAATAATAATCTATTATAGATCAGGGTTGTTTTAAAATTGAAATTCAAATTCAAGGAGCTTTCAATCGAAAATTGTATCTTATTAATTTTGATAAATTATGAATACTGTTGATTTATCGTTTCACGAATTTAATGCATCAAATCCGACATCCTTAAATTTCTTTAAACATTGTAAAAAAAATTAATCATTTCCTTATCAATTTTCTGATATCAAAATATTTTTCGAATATATTAGAACCTTGTAATAAATAATATCTCCTAATCCGAATTCTGACAACTCGTTGGATTCAATTTTGTAATCTTCTGAAAAATCCTTTAAAGCCATCTGAAATCTGATTTTAATCATTTCGCATTCTCCATTACATTACAAATGTATCTTTTCAAATTATCTTCGATTTAGAATTCAGAATGAGCAGATATTTTTACAAAAATAATTTCTAATACATATATATATCAATTATTATTATCAAGTGTTGTCCTGATTTCAGATCTAATTCAATTTTCACAAATTTGTGACTGTGGGTTTTGTGAAGTAACAGAATCAAACTTAACCATGAATGGTGACCCGAATCAGACTAGTACCAAGCTTCGTAATGCAGCTGTAGAAGTTATTAAAGAGAAGAAACGTCCCTTAGCATCCCACAAGATCGAAACTTGGATTAGAGAGAATGATAAGCAACTTAGTGACCTCATTTCTAGCAAATGCTCTGACTATGTTCGTATCATCTTATCAGTTACCCAGGATAACTGCATTGTTAAGTATAAATCATTGCAGCCCGTTCCTGGCGTTGACAAGAGATCAACTTTCTATGGTTTGGCTGACGCAAACTATAGTCCATCTGAATGGACTCTCCTTGGCTCCAAGCCTATAAAAAACAAGAAGGCCGCCCCAAAAAAATTGCCGCCGCCCGTAATCGTCCAGCCAAAACCGATAGTCGCCCCACCAGTCATTGAATTCCCTGATTTAGAAAATACCTACTCTTCTGGCTACAACGAAGAACTCCTTGTTTTCGATGACCTCATGGATGAGTTTCATATTGAAGGAATCCAGCCTCAAATTTTCCTCGAGAATCTCTTTGAATAAGGTTATATACCTCTATTAAACATAATTGCAGGCCCTGGAATTGTAAATCCAACCTGCCCTGCAGGTAATTTCGAGTTTTGTAGAATAAAATTAATAAAGCATATTTAAAGTACAAACTTATACATTTATTTCTCTAATCGGATTACATTTCTTCTTTCTAATCTGCTTTTTGCTCATTATTTCAAAAATAAGGTATCCTCTTCTCGTTCAAACTGCCCATGAGATGAACATTTACCAGATAACTTATAATAATTTCATTATCTCATTACAGGAATAATCTGAAATCGTTGTTCTGAACCTTCCAAGACTCGAATAAATCAAAAGTTTCAGACAACAAGGATTTTCAATAACTTACCGGCAAATTCATAAAAGCGACAGATAGCTTTTAATACCTATTAGATCTGAAATCAGATTGGATACGGTTTTTCCACCAATAACACTATCTTCGTAAGTTCATCGATTTCTCCAATTTTAACTCTTCCATATTTACCACGATGTTCCAAAACCAGGCAAATACGCTAAAACAAATATACTGTAAACAATATCAAATTTGGCCGATTATAAAAACCTGTAATACCCAAAATGTTGGTTTGAAAAGGCTATTCCATAAAGAATTACTTTCAAATTCTATTACAAAAAAGATTATTTTTTTTTTTCGTTGAAGTGTTGTATAAAATCATTTATTAGGCACCAGCTAAGAATCATATTTACTTGCCCTTCTTCTTTTGCTCATTAGCCAACTTACGCTCCTGAGCAGCATGGGCTTCTTCCTCCATGAAAGCATTGATAATACGATCCTTAACAACAGCACCGCAGTAAACACCACCATATGGGCGGGATACAGTTCTCTGATTCTTCTTCATGCGGCGAAGTTCGCATGTCTTGACGCACTTGATACCATTGATGCGCTTGCCTGTCTCAGCGCAATGTGGGCCATTCTGGCGCTTAGCAATGTAGTGAGCGACAAGCTTGTTGCCTGGTGTGCGAACTGGGGCAACACGGTTGCGAATTGTGTGGAATCCGAGGGAACGGCGGAGTGTGTATCTATTGTCTACCATTGGTACAAAGGACAGCCATAACCGTTTTTTGTATTCAATTTTTTGCTAGGCCAATTCTAAAATCTAATGGATATTAATAAGAAATTTAAATATGGCTCTAGACACTCAGTATGAAAATCAATATTAAACACAAATTTACTCAATGATAAATTTCAAAAACATTTTGGTAGTGCATTTGAGTTATCAGGACATATCAATCTTATATTCTCTATAAATACATTCAATAGGTTAGTAAAAGTGTGCGATATTTCATCTCATTCCTTTTTTTTACTCAATAAATCATTAATAGAATGTGTAACGTATGCCTGTTCTTTTTATGATATAAAAACCTGTGGTGAAGAAATGAAATTGTCGAAAAATAAAAAAAAATTTAAAAATATCAAACAATTTTATTCTTTTCATATAAATATTTTGTCTCATCAAAAATAAAAAGCTTAATTCTTTTTTATAATAGAAGATGGATATAATAATTTAATATAAATCCTGAAATGGTTCATTTTATTTGTAATGAAACAAAATTGTAATGGTTCATAATTCAATCTTTGCATAACAATCACAAATTACCGGAAATCTAGTTCTCTTAAATATTTTCAGTTTGGACATCCGATTTGCAGATTCACAATTGTCAGAAAGGATCTGAAATTTCATTCAAAATAAATTTCGATATAAAAAAAAATGAAGAAAGTTCAAGCTCTGTCTGCTAAAGAATTCAATAGAGTTAAAACAGAGTTAGAAGCATTAGAGTTATTTTGCTCTATACAGGGTGCTGAATTTTCTGAATTTCATGAACTTTTTTCAAAGATTCCAGATGAAAAAAAAGGTTGAGTTAATTATCTTGCTTGACAAAACAGGATATAAGAGCAATGACACAATGATCGCATATCTGAATAAATATTTGGCAAATACTGAATTCAAAAATCTCTTCATTCAAAAATTAATATCTTCAAAGTTTGATAGAGATATAGCTTGCTTTAGAGGTGATTTATTTAATCAAGGATACTTTAGTTTTGATGATCTTAAAGGAATTGTTAAAGAATTAAAAACAAAAAATCCATTATCAGCACTTTGCTTGTTAATATACTGCAGAAAACAAATAAAGGAATTAGACAATGAATACTATACTCAGAATGGTGAAGAATTATTCGCTACAACTAAAGCAATTGTTTATGATTTTCAATGGATTGAAAACAGTTATCCAGATTTAGAATTTTCGACACTAACAGAGCAACAGTTAGATTCCGTCGGCTTATTACTTGGAGAGGAGATTTATTTAGATATTTATTTTGATAATGTTGATCATTTAACAACAGATAAGCAATTATACCTTAAACATCCATCTGTTACATTGAAATCATTTCCATTTTCCCAATTACATGGGCAATTTACAATGGATCCGTAAATTGCTTCAAAACGATGATTATGAACCTAGAAGCTGATCAGCTCAAGAAAATAAAGAAGCTGATCAATAAACACGCCTATTCTCTTGCAATTTGCAGCGGAAATTTGGAAATGATCAGATGTGTCCAGAATTTCATTTTAGAGCGACCATTCAACCAAAAAGAGATGAAAATTGCAATTAATAAAGGAAGAATTAACATTGCAAGATGGATTGCCGAAAATTCGGATTTATCTCATCCAAATATTTCACTTAACTCAACAGAATACTCATTATACTTCTATTCACAGTATGTGGATCTCGGATTCCTCCTTGATGGAAGCAGAATTGATAATTTTTCCAATTTAAGTGTCATAATCAACACTTCTCAAAAGTTAGCCGACCAAAAGCCATTGTTTTACGAGAATTGCAACACTAACTGCATTAGTTTGCTTGCTTGCCATAATTTGCTTGATGTTCAAAAAGCATTTAAAATATATTCTATTGAAAACATCAGTACAATCAAGGTTCTTGTTGAAAATTTACCAGACATTTGCAAGCTGACTCTGTCACACTTGAAAGCAGCACTTACAACCAAGAATCTCACTGCTGTCGAATATATTCTTACAAAAGGAGTCAAACTGGAAGATTTGACACCAGAAGAAAGGATTGAATCAGCATTGTCATCAAATAATCCGCGAATTATCAACTGGATCTTTGATAGAACTCCACTTGAAGGAATTAACGTCGCAAGACTGTATCATTATGGTCCTTTCCCTTCCTGGATCAAGAAGCTCTGGAAAGATAAGCTGAAAGAGCTTAATTTGGAGTATACTTTTGAAGAAGAAGAAGAAGAAGAAGAAGAAGAAGAAGAAGAAGAAGAAGAAGAAGAAGAAGAAGAAGAAGAAGAAGAAGAAGAAGAAGAAGAAGAAGAAGAAGAAGAAGAAGAAGAAGAAGAAGAAGAAGAAGAAGAAGAAGAAGAAGAAGAAGAAGAAGAAGAAGAAGAAGAAAGAAGAAGAAGAAGAAGAAGAAGAAGAAGAAGAAGAAGAAGAAGAAGAAGAAGAAGAAGAGAAGAAGAAGAAGAAGAAGAAGAAGAAGAAGAAGAAGAAGAAGAAGAAGAAGATATTTCCTGGATCAGGAAACTCTGGAAAGATAAGCTGAAAGAGCTTAATTTGAAGTATGCTTTTGAAGAAGAAGAAAAAGAAGAAAAAGAAGAAGAAGAAGAAAAAGAAGAAGAAGAAGAAGAAAAGAAAGAAATTAAACAAGTTAAGTATACATCTCTTGAGACGCAAAATGCAGAACCTTTCCTTTCGAAGGATAAAGAGCTTTCAAAAGTTGAAAATGAAGATGAGCGCGCAAAGTCTTCATGCTGCAGCTTATTGTAACTACATTTATTTTATTTGTACATTTATATAGCTTTTCAAACCTAAAATTCAATTATTACGAAAAAAAATTAATATTTAACACATATTCCTTATACAATATAGAGTTTCATAGTTACAAGCTAATAGCATGTAGCAGGTATGTTATACTAAAGGAAAATAAATGTCATTGAACCATATTTCCTAAAAAGCATATATATAAATGATTTATTGTATTGATTTAAAAAAATGATTTATATATATATTTATTGATTTTCGAAAGAGCATTGTTAAAGCTTAAGTTTGAAATAAAAAAGGGCTTTTTACTTATCACAAAATGTATAATATATAAAAATTTGAAGAAGAGGTAGAGGAATAGAAATTAACACTATCTTTCAGAAAAAGAATAAATAATTGGATTTTTAACTTTCAATATAGGTTTATAGTGGGAAAAAAAATAAATCAAATAGGGGAGCTTTCAATTTTTTGTATGAGTTTTAAAAACTCAGAATATGGTTTGTTACTTGATTTAAAATCAGAAGAACAAATATTATATTTGAGAGCATTTGAAAAATTGAATGTATTGAAAAGTAATATTAGTCACTTATTTTAATTCATAGAGCATATACTAGAAAATAGTCTTGAGAGCGATTATATATTTTCTTTTCAAAAACGGGCGCTACACACCCATAGTACAGTTGGATAGGCGAAAGGTTATAGGTTCGAAAGAGGGTCCTAACATGTTTTGGGATTTTTCTCAAAATTGATTAAAAACATAGCAAAGCCAAAATATTACACAAAGATTGTGCCAAATTTCTTTGTTAAATTTCGAATTTCATTAACAAAAACATTTATTTCTAAAACCATGTACTAGTTGAAAGTATAATATTTACCTGAATATAAGAAGGATAGTACTTGTAAAATTAATTTATGGTTAATGTTTAAAACAATAACATATTTTTCAAAAAAACTGAAATACAGATTAATCATATATTGTTGAAACTATTATAATCCTGTATATATATAGGAAATATGACATTCGGTAATAGAATTTTTCGATGAGATCAAATAAATTAAAATATTTTAAACATTTATTCGAGAATTTCATGATTTTGGTATTTAATTAAATAACAATTATTGAAACTATAATACTTTTATAATAATAATGATCTCTTTTAATTATTTAAAAATTTCCCGTGTAATCTATTCAATATTAAACGTACATCCGATAGTTATTTTGATATTTTTGAGCAAGCAAAAGGTTCTTGTTCAATACCGATAATGAAAACTTTATTTGCTTCCAGTGATTAATAGAAATGATCATCAGATTGGCCAATTACTAAGTAATAAAATTCCATAATTTTTAAACATGAAGAAAATCAAAAAGTTCATTAAATCTCGGATTTGTTTTGTTCTCCAAAATTAATCCATACTAAACAATTCCCGAATTCCCCCAATTTTACCTTTCCTTTATTTTTATCCCCAAAATTACGAAAAGGTACCAGTTTTTCATGAATTGCCATAGTATATTTTATCTCAATTTTATTGTTTATTTATGTTGTTTTATTCAAATTTTGCACATTAAACTCTTTTCTGTTGATGCCTTATCAAAATTTTTCAATTAAAACGGTTTTTTGATTTTAGTAAAATCTCAAGCAAATGGAAGTATTCAAAAAGTTCATTGTGATCTCAGAATTTTCTGAGCATATGATTCTTTTAGTTTCCCGACTATACCAGCAAATCTTTTACCAAATTTTTGTATTTTGTAGAGGCTTTTAAACATGAAATCATATTCTTCGTAAAAATTTTACCAATTTTTGTAAACATAATTCCTTTTCCATGAAATTACGAAGAATATGATTTCAAGTTTAAAAATACAAAATCACTAGTTTTTATTTAATAATTATACTTCTTAAAAACGTTTTTATATAAATACAAAATAAATAAATTAAATATAAAAAATAAATCATTGATAGTGGTAACGCTTCTTTGGTTGATATTTAATTTCCTCTTCTTCTTCGTCATCATAATAATATTCACCATATGATTCAGCAGAATTTGTATCTGCATGAAGCTTTCTAGCATCAACTCTAACAACACCTTTTGGTGATTCGTATTGATTGTAGTTTTGGTCTTCATCATAAGAATAATCGCTTTCAACAATTTTCTTCTGTTGTCTTGGCGTGTTGCGTTGTGAATTACTAGTTCTTGATGCTGTAGGTGTGTTTCTTGACGATGTTTGCCTCTTTGAAGTTCTCTCATTTGGAATTATTTCATCATTAATTCTCCTATCGTTTGAGGTTGAAATATATCTTGTCTTCCTTGTTTCTTCCATTGCCTGCTCTAATCTGTGCTGATATCTGCTATGACTTCTTATTTGAGGTTGTTGCTGAAGAGGCTCTTCATGAAATTCACGTTGAGGAGGAGCAGCTTTTAATGTTCGTTGTTTTCTGACGGTTCTTTGAACAGGTTGCTGAACTTCTTCAATATTTTGTTTTCTTCTATTGCGTTTTGGTTGTTCTTGGACCATTTGTTTGCGATGAAGATGCTGTTGTGGTTGCTGCTCTTGCCTTTGCCTCTGTCTCTGTGGAGATTGTTGAATTGAACGTGTTTTTCTAGATGGAGCTTTTTGTTCAACATAATAATCTGAATATTCATCATTGTAGTCATAATCAACATCTTGTTGAATGACTTGCTTAGGTTTTCTCTTTTGCGAAGTATTTGTTTCCACTTCGTATCTGTATTTCTTTTGCTGTTGTTGTGGTCTTTGACTTCTTGTGCTTCTTGTTGATCTTGGAGGTGTAATTTCTTCTTCTTCATCAGAATAATATTCGTATTCATCATAAGTTTGAACAGGTTTCTTTTGAGATTTATTGCTCCTAACACTTTGAGGCTGCTTAATTTGTTGCCTTCTTTGTTGAGGATAAACTTCTTCTTCATCTGAGTAGTACTCATCATTATATTGAACAGGTTTCGTAACAATTGGTGCTGGTCTTTCTTTTTCTCTTCTTCCTCTTGTCCTCTTTGAAGAAGGCGAAGTATTACTAGCAATTGTATTTAACTGTGATTCTGGTAATGTTCTTGTTTGTGCTCTTGATGGAGGTCTTCTATTGATTCTTGGAGCTTGCATAGGTTGTGGCTTCAATATTTCAAATGATGATGATTCAGAATAATAATCATAATCATTACGATTTTGAGGAGCAACAGAAGAAGATTTTTGTTTTCCTTTTCCTCCATAAAAACTGTTATCAGAATCAGAGTTAATGTTGTTATCAGTCCTTATGTTATTTAAGAAATCATGCTCAACGAACTTTTGTTTTGGAACAGATCTTGCACTTGCAACAGAAGGAGCTCTTCTCTTTTCAGGCATTTGTCTTTGCTGAGGAATTTGCTTTTGTTGTTGAGGAACTTGCCTTTGAACAGGAGCAAATTTTGGAGATGCAGAAGTATTTGTATCCTGACTGAAGATGTCTTGTGCAAGGATTGGTTTCGTCTTTGGTCTTCCCATTGTTCCTGCATAGATTTTGTTTGAAGAGAAATCAATTTTGCCATTAGTACTAAGGAAAGGTTTTTCTGGTTCTTTCTTGATGTCATATAATTCTTCTTTAGTTAAATATTTCGGAAAACTCGTCTGCTCTTCTTCCACGAAATAATTGAAAGGTCCAATGAAAGGAGATGTTGTTGGAATAGGATACATCTGTTCTCCATAAGGGACTCCGTTTAATTTCGGAGCCTTTTGGAATTTCGTCAACATTGTATTGTAAATTTCATTTGAAATCATTGAAGTATCTTTCATCATATTCATATCTTTTATTGGGAAACTCGTATGTGTTTGTTCCAAGTTCTGTGCGGCCAAATAAAGAATATTTAACATTGAATCTTTCGATGTTGGAGAAGAACCATCAAAATTAATCATTTTCAATTCAGTTTTTTGAGTATACAATGGCTTGATTTGATCTAATCCAATATCTCCGATTTTGTTGTTACTTATATCTAAATGAATCAATGACTTCCTTAGATTTGTAACTCTTGTAATTGCTCCTATTAATCTTCCAAGATATTTTTGATTTCCTCCTTTCAAAATGAGGAATTTCAATGACTCTGTTTTCTCGAGATATCTTGAAAAGATTGTTACAGTGTTGGGTTCATTCTGAGAGAAAATATCTGACATGGAAAGGAATTCAAGTTGTTGGTTGATCAAAAGGAAAGAAAACAAAGAAACATTGACAGGATTTCCATCCCATGTAAATGATATCAAATTATCATAATTACAAGTAGAAAAGAATTGCCAAACTCTTTGCCATTCATCAGGACTTGCATTTGCATAAGAAAGACTCAGTTTCGTGTTGTTTCTTCGCTTGGAAAAAACAATTTTCAGCATGTTTAACAAACACAAATCATTCCATCTTATGTTATTTGCAACAATAGAAATCAATGTTTGTGGAAGAGAAATGGCTGTTGTTGGGAGATGCTCACATAAGTTGTTTGATATATTTAAAGCTCTGATGTTCCTGAATCCGCTTATTTCCATCTGAGAAAACACTTTATCGATGTAAAGATTGCAATTTTCAAGACTTAAAATATAAATGTTCTTTAATGAAGGAAACAGCTTTTGTATGTCGAGATTCTTTGTGTTATCGAGATTAAGAACTGTCAAAGAGTCAACCATGGTTGATGTAAAGAAATTCGAGTAAAAATGCGGCATCGCATCATAAATTATCGCGTTGTGAAAGCCAATTGCAGAAATCTTTTGAGTAGAGATGAAATTAGAAAGAAGACTTAGATATTCCACTGTAAAATCAGAGTTTGTGAATGAAAGTCCTAATAATTTTGAATTTTGCATGTTGGAAAGCTTCGTAAGGAATAATTTGAATAGTTCACTAACCTGTCCTGCAATATCAACGTAATTGAGTCGGGCGATTGATGCAGCATAGTCTGAAAGCACTTGATAAGTAGGAAACATCGGAATTTGAGGGATATTGAGTGATTGTATAGTAGAAATGAGTGGTAAAGTGCCTAGAAATATCGGAAATGTTGTTGGGAGATCACCAAGAATTGACAAATCGACTTCTTTTTTCGAAATCATTAACACGTTTTTTAATTTTTCGAGTGATTCAGGTGAAATTAACTTACCATTAGATCTAGCTAGTTCAGAAAAACGTAAAAGTGCTCCATAACCTGAATGTTTTGCTTTTGGCACGTTGAATTTATCAATTTGGAGAAGCTGTATTTCAAAACTCGAAAGTAATTGCTGAAGACAGTGAACAATAGCACCAAATAACTTCGAAGCATATAGTTCTGTAGATATTGAAACACTTTTACTGCTAAATTTTAGTGAAATATCGTTGTTTTTAATACCAACTTTAGAAATTGCTATCCAAGAGAGTGTAGTTCTTAAATTACCTTTGGCTGCAGAATAAATATCTAAACCGTAATCAGTCACGATGATTATTGAGTTTTTCTTCAGTATACTACTACTATTTTCTTTACAAATAGCTGTAAATATAGGAGTATGACCCATTGATATTGAGCTTTTCGTAACAGAATCAAGAATCACATCCATGTTTTATTGAAAAAACAATTTTGTAAAAAAGTGAACGTTTAGAAAAAAATTCTCTCGGAATTTACTTTTCAAATCCCAAGAAAATATAAAAATCTCAACAGCAGGTAACTCCAAATGCATAATAAACAATAAAAATATAAATACACAGTCCAATTTTTTGAATTATCGATAATCAAACACAAACGCTTTGCAAAAAACTTTAATTCTAAAGTATAGAAATATAATTTATATCATTTGAGTTAAAAAACTAAAATGAAACTTTTATTTCAGATAAAATTCATGCAAAAATAGCTGTTTAGTTATTGTACATGATAAACATTTACATATATAAAAACAAATATATAAGTTATGCTTCTGGAATCCAAGTTAAATACTGAGGATCAATTCTTCTCTTTGGCGGGACTTTCTGATGAGCTTCTATTGCTTGTTTCAACTGTGGTGAATGAAGATCAATCTCATAATCGCCTTTTACCCTTGTCAAGCAGTTAATTTGCTTTAATGTCTCGATTACGTCGAGTTTTTGAATACTTGTAAGGATAACGATATTATCAATAGAAGTCATTTCGGAAAGTCTTGTACTGAACATCTCCAAAAGCGTATCCTTCCAATAAGAAGCGAATGCGAGTTTTCCAAGATCAGATAAAGGTCTTTCTGGGCCACCGCTCATTCTGGAGCGTCTGGCCAGCTCGTAGCTTAAGGATATACAAAGGTTTCCGTAGCCTTTCTTTTGGTAAGGTGGTAAAGTTGTAATGCAAGATAAAACATTATATGCGCTACTATTGACTTCCTTTGAGAAATATGCGGCAATGTGAGCACCGTTATCATCACATTCGCATACTACGTAGAAATTGAAGCCTTCAACATCGTAAAACAAAGTTTTGTGATCCAAAAATAATTTTGAAAGTAAACAGAGGCACTGGCACGGAACTTTGTTTACCATTCCTTTCATTTCGAAGATACTGAGATTTCCTTGCCGATAAATCTCATTTCCTGGTGGACATTTTTCTCCTGTAACTTGCAAGTGCTTTGCGAGTTCTTCTGCGCTAGCAAAATATTGGAAACAGTGATCACATATATATAAGTGCTCCATTTTTCCAAAAGGATTAGGATATGGCGAATAATACCAAGCTTGAATTGTATATGGCCCAATTGTAATCCTATCGATGTTTCGAATACGGGTAACTTCTTGGTGGGCCTTTTCGAATTGTTTGTACTCTACTGCGAGTTTTTCAACGTCAAGTTCGTCGGTATTTAAAATTTTGTGATTTCTTATTGCAGATTTACCAGCTTTTGTTTTTATTACGACATTTGGATCATCGGTGACTTCTTTTACAGAAATCCATCGATCAAGTCTTTTATCTTGATGAACATAATGAATATAAAGTTGTTTTGTACTAACTTTTGCTCCAACAACAATTGCTTCCATCAGCTGCTGATATTGTTCGCAATAAACAACAACACGGTCACCTACATGAATTGTTTTCGGATTCATTTTGTTAAAAAGTGACATTTAATCGGAAATTCAGAATTTTCAATCCTCTATTTTGCTTTTTTTTTCCCCTTTTGAAAACCCTATAAGATACATAATTAAAACAGAATTCACTATCAAACGACTTGTATTTTTAATTATCTTACAAAATTCTCTAATTTGGTGATTTTCATTCAATTCAACATCTCAACAATCTCCAAATTATGCGACCAATTCATCGAAGTAGATGTATTTCATTTGATGCACAATGTGTTGAGATTATCAAGTGTTTGCAATGCTCCAGCTGCATCTACACTAGCTTCATTTAAACAATCAATACCAAAGGTTGTTGAAGCATTCAAGGAATTGAATCCGAATATGCTGAATAAAGTTTGGCCATCCATAGTGTGAAGATATAATCTAATAACAATTCTTTAGGCCAAAAAATCAAATAATATTAATTTCAGACCTTAGGTGGCTAGCTTGTAGGTAAAATATATGATTATATGATATGTGTGGTCTTATATTTATGTTTCACATTCCATCTAATAAGTTAATGGGATTTGCATGCAAAAGTTTCGAACATCTTAAAAATTAGAATGTAGTAATATAAAGAAAAACAGTTTAACAATATAAACAATTTAAAATAAAACATTAATGTTTCCTCTTTGGTTTCTGAAGACGTTCTAAACATTTCTTTGCTGGAGAGAAGTCTTGTTGTGCTGCCAATTTAAAGTAATTTATAGCCATTTCTCTGTTCTTTTCGATATTCTTTCCATTCGATAACATTGTTGCGTAATAACATTGAGCTTCAGCGTTTCCTGAATCTGCCGACATTTTAATGAATTTCACTGATTCTTCGATGTTTTGATCAACTCCTGTTCCATCTTTCAACATCAGACCGTAGTTTAACATCGCAATATTATTTCCATGTTTTGCAGCAAACAAAAAGTATTTTGCAGCCAAAGTTGGATTCTTTGTTGTTCCTTCACCTTGTTTAAGCATTCTTCCCAAGACACACATTGCATTAACATTGCCTTGTTTAGCAGACAAAACAATATAATGTAATGCAGTTATCAAATCTTGTGGCAAAACATCTCCGCTTCTTAACATCATTCCGAGTTTTAATTGGCTGTCGGAATTTCCTTTTTCTGCACTCATCTGGAAATATCTTGCGCTCTCCATAGGATCGTCATTTATCCTAGATAATCCATAGTTATACATCGCTTTAATATTTCCTAAATCAGCAGACTTTTTGAATAAAAGTGTGGCATTTTCTTTGTCACCTTTTTCCATTAAAACCAAACCTAAATTATTCAATCCGACAGGATCATTTTGTTTTGCGGAAAGTTCGAAATATTTTTGTGCTCTTTCGATATCTTTGTGAACACCGTATCCGTTCTTAAGCATCAAACCATAATTTGCCTGTGAAGCACTGTCACCTTTATCAGCAGCAATTTTGAAATAAACTGCTGCATTTTCATTACTTTTTGTTACTCCTTGACCTTTCAAATACAAAAGGCCCAAATTAAAAGCAGCCTTTGCATATTTGGCGTCAGCAGCTTGTTTATAATAATAAGCAGCATGTGAAGGATTCGAAGGATGTCCGATTCCGTGTCTAATCATTAATCCTGCGTTGTAATTTCCTCCTGCATGTCCTCGTTTTCCTGCTGCTTTGAACCAAGTGACAGAAAGTGGCAAATCTTGTTTGACGCCAAATCCAGATCGCAACATCAAAGCATAAACATACATGGCGGATGCATCGCCTTGTTCAGCAAGCCTCTTAAAATGTAAACATGTATCTGACATTAACCGTTGTGTGTCACTTTTTGATTTACGATCTCTGAATTGATTATAAAGAAAAACATCAGAAGGGTTTTGAGATTTTGAGCTTTTCTCGAGATTCTTCATTGCTTCTTCGTATTTATCTGGCTGGTTTTCTTCTGTTGAACACGTTCCTAATAAATACAAGGCGTATTTAAGTTGTTCATCGGAATCTCCTTCGCTTGCCAATCTTTTTGATGCAACAGAGATTGAATCAATGAATTCATTCGCTGTTTGATTGCTGTATGGATCGTCAATGAAATTGTCGTCATCTTTTTGAGATGTTCTTTCTATTTCTTCCAAATCAATTTCAGGAGTTATGATAAATCTCGACTTCTTCATTCCATCAATGATTCTTTGTGCTTGTGGAGAAAGATCTTTCTCTTTCCCAGCGATTTCTAACAAAGAATTCGTCTTCTTGTGATGTTTCTTCCTCTTCTTCGATGAAGAATCATCTTCTTTGCCTAAACTTGAAATCTTTGGTGAAAGATTCTTAGGAGAATACTTTATTTCTTCACTATCAAAAGTAGATTCGCTATCAAAACTCGTTTGAATTGAAACTTTCTTTGGAGAAATGTCACTTTTTGTTGAAGCGACAGATCTCTTTGGAGATTTCAAAATTGAAGGAGATTTGACAGAATTCGATTCACTTTTAGAAGATCTATGACGATGGTGATGCTTCTTCGTATCACCAATATCTAAGATCTCTGGTTCTTTAGGTGATTTGGTCGGAGAATCACTCGCAAAACTATTTTCTGACACTAAAATGTCATCAGATAAAACTTTGAGAGTTGAATTTGGAGAATTAGTGGGAGTTGTAAATTTAGGAGATTTTGCTTTAGTTGTTACTTCAGGAGAGAATTTCACGGAATCAGATTTGGAAATCGGAGATGGGGTAAAGGCAAAAGATGATGAAGATTCAGGTTGTTCCATAGGGATTTCGATGTTTGAAGGCCTCTTTTGCTCATAAAACCTGTTTGTTGGACTGAAAATGGAAAATTTTCTGTTAAATTTATTGTGAGGTGTATGGAAATGATGCTCCTTTGTTTGACTGTGCTTTGGAGAAGGAGTTAAAGCTTTTCTCTGTGAAGAAATAGGCAAAACATCTTTTTCTTGGAGATAATTGAAATCTTCTTCTGGATTTTCAACATCTTTTTCGCCCAAATAGCTTAATTCGGCACTTTCTTCTTCATTCAATCCACTTGTTCCGATTTTTACAGCTAAGGAATCATAAGAATCTGATTTTAATTTGAGATCTAATGGTTGAACTTGATTTTCATCAAGAAGGTTGACAGATGGTGAATTAGTGCTTCCTTTCGGTGAATCAGAGTCAGTTTTGAGATCTAGTTCCAGAACTTGATTTTCATCAAGTAATTTCTTGTCATCAGCATCAGATTTTTCTTCAATATCTATTTTTCCAACGAAATATGGATCGACATCAGGTTCTTTTCCTTTAGAAGCAGTATCTAAATCAATTTCATCTTCAATTACAGTAATTAGGTTCTCATTTTGCTTTGAAGGTGAAGGTATAGACGTAGAATGGACAATCACATGCGTATCATCAGCAATATACTCTTTTGTTGTTATAATTTGATCTAATTTTTCCTCAATTTGAGGATTTTCAGGTAAACCGCTATCGCTTTGACTAATGATTGACGGGTTTTGATTCATTTCTTTGGATTTTTCTTGTTTTGCAAATTGAGAATTTTGATCTTCTTCGATTTCTTCATTCTCAACGATTTTTGATTGCTCATCTTGCTTTTGTTCCACAGTATTCATCTTTTCTTGTATCAATTTGATCTTGTTTGCGATACTTCCGTAACTGATGCTTGGCTTGATGAATCCTTTAGGAGAACCGACAGGAGATGTAGATTGCTCATCATCAGAACCAAAACTTAGAATTTCTACTTCTTGACTTGGTTTAGATTTCTTCCAAATTAATTTTTCTCTTTGAACCAAAGGAGTTGTATCACTCATCTTCTGAGATACTAAATCAAGAACATTGATACCACTTGCAACTTCAGGGAATTCGTTATCGCTAAGATTTGAATTATTATTTGTTGTCAAATCAGGTAAAATGACATCTTCATCATCGATTTCCTTGAATATTTCAACTGCTTCAGGGTTTCCTGCTTCGGCTGCTGCCTTTAGCATCTCATATCCTTGAGATTTATCAGAGTTTGGTGCAGTTTCGTTAATATTTATCATAGCGAGCCTACAAAGAGCTCCAGAATGGTCGTTCTCAGCAGCTTCTCCATAATACTCGGCGGCTTTCTCCAGATCTTGTTCAATTTTGTCACCTTTTTCTAATTCTTTTGCGATGTAAAATTGAGCATCAGGGTTTCCAGCGACAGCTGCTTTTTCAATCAAGTTCTTTCCTTGTCTAATATTCTGTTCGATACCTCTGCCTTCGAATAAACACGTTCCATATTCAAACTGACTTTGTGGATTGTCAAAATCAGCGGCGGTTTTGACAAGATCTACATAATCATTAATTTCTTGGTTTTCTTTCTTTTGAAGTGCTAATTTGTTCATTGCTTCAATGCATCCGGCTTCTGCAAGATATTCTACAGCTCTTTCATAACATTTTTTGTCTTTGTTGTTATAAAAAGTGACAATTTCTTTTGCAGACAATCTTTGAGATTGATTTAAGAGAGAAATTGCATGAGATTTATCTTTGGTGAATCCAATACCTGTTAACAAGCAAAGTCCTAACAGATATACAGAGAAATCTGTTTGATATTTCGACATTGCTTCCAAAATAAAATTTTTAGATTCTTCCATCGAAAATTTTATTTTGTTTTCATTGATAATTAGTAAACCATGTTGATAACCACTATCTAAATATTCCATTTTAGCTGCTAATAAGAAATAATGGCTTGATTTTTGCAAATCAATTTGAATTCCAATTCCATCTCTTAAAATCACAGCATATCTATAATAAAGTTCTGCATTATTGCATCTTGTGCACATGTCTTTGATGATATCAGCAGATTTCTCTTTAGTTGCATCATCATTTGCAATTTTTGACAATTCAATGGCACTTTTTTCATTTCCATTTTCAGCAGCCTTCAAAAAGTATTTTTCAGCTTCGCTTTCATTTTCATTTTCTAATAAAATCTTTGCATGCTTATGCATTGCATCAACATGTCCTTTATCAGCAGCTTTCTTGAATTCTTCGTCGGCTTTTTGTTCATCTTTTTCAACTTTTTCTCCTTTTTTATACAACAAACCTAACTGATAATTTGCTTCAGGAAGACCTAATTCACTTCCATTCATTAGTGAATCAACATCATTATCATTGATCACATCATAATCTTCTTCTTCATAGAAATACTCGTAATCAAAAAATTGATGATTTTTTGCATCATCCAATTTTTCTTGATTTAATAAATCAGTGAAATCAAGATCTCCATTTGATTTTGAGTTGAAATTGAGTTTTGACAGTGGAACTTTTGTTTTAATTCTTCTAATCTTCTTGACTCTTTGTTTCTTAGCAGTATTTAATATATCACAAGCGATTTTTGCTTCAGTATTTCCATTTTTTGCTGCCTTTTCTAAATAATTTTCTTTTTCTTTGTCATCTTTTGTGATTTTGGCCATTTCTAATTGGGCATCGCTATTTCCTTTATCAGCAGCTTCTTTGATATATTTCTCTGTTTCGATAGATAGATTGAATTCGTTTAAACATTCTTCTACATCCAAATCCAAACCGCAACAACCGTTGTCAGAAATAAATGAACTGAAAATGTCACTTTCTCTTGCCATTTCCAATTTATTTGATTTTCTTTTCTCGATATGGAAGTATCTACTGTCATCTGTGATATCAATGCTTAAATATTTATCAGCTTCAGCATCACTTTTTTCGCAACCTTTTCCTTTTTTAAGTAACAAACCATAACAAAATTTTGCATCTTCATGTCCTATATCTGCAGCTTTCTTGTAGTATTGGCATGCGAGCTTATAGTCATTCTCAACACCTATACCATCTTTACAGATATTTGCAAAAAGAAACATAGCGTTGACAACTCCTAAATCTGCACTTTTTCTGATGTATTTCATTCCTTCAATTTCATTTTGCAAACAACCAATTCCTTCATAGAGACAAAGTCCGTAATTGAGACAGCCATATTTATCACCTTGTTTAGCACTGTCATGGAAGTATTGAACAGCAAGCTTTTCATTCTTCTTGATTCCATAACCGAATAAAAGTGCCAAACCGTAATTATTTTGGCCATATTTACTTCCTCCTTCTGAACTGAGTTTGAAGAAGAGAGATGATTTAGGTAGAGACTTTTCTACACCATAGCCAACCTTTAGCATCCATCCATAATTGTTTTGAGCTGCTGGACAACCTTGATTTGCTGCTTTTTCAACAAATTTCGCAGAAATTTTCGAGTTTTTGGGAACTCCTTCTCCAAGTTTTATCATGACTCCATAATTGTTTTGTGCTTCTGCGTAATTCTGGTCTGCAGCTTGTTTGAATAAACTTGCAGCTTTGATATAGTCTCTCTTCACACCAATTCCGTTTCTTAGGAAGAGTCCAAACTTGTTTTTGGCTTGAACGTCGCCTCTTTCAGCTGCATCTTGGAAAATTTGAGCTGCTTCTTGAAGATTTTGGGCGATTCCATGACCTTCTCTTAGCATAGTTCCATATCTAAACATTGCATCAATGTTTCCTTGGTTTGCAGACAATCTCAAATATTTCATTGCCATTTCAGAGTTTTTTTCAACAGAAATACCTTTTTCATAGATCTGCGATAATATAAAGTTAGCTTCTGGGATATCTGCATCAGCAGCTGAAGACAACAAATTCAAAATACTGCCAACTGTATTATTTTGGTATCCTCGTAGTAATAACTTGGCAAGTTCAAGATCAGCTTGTTTTAATCCTTGATTGGATGCATATTTCAATAAGTCAAACGACTTTTCGATATTTAATTTCTCAACTGATCCTGAAAGGTATATTTTAGCAAGGTTAAATGCCGAGAAGGGATTATTGCTACTTTCATTAAGTAACTCAATTGATTTTGAGAAAGAATGACTATTGGATATTTCAGACCAAAATTTTGATGCATAAGCTAGGCATATTTCTGGATTATTATGATCTATAATGGTATCGGAAATGTCTATTGAAATATTTGTATCTATGCCTATAAAACTCGGGTATAAATTATTGAATAATTTCTCAATAAATGTATTATTGACAGTTTCCATGAAAAAGTTATTTTGTATCATATTTTCTAAAATTTGGAACGTCGTAATTTCTTCATTACAACATGACTCAATAAAATTATTAACGCTTATCGTTTTGTAAACTTCTGAATTTTTGAGCAAGATTTTATATATTTTCTGCAAAGATAATATATCATCATGCATAGAAACGCCTGATTGAATAGTATTTTCCGTATTTAATTGTGCAATGAAATTAATATCACATAAAATCGGAGTATTTGAGTGATCAAACAATATATTTGTAGGTTTTATGTTGGAATGAATAATATTATTTGCATGAAGTGCGTGAGTTGCTGCAGTAACGGAAAATATGATTTCCATTTTCTCTTCTAATGTAAGTTGATCAATTTGATTGGCATCGATTAAGTTTTGAAGAGATCCATGATGATAGTACCTTGTTAGTGTATGAATTTGATTAGCTTTTGGATCAAATTTTATAATTATTTCTGGTAAACATGCAAATTTTATTTGATTATATACATCTACGAGAGAAAATAATTGTTGTCTTCGTTCATCATTTTCGAAATTCGTATCAATTAATTTAATAACATAAAAATAATTCGTTTTTAGATCTTTAATCACGCCTACTTTATCTGTTTTCTTCGGCTTCATGTTGCTGAGGAAAACATAAGTTCCATCTTCAAGAGGAGGTGGAATTTTTAATTTTTTCGTGCTTAAAAATGGCCGAATTATTCAAATAAAATCGAATATTCTGATTATTTGCCCATTGGTTGTGGTAATTATAAGTCCTAATAGTGCTTACAATTTAATATCTTTTGAGGGGAAAATAATCATGGTACCTAACTTAATTTTTTCCACCCCCAACCATTACGCAAATTTTATTATGAGATTGGATAATGACTGGAATGAATATCAATCAATATGGTTAATTGAATTTGCAAAGAAATATTCAGACATTTTGAAGTTCATCAAATGATTTGGTAAATAGAAAGCAAATATGTTTAAAATTAGAAACAAAAGTTTAAATTTAGGACACTTACAATAAACAAACAGAATGAAATAGTTACAAATAAAAATTATTTGTTTGCTAAATCATTAAACCATGAGCGACCGTATTCTTCGACAATTGAATCGATAGTCTTCATGTTAACATCAAGTGATCTATAATCTATCTTCAATTTCAAGAGAAATTCAACAACAGGACGGTGATTTCCGATTAACGCATAATGCATAGCTGTCCAGCCATCACTGTTTACAGCATTAGGATTTGCTCCTTTCTTAACAATGTAATCCATAAATTTAAGATGACCTCTTAAGGCAGCAATATGGAAAGGGGTCATTCCGTCTCCTGTTTTAGATTCTATGTTAGCACCGTTTTCTAGTAATAAATCAACGCATTCTGTTCTTCCTGAATATGCCGCCCAGTGTAATGCTGTGTATCCATAAAAATTCTTTTTATCAACAATTGCTCCATTCTTGATTAAATACTCAGCACACTGTTTAGAGCCATATGTGACTGCTGACATCAATAAAGTATGTGCATGATTTTCGGAAGATTTTGTTGAAGCGTTTGGATCTATTTTTGAAGGGCATATCTCTTTGAGTTTTTCTATGTAGTTCATTTGGCAATATCCCCATGGTTCTTTGACAAGTCTATTATTAAAATTTGGTGCTTGCATTTATTTTGACAATAAAAGTGTCAACTTTGATATTTCACAAGAGGAGGTAATATTTTATATGCTTTTGTACATTCGAATGCATAAACATAGAATATACATAGCTAGTCAACAGGGAATTGGTCATTTTAGGTATGAATCACCAAAATTCGAATATGATTTTCGATATAAGTTGCTTTTTACTCTGCTTCTCATCAATGATTAGGTTGCATACGCGTTTTAAAGGCACATTCATACTTATTGCATATTCAATAGACCTCTAGTAAAAATCAAACTTTCAAAATTTTCAATGGACTCAGATTTTGAAATCAAAGATTTTCACAAGGTCAATAAAAAGCATATAAATACAGATTACCCTGCTAGCATATCACATAATGAGGACTATGCAAACTATTGCATACAACATTTTTTAGAAAAACCTAATGAGGGAGATTTCTATTTACCAAAATTATTGGAAGAGATATCTAACTATCCGAATTTACAACAAAATATAGCAGATATTCTAAATACACAATCGGTTAATCTCAGTTTAGTAGAATTAGCTAAATCACAACAATTATTTGCATTAGACGAAGATACATTTTATAATCTCATTCGAATATTACAGTTTGGAAATAGATATGTGCCAAAAGAGACAAAAAAGTCATTTAGAATTAATTTTGAACAAATATTCACAGCTACTTTACAAAACATAGAAAATATGACATTTGAAAACTGTTTACTTATTTCTGAAATACTAAAAATATGCATCAAGTTCTCAAAACCATTACCTGTTGATATTATCGAAAATAATATTTTTAATTTCATTGAATCTTTTGAAGATACTGAAAGTAATCAAAAACTAAGATATATACTGTTGAATTCAGTTGCTGAATTAGCATTTAGGTCAAATGAACCCATTTTCCCAGGAAAATTCCCAGTCATCATTGATTTTGTAATTGAAACAATAACAAAGGATTTATTATCTTGCTATTCATCTTGTATTACAATACACGCATTCATTTTTAATTCAGCAGAACTTGTTCTAAATTACATTCATAATGAGCTTGGATTCAGCTTTATTAATACATTTTTAGGCGAATTTGATCTTTATCACTATAATGTCTTACAAATACTGCTTTCTCCAGCAAACAACCCAGATTATCAAAGATTTTTAACAGCAATTTCAAAATGTATCGATTGGAGCTTAGTATCAGAATTAACAAAACTCGAAGACAATTTGGACTTATTTTTAGATTTTATTCATATTTATGTGGCAAATGATATAGAAATCATTCCGAAATTATTTAACTATAAAATAATAGATACATTATTACAAATTGTCAGTGATGAAGATGCAAAATATAACATAAGAGAAAAATGTCTTTTTACATTAACTTTTTGTTTAGAAAATTATTCATTTGATAACATTATACATGTTTTACAAAACGGTTTGGCCTTTGCAATCAACGATATTGGCATAGGAACACAAGAAAGTGTAATCATCTCTCTTGTTTCGGCATTTACAGCCATATTTCAACAAACATTAGCACATGACTTAATAACAATATATTCTGTTAACAAATTACTGGAAGATAATTCGGTTTTTAATGTAATTGATGAAATTATCGAACTAAGGAGTGAAAAAGAAGAAGTCCAAGTACTATCGGATCTTTATGTAGAGTTTCGTGCCAAATGTGAATAAATAATAAAAGTTTTTTGTTTTGATTATAATCAAAATCTTTTTTTTCTTAAAATTATGCAATTAAAACTTATGATGACGATGAAGCAGGAAAATAGATATCTAAATATTCAAGACTCTTTGATAATGTAAGATGATATTGAAGTTTATAGATCAAAATTGATTTACAGAATACGTATGTGAGATAAAAGTTGTAAACAAAGAAAATTAGGCTCAATAAAAACATAAATACAATAAAAATAATATCAATTGTAAGACCATATCTTTTTTCAATGAATTCAAATCCACCTCCGATATATTTAAGAGTTTGCAAGGAAAATGTAAATGACAAAATGCGTATTATAAAACCTAAAATTGTATCATTCGAATTTATTAATATAATAAGAGTGAAACATCCCCACATTTGTTGAAATAGCGTTTTGTAGTCATTTGAAACATCTCTTTCATGATTTGGAATTTCGATTATGATATTGAGTTTTTTTACTGCTATTGCTTTACTAAAAAATGCGTAAGTTTTCATAATTTCGATGGTTAAAAATAGCATAGTCATTAAACGAAAAGAAATCTGATATCTTCTAATGAAATCAAAATAAAATTTGAGATATAGGGATATAGTTACTAAACGCAAAACCACAAACATAGTCATAACTTTCCAGAAATGGTTATTCAGTAAGAAATGATGTTTCCTTTCTAACAAAGAAAATCGTATCTTACTTTTAACCATTTTGATTTCAACAAATCCTAATACGCTCACAAATACTATGAAAAACAATAGGATACCTTAAATGAGCTCCCAATTCCATAATTTTGGTTTTGATTTAGAAATTCTCGAATTTTGAGCTTTATAACATATAAACATAATATAGAATCAAAATATGATTATCGGTAAAAGAGCTATTGCCGATTATTTTTAAATTTATAATTGTGACTTCAATTTTTTGGGATGGAAGCATACTTTCACTTTATGGAAGGTGAAGACTCGATACAACTCATAAGAGAAGACCTTGATATGCTTCTTAATTCAAGAGAATGGCTTTCTTTTTTATCTTCTTTATCGAATGATTACAGTGATCTTAATAACTATATCGATCTTGATAGACTAACAACCAACATATCGAATGGGGTTTATGATCGCATGTATCCATTCACACATTTCAATAATAACATAATTTGTGATTCATTTCAACATAAGCCTTCGATTTCTTTCCTCAAATTTTTAGTGACAAATATTGCAGATCGTTTAGTATCAAATTATCTTGACACAATCATATCAAAGCATTCAAAAATTTTATTAGATTTAAAACTGAACACAGTAATGAACACTAATCAAAAAGATATAATAGCACAATCAGCTTTGAGAACAGCTTTCTTAACAAAGAACAAAGAAACAATTAAACTTCTTCAGTATTTAAATGAATCAACAATCAAATCAATTTTTAAATTTTTATGCCAAGAAAATGAGAAATTCTCAATGGAAATTTTATCACAAACATTCTCAGCAACACACTTTAATATATTAAGGGAAGAAGCTGATAATTCATTGAAGAATGGAAAACTTTTAAACGTCAATTTCATTTTAGATTTTCTAGAGAAAAATGATACAAAATTATTTACTTATTCTGATGCTTTTAGAAAGATATTTGATAAACTAAGCTGCCAAGAGTTAAGTGATGTATTAGTATCTCGTGCTTCAGTAACAAGGGTTGATATAATGCAAGTACAAGCAGCGATGTTGAACCCAATTGATGCAGCACCTCTTCGGAAAACATTGCAGAAATATAATGATCCAAAAAACACTTTTTCTGATGAACAATTGAGATTATTTGGTAACATGTTCGAGACAAAGAAAGAAATACCATCAATTATAATGCAGATGTATGTTGTTGATAGAATGACATTAGAGAAATCAGTAATTCCAGCAATGGAAAACTTAGCCGGCAGAGATAAAAATATTTCTTCATTATTGGATGAAATGAGAAAACAAAAGATGATTATTAAGCCAAAAAAATCTCCATTAAAGTTATTTTTTACAAAAGATGTATCATTCGAAGCATTAGTTAATTGTATTGACGAGTTATCTTTGAAAGATAGTAACTTTGCAAGTGATTTATTCGATTGTTTTAATAATTGTCTTTACAAAAGACATCGTGATGACATTAAGAAGTTTATGATAGATTTTGATAGTAGATTCCTCAAATGTTTAAGTGCTAAAAGCCTAATGGTTTTATCAGAGAAATGCGTTGATTATCTTTGCAGTGATTTGATTTTACAACACAGATTTTCTTTGGCAACGATCGCTTTAAGATTACCAATACAAAATTACTATCAAAAAATCTTTGACTCCGGAAAAGAAAACGAAGTTAGAACATTAGCAGCATTACATGATAGCAGTATTGCAACGGCAGATTATATTAAGCTTAGGGAAACAAGGTTTATTAATGATGGAGATCCAATAAGTTTGGCAGTTATGGATAAAGAAATAGTTTTAAGATATAGATGGAGATATTTAAGAGGAGATGCAATGACATTCGTTTATGGATTACCGGAACATGCAGAACTATGCGAAGATGATGAAGAACTATTCTTGAAATGGGAATTGCAAGAAAAAAATGCGAATATGAATAGAGAAGAAATTATTGAAAAGTTGGGAATCAAAAACACAGAAAAGAATTTCGAAATAATTTTGTCAACCAAAGAAATCGAAGAAACAGCTCTCCGAGCATTAATTCCTTTATTTAGAGATGTCAAAATATCTTCATTACCAACATTTGTTAATATTAAGTCGGCAAGTTGTTTTCCATTGATATGGAATGTTAATATTTTAAAAATGGAATCATTCCAACAAGAATTAAGAAAATTTCCAATTGAAACTGCGAAATCATTTATTAAATTCGTTCCAGATGGTTATGAAGCAATCGTTGAACAGTTTCCAACTATTATTGCTTGCGTTTGTGTTAATGAAATACAAACAACATATGAAGTATTTGACAAAGCATCATTATCAATCAGAAGATCTTATGATTTCTCTAATGAATCATTTCCTTTCGTATTAGCTGTTGTTTGTACAATGTTCATGAAAGAACAAGACTTAAATCCATTTGAATATAACTTTGAAAACTGGAAAAAGGCATTTGTTTTCTTTAGCATAATGAGGAAACAGTACAACAAAGCAATTCAGATACTTGAAAAAGATATTAATATTTGTGCTGTTCTGTTAAGAAATGAATGCGAGCAGTTACATTTTTGCAATAGAGGATCATGGGCAATAAATACAGTTAAATTTATTTTGTATTGCGCATCAATTGACTTCTATATTGATTCTCCTGTATGGAGACACCTAATAGACTGCTGCAGATATGTACCATGGCCACAAGAAATGGCTGATGATGATTGCGTTTTTGCAACTTTTGAAACATATGTAAATCTTCATCAACAAAACTCTGAAATGAATTAATCTAAGATTTGAAAAAAAATTTGAATTACATCTTGTTCAAAACCTAATAACATTGGAAACTTCACAAATCATAAAAAATTACTAACTGGGCGCTAATCTTCTCATAATGTTAGGCTATTTAGTGAATAGTAATCCATTATAAAGAGTTTAGGAATTATTATTTGCATTTGTTTAAAAATATCACTTTTAGAATATTATAAACTCGCGTAAAATATTATATATGATGAAAATATTTGGTTTAAAGAAAATAAAATACTAAAAAATGTTAATATATTTTTAAGAATTCTTTTTTATTATTTCTCGATTGGGTAACATTATTAGATCCTTTATCATTTTCTACTTTTCCGTTTATAGACAATATTTGAGCTTGATATTTTTTAAAAAATTACAATTGTTGCAGAAGAACTGTATTTTGGGATTCAATGATACTAATTTTATTCATAAACTCTTGTATATCATGTTTTAGCTGAAGATTATCGGATTCAAGTCTCTTAATATACACACCTTTTCTTTTCCTTGTTTTTTTAACAGTTGACATAGGATGAGATTGGGCATCTACATTTTCTACAGGATCAAATGTGAATTCCTCATTGAGCACATTATTATCATCACTACTCATTTGATAATCTTGTTCTCAATAAATGCGAAAAAATTGGATCATGACATTACAAAAACCTTTCTAGATGACATATGAAGAATCATCAATTGAGCGAATATATGCAGTGTTTAATTAATCCTAATAACGATCTAATGAAATTTTGATATGGATTAGGTTTTACTTATTAGCATATTGAGGAGAATGCATTTTTCTACATTTGAGTACTTTTCTTAAAATATTATCTTATATTATCAAAATGCAACAATTTTTTTGAATGGTAACAGAAGAATATTGTTTTTCATTAGAAATTTAATTGAAAGCACATTTTATCCATTTCATTCCATTATTTCAATGTAATTGAAAAAAACACTGAGGAATTTATATGGATATGTTTAACTTGAAACGTTGCAAAAAGTCCATACTTCAAATATATACAACGAGCTCAGGAGTATGTACAAATATCACATAGATATGTACAATGCGTTGTGTAAGTTAAAAACGAATAATGAAGAAGAATTACGGTCGATTTATAAATTGATCAAAGAATATTTGATTGATTCAAAGATATATCATCCAAAAAATATTATAGATGACATTTTTTGGATTGTGTGGTATAATAACGGCTATATAAAGTCATACTTGAAACTTGTCAAATTTATTTATGATGATTATCAATTAGAGCAAATCCCATTTACTTCAGTTATTTTCAACTCCATGTTTTATAAAGAGTATGGAATTAAATTAGGCAAATCTGATGATTTCGAAGAAATTCAATTTAAAAATCTCAATATTCATATAGAAAATACTATTTACAGAGCAATTATGTATAATGACTTAGAGAGATTCATCTCATTTACTGAAAGAGATGAATTTGATAAAAATCAAAAACTTAAAAGCGATTTATATCCATTTTCTGGAAAAGGATATTCATTACTTGAATTATGTTGTTACCATGGAGCAGTTGATTGTTTCAAGTTATTAAGAACGAAATTTCACTCAGAGATTACTCAAACATGTTTACAATTCTCATTTTTAGGCGGAAATCCAGAGATCATGAGTGAATGTTTGAAATATCAAACACCAAATAAAGAATGCATGAGATATGCAATTATTTCACACAACATTGATTTTGTTACATTCTTGATGAATGAGTACAATATAGAGATTAAATTAGAATATTGCATACAATATAAAAATCTTGAATCATTTTTTGTTTATTTAGATCAAACAAATAATATTGACCAATGCTTTGTTTATTCAATATCGTTTGATATCCCATCACTTAGTGAATATTTGCTTTCACATGGTGCCAATGTCAATGAACATGATAATGAAGGCTATACTGCTCTTCACAAAGCAATACATAAAAATGATAGAGAAATAATTGATCTTCTTCTTTCATATAATGTAGATGCCAATGAAAAAGATAGATGGGGAAACACTGCTCTTCACACAGCAGTACAGAAAAATAATAAAGAAATGGTTGATCTTCTAATTTCACATGGTGCCAGTCTCAATGAAAAGGATAAAATGGGAAACACTGCTCTTCACAAAGCAGTACAGGAAAATTATATAGAAATTATTGATCTTTTAATTTCACATGGGGCTAATGTCAATGAACATGATAATAAAGGTTATACTGCTCTTCACAAAGCAGTAGGTAATAGTACTAAAGAAATTATTGATCTTTTCATTTCACATTACACAGGGAAAACTACTCTTTATTCTGCAGTACCTAAAAATAAAAAAGAAATTATTGAGCTTCTAATTTCACATGGTGCCAGTGTCTTTGAAAAGGATAATATGGGAAACACTGCTCTTCACAAAGCAGTACAGGAAAATAATAAAGAAATGGTTGATCTTCTTCTTTCGCATGGTGCCAGTGTCAATGAAAAAGATAAAATGGGAAACACTGCTCTTTAGATAGCAGTACGTAAAAATTATAAAGAAATTATTGATCTTCTAATTTCACATGGCTTATGATTTTGATTAACATTAAAAGCTTTATCAGAGTTAATGTATATAATCCATACCAAAGTTTTGACAATTAAAATTTTTTTTTTGAAAAATTGAAATTAGTTAATTAATCATGAAGATCAGGTGCAATCATATGCCCTATTAAGAATAAGATAGCCCATAATATACGCTGTTACATAACAATTGTAATTTGAATCTTCCTTCGATGCCCATTTTACTTCATGCATTATCCAGAATCAGTTACCTTATCTAAATCGGGAAATGCTGGTTCATTGATTATTATTTTTTTAAATTTTCAAAATTTGCAATTTAAAACATAAGAAACTTTGTATACACAACATTTTTATCATAAAATTTTGACCGACGAGACGATTAAGATTTTTGGAAATTGAAAGATTATTTTTACAAAAAAAAAAGTATAAAATCATTCAATGAATTTGACTCAGCTCCCTATCCCGCGTACATCTACAGAAATGACAGCGGTGTATAAGGAGCTTAAGTCAATTTGTTTTGAAAATTGGTGCGTTTTAACTTATGAAGAAGGGCACAGCCAAAAACACGATTTTATTCTTCAAATACAAAAATGTGCTCAATTATCAGATCCACAAAATCAAGTTAGAGCGTGCATAGGTGCCTCCATTATGGTACATTATTCAACATCATGGAATGATACAATTATGGCAATATTTGGTAAGATAGAAGCAGGAAGTAATGCAGAAGCAACGGATTTTATCTGTGAAAGGATAGCAAAATTTACGAATAAACTACCAAGAACGTCAAATTTCTTGATTCAACGACTTAAATATATATCTAAAGTTCTTTTACAAGGAACATCGAAAGAATCAATCCTACATTGCATTTCACTTCTCAATTATCTCGAAAAATATGCAATAAGATCATTAGAAGCATGTTCGTTACAATATTATGAACAAATCTATCCTCTTTTATTCAATGAGAGGGAAGATTTGCGAAATATAGCCTTTCACTCACTCTCTCACTTCCTTCAAATCTCAAGACGCGCTGATTTTCCCAGTCAATTATACAAAGATGCCAAATCTATATTAGATCCACCGCTAACAGATCCATTTCACGTCATACATGGCGCTTTACTTACTTACGCTGCAATATGTGACTCTTGTCCCATTGATTTACCCGTAAAACAAGTTCAAGACCAAATGGCATCGTTTTGGTCAATGAATACTCGAGATTATCCTTCATACATTAAACATACCGCACTGATAGTTGTTGTCATACTTTCGCCTTTTGACCAAACAACTTTTAATAATCTGTATTTACAAAGTGTGGTCAGTAGTCTGTGGCCTGATTTAAAACCGACTGTGGATAATGTTGACGGTTTGCATATTTTAATGAGGAAATCTCCAGTAGTTTTTGAAAATAGAATGGAAAAGTTATGTAATTCATTTAAAGCGATGTTTACAAGTGATTCATTGGAATTAGTAGAGAGTGCTGTTAAATTATTAAACGAATTATTACATAAATTGCCACAAAAAATGAATGATCAAAAATTTGTTTCAAAATTAGCGAATATTTTATCAATCTCACAATATACCGAATCATTAATACAAACTCTGAAAGTTATTTTCGATAAATACCCACTTTTCTGGACAGAATACAAAAATTACGCTCTAGGAATAGTAACACGCTTATTTGAAAGAAAATTTACAGAAAATGCTTTACGATTAATCATAATACTACCAGAAGTTCAAGATCCTCCAGAATATTTGTATACTTCAGTATTATCTGCGTTACAATCGAACGATATAGCCACACAAATACTTGCCCCTGAAGCCTTAGAAAGTTTATGTCGATCCCAAGACGATGACGTCAAGAGAAATTATGGAAAGAAATTATTAAGTATTGCGATGACAGCTTCGTCAAATGAGTTCAGATATTATGCTCTAAAAGCCTTTAAGCCTCCATACCACCATTATCTTTCATATCCAGACTCATTATCAATGTTTGATATTTTAATTCGAGACGGAAACAAGCTTGTCTGCATGGAAGGCCTTAAAATCCTTGGTGGTGTTAGTTCATACAATCCAGCAATGATTTATCCTATCTTTAGATCCTTAATTTTAGATACTTTATTTATAACTGACTCTTCTAAGTCCAGCCGTGTTCAAGCAGATGCCATCCGATGCCTACCAATCATTTTCTCCTCAGTTCCACCTCTTTTACCCGTTTACGACGGTCAATTTCTTCCAATTGCCCTCCAACAGCTCAGAATCCATCTCAAAAGCGCCATTTTAGACGACGATGACTTCGAATCGAATGACATTCGCATCCAGATCACTCCCACATCATCCCTTGGCAGTACAAGCAGTTTTGGTTCGTCATTAAAGAAGACACAAATAAATGACCAGCCACATCCTTTTGTTCGTACTTCCCCTTCATCGGAAAACCTGAAACAAGACTTAGCACAAGCAGCACAAGCACACGGACAAAGATTATCATTCTTTGAACGAACTTTTTCATCAGAAATCGCAAAAGATTTGATAAACACAATATCCGTGATTGCGAAGATTTCTTTTGAGACTGCGGAACCATATATCGATGAAATGACCTCTATTTTCATCGAAACACTACAAAGAGCATCTCAAAAATCAGTAATCCTCGCAATTTTGTCAGCTTTGGATGTAATTGTCTCAAAAATTGGTCCAAAAAGTGCCACAAACTTTTCAAAACTTTATTCGACATTGATAAGTTTAGGAGGCCGCATGATGTCACAGAAAGTACACTCATGTATATTTAAAGTATTAGGACAATTAGGACTAATATTAGCACCTCAAGAACAGATAATTTTGGATGTTTCTCAAGAACAATTCCAACTCGAGTTCTTTTTGGTCGGAACAAAAATTGAATACGAAGATTACTTCATTTACGTGATCTTCAATGCCTTGCACTCCGTAATCATTGATAAGCTCCAACAGGACCACCATACAGAAGCACATACAGCGCTAGTGAATATTTTCACTCAATGCGAAAAAACAATTTCTGCGAAAAGAATGTTCAACAATTATATAAAAATGTTGTTGCCAGCGGTAATTGAAGCTCCTTATAACGAAAAGACCAATTATTTCGGTATGTTGAAACAGTTATTACAATGTCCAACAGAATGGCTACAACCATTTGCTTCGAATTTCGTTTCTTTGATTGAAGAAATGTGGGATTCACATTATACAAGTGAAGTGATTTCTTTAATCAGTCCTTTGGCACATGCACTTAAAGAAGTCTTCCAACAATATATCCCTAAGATAACTACCTTGTTACTCGATGAGTTATCAAAGCCAAACTCTATTGATTCTACTGTTACTCCGTATATTTTGGATGCTTTAACTTATTTGTCACTTTTTGCATGGAATTTTGTTTTTATTATTGTGAAACAAATTACTGATGTTGTGTTTAACTCTAAGTCTAATGACATCATCGAGAAATCATTGGATAGCTTAAGATCTATTGTACAAAACTATGATTGCGCAAGTTATTCTTCTTCTATAATTAGAGCTTGTTTCTTCGCTTTAAATAATCCGAAAGAAGAAATTAAAAATGCCGCTGTTCAAGTTTTGTATTCATTGGCTGTTTCTATCGGTCCAAGTTTCTCTATCTTTAAGACAAGTGTTGAAAAGGCAATGATAAATGCTGGTTACCAATTAAATGAATTAAATAGAGTTGCTTATTTGAAAACTCGTGGAAAACACACTGATTTTCCTTTCATCAAAGTTGATGTTAAAAACAAAATGAAACCGGAACCAAGGAAAAAAATAATATTAGATGAAGAATCACTAATAAACAAGATAAGTATTCCGGAATCATTAAGTGTAGAACATTGGAAAAATTGGATGCAAAGATTCCAAAAATCTTTTGCAGAACATTCTCCTTCTCCTGCTTTTAGATTATCTTCATTTTTAATTACTGAGCAGCCTCTTCTTCTTAGAAAGTTCTTTGAGCCTGCTTTCCTTTCCGTGTGGATCGTAGCAAGTGATCATTTGAAAGAGGAAATAATGAATGATTTAAACACGGCTTTGTTTGAAAAAACAACTCCGATGCCGGTTTTGACATCAATTATCGGTTTGTTTGAATTCATGGATAGAACGAAACAAGAGTTACCTAAACCTAAAGAACCATTTAAGTTGACGAGGATTGTTTTGAGAGCGGAAAAGCCAACATACGCTTTGTATTGCGCTGAACAAGATTACATCAAATACAAAGATGACAAAACCGCTCAGAATCAATTGATTCAAATTTATACACAACTTGGAATGTTCGATGAATCAAGAGGATTTGCTCAAACAATAGGTGACAGAGTTGCTCACATGAGTGGCCAGATTGTAAGGTATCTTTCATGGGATAATTCATTGGAAATCGTCCATCAATCAACAGAAGATTTCATGGCAAAATTGTCATTTTTGGAAGAACAAGAAAAGTGGCCAGAAATTGCTAAATTGGCCGGCCAATTTTCATCTCTATCGTTCACTGAAAAAGACAATGCTGCATTAATATTTGCACATGCTTTTTACCATTTGAATGATTGGTCAGAACTCGAGAAAATGCTCGGAAGTACACAAGAAAACATTGGATCAACAGTCATCAGAATAATGGCAAAAATTAAAAATGGTGATGACATAAATAATGATGTAGAAAAAGGTTTTATACAGTTAGGAAACGAAGCAGGATCTCTTTTCGCTCATGGTATAACAGCTGTTGCTCCTTTCATTGTGTTCGCGCAAAGATTAATCGAACTAAAAGAAGCAACACAAGGAAACATAAGAAAAACATGGGCAGAAAGATTAATGAACAACGCTGCACATTTTAACATGATCAGATCCATTTTACTGACAAGATGCGAAGTCCTTGGTCCAAGTCAAAATGTCAATGAAGATTTGGCATTCCTTAAATTCGCGAGGAGATCAAATGAATGGGATGCTTTCAAGGATTATTTCGATAGGCATTTCCAACAATTCGAAGACAGAATGAAGATGCCGAGAGTCATCTACGAAAACGCTTTGTTGCTTTCTAAAATAGGACAAAGAGATGAAGCAAGTGTTCTTGTGAATTCAACAATAGAACGTTTGATAAATTCGCATGAAGATGATGATTTAATCGCTAAATTATACATGTTGAAAGCAAAATGGAAAATTTGGTTGATAAAAGGAGATTCTCCAGAAGTGATGCATGAAGTAAGGAATTTATTGAGTGAAGCAATTAAATACAGACCAATGCATTACATGACAAATAACATGTGGGCGTGGAGCAACATGAAACTCGCGAGTTTAGTCAAAGAAGAAAGGGTTGATAGAGCTATTGATGCTATCATTGCTTTCGCACATTGTGTATTGATAAGTCCCAAGAATTGTTTCGCTGATTTGTTACAATTGTCTTCTATTTTGTTTACTACTCATTCTTTTGCTGAAATTTATGAAACAACTAAATCAACAATTGCTGAAATTCCTATAAAGAATTTCATCACAATTTTGCCACAATTAGTTGTTTATCAATACACGGAAAGCCAGTCATTGAGGACATTCGTTGAACAGATATTAACTCGTCTGTTAAATGAATATCCAAACGCTACAATTTTCCCTCTTTTGTTCGCTGCAAATTTGGGAAATAAAAAGTCAATTGTCCGGCCAATTATAAATTCCTTTGAATTGACGAATGCGCAATTCACTCATTCAGCCAAGACAATACTTACTGAGCTCTGCAGACTTGGAATGACATATCCAGAATACATTTGCGAGGCATTGACAGCTCTTAAAGACAGAACAGACAAAGCATTGGCAAATCCAGGAAACACGAATAGTTTGGACGAAATTGTCGATGATTTGTTGGAAAGATTGAAGTTAACAACATGTGAATACGACAGACAAGCACAACAAAGATATTCTGATACAATTAAAACTCTTGAAACAATATTAAATAACTATAAAACTTCTAAAAAACCATTAACTTTATCCCAAAGAAGTCAAGAAATCAGATTAATTATGGAGACATTTAACAACGAATTCAAGAGAGAAACGAAGCTGAATTTGAAGTATTACTCCCCTGATTTGGCTGCAATAGAGAACTCCCCAATCACTGTGTTCGGAAGATTCAGGACAGAAGGAAATTCAACAACAATTTTGAGATTTGGCAGAGAATTAAACATTTTGAATTCAAAAAGAAGACCTCGCCAACTAAAAATTGTTGGTTCTGACCATGTAACATATAAGTTCCTTCTCAAAGGACACGAAGACCTTCGACAGGATCAAAGAGTCATGCAGTTCTTCGAACTTGTGAATTCTATTTCTCACAACGTTCACACGAGAATTGCGATTCTTTCGATCACTCCTTTGTCACCACGCGTTGGTTTGATACAGTGGCTTCCTGGCTGCGATACAATGTCAGAGCTGATTGATGACTACAGGAGTATCTCCAGTATCAAGATCAATGTCGAATCGAAGATGCTCGAGGAATACACAATTCCTGATTACGACAGTTTGCAGCCGATACAAAGATACGAATATTTGATTGAAGTTGACAAAAACACCTCACCTGATGATCTCAAAAACATCATGTGGCTTAAAGCTCCTGATGCAGAAGCGTGGGTCAACCACACATCGCACTTCTCGAGATCAACAGCTTTGATGTCTATTGTCGGATACATCATTGGTTTGGGTGACAGACATCCAAGCAATATAATGATACAAAGATATTCAGGGTCTGTCATTCACATTGATTTCGGAGATTGTTTCGAAGTCACTGCCAAACGCGCTCAACTCGCCGAGACAATTCCTTTCAGACTCACAAGGATGATTGTCAAAGCGCTCGGACAATGCGGCGTTAATGGATCATTTAGAAGAGTTTGCCAGGACACATTGCAAACATTGAGAGGAAACAGAGAAGCCGTGATGGCTGTCTTGGAAATCTTCTTCAGAGAACCTTTGTCGTCAGGAAGACTCTTCGAAAGCAAGGAGATGAATGAGAACATTGTTGCTGGATCATTAAATAACAACATGGACAGTTTGTCGAGAAAGAATTTGGCTGAAATCATGACAAGAATTTCTGATAAAGTAAGAGGAACTGATAATAATAATACCGTGCCAATGACTGTGCATGAACAAGTTGATTGGTTAATCAAATCTGCTAGAGATATGTACAATTTATCTTGTTTATTCCGCGGATGGAATCCTTTATGGTAATTTTCTTTTTATATATGTTTTAATAAATATTATTTGATTGTTTTGTTTTATTTTATTTTATCTATAGATACGTATTTTGATACATTTACAGATATTTGCGAGAACAATTAAAAAAAAATAATCTGATTGAGTGTGAACTTTTGATTATTATTCATCTGCAATTATATAAAATTTGCATCAGAAGTTTCATTATCTAGCTGCAACTATGGATGTCAATTGGTTTCATGGAAGAAAGTCATTTTTGTAGTAATAGTTCGAAAATAATGATCTGATGTTCGAAATAATATCTGTTTCTGGAAAGAGAGGAGTGTTACTGATTTGAAAGGATATCCTAGAGTTTTTGGGAAATTATCTAAATAATTTCCCGTACTTTTTTCACCAAGTATAACACACAAACTTTACTGGATATTCTGTATTGTAAAATTCAATTCTTTGATTGGTTTTGAGAGGAATATTTAAGATGTTTATACAATAAAAAGAAAAAATCAATAATTAGTGATTAAAATTAAAGCTCTATAAACAATTGGACCTAGAAAATAGAAGCATGCATGGTAAAATCCAAATTGAAGAACTTGGACCCAATATGATGAAATAATAATTGAAAAAGAGCCTTGGAGTACAGCTCAATGATAGGTATTGTAATTGTGTCTTGGTAAATGCTGCACATTAAAGTGTCGTAAAAATTGTTCAATTCATAAGATAACAGTCATAAAGCATTCAATTATTTTGAATACTTTCCAATTTTCACTTTTTTTAATAAAAATATGACTATGCATTAAATTTTAAATGTTATAAATTTTAATCGTTTAAATTCTGAATATGAAAAAAATTTAATTCGAACGAGGTGTACTGTCATTCAAATCTAAAGAAAGAATATCAAAAATTTGGAAATTTAATAACTACCTCTCAATTTCATTCACTCAATCCTCTGAAAAGTCTGAGGTAATTCTTAGTCTCTACGCTATTTCAATATAAGCTCCATTTGTAAACAGTTTTTTTAAAATCGAGCATTGAAAAAAGTGATGATACTTGGAAATTTAATAACTTTTAAAATTTTTTATGACTGAAAAAAACATTCACCCAAATAAATATTGTGAATTGCGAAGTATCTATAAATACTATATCGATTCATATTTTGCATTGTATCAGCTAAAAACGGAAAAAGAAGAAGAATTAAGCTCAATTTACAAAATCATCAAAACAGAATTGATTGAATCAAAGAAATATACACCCAAAAAGATTGCAGAAGACATTTTAAATATCATTCCATATAATAATCGCTATACAAAGTCATATTTATATCTTACTAAGCTCATATCTGATGATTATCAAGTCGAATTGCACGATGAATATGGATATGGAGATGAATTTGAATATATTTTTACAGAAAATACTATTTACAAAGCAATTATGTATAATAACTTAATAGTATTCATCCTATTCACCGAAATTGATGAATTCGATAAAAATCAAAAACTTGAAAGCGATTTATATCCACATTCTAAAGAAGGATATTCATTACTTGAATTATGTTGTTACCATGGAGCAGTTGATTGTTTCAAGTTATTAAGAACAAAATTTAACTCAGAAATAACTGAAAAATGTCTACAATTCTCATTTTTAGGCGGAAATCCAGAGATCATGAGTGAATGTTTGAAATATCAAACACCAAATGAAAAATGCATGAAATATGCAATTATTTCACACAACATTGATTTTGTTACATTCTTGATGAATGAGTACAATATAGAGATCGATTTATATTATTGCGAAAAATTTAAAAATCTTGAATCTTTTTTTGTTTATTTCGATCAAACTTCTGATGTTAACAAATGCTTAATTAATTCGGTGATATTTAATATTCAATCTCTTTGTGAATATTTCCTTTCACATGGCGCAAATATCAATGAAAAAGATAATGGTGGATTGACCGCTCTTCATATTGCAGTAGATAGCAATCAACTAGAAATAGTCGAATTTCTTCTTTCACATGGCGCAAATATTGATGAAAAAGATAATGATGGATTGACCGCTCTTCATATTGCAGTAAAAAGCAATCAACTAAAAATAGTTGAATTTCTTCTTTCACATGGCGCAAATATCAATGAAAAAGATTATCTTGGAAAAACCGCTCTTCATATTGCAGTAAAAAGCAATCAACTAAAAATAGTTGAATTTCTTCTTTCACATGGCGCAAATATTGATGAAAAAAATAATGATGGATTGACCGCTCTTCATTTTGCAGTATTATATAACGATAAAGAAACAGTTGAATTTCTTCTTTCACATGGCGCAAATATTGATGAAAAAGATTATCTTGGGAAAACCGCTCTTCATATTGCAGAAATGTTTAACAATGAAGAAATAGTCAAATTTCTTCTTTCACATGGCGCAAATATTGATGAAAAAGATAATGATGGATTGACCGCTCTTCATATTGCAGTAAAAAGCAATCAACTAAAAATAGTTGAATTTCTTCTTTCACATGGCGCAAATATCAATGAAAAAGATTATCTTGGAAAAACCGCTCTTCATATTGCAGTAAAAAGCAATCAACTAAAAATAGTTGAATTTCTTCTTTCACATGGCGCAAATATCAATGAAAAAGATTATCTTGGAAAAACCGCTCTTCATATTGCAACAAAAATTAATAATGAGGAAACAGTCGAAGTTCTTATTTCAAATGGCGCAAAAAATAGAACTTATTTCTTTTCTTATATTAAAGAAAAAATACATTCATTTTTGTCTACTTTATATGTATTAATTTTTAAAATGCACAAATAATGCCCAGAATGAATTTAAAATAATCATTTTTGCGTTTTTTTGAACTTGTAAGAAAACCGGGTTTTTCATAGGGTGCAAAAAATGCACAAAAACGATTATTTAAAATTGAATTTGCACATTTTTTTGCGTATTTGAAAAATTTTGGAGTTGACCATTATTAAAAATCAAATCCATTAAAAAAGAATGGCAACAGTTGCATATGCAAAAAATATAAAAGAAGAAATACATTCATTTTTGACTACTTTACGCGAATTGATTTTTAAATGCACAAATATTGCACAGATTGGATTTAGAATAATCGTTTTTGCTCATATGGGCATAAGTGCACCCTGAGTTTAATTTTGAACTTCAAAAATTGATATATATACTTGATTGATTTTATTCATTGCAATCATATACAATATAATAGAATTACTTCTTAACATGCTATTCATATATGAAACGTGAATTTCAAATCCACTACATGATCTTAAAATGAGCGATTTACGGTATCAATTTTTGATTTTTTCATTTTAAAATATGGAGGTGATTATTGGTTGGGTATTAGCTAAAGTGTTCAGTAATAGAGTGAAATATTTTCTCGTTATAAATTAACTACGATGTTCACAAATAGAGTGACATATTTATTCATTATAAATCAACTAAGATGTTCACAAATAGAGTGACATATTTATTCATTATAAATTAACTAAGATGTTCACAAATAGAATGAGATATTTATTCATTATAAATTAACTAAGATGTTCACAAATAGAGTGAGATATTTATTCATTATAAATTAACTAAGATGTTCACAAATAGAATGAGATATTTACTCATTATAAATTAGCATAGAAGTTCACAAATAGAGTGACATATTTATTCATTATAAATTAACTAAGATGTTCACAAATAGAGTGACATATTTATTCATTATAAATTAACTAAGATGTTCACAAATAGAGTGACATATTTATTCATTATAAATTAGCATAGAAGTTTACTAATGGAGTGTTATGCAAGTCATGATTATCACAAAATTTGTTGGTAATAATTTTTTTATAAGTTTAATAAAACAAAATCTAATATTTAAATGTAAAAAAAATAACATGTTATTCAAGCCTCGGCTGCATTGGTCTTCTAATGGCAGTAGTTGGGATTTTCATAGGAAGCTGAGGAATCATAATACTCTGGTGTGTATCATTGAAACAAAGAGGAGGAAGCTGACTTGGGTCCAAAACTCCTTTTTCTGGATTCAAGAAATCATTTTCCAAGCATTTATCAGCTGTCAATCTGACTTTTGGATTAAACTGAAGCATGCTCAGAATTAATGGTATTGCAGCTTTGTATTCTTCGCCTTTTGCCTTGATTCTCCTTTCAATATAATTTTTAAGATCTCTATTACTGTATCTGTTAACAATTTCTGGGTCAATGACGAACTCTCTATGCTGCTCGTCATCTACAGTAGATTCTAGTAAGATTTTTCCTTCCGATACTATCTTTCTTGCAAAAAGTTCAGCGTTTGGTAATTTTTTCCATTCTGGCCACTGCTGATCAGGTAAACCTGCGATATCGAATATTGCTTTTAGCTGATCAGCTTCTTGGTCCAAGTTTGATCTGAATAAAACTTCATGAGTGATCATTTCGTAAATAATACATCCAGCACTCCATATATCTATCTCCTTACCGTACCCCTGCTTGCCTAATAGTATTTCCGGAGGTCTGTACCAAATTGTAATGACTCCATTCGTCGAACAATTGGTATTGGTGGTTGCAAGGCCAAAATCTGTAATCTGCAGGTTATTTCCCCTGTTAACCAATAAGTTTGCAGGCTTCAAATCTCTATGTAATATATTTTTATCGTGACAGGCTTTTACGCCAAGAAGTAATTGCCTTGAGTAGCAGCGAACTTGATCAATGGTGAGATTTAAGTTATGATTATATAATAAACCATACATATCGTACTCATAGTAACTGAAAACAAGATATACGTGATGACTTTCAGTGCAAACTTCTATCAATCTAGCAATATTTGGATGGTTGAGCGAACGAAGGATAGAAATTTCTTGTAATGAGTTTGGTGGAAAACCAACTGCTTGATTTAAAATTTTAATCCTTTTAACTGCAACGATCTCGCCGGTTTTTTTCCTGTGAGCTTTGAGAACATCGCCGCACGTGCCACTACTAATACCTGCGATAAGAGTATACTCATCAGACAGTGTCTTAGAGGGCATTTAAATTCCAGATTTTTTTAATTATATAAGTACCCACTCAAAAGTGACAAAAAACTGACAAATTTTAGAAATCTTATGAAATTCAATTGCTTACAATAAAGATTTTCCCAGCAAAATCATCATGCATGTCGAAATATTAAGACGATTTTGAAATAAATTGACAAAAAACGCCTATGAAAAATCAATTTTCAATAAAAAAAATGTCATTTGCATAAATAATAACGAACAGAAAGATCTACATGCCATTATCTAACGTAAATTTTATGATATATTCGATTTTAAATTATATGAAACATCGATTTTTGGATTTATTTTGATAATTTAATATAAATACAATACATTAAGAATACTTTCGTTCAGATGAAAGCATTCATCATGAGATTCTCACATCTTATCATTTTCCACACACACACAAAAATCTTTTTACATAACAGCAAGGCAGAAATTTGAAACTTCGTTTCAAATTTCTCAAGCTTGCATTCTGGGCACTTACGTGCCCATAATGCTAAAAGGCGCGTAGAAATTTTATTATAAATCGACCTATTATAACACACTGGTGCAATACGTTAATTTATTTAACCTCTAAATCCAAAAAAACTCAAATGAGATCACATTAATATCACAATTAAAAGTGACAGCCATTTGACTCAAATCAAAAAGTGTCATAAAAATGATGTAAGATAGTCACAAAATCTAAGTAGTGAGGCTCTCAAAAATTGAACCGTACTCCATACAAAATTTGTGTACCCTCACTACTTAGATTTTGTGGCCTTCAATTGAGAGGTTAGTTTTGATAGAGCACGTTATAAAATTAAAAGGGAAAAATAAATAAAATTTAAACATTTAATTATATATAATGTAAGGAGTGTAATTCCAAATTTTCTAAAAACTATTCAAATTTGAGCATTTTTTTGGAAATAGTAAATTTAATATGTACATCTAATAACAACATGATTCATCACCTTTTCAAGCTCTGCAGTCAATTTTTTGAAATTTGATTGAAATAAATGTAGCAAAAATTACATTTCATTAGGGAATATATGAGTTTCTCTGGAAACAGGCTGATAAATTTTAAATTTTGTCCAATCAACATGAATGCATTGAGAAATTTGGATTGATTTTCTGGTAGAATCTGGAACAATTCAACCATGTATAAATGGATCATGTAATCATCATGAAATGTTAGTGTTAGAGTTCAAAAGAAACAGAATGAGTGGAAATCAAACACAATCTGAATAATTTTAAACGTATACAATCTTTAAGTTTGTATTTTGAATTCTACATATATGATTGTGTAATTCGTTCTTTCAAATTTTCGGATTCAGGCATGTTTTGATAAAATTCATTCCCAAAAACGTCAATTAACAATTAAATTTAGTGTATTTTAAATATATATACGTATTATATTTTATAAATTATATTAAATTCGCAAAATTTTAAGTTTTAAACAAAAATAAAAAATGTTCAAAATATGAAATTATGCATAGGATATTAAAATTTACATGTTAGCAATTTTTTGAATTGCTTTCAATTTTCATATTGAAATTTTTAAGATTTGTTTCTGAAATAATAAGCAAGAATATCAACCTAAATAATATTAAATTCCATGCGTTAATTTCCCCTCAAAAGTCATTGACCGCCTCTCAATCTAGATTTTGTGAGTACTTTACATTCTATAGGTATTTCGAACGATCGTTCAAACAAAATAATTTTAAATAATTTTAATATAATATTCATTTTCATAGCTAGCCAAGAGTTTATAACTTCTCTTTCAATGCATTGATTGTGCTAATTAACTGCTGGTAAATCTCGTCCGAAATTGAAATCACCCAACGATTTGCTCTTTTATTTAATATAGATGCATCATTGATAGAAACAAGAAAAAGCTGAAATTATAATTAAAACTCAATTGATTGATCGATGAACATTCGCAACAATATCTTCAAGAGTTTTCAACTTTTCTTTCAGTACCTTAATTGTGCGCACTAACTGCTAGTAATTCTCTTCCGAAATTGAAATCATTGAATCGTTGACAACTTGTGGTGGCGCAGGTTGAAGAAAGCCCTTTCTTTCAAGGAATTCTCTAAGTTCAGGCGATTCCTTCATGAAAAATGCATTTGTCTTCTTGAAGATTGCTTTCGTTTTCGACATACCAGCAAGAGCTTTAATTTCTTCATCGTTATCTTTGAAATCAATTCGATATAGTTCCTTCGCTTTATCAATTGTCTCTTTGTCGAGGTCGTAAAGTTTGACTTGATTTGTCATACAAACTAAAAATGAAGTCAAAAATTTTGACTAAAATGATTTTCAGCTTATATCGGCGCCCAGCTGCGCTGCGCGCCGATAGAATGTGCTATAGATAAGTAGAAGGTCTTTGAAATATTGAGGGAATTTGAAATTATGACTCTTAAATTATGACTACTCGAATAGTTTAAATTGACTTTTGAAAACTTGTCACCTTTCATTTATTTTATCATGTTGTAGAAAAGTCAATAACTCAGACCAGTTCCTGAGTTAAAGTTGCTCATGATGTGAATGCCATATGCCATTGATGAATTTTGATTATAGAATACTTGTTGCAAATGATTGATCAAAATTCCGAACTTATGAAATTAAAAACATTCTTAGTAAATATGAAATAACAAACAATATTTTATTTGCGAATTGTACGTTTTATACGTGCAATTCCGACAAGTGAAATAATTAAAGGACGAATGCTGTTTTCATTCTTATTAGAAGGAGCACTCATAGTTGCGATTTTGATCAGGATGTTCTTTTGCTTCCTTAATGTGGAAATTATGTCATTCAGCTTCTGAATTTTTGCAATTTCATCATCTACTGCTCTTCTTATTTGATTTGCTGAGTCAACACCGGATATATCATATTTCTTCGACCAATCTGTCCATTCTGTGAGTTTATCCTTTTGATCTCTTATTTCTGGCAAACTTCCGAATTTATTCTGAACAATTTCGATCTGAGACAAAACATCTTGGTCATATCCAGCAAATGGCTCCAGTTTTAATGAGATTTCTTCAATGGTTTGATTCAGATTTTGATTTTCTGACAAAAGATTATCCAATTCCTGCTGGTAAGTTTCCTTTTGAGTATTAAGTTTCAATGTCCAGTAGTTATCTCTATTCTTTACAGCTTCTGAGATTGAATTCTTATTTTCTTCCAAATTATTCTTTAATCCTGCGTTTTCTGCTTCTAGAGCTTTAACGAGATTCTTCAGTGTTTCGATTTCGTTCATATCTCCTTGAGAAGTGTTTAATTTCGAAAGGGAAATGTGACCAATTAAACTGTCTGAAGCTTCTTTCTGGTCATTAATAGTTGTTTCATATTTCTTAACAACTTCTGACATCTTCTTTTGGTATTTTGCAAAGTTTCTTTTGAGATTCTTTATTTCTTGAGTTAATTCTGATTCTCTTGTGATATTTCCCTTAATAATCTTATTTATCTGCTCATCATGATGATTTTTGAGCTCTTGGATGCTTTCTTCTTTGCTTTTATTGAGCTTTTCCATTTCATTTCGATGATCTTCGATCAATTTTGCATTATCTTCGCTTACTTTCTGGAATTTCTTCTCTAAATCTTCGCATTGTTTAGTTTTCTCTGCAATCTGTTTAGCATATTCGTTCACAGCGATATTTAATTCCATCATTTCATTTTCCCTTGTTCTATCAGCATTTTTGAGGATTGTATTTTCATTAGACAGTTTTTCTATCATCTTTCTACTGTTTTTGTTCTCATTTTGGAGGCTATTTATTTCATTATTTTTAGAATCGTTCTGATTCTTCATATTATTGAGCTCAGACTTTGTTTCTTCAAGTCTCTTCCTTAAATGTGATATCACTTCTGTCTTCTTCTTCACTTCCTCCGCTAAATCGAGATCATGAGATTTCGCAAAATCGACAACGAAGAACGGGAACTCTTCCAGAGGACCGGAATATTTCAGTGCAGGATAAGCAGCCTCTTTTATGTCGTCCAAAATCGACTTAGCGTTATGGACATAAGCAACAACAGCATCTGAGTCATAAGAATTAGTTGTTTTCTGGAGATTCTCATAGAAATAGCGCATTTTCTCAAATTTCGCTTGAATAACTTGAGGAAGTCTGTTATTAAACGGCAATTTGAAGATATCAGAAATTAAATACGCAATTGACATAGTTTTGTCGTAGTTCTGCTTCAATGTTTCATATTTAAGTCGCATGCTATTCATCAAACTCGAAAAAATCGAAAAACTACAAACTATTTCCAAATATTTTTCAGTTTCTGCGGAAATCTTCTTGATTTCCTCTTGAACTGTACCAACAAGTTCATTATCAACACCATTCTCGCCGATTGCCTTCTCTGCTTTGAGGATTTCTTCGAAATATTCTTTTGGAATTTCAGAATTATTAAATTCTGTGTCAATTTTCATGAACTTCACCATTGCTATGCATATATTGGAAAGGTTGATGTTCTGCTGCTTGAGTTTCTTCATTTTCTCCTCAAAATCACTTTTCATTTTCGAAATTCCTTCCAAAACATCTTCATTTTCAACAGCATCCTGCAAATTCAACATCAGTTCACGTGTTTTAACTTGTCCCTGCATCTTGGACTCATCTAAAATGCTTGTTTCCAATTCATTTTTATCATGAATCTGTTTTTTGAGAGAAACATCATAAGATTCAATAATTTGTTCTTGTTTTTGTATAATATTCCGTAATTTATCAATAATTGTTGATTTTTCTTTACTTTTTTGGAGGCAAACTTGATATTGCTGAGTTAATGAGAGAATTGAGTCAGATAGCTTCGTAATTGTGGCATTTAGCTTCTCGGGACTTGTATTTGCGAGTTTTATATTGAGTTCATTGATTTGATCTCGATATTCATTGGAAATTGCGACGAGTTTTTGATTTTGAAGCCATAGATCATGCTGCTTAACGCTCATATCATGTAGAAGTAGTTGCATCTTTTGGATCTTGTTTGTCTTTTTGTCTGTCTTAATTTTCAAGTCATTTGTGATTTGTTGAGATTGGGCCGATTCTAGGTTGCTTGCATTGATCATGCCTTGTAGTCTTTCGAGATGCCTTTTGTTTATTGATAATTGGTCATTGAGCTCGAGAATTGTTCTTTCTTTCTTTTCTACTTCAATAATCAATTCATTCACTTTTGTTTGGTTAAGTATTGTAAGATCTTTTATCTTGGCTTGAAGGTTTGCGTTGAGTTGTTCTAAATCTTCTTGTTTTTCTTGTAAATCTGTATTTTGGTCGTTTAGATGCTCATTAAGAGTCTGGAGTTCGATAATTTCGGTTTCTGAGTGAAGTTTCGATGTTGATGTGTGATAAATTTCTGAAACGAAAGATTTAAGAAAATTATTCAGTTTTCTTTGCATTGATGTAGTAAATTTGATTGAGTTATCGGTTGTTAAGAGGTTATTGAGCTCAGTTAATGCATCATTGATTGATGGTGTCGATTGAATAAAATTATTAATTTCTTGATTTTCTTTAAAATATGATTTTTGGTAATTCAACAAGTTATCGATACATTGATTAGCATGATTGATGACATCTTGTTCGCTCCCTGAGTCTAATAAGACCAAATCATCAATTTCATCTTCAATATTCATTATTTTGTCACTTTTCAAGATATAAAATAATTTTACAATTTAAAAATGTCTAAAAATCGATAATAAAGTATTTTGTTTCAGATACATCTGATTCAAATTCAAGAGAATACGATTATTTTTATTCAAATCAAGATTTATATTAATAATAATATATGACCCATGACTGAAATTTTTGTTTCACAAACAAAATCTTGACATTTATAAACTCCATCATAAATTTTTCATTTTCACTTCATATTACTCTAAAACATGATTGACGTTCAAGTGTTTGATAACAATGATAATCCAAATAATTCAGACGAAGATAGCAGTAGTTATTCAGAAGAGGAAGAAGCTGAATCAGGAGATTCTTCTGATCAAGACGAGACTCACTTTAACAGAGCAAGAGAAAATAAAATTAAGGAGTATAATGGAGATTTAATGAACTTTAACCTTGCCGAATTTACGATCCCTGATGAATTTCCTGATTCTCTACGTGAAAAGTTCGAAATTGAACAGAAATTCCGAGAAATATCAGAAGATATCGTCGAAGAATTGGCAGACAAATTGGAAGAATTCGTTAAAAAGTCACCATCAAATCAATTATTTGTGATTCAAATCATAGACAGCGTTGCAATAGCAAAACCAAAGCTTGTTCAGTTACTTGCAAAAGTATTTTCAAGGATAGTCCAGTATGTACCTATAGATAGCAATCTTGCATGGGAATCAGGTTATTTAAACAATTATTTATCCAAAGTCGGTCTAAATTCTCATAAACATTCCGGAAATACAGAAACTGACCTAGGAGATGATGACATTCTCTATCCAAAAGACAGTATCCAGTACTTTACAACGATTGATGATTTAGAATCATTTCAAGATTTCGAATTAAAGCGTTCATGCCAACAGGAAGAAGAAGAACTATATTTTGTTGAACATGAAGGCGATCTTTTATGTCTTGCCGCAAGATTTGGTTCAATTCGGATCTTTAAATATTTACTTATTTCAGGAAACATCGAAATCACACAAAACACATTTATTTGTGCAGTTAAAGGTGGCAATATAGAGATAGTCAGACATTGTTTGAAGTACAATAATGATCCTTTAGAATCAATGAGAACAGCCATACATTGCAACAACTATCAACTTGTAGAATGGATGATTGATGAGTATCAAATCCTTCCATTGATTTATGCTCCTTTAGAAAGAAATACTTTGAGATACTTTTTCCCACTTTTGGACAGAATCCAATTTTGTACTAGACAAAACATTTCAAGTGCAATATCTTATGCATTCAAAAGCGGATATAATGAAATAGGAATTTATTTACTTAGAAAATTTGCAGTTCCAAACATGGATTATTTCGGAATTTTGATGTGGATGGCAATTGGTCAATATAAAGATGAAATTTTGGAGTTTTTAGATCTACCTATCACCAAACAAATTATGGAAAATTATGCATCTTCTTTTATTTCATATATTGTTGATAACTGTACTTTTTTAATCAAAGATATTTTGAAATATGAAGTAATCCAAAATTATTTTTCTGCTGTTCTTCGCGGTATAATGTATAACAAAAGTGCTTTGCAACAATTAATTGATTGCGAAATTGATCTCGGTAAAATTTATAAGGAAAAATATGGAGAGAATATGTATAATGTCATTGCAGGATCTGTTGCTTTTCTTTGCGAAACAGCATATGACAATCTCGATATTTTTGTCAAGGTTCTTGAAAAATGCGATATTTCTGAAAATTTTTTCCAAGAATTAGTTAATAATTGTTTGAGTTGTGGATGTTATCAACTTTTCAAATTTATTTCATCTTATGAAAAGTTTAGTAGTATGAAGCCATATATTGACATTGACAAATCAGTTAGAAGAATAAGAGGCAGAGAGATTGATTTAGAAACATTTAAGTTAGCACTTAGTTTGGGTTCTAATTATGTTCCAAATAGAGAAGAATCGGGTCTTCATTCAACAGATTTAATGAAATTCAACAAATTGTGTTATATAGAATTATTCAGGTTTTTTGCAGAGAAAAATCTGGTTAATTTCAGAAATAGAAAAAATAGAACTTCATTTCACATTATGATACATAACAAATTATATGACCTTGCAATGGAAATCCTCAATACTTTCAAAGGAATTGACTTGAATGCAAAAGATTCAAAAGGTTTGACACCTCTTATTTTGGCAGTTTCTTACTTCAAAAATGGAAGAACAGAGTTGTTTAATTTGATCAAGTTGATGATTTCTTATGGTGCTGATCCAAAAATTGTCTCTTCCAAAGGTAAATCTGCTCTGGATTATGCAGAATCTGTTCCGAAAAAGAGTGAATTACTTCAATTGTTTGAAAATTAATGAGAAACAATGCTTTATGTTGTATTTTTATTCATTTAATGATTAAAATTTATTATTTTATTTAATTAATTTTTTATAAAAACATGAGAAAAATGGACTCCGCCGAAGGGTTTGATATTCTAAAAATATCATATTAATACAATCATATTAAAAATTAATATCTTTTATATTATAAATTAGCTCATCAAATGTGTTTGGCACATAGAGATGAGGTCGGAAAAAGAAGTATTAGATATTTGTAGCACCATGTTCAACTAAGAAAGTCATAATATTTGTTGCTTCAAATTTGGTGGCAATACTAAGAGGGCATTTTTTAATATCGAGAGAATTCCATTAAATAATGATAAAGATAGAAAGAAAGAGAATATTATGAAATGAAAGAGAATGTGATAAAACAATGATAAATATCAAATGAAAGAGAATAAGTTTTATGTTAACATCTGCCCAATGCTCAACTAAGAATTGGACAATTTCTATTGAATTCGCATGGATTGCAATACTAAGAGGGCATTCATTAATATCGAGAGAATGTCATAAAACAATGATAAACATGGAAAGAAAGATAATTTTATAAAACAATGATAAATATGAAATGAAAGAGAATGACATAAAACAATGATAAATATGAAAAGAAAGATAATTTTATAAAACAATGATAAATATGAAAAGAAAGATAATGACATAAAACAATGATAAATATGAAATGAAAGACAATTCCATAAAACAATGATAAATATGAAATGAAAGACAATTTCATAAAACAATGATAAATATGATATGAAAGAGAATGTGATAAAAAAAATGATAAATATGAAATGAAAGATAATGTGATAAAACAATGATAAATATGAAAAGAAATAGATCATAAATTTTGTTGATATCTTCTCTATTAGTAAGTAAATAAGATGCAACATCATAATTTCCATAATGCATGCTTTCTGCTATTGAATTTGGAGTTTGTCAAAAATTTGATTTAAGATACTCAGCAATTTCATAGTGTCGATATTTCAATGCTATATTAATCATGTTATCAAAAGATTTACCTTCTTCTATCATTTGCATAAAAATGTTATTATTTCCGCCTTGAACAGCATATTTTTCGGATTCATCTGTGTATTTAGCTCCTAAATTTTTCAAGTAATTGAAACACAATTCTGAGCCATATTTAATTGAACAATCAAGTGGTGTGATTTCATAATCTATTTTCTCATTAATATCAAGTTTTGGGAATTTAGATTTAAGATCATCTACTTTATCCCATGCAATATAGTATAAAGGAGATTCTGTTGAATATAAATTCAGAATTTCTTCTTCTTTCATTGGAGGATAGAAATTTTGAAATTTGAAACCTTTATAATGCAGAAGCGTCGTTAATTTCACATTTTTCGGCTGGATGATGCATGAAAATTTGTTTGTTATCTTTTGATAAAGTTCTGAAAATAATTTCATTTCTTTCACACGAATTTGTGAAAAAACATCAATCAAATAAAGCGCCATTTGGATAGATATTTTGTGAGTTGTTATTAATTCGATAATTTGTGAAGAAATTTGTATAATATTATTGGAATTGACACTCCAAATAATTTTTGATGCTTGATCTGGGTATTCGAATACTTTAATTGGCTTAAGGTCACTGAAATTGCACCAATTTTCATTTTTTGGCTGCTCTGAACTTGTCATGCTTTTTTTAAAAAAATTTGGCTGTAACACTTTTTGTCTTAAAAATGTGAGTTATAAAGTTACATCCTCTTCTTTAAGGCTATTTTTACTCGGCTTTATTGCCTGAACTACTCTTTTTGATTCAACAAAAATTACTCCGTTCAGTTTTAAAATGCAGAATAAAGCATTGTCAGTATTACTTTTGAAAACAGTTTGAAGAAAAACAGCTCATTTGGCGAATTAAAAAATGAGTATGTTATTTTGCTCCCACAAACTAGGGGATCCATTAAAATCATCATGTATTAGATAACATGCACGAAAACGTGTACCTTAGAATCGTAATTTTCAATACTCAAAATCTACTGATAGAAAATCTTAATAACATCATCGATTCAAATACACTACTAGTAACAGTATCGTTGCTAAACATTCACTGATTTTTGTCTATACGATTTCGAGATACGAGATGCATTTCTCAAAATTCATTACTTTAATACCGATGTTTGCATTAAAACATGATGTATATTACTAATATATCTTTTTAACATACTTTTTTACTTCATATTTTCCAATTATTATACCAAATTTCAAAATAAAGCATTCAATACAAAAATACTAATATTTTATGACTGAAACTCAATATGACAATACATTTCAATTGTAAATGAGCTTAATTATCATTTCAATATTATGAAATTTCCAAAATTTCAATACATGATTATTTTAGTGTTTTTACACATGTGTATAATAAAATTAAGTATCAGTATTGAAATTTATCCAAAAAATGTCAAAAATAAATATATTCATATTTTGCCTTTAGCACACAAATTTTTATACAATGATGAAAATGATGGGATTTATTATATTTTTTTCTTCGACATCTTTATCAAAATCCTATAGAAGAAATTTCCCAATTCCATATGCATTGCGGAGTGGCAGCCATGATGAAACATTTTCATATACCCTATAGAATCTACATAACAAAATTCAAACAAAAACTATCAGTGGAGATTTAGTGGGTTTACCTTTTTAGAAAGAAAGAATTTTGCATTATTGATGTTTCCGAGCAACGATTCTACATGAAAGCTTATTAAAATTTGTTCTGTATTTTGTATCTCATTAAACTACAAATGTTAACAATTTGCAAATGTAAAGTACAATTTAGAATGATTCATAGATGATTGTGGTATATTATCAAAGAGAATAATGTTATTTCATATAATAAATCAAAACCAATTAAAAGCAACAAAATATATCTTAAAATAAAAGAAATTCTCTTGTTTTTAATATAAAATTATTTGATTTTCCCTTTATTAATAAGGTAATTACTTAAACTACACTTTTGTGGAGAGATATAATTTGAATGAGCATGAGATTTCTTGATTTTAAAATTTATTTTTTTCTACTCTTTCATTTGAAACAGAGAAATAGACAATGAAATACACTTGAAGCAAAAGCCTTCAACCTGCTAAATGCTTATTTGATGTATAAAATTTGTTATTGGATTCAGACACCTTTATGTAACCTTGAAAAGTATAATTTCATAAAGTTTTCAAACAATAAATCACTTTTTATTTTTTGATAGCTAACGTTCTACTTGATTCAAGTGATTATGAATGATAGATACACCTAACATCAAAGCATAAAACTAACAAATATTAGGGAATATTTATTTTACAGACGAGAAACATTTACTTTTTATAAAAATGCCACTGTCAATCAAATTTGAGATGAAATATATACTCTTAAAATGATGCTCATAATTCAATATTCTAAATAGAAATAATCTAAATGAATCGATTTTTATCGGATTTTGAAAATTGAGAGCAGAAATCCGCACCATTTAGGTGAAAAACTTCGAGATTGATTTGAAAATAGACTAATATTGCTATTTGCAATAGTTCTGTACTGTAGTTAATTGGATTATGACATATTTCAGTTAAAATCACAAAAATTAACCCATAGCAATGCATTTATTTTAAGCTAAGTCAATGGCATAGAATAATTATCTTTATGATTGATTGAATAATTAGAAATTTTGAAATATTTACATGCTCATAATCAACAGGAAGCATCCCGACCCGAAGGAAAGGAATAGTTTTAATTAGTTGTCTTCAATAAAGGGGAATGTTTTTATATTTTAAATCAAATCTTCATGTAAAAATAATTAATCTCTATTATTTTTAGTAACCAATATTGAAATATGATTAATTAATAGGATTCATAAGGAAATTATATAGAATAATATTTTTGAATGATTCAGAAAGCATTTTTGGCATTCACAATTAAATTCAATTGCATTCAAATTTTCTGATAATTATATTTTATTTACAATGTTTTTCTTTTTTGGTCGCTTAGTTTTGATGTATGTGTTATAATATTTACTGACTCAATAATAAAATTCAAATATAAATCCTTTTTGATTTTTCTCGGTTTTCATGCAAAGTTTGAATTTAATCAGATAAATTACTTATAAATATTTTTAATTTCTGTGGCAGCTCAATTTGAATCAACTCTGAAATATCAATTTTCAATGTACTTTTCAAAACAAAATTCAATTATATTTATATCAAAATGCTTTATTGGTTTTCAACATTATGTTACTCCAAGATTGGTTATGATTTACAAGTGGATAGAAATGGTATAACATCAAATATTCAGAATGTTGGGTGGGTTGATAATCCAAATCCTCCTTTAACAGATAATTATGCAGGCTGGATTGGAAGAAATTTTGGTCTAACATATGCAAACGGTCTAAAATTAAATGTTGACAGAGATCATTCATGGAGATCAGTTTTAAAACTTCCGAATGAAGAATTAAAAACTTACGCATTTAAAAACGGAGAACTTGATGAAGATGGAATAACAGGAAAAACAGTGTTTGAATATATTACAAATGACACTGTAAGAATTAAGTGGATTATTAACAATACAAATAATGAAGATAAAATTTATGACTTTGGACATTTTTATGATGTTAACATGAATGGTGACGATAACGCTGCTCTGATACCTATGGAAGAAGGTAGAGGATTTTTCATGGAATCAGGTGATTATAAATTAGCATTATATGTCAGAAATGCATATGGTGTTTCAAATGTTGATGCATTCTTTTATGGACCACAAAAACAATGGGGTTATTTCTGGCTAAATGAAGACAATATTGATAAATCACTCACACCTGGAACATATGACTCGCTCTTTTGTTTTTCATGGAGAAATAGACTAATCGAAGCTCATGAAGTTCATGTTTACTCAATAGTTCTTGGAGCTGGTTTAGATTTGCATCTTCCTCCTGATTTTTATTTCACTCAAAGAAAGGAATTGTATAATGTTGGTGAAGAAATTATCATTCGCGGAAAATATGAAGCAGACGCTGTTAATAGCGAATTAACCCTAGAATATCAAATTGATGACATGCCAACTGAAACACTCCCCCTGTTTCGAGTTACTGAACAGGAAAAAGGTAAAGATTTTAGTATTACTGTAAATCCAGAACAAAATAAAAGAGGCCCATACAACATCAGAGTGAAAGTTTCTGATCAATATGATCAAGAGTTCTCAGATACTATTAGCTTCGTGGTAAATAGTCCACCAACTTACACATTAACAAATACAATAAATACAGCATATGAAAAGGGAAAACAAATCCAAGTTAAAGGAAATCTTAATGATGATTCAAAAGCAAAAGTTCAATATAAGCTAGACAATGGAGAGTTTGTTAAGTTAGAATATGTAGTTTCAAACAGTCAGCCTCAAGAATTCAATTTCGAGATTGATACTGCTTCATTATCTTTAGGACAACATACACTTGTAATCTCATCAATTGATGAGGATAATGCTGAACAAACAACACCAATTACTAAAGAATTCTATGTTAGATCAACTCCAAAAATTAGTGATGTAACATTGGATTCCCAAAAATACGGAAAATCTCAAGAAATAGAAGTTACATTTAGCATTAACGACCAAGATCCTGATGATGAAATAACAATTTATGCCGTTTTTTCAAATTCAGCTAAAAAGAATATTGGTAAGACAACGCCAATAATTGCTGGTAAGAAATTGAAGTTCCAAATACCTTCAGATGTAAACATTGGCTCAACCTCAATAGTATTTAGAGCTGTTGATAAATATCAACTTTCATCACAGTCTGAACCAATTAATATTGAGATTGTCACGACACCAGTAATAACAATTACAGGAACAGATAAGAACGATTATGTCCCTGGAGAAACTGTCAATGTAAACATTAACGTTGAAGATGCAAACGGAGATGTCACTGTTTCTGCAAAATTGCCAGGGCAATCCGAACCATCTGCAATAACAAGAACAGGAAATGGAGCTTCATTTACAATCCCTGATAATCTTGCACCAGGAACACATGATATTGAAATTCAGGTTAAAGACAGCAACGGTGTTCCATCAGAACCGAAAACAATCAAAATCAAAATATATGCAAAACCTGCTCTTGAATGCAGAAGAACAGCAACAGAAACTGTATATACTGGTGAAGACTTTTCTGTTGTGTGCACATTTAGCGATCAAGATGTTGGAGATAGAATTACAATCAGAGGTAAAGCTGCTAATAAAGACATGGTAAATGAGCATTCATTTGATACAACTCCTCAAAATCATGATGAAACATTAGCATTCACTCTTCCAGAAACAACAACACGGGGAGATGTAAGTATTGTATTAACTGCAACAGATTCACATGGATATTCAACCCAATCCTCTCCAATTGTAATCAAATGTGAAGTCAGACCAACAGTGACTGACACTAGAACTGATAAAAATGATTATGCACCAGGGGAAACAGTCAAAATAGCATTCACAACAGCAAATACTGAAGGAACTATCACAGCAGAAGGAAAATTTGATGATAATGACACAAAAATACCTATTACAAAGACAGATGAAGGAGGTAAATTTATGATACCGGAAAATCTTCCTCCAGGACAACATACATTTAAATTTGTTGTCAAAGATGAAAATGGAGATTTATCAAAAGAAGTTGATGTTCCAATTACAGTTTATGCAAAACCATCGCTTTCTTGCTCAAGATCATCTTCACAAACTGCATATGCCGGAGAAGAAATTCAAGTTTTATGCAATTATGCTGATGAAGATATCGGTGATAAGCTCACAATCAAGATTAATGTAGGATCTCAAACTTTGAGTAATGAATACTTTTATGATATTACTGAAGGGGAAAAATCTGTAGTTGCAATCCTTTATTTCACAATCCCTAAGAATTCGGAAACAGGAGACCAAAATGTTGTTTTTACTGCAACAGATAAATATGGATATTCAGCCAATTCAACAATCAACGTAAACATTGCAAAAAGGCCAACAATTTCTTTAGGATCTAATGATAAAGATGATTATGCTGCAGGAGAAACAGTCAATATTGAATTTAGAACAGAAAACACTCATGGAGAAATTACTGTTGAAGGAAAATTCGAAGGAACTAGCGTAAATATTCCAATTCAAAAGACAGATAGTGGAGCTCAACTCACCGTCCCAGAAAATACAGCTCCTGGAACTCATATTCTCAAGTTTGTTGTTAAAGACGAAGCAGGACATACATCAAAAGAAGTTAGAGTTCCATTGACTGTCTATTCAAGACCAATGATCAGTTGCCCAAGAGAATTAAAAGATCCTGTTTTCGTTGGTGAAGAAGTATCTGTTGTTTGCACAATTAGTGATAAGGATCAAGGTGATAAAATTACTGTTACTGGAAAGATTGGTGGTGCAGATATCTCAGGTCAATATATTTTTGATGCATCCGCTGAAGGTAAGAATGAAAATCTGAAATTTACTGTTCCCGAAAATGCAGAAACCGGTAATAAACAGATTATTTTTACTGCAGTTGATACTCACCAATATCGTTCTGAGTCAGCACCAATTACAGTTACAATTATTAAAAGACTAGTTATTAATTTTGAGTCCAATGATAAGAATAATTATGCCCCAGGAGAAAAAGTTAAAATCAAATTTTCAACAACAAACACAAATGGGGAAGTAACAGCTAATGGAAAATTTGATAATACAGAAACCTCAGTTACAAAGACAGAAGATGGTGCAGAATTCACAATCCCAGAGAATACTCAGCCAGGAACACATACTTTCACATTAACAGTTAGAGATCCTGAAGGCCAAGAATCAAAGGAAGTTCCTATTACCATTATCGTTTATGCAAAACCAGTACTCAAACTTAAAGGTTTAGATAAAGGAAAATTAATTCCTGATGAAGAATTTATAGCTACATGCATTTTAAGTGATAAAGATAAAGGAGATGAAGTTAAAATTACAGTTACCGTTAATGGAGAACCAGTATCAGATGCATTTTCATTCAGCACAACTCAAAATGAAAAGGAAGTAAAACTGAAGTTCAAGATTCCTGCAGGCACATCTGTTGGAGGCAAAAGATACAATCTAATTGCCACTGATAAATATGGATACAAATCTGAACAAGTATCATTCACAATTACCGTTGTATCAAAACCAAAGATCGTGTTTAAGAATAAAGATAAAGAAGACTATAATGCAGGCGAAAATGTTACAATGACATTCACAAATGAAAACACTGACACAACAAATAAGAAATTCACTGTTTATGTCAAGGTAGGAGATAATGAACCAAGAGCAATTCCAGTTGAAGTCCGTCCAGAATTCAATGTTTCCTTTGAACTTCCAACAAATATGAGTACAACATCACCGGATATTTCTATCTATGTTGTTGACGAAAATGGAAAGCCATCTGATCCGATTTCATTTAATAACTTCAATATAAACATGCCACCAATGATTGAACTTCTCGAATTCGAGAAAGAAAATTACGTTGGTGAGGAAGAATTAGTAATAATGTATAGAATTTATGATCTTAACCAAGATGAGCACGCAGATGTTTATGTTAAAGTTGATGAAAAAGAATTCGTCAACGCAACACGTGTAAAGACAAACAATTTATGGGTGAATTATAGTGTTACTATTAAGCTCGCAAAAGATATTGAAAGTGGAGAACACAATGTTACAATATTTGCCAAAGATAAGAAACAATGTCCATCTTTGATGTCATCAAAGAAATTTAATGTTGCTGAAAAGCTTATCGAAAATAAGCCAGGTATTGTCAAGAAACTTCTACCACTCTGGATTATCTTAGCTCTTATTCTTCTTCTTGTCATTATTGCTCTCATTATTTTCTTCATCATATATAACAAAGATGACAAGCAGGAAGAAGAAGAAGATGCACCTGATAATTACAAGGATGAATTATCTGGTGATTTAGACTCAGGTGAAACAGTTGATATCTCAGATAACGATGTTGATAAGCGTGAAACTGTATAAATTTTAACCTATTTTTATCTTTGATTGTTAAATTAAATATAAATTTCATCTTTATTATATATAAAAGAATGAATTTTGAAACTTATGCATATGATCATTGGTGGGGACTCTGATAACTTATTTCGACAATTTTCAGAATTAAATAAATTGAATAATTTCGATTTAAAGTTAAAATATGCATTTACATTAGCAAGCATAAAGAATGGTATTACTTTTATGGCTCATTTTTATCAATATCATATGAATGAAAAATAAATTCAGTAAAACAGGCTAATTAGATTTCAAACTGTAAAGTAAAGGTTCAAACAATACCATACATTAGAGTTATGAGTATATATGATAGGAAAATTCTACGTTATTTTTAGAATGATCGATAAAATTATGGAAAATCCGAATTACATACATCCATATAGAATAAGAATCTCCATTTCAGACGCTTAATGTCCAAGTTCAAGACTAATAATTAACTTTTCTTCTGTTAATATCAAAATAAGGTAAATTTTGGGTGAGTTATGTGCCGAAATGGTTGTTTATGTTTTGTAAAATAGTAACAAATGCTTATTCTTCAATAAAATCAATTCTATGTCTCCATAGAAATTGTAAGGATGTAACATTATTTTTCTTTGAAAAATTTCTCTAAAGCAGATAAAGATTCAAATTCATAATTTTTAGTTTAAAGCAATTTGGTACCATTCCGGAACATGAACCACAATTCTCAGAAAATAGTATCGTCAGGTTTACAGACCCCATGTATTTGGAAAATGCCAATGAAATTCATTTTACCATATTCATAATCCTGTTTTGACTTTGAATAACATATTATTAACATTGGGATACCCTATGTTTAAATTTATTTTGTGAACGCCAATTTGAGAAATCTACGAATTTAATTGAATGGATTCAAAATTTTTGGTCATTCACATTATTCCGAATGTCTCGCGCTCCCTCGCTCGCTCCAAGCCTTGCAGTTGATTCAGTCTTTGTTGAATCAGAAGAACTTACAACTCCACTCGTCAAAGGTTACGTACCAGACGACAATGGCAAGTTCGATTTCGACAAGATGCTTGAACAGATGAAGTACTGTGGTTTCCAAGCTACCAACCTTGGCCTCGCCATAGATCAGATCAATGAAATGCTCCACTATGACTACGAACCACAACCAGGAGATGAAAAGAAGCTTTTCGGCCTTGGCGGTGGTGTTGAAGGTGTCAAGTACAAACCACGTGCCTGCAAGATCTTCCTCGGCATCACATCAAACCTCATTTCCTCTGGTATGAGAGATTACATTCGCTTCCTCGTCAAGCACGCCTTAGTTGATGTCGTTGTCTGCACAGCCGGTGGTATTGAAGAAGACTTCATCAAGTGCCTTGCTCCAACACACATGGGCGAGTTCTTCCACGATGGTCATGATCTCAGAAAGCGTGGTTTGAACAGAATTGGCAACCTCATTGTCCCTAACAAGAACTACTGCCTCTTCGAAGACTGGATCATGCCAATCTTAGACAAGTGCCTCGAAGAACAGAACACACAAGGAACAAAGTGGACTCCTTCCAAGTTAATTCACCGCCTCGGCCTTGAAATCAACAACGAAGACTCAGTCTGGTACTGGGCTGCTAAGAACAACATTCCAGTTTACTCACCAGCTCTCACTGATGGTTCAATCGGTGATATGATTTACTTCCACTCTTACAACAACCCAGGACTCGTCCTTGACCTCGTTGAGGACATCCGCGACATGAACAACGAGCCCCTCTGGGCCACAAAGACAGGCTGCATCATCCTCGGTGGTGGTGTCGTCAAACATCACATCATGAACGCTAACTTATACAGAAATGGCGCAGACTTCGTTGTTTACGTCAACACAGCTCACGATTTCGATGGCTCTGACTCTGGTGCAAGACCTGATGAAGCTGTTTCTTGGGGTAAGATTTCCCTTGAAGCTAAGCCAGTCAAAGTCTACGCAGAAGTTACACTTGTTCTTCCATTACTTGTTGCAGGATCATTCTCTAAATTCCTTGCTGAGTAAATTTGATTCTATATACTCTCCAAATTAATATATTTTTAAATCTATGTGCTCTTCAAATCTTTCAAATCCAATAATATTGTGATGTAACAGCTTCTGAATAAATAATTCTGTAGTAGTAGTTAAATTTACAAATAAAATTATCGTAAATAAGCAGTAAATGGATGAAATGATATGTTTAACTATCATGCAAAATCATGTCATTAATGTTATCTGTATTGGAAGTTGGATTCTTGAGTGAGTTAGCGAATAAATTTTGATGAAAGGAAATTTTCCAAACCTTAACAAAAGCATTCGCTCGTATTTCTAGAAATTAAGTAAAGACTGTTACTCTCACTAAGCTAGAGGATGAGGAATTGGATTTTTCGGATTGAGTAATAATATTGATCAGCGATAAATGTTCTCAGATCTCAAATAATGATTTCAAACCATATAAGAAATTAGAATTTTAGATTCATATATCATGATCAAATTTTTTTGTTCGAAATCTTGAGAGTTATGACTATAATAAAAATTGCTTAATATAGAAAGCTTCCAACTAATGTCTTATAAAAGAATTCAGATAAAAGATGTCGCAGTTCAATCCGCTCAATGAATTGTAAAATATCTCTCAGAAAATTGTCACTTTTTGTGCTACTTTACATGAAGCGCTCTCCGCATGACATCTTCAACGAAGCTGAAACAAAGATGAACCAACTGACTCTTGAAGGTAAAACACGATTTTTTCTGGCTTTAGACCTTTACAAGCAAGCAGGACTTGGCTTCAAGAATGCTCACAACTTCCAGAGGGCTGGTGATGCATATAGACGTGCTGTTGATTGCTCATTCCATCTAAACAACCAGAACGAAGCCGCAGCTAATGCTGCTGAAGCTGCCAGACTTTATCTCAAATCTCCAGCTACACAAAAGAAAGCTGAGGAAGCATTAAATGTTGCAGTAAAATTCCTTTGCAACAATGATAACTTCATGGAATCAGGCAAATTGCTTACAGAATTCGCCCAAACTTATGAAAATTCCAGAAAATACGATCAGGCTGTCAATGCTCTCAAATGGGCAAGCAAGATATACTACGAGAATAACCTCGAATTCGATTCAACACGTGTTGATCGTCAAATTGGCCAAATCCTTGTTTCACAACAAAAATGGGCAGAAGCAGGAACTCATTATACAGAATTTGCTCTCAAATTAAGCAAAGGTGGAACAACAATCGAGCCATGCGACCTTGCAGGCAAAGCTGTCATGTGTACGCTTTTAGCAACTGGTCCTTTACAAGGAAGAGAACTTGTAGGAAAATTTAACACGAATGTTAGTGGATGGACAACGTCGAATGATTACAAACTAGTTAATGACGTTATTGACGCCACAATTTCGCATCTTGAATCTAAAATTCAAAAAGCAGTTCAGGACTACAGAAATGAGAAGCAAAATGATAAGATTATGGCTGATATTCTTATTAGATCTGTTGATATACTCAAAACCAAACATGTTTAAATTGAAAATTAATTTTTTTCCTCTTGCTGAATAAATATGTTCCATATTTAATGAATTACGCGAAGTTTATTACTTTTTATAATCAAAATTCGAAAAATTGTTTTTAATATTCCTTTATTGTTGGTGCTCACACTCTATGTTCCTTAAGTTGGTTTACTGTCAAAAGAATGAGCAATATAAACTAGATATTAAAGCAAAAAGTATGTTTTTCCAGCCTTTCCGATGTTAAAATTATTGTTCCAAAATGTAAAAGTGACAATATTTAAAATATATTGATAAAAATTATTTAGAATGTGTGTGGATTACGGTAAATACACTCTTAAATTTTGACGTTTTCTTTGAAAATTTCGAAAAGTGACTTTTTCGTTTCTCAATCTTAAAAAGACATTTATGAGTATCCCCAACTTAAAGGTTGGGGAAAATATAAGCTCATTAAGCAATATTTCGGATACAATGAAGAATTTTCTTGAGAGGGTTGTAGATATCCATAATTTAATCGATCCTCCAAAATTTTACAAAGAAAAACTTGCAAAAATTAAAATAAACCCTAATAATTCCGATATATATCAAGAGATAGCTCATGTTCTACAATCCGAAATCATTGATTGCAAACAAAAACTCGAATCAATTTCAAATAAAATCAATACACAGCATCCTTTTGTTGAAACTGCACATTATTTTGTTGGTATTGTGACAAAGATTACAGAACGCTTACATTTCCTCAGCAAATTAATGCTTTCTGATGATGAAAATTCAAAAATTTTGTCTGCATGTGAATATCTCATCAATAAATACAAATATTCATTTTATATAGAATCACAGCTATCTCATCTTGACATTTATACGCATCTACGAGGCAAAAACATTCTTGATGCCGCTTTGAATCGTTCTTATGCAGATTTGATTAATGCCAAGTCAAGAAAATTCAAATATAATAAAACTATGGACGAAATACGTAGTGAAATATTTAAAATTTCAAAAAATATCGGAATTATTCCGAATCTTGATGAAAATGATGGTAAAACATTCTTTTATGTTGCAGAAATAGAGTTTGGTAAATCAATTCAAGCGATAAATCCATTCGATCCTGATTTTTCTCAATCGAAATCTCATTTTTTAAATTCTGAGTCGCTTTTTTCAAAGCAGCATGCGAATGTTGAGATCATTCTTAACTTGATACTCAATCCAGATACAAGTAGTATCTGTAAACTAACAGAAAACGATGATTTTGGAAATGATGGAAAATTTGGAGATCCGATTATTGGAGCATACAGGTATCTTCGATTTATTAAACAGAGAATGTTACTGCATGATATAATGTCAACTGTTAAGAGAAATTACGAAATTTTAGGATATATCATGAAAAAAGAGCACTTAGAAGTTCACCAACTGTTTCAAACATATTTCCGTGTAATATGGGAGAACTTTCATACATCATGTGCTAATTTAATGCATGAAAATCCCGATTCTGATCTTGGATCTTATATTATCAGTCTTTTTGAATCGCAATTAGCATTTGAGAAGGGTAAAAGCAATCTAACTAATGTGATCAATATGATAGCCTCGAATTCAAAGGATTCCGTATACGAAAATTTTATTGAAAAAATCATTAACTACAAAATCATATTTACTAAGTATTCTGATATCACTGATATTGATTATCTCAGAATAGGTGCTGATCTGTTTAATTTGGCCTCTAAAAGGCTTCAAACTCTCATAGATTATCATATTTTGAATACAAGAGTGATTTCTCATTTAATAGGAAGCACAGTAGACTTCCCAATAACTAATTTCAATGGGAATCATATTCCTACTTCAATTTATGAGGTTTTTCCTGATTTGGATTCTTTGAAAATTTTATTGAAGGATTATCAAAGCATTTCTGAAGAAATAGCAGAGGCTTTTAGTATATCTCAGAATTTTTACCCTTATTTGTACTACGGATTTTGGAAATCCCTTCAAATTGACAAGAAAAATTTTCCATTTTTTCCAGAAACTTATTGCAAGCTTAAAAATTGCTCTGATTCTGTTATATCGTTATTCCAATGTCCATACATTGACTCAATTTCGAAATATGATCGATTTGAACCTCAAATTTTTTATCAATTTATAAAATCATGTTTCGGATTGAGATTGGAGGTCATTAGAACTATTAACTTGATAGATAAGTATAATGAGCAGCTTAATGAACATAATATTGTAAGTTTTGCTCTGAATTCTGAATTTAATTTTTCTGACACTGAAAAAGTCAGTAAAATGATGACAGAAGACGGTATTGAATTATTTCAAGATATGCTGATGGCTCAGAAAAGGTATAATCTATATTTAGAAGCAATAATTATTCATAATAACGTAAATTACAATAAAAAGTACATAGAAGACAAATTATATGGAGGAGATAGGGATAGAAAGATCCTTTATCAGCTCTTTTTCAACACAATTCATGTTGAAAATCGAAAATTTCAATATTTGAAGAAAGATTTGTTCCAAAACTTCGAAAATTCAGAAGAATTTGAAAGATTTATTACACCTTTGATACTCCAAAACGAACTTATATCAATAACAACAATAGAAAGGTCATTTTTAACTTTTGATCCAGATCCAAACAGACTAATACGAGATGGAAGGAAACTACTTGTTTCTGATGGTAAAATAAATACATTGGTGTTCCCTGATCAATACGAAATCATGAAAATTTTCGATACAAATTTATTAAAGTCAGGAATTGATTTTACAGCGGAAAGATTAGGTATAATGTATTTCATGAGATATATCTCTAACATACAGGTAGAAAACAAGCAACTTTCGCAGTCAATTTTGAAAAATCGAGTAAATTGGGATTCAAAACTTCTTGACCAATTAACTGTTGATAGCTGTTCATGGTTTAAAAAGATCTTGTTTTTGAAGCTTCAATGTGCTGTTTTGAACTCAATTCAAAATCAATACAGCAAATACGGGGGTTCTGAGCTTTACCAAGACTACGTTAAGGAAATTTATACAACAGCGAAGAACTGTGTCAACTTTTATGTCCATGAAAACTATAGTCCTTCGTGGATTGATAAAAATTTTAATAATTGTAGCTTAGTTGCACGTAATGAGCTGTTAGTTGAATTTTCTACGATAAAATTATTACCAATAACGAAGGAACATTACATAGAACTCTTAAATCAGTACACAAATTCAATTTTGTATCTTATCTTTCCACAGATACAAAATGGAAGCAAGAAACCAGAAGAGTTATCAATATTGAGCGTATTAGATACCACATCTTTCCAATTTACCCGTGGAAGTAGGATTTTGAGTTCACAATCTCAAACAATTCAATTTAACAAGGGATTAAAGACTCAAGAAGAAGCAGTAATATACATCATTGATTCTATTATTAATCCCAAGTCTGTAGATAAAGCAAAATCTAACGAATCTGATGATTTCGAATTCCAAATCATCAAAAAACCGGAATTTTATAGGAAATCCATCAGAATTGAGCCTTTGAGATCGTACTATAACACAAAAAGCTCCGAAATAAATCGCCAATTTAACCAAGAACTCGCATATGCAGATCATTTCATTAGAAGAAAGATTTCGGAGCTTATGACCTCTCTAAATCCTGCTCTTGTTGACGAATTTACGTTTTCTTTAGGATTTTTGGAGGAATTATTGAACCCGATTAATTCATTATTGACTTTAACGACAGATATCTCTCCTATGTGCCTTATCAAGACATGGACTGCATATTTGTCTAACATAATCAGCGATACAAACGAGAACGAAGTCAAAATCATCGTTTTCGACGCGTTTCGAAAAGTTGTTTTAGACACAGTTCAAGATACATGTTCTTTTGATAGCGCTCTTAAGCTCAAACCACAACTACTTGAGCTAAACAAGCTAAATGACCAGTTAAATAGGATGATGAAAGCGGAATCAGTTGATAAATGGAAAGTTGAACGTCTAAAAAGGTCAGAACTTAGAAACCTTGTTACAGACCTTCGAAACTCAATAAGAGAAGCCAATAAAGAGTACTCTGAAACGCGAGAAAAGATGGTTGACATCGGAATTCAAAATGTCGAAAAATTTAACGATGAAGAAGAACAAAAGAAGTTGCAAAGTATTGATCTCAAGCAATACTTGGATGCTCGCAGACAGAAAATCAAGCAAATCGCAGAAGAAAACGAAGATTCGATAAATCAGATCAAAATCTTAAGGATTTTGAACGTTTTAGTTCCAATTGGCATCAAAAAGCGTTTCACGGCTCTCATCCAAAACAGAGAAACACAAGTTCGATCAATGACAGGTGCTTTGTTATGGCTAAGAAAATCTTCCATCACAGATACATCCGAAATCAACACGAACATGAGGAAAGACTTGAACGCATTGACAAAAGCGGAATTCCTTGTTGAAGAACTGAAAGAAGAGCTTGATTTGGCAAAACACGACAGTGCAAAACTCGAAAACACCAATGGAATAATACAAAAAGAAATCACTGAAATAGAGTCAAAAATAAAAAGTTTAGGTTTGGTCGACGATAAAGGAAATTCTCAAATTTTGGCCCAGATAATTTCTAAGCAAGATGAACTGGAAAACATGATAAATGACAGTGAACTCGTAGATGATATTGTAGAGCACCAAGTACGTGAGCCACACCAAAAGGCCGAAGCAATAAGAAGGCAAATACAGCTTTCAAACTATAACAAAATTAAACATGAAAGTGAAAATAATTTGGTCATAAAGAAAATTCAAAAAGAAAATGATTTGATCAAAATTGAAAATGAAAGAATTAAACAGAAGATTGATGCAATGATAAAAGACAAAGAAAATGAAGTTTATAGAAGATCTCATGAAATTGCAAAGAAATTTACTCCTCAAAAGGTTATTGTCAGCCCAAGAAGGAGTGTAAAGCCCAAATATAAAAAGGTATAGATGAATCAATAAAAAATTTTGTTTGTATTTTAGTTTATAGAAAAATTAAAATTATTTTTTCTTACATTTCGTTCTTGAATGCTTAATAATATTAATAATAGTTTAAGAATCGAATATATATCATTTATTAAACTTCGACAGCTTTGTTACACATTTTCAAAGAAACTCAATATCATGAAAAATATCCAAACTAAAAAGGTTAAGGTTATACCCTCGACAAAGAAAGTCAAATGATCCAATACTTGCATTAAATAATCTTCAGTTGGCCTCATTTCTAGTTTTCTTAATCCAGGAATACATTCTAATTATTTTTCCAGGTTTAATCCTTTAAACTCATGTTCTAATCAATTTCCTATCATATATATTATACACTTATTATAGCAAAATCTTTTCAAATCCTTCCCATGGAAAGTTTACCAAATTATTTAGCTCATTTCCTACTTTGAAACATTCTATATTGGAGAGTCATATTTTTATATATCATTATTTGGTATTTCACCAAGTTATTCAAGTATTCTGGCTTATATTTCTCCATTTTAAATTTTATTTTATGTTTTGGCATTGATAGAAAGCATCCCCTAATACCAAATCGTTTGAAATTCATTCATAATCAAATATAGATAAATTTGTTAATATGTAATAATAACATTGAATTCTTTATCATAAATCACTCATTACCACACACATATGATATAAGATCAACTAATATAATCTATATTTTCATTGTTACTCCTTGATTCAATCTCCATGGGACACCCTGAGTTGAGTGACTTCTCTTTTGGGATAAACATTTGATCAAATGAACACCATTTGTATTTGTGTTTATCAATATTTTAAAGAAACGACAAATGTATTAGGCCATCAAGAGAGGAATAGAAGGAAATTGATTTGAAATTACAAGGTATGGAAATAAAGACTAAAAATTAGCTCTTTAGCAGCATATCATGATTTACAAGATGTCCAACATGAAAATAATTGAAATATATCTAAGGCTAACAATATTTGTATGACCTTATAGAGCAAAACCCTCTAAATTATCACATTCTAAAAGTAAAAATGTTCTAAATGTGATACTCTTAGTCTTTTATCAAAAAAAGGGGTGTTAAGGGTGCACACGAGAGGATCATGTAAACTTCAGAATTTAGAACCTTATTTTTAGGCATTATCTTGGCTACCTATTTAGGCTCGAAAAGCAAAAAATATCAAAAAATACAACTTGAGTCCATTATGACCCTTTCATTGAGGTAGTTTTTATCCGCTAGTATTTTCCCTTTGAATCTCTTTACAATTCGAAATCAAATTCAAACCTCAGTAGAAGAAAGGAAGAATCGACTTACTACGGTTGTAATACGAATAAATACATATATTTAATTATTTTTATTTACATAATAATTGTTTGAAGCTCATATTCCAACAAATTTTTAAATAAAAACATTAAAATGTTGAAAATGTTCATATATTTTAATAGGGTTTTGGCACTTTATTGAGGAATTACTACATACATAGTCGAACTGAACTTGATATTTTGAAATTTAAATTATTTATCAAAATTAAAATTTAACTTGAAATTTATAATTATTTAGTCATATTTTGCATAATTCTAAGTAGATTTTGTAAAAAATCAAGAAAGAAAAATTTTAACGTGCTTTATTTTTTCTTTTTTATAATAATACATATTATTATATAATTAACATATTCATAATGTTTCACCCTTTCAAAAATATAATCCTCCTCCTCTCAAATAAACGTACATACGGGTGGCCTCTTTTTTCAAAAAATTAAAATTTGAAATTTTGGGCTCAAATATTAGAGATTTTTTCAACCTTCAACGATATATGTTGTCTATATCAGACCTCCTTTCTTTTTGATACTTAACATTGTTCCTAAATCTTAGCCGTTAAGGCTGTTCTGAAAATATTTTTTTTCGAAAAAATTCGAAAAAAATTCTTAAAATTCAAAAATCCCTTAATTCCTGAGGATTTTTTTAAAAAACACATTAAAAAAGTCACTTTTTGCCCCATCTAATGAGATTTTTTTTTACAATTTTTTCCCCCTTATTTTTCAATTTAGATATGATTTTAAGCTCTCCAAATTGAAGTTTACCTGATGTTTCTTAGTTTTTATGATAATAAAATGTTGCAAAGTTGAGTTTGGATTCAATAAATTTAAGAAAATTTTATTTTACAATGAAATTATAAGAAAGGATGTTTTTATCCTATGTCAAAGAGAATACATTTGTAGATCCCGACTTTTGACATGGTTGAAAATTCCAAAAAAAAAATTCAAAATTTAAAAAAAAAATTAAAAAATATAAATTTCATGTTAAAAAATGATTTTTGAAATTTTTTTGGAAAAATAGAATGTCATATTTTTATGTTTTATTGCTATTTTTTACGAAATCAATAAAATATTTGTTAATTTGGCTGAGATTATAAATAAAATCTTTCTAAATCTTGCAATTGATTGCTAAAATCTGTTTTATGTATTAATTGGCATTGAGATTCGTTATAAAAGAATGCGAATTATTTTGTATGAGTAAACGTATTTTGTAAAATTTCAAATTCTCTTCTCTCATTACTTACCTTAGATCTCTCGGCTTTTAGCTCTCAGATTTCGCTCATAGAACTCAGGTTTTAGTTATGTACTCATAGATGTATCATTACTGCCCGCAGATCTCTCATTACTACCTTACTAACCAGATCTTAACTCTCATTACTACCTTACTAACCAGATCTTAACTCTCATTACTACCTTACTCATCAGATCTTAACTCTCATTACTACCTTACTCATCAGATCTTAACTCTCATTACTACCTTACTCATCAGATCTTAACTCTCATTACTACCTTACTAACCAGATCTTAACTCTCATTACTACCTTACTAACCAGATCTTAACTCTCATTACTACCTTACTAACCAGATCTTAACTCTCCGACCTTACTAACCAGATCTTAACTCTCATTACTACCTTACTCATCAGATATCTAATTATTTACATATGATTTCTCACATCTCACTCAAGTCTCATTACTTACCCTATCTTTTTAACCTTTTCTGATAATTACTGAAATAACTAAATCCTTTTTTTAGTTTAATTCTGATATTAAATTTTTAAAATCTCTTTAATTTTTTGAACTACGCCTTTAATTTGTAATTGCCGATTTCACAGATTTGAACCATTTAATAAAATAACATTATTCAACTTAATCATATCAAACATGGTAGTTTGATTTTCAGATCTACATTTTAAAAACCTCTTTATTACTTGAGTTATACTTTTATTATATAATACCTGAGTTCATAACTGAAAACTCTTAATTAGAGTACAATATTCAACTTAATCATAACAAGATTTGTTGAATTTCAAATTTGATTTATATCTTCCATCACTTAAAACTCTCACAGCTTACAATATAAGCTAAAAAGTATATTTTCATAGTAATAAAATTAATTAATTATTAAATTTTTTACTTTTTCCTTTCCAAAACTAGAAAAAAAGGAAGGGAAAAGGGAAAAAGAAAAAAAAGAAGAGAAAAGAAGAAAAAATAATAATGAGCATATTATATAATTGTGGTCATAGGCCGAGTGGCGTGGAAAGGATGTCGCCCTTCGGGCTCCACCCTTTCCACGCCACGAGGCCCGATTTTTGGCCACTTTTTTGATTTTGGCCGCGTGCCAGCTCCTGGCAGGCGGCCCGCAAAATTGTGCCAGTTTGTACAACCCTAATTCAAAAATCCCTTAATTCCTGAGGATTTTGGAAAAAAGTTTTTACATGAACATGTGTATATTATATGAAGTATATTGATAAGGTAAAAATCAAATTTTATTGCATATTCATCGAGAAAATAAACTAACGAATCCCTCAAAATTGAGAGGGTAATCCTCCTCCTCTTAAATAAACGTACATACGGGTGCACCCTTAATAAAAACCACTAATTTTTAAGGTTATGATCTTAAAAATTTTTGAGGCAAACACAAATCGAAGCACAGTTAAAAATCGATCGTTATTAAGAAAATTGTAATCATAGACTCTTATAAGTGAGTATTTAATGTTATTAACAAAATTATTTTTGAATCAGATTTCAACTCAAATTTGATTTATTGATTTGTTTTTAAAGAGTTCGTGAAAGTAAATTGTTTTTTAAAACCCCAAAGCTATTGTCAGATTTTTTGAATACTAATCTCGTTTAATTAGTCATTGCTATGTATCAATAATGAAGTAATAATAAGACAATTTTAACAGTCAGTAAATATTTTGAATTTGTTCTCAAATTTGAAAAAAGAGTAATGATCGACTTTTCTATTGGAACTAGAATATGATTGGATTATATATTCATGATTGACCTGATTGTTAAAATTCAAACCATTCAAATTAACAAAAGTGACAATAATTTTGTAAATGATCTGTTTTTTCTTTTGTTTTTTAACCCAGACAATTAAATCCTTCGATCTTCCAAATGTATTAGAGTATGAAGATGCGCCCATCTTCGTAAAAGGTATGGATGAATCAACTTCAGATATTTATCAATATTATGAACAAGCGACTACAATCGAAGATAAAGAAATCAGTTCAACAGGAAGGACAAATACATTTTACAAATGCGAATTAACAATTAAAGGCCGAACAAAATTTTCAAATAACTTTGCTTTTGGTGCAGGAGTTACATCCAGCTCTGGTGGCGCCATATTTCTATGCGAAAGTATATTCCAAGCGCATTCAGATTCACCTGATTACCACATAATCTTTGAATCCAATCAAGCTGCTTTAGGTGGAGCCATTTGCGCCAAGGCATCAGCTTTGCTACTTTACAACACCACATTTACATCAAACATGGCGTACAAGCACGGTGGCGCCATTTATTTCCAGTCAACATTCAAACCAACAGAAAGCAGCTATCTTTCTCCACAAATGACACTTATTGCTGGCTGGCTTGAGTTCAGACAAAACATTGCCTCAGAAGTTGGCGGTGCCATAGCTATTTCTTACGCAGTTGAAGTTTACATTGAACTTTCCAAGTTCTACAGTAACAAATGCTCCTTCACGGGTGGTGCCATCTCCACAGCAAACTGCGATTCCCTCAAACTCCACAGGAACTGGTTCGCCTACAATACAGTTAATGCCTCAACTACAGAGTACCGTTTGACTACAGATACTAAGACCAAATTACGCGGCGAGACTATTGGTGACGATTATGCCAATACAGTTATCCCTAATCATCAATATGGAAGAGGTGGCGGTGCAATTTACTTTTTCTCTGACTCCAGGAAGGGTTCATTGCCAAAAGGACCAAAGACTTACGAGCAGCGTATCATCCAATCCTACCACTGCTGTTTCTACAAAGATTCAGCAACAACAACCGGATCATCTTTGGGAGGAGGCGCTGGTAACGAAGTTCTTCTTGATGGCTACATAGAATACGTCACATACGATGACTACATGTACGGAGCAGTCCCAGAAGTCGAGAGAGATGAAGCAATTTCAAAAGTTAATCGTCCTTTGAATGGAAACTGTTCCGTCAACTACTTACAGATGAGAAACACTACATTAGAGCCATGGGGTATTTGCGAAGTAATTACAACCGATTTACCAGGAATTGGAGATGCTCCTAATATTTACAACGAAACGAACATTTCATACATCAATGCAACTGAAACAGAAAATGGAACTGCATATGATATTCCAAATCCAACCAATTTCGTTTACTATGCCACTCCAATTACAAAATTCAACACTCCAATCACACAGAGACAGTACAGATCAGCTGCAACAGTTATTGGTGCTTCGTTGAAGTCAGGAAAGATATTCCCAGGCTCTTATTCCGTTCCTTTACTTTATCCTAATTTCACCATCACAATTCCTAAGCCAACACCTCACGAAACAGTTGCAACGACACCACATAATACTCCTAAGTACACACCTTCACCATCTGACCTCATTATCATTGTCACAGTCGGACCAACACTTAATCCAAACATTCCAGAAGTCCAAGCCAATACAGACACCACCCATAACAAGAAGACCAAATTACTTGGACTTATCCTTGGTATTGTTGGTGGATTACTCGCTCTCATCGCTCTTTCAATCTTCCTATTCTTGTACTTCAGAGAGAAGGATGAATCAACAGAGGATTCGGCCTTGTCACTCCAGGAAGAAACAGTTCTCACCGCTAAGGATCTTTCGTCTGCTGATGTCACGATTACTTATACTAACCCATTATGGACAACAGGTATCACTGAAACTGATGATCCATTCGTCGATGATTTCCAGGAACAAGAGAAAATCGAAAACTTCTTCGAGCAGAAAGATCTCAGATAAACCTGTTCAATATTTTATTTTCATTACTTCAAATGCGATTAAAAATTTTCCATTTAAACTTTTCATACATATTTGTTTATGAACTCTTTTTAATATTTGATTTTTTTTTTGTGAGTATTCATAGAAAAAAATTGAGTAATAGTATTCAATTTATTAATCCCAAAGAAAATACTTTCGGAAACTTATACCATAAATATTCAGTCTAAGGTAGATTTAATTGATCCATATTTATAAGTTTAATCCATGTTTTAAAAAATATCACTATTATTAATAGGTATTAAATGAGTTCCATGCTATAATTAATCACTATGTATAGCTCGTGTGCATCATGATTTGTATCTGTAGTTACATTTAATCATTTTATTCCGATTTTGATGACCTATATTTAAAGATAATATTAATTTTTATTCAATTTTGATAATTGTGCATGTGGCGACTTCATTGAAGAACATGTTAAACTGCTGGAACTTTATTCTCGGGATATGAAATCAGAAAATATGTTTCAAAAGCATCTTCTTTTGAAAATTTATCTTTGTATTGATCGGCTCTATTTGAATTCATATTTATTTTAATAAAAGATGTATGATTTTATTTTTGTCACTTTTCAAAGAATGGAAATAGAATATCTTGCAATTACTCGAAATAATATTATCCTAGCACAAAGTGCTAGTGGTGATGGTGATTTCGATATAGCAATTAATGAAATCCTGATATCAAAAGATCTCTCAAACGAAAGAATGAGAGTGGACAAGTTGGGATATCGATTTTTCATTCTTCATAATAAAAAAGAATTGAATGTTATTGCTGCTTGTGATGTGGATGCTCAAGCAGATCAAGCATTTCGTATTTTAGAAAGCATTCAAAAAACAGTCTTAACATCTTATGCAAACAAATGGGAAGTTTCATCATCGTTTGACCTACAGAGTGATTTTGAACCACAACTAAGAAACACAATTCTTGCGCATTCAAAGACTTTACAAATTCAGCCAACAGAAATCGATGATTCTGACCAAATACTGGCTAATTTGGGAAAGTCAATTGAATCAGATCATAAAAACGCACAGAATGAAAATACATTTACTGAAGTCTCTGAAGCTCATAATTCCCCATCATACACACGTCTAAAGCTTAAATTATTCGTTTCTAAGTACAGATGGATCTTCTTATCAATAATTATCCTTTTCATTCTTTTGATCATTTTAATTATCATGTTTATTACGCCATAATCATAGCATTCATTATAGAGATTGAGTTGTTTGAATAAAAGTTATAATTCTATCATAAATATTCATTTCAAAAATATTTTTTTTTTCTATTTTACTGAAATGAGGAAATTGGAAACTAAAACATACCTTGAAATTACATTTCGCTTATAACTACTTGAGAAACAATGGGTGTCTCTATTTTGTTATTCCGATATTTTATAAGAAATCTATCTATAACAATATGTACGCATCTAGATTTGTGTGCATAGAGAATGTATTTTCAATGAAAGAATATAATGCTATTTCCTTGGGAAAAGAACAATTTGAAATAACATGGGTGATTTTTCACCCAGCCATAAGGATCACACTTTTGAGAGTTTTACATGGCATTTGCCGGCAACCCCTGGGAAATAATTGAGAATAAAATCACCCACGTTATGAAAAATTTGTGCACTTAGAGACTTAAATCTGATGGATACAGTAAAAAATCATACTATATCACTATTTTTATATGATTGCTTTATTTTACCGAGTTATTTATGTTATTTAAAAAAAAAATTATATAAATTATAAAAAAGCCAAATATTTAAATACTGAGGAATTTATTTAGAAGAGTTCGAGATAATAATGAGAAACAAATACAGCGCCAGCGACTAATCCGAGAATAATTTCACGAACACTCCTCTTATTCAGTTGTATCTCCTTGTTCATCAATCTGATGTTGTCTGAATCTCCAACGATGGTTTCGCGTGGGAATTTGTAAAGTGTTTCATATATCAATTGATCAGTAACTTCCTTGAAAGCTTTGACACCGTCCTCGTGTTCTTTGTTGTATTCTACCCATCCGTCGACGAATAGCTTGCTGTCTTTGGCGTTTGCGACAAGTAATTCGTTCCTATATTGTGGCATATCGTCAAAGACTGTAATAATGGCAGATACGTACTTATCCATGCGTGTAATTCTCATTGCTTTCGAAAACTTATCGAAAACTTGTGAAATGTGTGTTGCGCGATTTGTTGACTTATCTCGAACGAGACGATCGATCACTGCGAAGTGGAATGCAGTTACTCTTGGATCGTGGTAATGTCTGAGTGCTCTCATGGCACAATGGGCACCGCAAACGGCTAATCCGCCTAATGATGCTTCTGGGTTAAGGAAAACTGGGCAAAACATCCTAAGAACGAATTTTCCTGTAGGTGGTTTGGCTGAATTTTGGATGACATACGCGTAAATGAATCCAAGAGCTGGAGCGGCGTCGATAAGTTCTTTTCCTTCAAATGTTAAAAGATCTTTTGTAAAAAGATCTGGTTCTCGTGAAAGAACGTCAGCAATTAAGAGAAGTGCGCCTTGTCCATTTTGATTCTTGGATTTTAATCCCTTAATTGTATCAACAAGAAGAGATCTGAGGTCTGGGGATTTGAAAGAAGAGTATTTAGAATAGGCATCATCAAGAACCTCTTGTGGAACGCGGTCATTGTAGCATTGGATTCTTGCTGTTAAGATATCATCGTATTCTTTAACAGTAAGGCCATCATATGTATCGAATTTGTTGTTGTAAGTGCGAGAACTCTTGCCAAAGCTGCGAATAAATGTATCGAAAGCCTTTGCAAGCTCTGGAAGAGTTTTTGCATTTTTAGAAATTTGCTGGAATTTGCCTAAATTTGATTTTGGATCAACTGGTATTTCATGTACTTCCTCTTCCTCCTCGACTTGAGCATCATCGGAGTCTGATTTGAGTGCATTGAACTGGTTAGTTCCTGTTTTCACTTTCGCGTACATTGTCACTTTTTATGGTAGGATATCCTGATTCATGGCATTTTAGTTTTCCTAATTAAATATGTTCTAATGAATATTTTAAATACAAAATTTTGAAGAAATAGATGGAATGCTAAGTGCTTCCAGATTGATTTTGAAGCGAGAATACAGAGTATACAGGGAATTGAGTAGACACCTGATTAAGAACGACTGGCAATCTCTAAATAAGTATTTTAGGAGAAGATGCGAACGAGCAAATATAATTTTTCTAAATATAGCTAATACCCAATAATCAATATAAAACCGATAATGACAATTGGCCATATTAGTAAAATATGATGTTACACTGCCGGATTCTCTATATTCATGAAAATCTAATTGAGATTTTGCCATTTAAATTCATTTTATCTGGTATTAAGCATAGCCAATGCAGCTTATGTAATAATGACTCTAAAATAATCAAAAAGAAAAGCCGATGTCCTTATTTCACATGATGCAAAAATTTGTGTAAAAGATAAACATGAACAAACAGCTCTTTATTATGCAGTAAAAAAATTATAAAGTAATAGCCGGAGTTCTTATTTCACATAGTACACAAATACAATTTTCACACTTAAGTTGTTTCCCTTTAAATGCATCTTTTTGTTTCGTAACAACAACGAATATAAAGGGAAATGTTAAAAAAAACATTTGTTCTTCATGGATAGAAAATATTTTTATTATTTTGCTTTCATTTCGCTGTATGAATCTAAGAAATTTTTGCATTCTTCTTGCTTTTCTGTCCCTTCAATTAAATTGAAAGAAGAAGACATAAACTCAAATAATTCATTACTTACTTCTACGACAGAGTAATATGTTGCAATAAATTTGAGGAAAGAAGAGCAAACATATAAAGAGTTATAACTTTGATTTTGGCATAACTTATATATTTCGAACATTCCTTTGCAGTGTAATTCATCAATTTCAACAAACCCTATTAGTCCGTAAATAATATCGCAAACAATATCAATAACATCAGAATCAAATGTATTTGATGTTTTTTCACATATCAAATCCAATATCAAATTCTCAGTTCCGTTCAATATATCAATATTATGTAACAACAAACTATAAACAAATCTCCAGCCACTTATTCTTTGCAAGCTGAAAGATGAGCCTAAAAACAGTCCAATTTTCTGTAAAACAGTTGAAAATAAATCATTAAGAAACGTAGCACTTTCTGACTCAACAACAGATGTGTAAAAATCTAAACCTAATGATGATAATTGGCTATCATCGCAAAATAGAAAATCATAAAATTTCTCACCAACTAAAGACATCAACATTGGTAAAGGAAAGAAGAAGATTTCGGCAAACTTACAAAACAAGGAATTGCAGCAACAACAAACTTATCATTAACATCAACAACAGAAAAAGTATAGCAAACTCTGTAAACTAAATCTTTGAATGTTTGGCTGTCAGCATTATCACAAACAGTCAAGAAAAATGATCTCAAAGTTCTCAACAATAAAATTACTTCCCATTCAGTAATTTTGTCAAAAAGAGACATAAAAATTGAGGAAAGAGGATCAGGTTGAAGATTGATGTTTTTGAGTATATTCTCCAAACATCGAAGACACGAAACACGTGTTGAAATATCATTTGACATTAAAAATTGAATAACATTTTCAATGGAAAACGATGAAATTTCATTCAAAAATTGAGAGATCTCTGAAATTACATCCATTGCATCTATTGGGTCTTCTTTCATTTTATCAATAATAAACGATATCAGTTGATTTTGGTCATCACAAATGTCAATAATACTTGGAATGGCTCGAAGACTTTTTTTGACATTTTTTTCATTTGAAATTAATTTTGAAATCAATTCAACAGTTTCCTGTGGATGTAAATGAGCCAAATATCTTAGTGATGACATGCATTGGGTCGTGGAATTCGCAATATATATGTTTTTGTTCATATCTAAATTGTTAAACAAAGAAATTACAATTTCTTCAATAAAAGGAAGATTTTCGTTGTCACAAAATATTTCAGCAGCTGCAAATGTTACATTTTCTATTCTGCTGTTCAAAGAATTCAGTAAAAAAACAAAGATTTCTTCATCAATTCTTGAATTTAAAATTTCTCTGCAAATATTGATTGTTTGGAGTATCTCTTCTTCTTGTAGTTCATTGAACTCAATCTGAAATACTGTTGTCGTTAAAATATTCTCAAAAATTTCATTCGGAAATTTTTTTGCAAAAAGTGACAAAATTTTCGAAACGAAAGAAGAATGTTCTGTTGTTAAATGCTGGGAAAGAAGATTTAGTATTGATATATCCAAGTCTATATCTCGTAAGAGAAGTTCGTAGATGAGACTCAAGCCACTTTGGCTTTGTTCTGTTTGTTTTTCGAGGAGATTAAAAATTATTTGAGGTATATCTGGGAATGTATCGATACCAAAGTATTTTAACATATCTGCAAATAATGATGAAACACAGTTGACTAATGGTGAAGGTGATAAATCAAAAAATGGAGCTAAAACTGGGTAAATATTTGTTTTGAAGATTTCTTTTGTAGCATTTTTCGTAAACGCAAAAAATCTGCGCATTAATATAGCTGAAACGCATCTTGATGTATCTGATAAGTCGCCATTTGCAACAGCAGATAATAAATAAAGTGCAATATCTGATTGGCTTTGAAATGATGACATATCTCGGAATATTTCGTTCTGTATATCTTGATCGAAGTCTTGAGATGCATTTAACATCTTGCAGACTTCTTCAACAATGCTTTCATCTAAATCAGTCATTTTTAAGGTAAAAAGTGACAACTATAGTAAAAGTCTTATTTTATTTGACCATTTCCATTGAGTATTAAAATTAGTTTTATTGGAAGGGTATTTCACAAATTTCAATACTAAAAATTTTATGACGACTGCCGTATTTTCATCAAACGGCAATCTCCTTGAATTACTTGAAGATTTTCCTCAATACAATTTGGATATTAATGATTTTAAGATCATTGGAGAGGTTGGTAATGGCGAATGCTCAAAAGTTTTCAGAGCAACACATAATCCAACACTTCGTGAATGTGCAATCAAACAGATTTATGATAAAAACGTTCTAAATGACAATTTTAAGAGTTTTACATCAGAAGTTCGGACCTTAGCTGCTTGCAATAATCCATGTGTTATTAGATTCATTGGATATACATCAGTTCCACCATATTCGATAATCACTGAATATATGCCGAATAATTCACTTGAATCTTTCCTATATGCACCTCACGAAAACAAAAAGAACCTTTTAACAGATACAATTCTCACGGAAATTGCAATTGGTGTTGCTTGGGGTATGCAATATCTGCATTCGATATCAATAATGCATAGACATTTACGTGTTTCAAATGTTTTACTCGATCAAAATTTTATGGCCAAAATTTCGGATTTTGGAAACGCTAGATTTGTAGATGAAAACTCGATTTTAACGAAAATGATTGAATCGCCCATTTACACAGCTCCAGAAGCAGCTTTATCCAATTCATACGATTATAAATCTGATATCTACTTATATGGGCTATTATTGTATGAGTTGTCAGAAAAAGTACGACCATATACAGATATTAAACAATCCGAAATCATAGATTTAGTAATTAAAAAAGGATTACGTCCAAATTTTTCTCAAATTACGCCAGAACCACTTAAGAACTTAATAACAAGATGTTGGTCACAAAATCCAGATGAAAGGCCATCATTTGAAGATATATTTGATGAATTTCACAGCGGAAATGTTACATTTCCAAAAGCAAATCATAATGAAGTGTCAAATTACGCCAAAAACCTAATTCAAATACAGGAAAGTATGGAACCAAAGAAAAATACTATTGATCCTGAAAATGGACCCAAAATTTCCAATAAAATTCAAAAGAAATTCAAATTAAACAGGAAAAAAGTTGAAGAAGCGGACAGTTCATATGAAGAGAACAGTTCAAGTGAAGAGGAAGAAATTAAAGACCCTCAAATTGATGAAGAAGATGAAGAAGACGAAGATTATTCTGATTTGGAGGAAGAAGAAGAAATAGAAGAGAATGACCTTGAAAATATTTGTTCCTGTATCAAGATGCCTGCAATTATGAGAAAATCTTCAATTTTTGATGAAGAAAATAAAATTGAAATAATAAATTACGACAAACTTACTCATCCTGGCTTTAAATCACTACTTCAGCGATACTCAACAACATCCCTCTCTGATTTCGATAAAAATTCCGCTCCAATTTTAGAATATTACCATGAAGGAACTTCAAACGTTATTTTAAGCGTAATTGTTAATTATTCGCTTGATCTGATGAAAGAAAACCCAGAATTCATCAAATTGTTCAATGAAAAAGGTTTTTTTACCAAAATAGAAGATATTCCAGAAGAAATTGCAAGTAGTTTAATTGATTGTTATGGCTGCATTGTTTCCAACATGCCACATTTGTTGAATCAGAATCATGTCCAAACTTTCATCAAATTATTGAAAATAAATCCAGAAAAAATGTTTCCTTTGCTACACAAATACTGTAGTTTGTTTGGTACTCTTGAAAGCCCATGGTTTATTGCTGATATTCCTCTTCATATCCTTCAAGATTTCATAAATACCAAATATGGCGCCGAAATTCTTACTATTTTATACTATTTAGTGACACATTATGAGTCGTATGCATCAGCGAGAAGCTCCCATGTACTCAGTTCGTTCATTATTGGAATTTCTTCCACGGATGTTGAAACAATTTCGGTTTCTTATGATGGAATCATCAATTTAACAAATGATTTCTCATCAATTGACCATACATTGATCATTTCTCATCTGTCAAACGCTAAATTATGGGAGAAATCCTTGAATTTACTGTTAAGAAGCCAAGAAATACCTTATTCTAATGATTTCGTGTCTATTTTGATGTGTCATACATGCGAGAGTCGTTATACATGGCTAATTCTGTTGAGAATTGTCACTTCCAAGCAAGATAATTCTGATTTGATCGTAAAATCATCAGTATGGATGAAAGATTCATCAAAATATCCAAAAGAAGCAACAAAACTGTTCTTGATGCTATTTGTTCATGAAAAATATCGTCAAGAACTTTGTGATTCAGAATATTTTGGAAAATTTATGGAATCGTTGGCATCAAGTCAGGATTATGAATTGTTTGCAACCATAGCATCAATACTGACTAGAATTAACTTGACCAAACAAATTTTTGAAAATTTAGAAAAATATAATTTTACTAAATCATTTGTTGAAGCATCTTTATGCAGCGAAACAAATGAATCTATATTTTCAACACTCATTGTCATTGATAATTTGTGTAGAATCGGTTATAGTGACTCATTTCTTTTGTATTCAGAAAAATTAGTTGAATTATTAACTAATAAATACCTTTATTCGAAAGTAGTGCATGTAATAACATCACTCTCATTCCATAGAGAATGTGCTTGGATCTTTATCCAGCTAGGATTAGTTCAATACTTCGATAAATTGAAACAAGTCCAAAAATTTGGAAATCTTGCAATTACATTCCTTAGAAATATGAAAATGTTGTTGTCTGAATAAAATGTTTTGTTTATATGTTTGCGTTTGAAAAATTATCAAAGAAATCTATTTCATCTCAATTTTTAATTGGAGAAATAATGACACTTTGGATGAAAAGTGAGAAAATTCTTAAAATTCAAAAAATGAAACTTCTTAACTAGATTTATTATAAAATTATATTCAAGCATTGATTCCAAAGTGGCATCCTTAGGACAAAGAAATGTTTCATTATGTTCAATAATATATTACTAATAAATTAACAAATCAATACTGTTTTACTCATGAATTGATATGTTTCGACCAAAAAAAAATGAAACTCAATTGATATGATTGTCATTTTCGCAAGACAAACGTTTTCAGAAAACATATATGTTGTAAACAGAAATTCATCAAAAGTGACACCTCAGAAAAGCTAAAATATTGAATTTTTGGAACTTTTGATAGAGCACGTTTTTAAATATTAATTAAAGTAAATGTATATTTTGTAAAGATTCTTTTTAATAAAAAATAAAATTTTGAAGAAGAACACAAAATCTTCTGAAAAATAATATCACATAAACTCATATTATTTTCTAATATATAACTATTTTATATAAAAATCAAATTCAATGATCTTAAAAGCGAAGGATAAACCCCAAAAATTACGAATATAATGAGTGGGAATATAATGCTTATCTATCATAAAAACATATGAAATATCAACTTTTGCTTTACGCCTAATTTTTGACGACAATTAGCAAAAAATGTTAAATGTTAACACTCAGTCCATTTGAATATGAAAAATAAAATTGACTTTGATTAAATGTTTTTATTTATCATGCAATTCTTCTTGCGACCAAAGATTTGAATAAAAGTTCAAAAAATAAGATAGCTTAAAAAATAATATACGGTAGTGTTTACTAATAGATGAATAGTATATAAATTCTATTAAAATGGATTTGATCCAAAAAAATATATAAAATTTGATCATAAATAAAATCGTTTTAAATTACTTCTTCATTTAAATTATAACAATTATTTTTGGTTTTATATTTTTTTGGATCAAATCCATTTTAATAGAATTTATATACTATTCATCTATTAGTAAACACTACCGTATATTATTTTTTAAGCTATCTTATTTTTTGAAATTTTATTCAAATCTTTGGTCGCAAGAAGAATTGCATGATAAATAAAAACATTTAATCAAAGTCAATTTTATTTTTCATATTCAAATGGACTGAGTGTTAACATTTAACATTTTTTGCTAATTGTCGTCAAAAATTAGGCGTAAAGCAAAAGTTGATATTTCATATGTTTTTATGATAGATAAGCATTATATTCCCACTCATTATATTCGTAATTTTTGGGGTTTATCCTTCGCTTTTAAGATCATTGAATTTGATTTTTATATAAAATAGTTATATATTAGAAAATAATATGAGTTTATGTGATATTATTTTTCAGAAGATTTCATTCTATATGCCTATGAAAAGTACTCTCAAAACTCACTTTTTCCTAATTATAATTAAATCTAGAATATTGTATTATGCTTAGTATTATTTCATTTTTCTCATTCAATTTAGAATTTACAAATGTCAAAAAATTGAGAGCTGTCACTTTTGATGAATTTCTGTTTATTACATATATGTGTCAGCTTCTGAGATTTATTAGATTCTTAGTCATGTATTTAAAAAAAAATAAAATAAAAGACAGCATTTTTTCTGAATGAGCATTGATTATCAAACATTGGCGACCAACGTTTCACAGTGGTGTAGCAATGATGATTTCTTCGAATTGCGCACAACTAAACAGCTTTGTACATTACTTGATTATGCAAAACTTTCAGTTCAACAATTTAATGAAATCTCAACACGAATTCAAAAATATTTTGAAAATGCAGCATATACATATCAATTTCAACAACAATACATCCGAAGCTTTCTCTGCTTTAGATTCAATTTCACAAATATTCAAATTTCAATTTATATCAGATCTTAAATCAGTATTACAATCTAGTCAATCATCTTCTCAAAGTGAAGAAAGAATAAATAAATTAAAAAAGATTCAAGAAGAAAGAATAAATAATATAAAAATAAATATGAAAAGCGCTGATCGTGAGGAAAGAATTCATAGAATATATCATTTAAAGAAAAATATAATTACGTTCAGCGATATAGATCCGTATTTTTCCCAAGTGAGCGGGGTATCTCTAATCCCAGCTCTATCGTCCTCCCAGTGTCAGTTTTTAATATAAAATCCAAAATTTTTTAAAAAATAAAAATTTCGAGAAATTTTTCTAGCTTTTTTTCTTTGATTTCAATAATTCAAAATAAATTTTGGAGTAAAAAGACACTATTTAATGAAATTCATATGAGTGAATGTGGATAAATACTCTCAAAACATACAATTTATATATTTTTTCTTTATATTATCAACTAATTAGTGATAATTTTTTTTTGAATCAGATTTTTTTTCATTAAAAATATAATATATAACGCAATAATGATGTACACATACGCATCTACACATCAAAATATAAAGTTTGTTTTGGTCTGGGCACCCCAACCCAAAATTCTAAAAAAATTGAATAAAATTGAATACTTGGGGCTGGGATACCCAGCCCGAAACCGAATTGATTTTTTTGAATTAAAGAATATATTTACGTATTTATAATATATATGTGATGTTTATAAAAAATACTAAATTTTTGTAAAAAAATTCAATTTATTCAAAACGGAGATAAAGTGATCACTTCATTAATAGGATCAGCGATCCTACTAAATGGTGAGAATGCCACTAGCTAAAAAGGGAGTCCTTGGAGCTCTTGATCTCTTGTCAGTAGAGTCCATAATGAGGCATGGCATCTACTGATTAGAGATCAGAGCAATCCTACCTTACCTTCAGGAGCTACAAAGCTCCTAATCGTTACGAGAGGGAGCCTCGGAGCTCCTGAAGCTCATCAGCAGAGGATATTTACCATTTGGGCCTCTTTTGATGAAAGATACGAAGCCCATCTACGAACCAGGAGCTCCAAAGCTCCTAATCCTTACGAAAGGGAGCTTTGGAGCTCCTGAGTCTTCATCAACAGAGTCCCAGTTGATAAATATCCTATGCTGATGAAAGATGCGAAGCACATCTTCGAACCAGGAGCTCCAAAGCTCTTATTCCTTACGAAAGGGAGCTCTGGAGCTTCTGAAACTCCTCCTATTATAAAATAGGACAGTTTTCTTCTGAGGCTTCTCATCAAATCTAAGACTTCAGAAGAAAGCTGTCCTATCCGTGTATACTTATATTCTGATGGACTACAAGTGTACAACTTTAAGGCAGAGATTATCCGAGGCCTCTCATCAAATGAGGGACCTCGGATAATCTCTGCCTTAAGTAGTCAAATAGCTTTTCTGACTATTCAGGGACAAGAGAACAAGAGTTGGAATACTCTAAGGCAAGGTTCTTCCGAAATCTCTCATCGAATGAGAGACTTCAGGAGGACCTTGCCAAATCCTTGAACACCGATATCCTTGGAACCGAGCTAGGACCAAGGAGAAGTAGTGTGCTATAGCGCACGATGGCAATCTCGGAAATACTTATATTGCCACATGCACAATATCTATTCAGCCTGACTCCTATATACAAGAAGTCAGGCAGAATAGATATTGTGCATATGATTTGCAGAACTCTCATATATATAAATTTTTGTTATCCAAAAAAGGTGACACTTTGGGTGTATCGTCCATCCCAGGGATGCAAAATTCACATCACCTTGTATCTATATTCAGCGATCTCAAAAAACTCTACGAAATTCTTGATGAAGCTGTTAGATTTGAAGATATTACCACTTTGAAATATGCTATAAATAACAAAATGACTAATTTAATTGAGCCAAAAAGAAATAATTTGAATTTTATTATATATGCAGCAAAAGAGAACAATCTGAACTTTTTTATAGGTTTCAATAAACTTGGTCTTTATAAAGATTTGGGTCAATCAGAGCGGATTCTTTTGGCATTTTGCGAAAATGGAAATCTTGATGGTGTCAAATTTGCATCTCAATTTGTTGATTTCAAATCTTCTGAAAATGCATCAACGCAACTCTTAATTGCAGCCAATAATTTCGATTTTCGTATATGTGAATTTCTTTGCTCTCAACCAGGAATAAGAAAAAATATTAAAGACAATACAAATAAAACGCCCTACGATATTGTTAAAAATTCTAGTAAATACAATGATCTTCTTGACATGTTAGAGATTCGAAAGGACTTCAAAATGCTAAACTTACAGTCATTCTTGGCATTATTTTCTCATCAATCTCGAAGTCTTAAAGTGTGGCCGGTTTTCGTAGAGGCCATTTTAGGTTTTACTGATGATGAATTGCTGAAATTATTAAAATTCATCACTGGAAGTAAAACATTTAAGCCCGATTTGCTTTTAAAGCTTGAAATAAAATCGATATCTGATCATGATGAAAACGAATATAGCAATCCAATTTCTCATACATATAGCAATACATTAGAATTGAACCCATTCAAATCTCCTGAAATCTTAGGAGAAAAGTTGAAAGTAATAATCGATATGTAAAGTGATGGTTAAAGTTATGTGAGATCCCTTTTGGTGATATGAATTGGACATATTTTGTTAACATTGGTGATGTCTCTTTGTCACAAAATTATTAAGGGAGTATGTTTGAATATTTTCATTAATCACTGAAATTTGAATTGCGGAAATATATTTTGGACCCAGAGTGCTTCAAATATAGCAGTGGTTCGAATGATACTAACAGTCAATGTCAACAAAATTGCGTAAATCTCCTTCAATTACCCAGATTTTCCTTACTTTTACCACCCCTCTAAAGCTGGGGACACCGCCTATCGTTGGGAGTAGCTATTAAATAGAACCACCAAGGGTATTTTTCGAACTGCCGGTGTAGTGGAAACATCCGACATAATGATTCATTATGCCAAGGTTTGATTCCCATTTATCCAATTTTTTTTTTTGGATCATGAATTTTTTTTTGGGTCACTATAAGATTTGTTTCATGTTCTAAATCTGCTGCATATGTAATCTATTTTTATTTACCTATTTTTTAAAAATCTATTGGATTGCCAAATTTGAATATATTTAAAATCATAAAAATCCAAAAAAACTATAAATATATGTTTTATGCATAGTGCCGATACTCAAATATCAAATTACTTAGATCCATGAATAATATCCGAATTTTTTTTCTTCAAATTAAACTTCAAAACTTCTTGCAATCTTATTCTTCATCAATTGTAAATTTTTAAAACCATTTTTTAAAATAATTTTGCGTAAATTTTATTCTCATGTTGTTTTAATCGAAAATTGATACATTTTCAAAAAAATAATATTGACTTATGAAATTCATTTTTAAGGTGAAATAGTATTGTTTTTATTAAAGTATATGAATAATATATAAAAAATTAATGAATAATATAAGCAGATTTTTAGTTTACAAAACAAATATGAGCAATGCAATTTCAAACTTTTGCTGGCAATTTCGATATTGCTCAAGTTTGTAGTATTTGTGATACCTATAACATCGGCTTAATCAAAATTCGATTTTTCTTATGAGTTATTGAGAAAATTTGATTGCAATGAGAAGGATTTCGACGTTTTTGATAAACTAAGAGCTGAGCTTTAGGGGTTCAGTTCATTTATGGCTGTAGTTTGATGCGTAGATCTCTTTTTTATTGTAAATTCTTTCAGCATGGAGATCGAGAATGAATCTTTTGAGAACTTTATGAGTTTTTACACCCGTAAAGAGGTCCTTCGAGGAAAGATAGTCCAGACTACATGAAGATGTGGGTTAACCAAAAAAATCCGATGGTTTCCCCATATTCATGTAGATCTTCGAAAAAATGAGCACCAAAAAAGCCAAAAAAATAGGCTTTTTATTGGATTTGTACACTAGATAAATAATCTATTTAGGATCTGACACTCTTTTTAGCCAGAGATATGAGGTCCTTTCTAGGAAAACGATCTATTCATCCATAAAAAAAATGAATTATCGTTTTCCCCAGAAATTACATGGGGAGTGGTAAAAGTAAGGAAAATCTGGGTACTTTCATATTGCTTCATTTTAATAATATAGAGCAAAAATTGAAAACTTCTCCCCTCATATATTCTCAATTGAATATGATTTAAGCTTCCATATCCATATCAAACAATTTTGAGAAATCTATCAATTTATAGGAATATTCTTATTGCAATATATGCCAGTATGGGCTCATGTATATAATTAGAATAATAACACCAACTGAACGCAAATCTATCTCGTTGGAAAAGGAAATTTAGGATCACATGAAGCCTTAAATTATCTTTTAATAAAAAGCCTTATAATTTAAATAAATTACTACCAAATCAGATTAATTCTACATTCGTTGATGTTGAAATTTTTAAGGGAGGCTTCCGACCAGAAAGCCCTCTCAATTTTTTGTGATGTTTACACCAAAAGTGAGATTCGTTAAGCGTTTTTCTCGTTGAATATTGAGTTTCCCGGATTTTAAGTTATTCATAAAGCTTCTCTATATTATACCCTATCTACTGATATGATTATTTTTGAAAAATCTCTTAAATCGACCTGCACTGAATTTTTTAGGGAAAATTCGAAATTTTCTAGGCGTTTTCTGTAACGTTTTTTTACGGAATAAAATCCGAAAAATAATTTTTTGAAGAATCATTTGGGTAGAATACTTATCGAAAATTATATTTATTATAATTTTGGTCGATAAAAATAAGCGGATTCAAAACTGGCAAAAACCCTTTCGGCAATTTGTGGACGATTCCGAACCCCCTCATTTTTGAAATTTAATAAGAAAAATAGAATCTTTATTAAATATAGATTTTAAAAAACTTGGTTATAAATTACGAAATTTTCTCACTTGGGCTAAAAAGTGACAATTTGGTCGGAAGCCACCCTTAACTTTTGTTCCAGATTTGTAACTCCTTTATTTATGCAATATTTACAGAATCGGAAAAATGTGTGAGATCCAAGAAATTTTCCTTTCTCTGAGTTCTATCGTTAGCACTTTTCAATTTTTTGAAAACGAATTTCCCAAGATTTCGCGGAAATCATTCTCCGCCTAAAGCGCAGTTGATGACCGCTATGCAACGTCATTACAAGCTTCGTGACCAACAACCACAGCAAAATCCAAATGAAAATCCAACAGACGTAACAAAAGTTGCAATTTCAGTAATGGAAGAAAATCAACGATTGCGAAAAGAAATGGAGGAGCTTAAAAATCAGAGAATTAAAGAAATTGAAACTATTTGCGATGATCAAAAAGATGGAACTTTCGATACGGATCCAAAATCGCTTTTAGAAAAGATGGCGAGGACATCAATGTATACAGATGACTTTATCAAGTTGAAAGAAACAGAAATTAAAGAAGAAGAGGATAAACATGAAGAAGAAGAAAATAACGATCTCTTTGACGGAGAAGATGAAGAAGACTACAAAACACAGCTTGAAAAAGCAAATGAAACCATATCACAATTACTATCAATTATATCGGAAAAAGATGAAATAATAAATGAATTGCATAAACAAATAGAAGAATTGAAGAAACCTAAGCAAGAAGAAAGTTTCGCACCTCAGAAGCGTGTAATTTTGGAAGAAGACAGTATTTCTTCGCAAGTTTCTTCAAGATCTCGAATTCCAAGGCCAGCGCCTTCTAAGTCATCAACCCCTAAGCCTTCAAAACCTGAACAGAAATTTGCTTCGAAGTCACCAAATAATCGAAGAACGAGAGCCCCTCAATTTGATGAATAAAGACTGTTTGTATAGAGTAGGTTAGAATTATTGATCTAACTGTTATTATATGGAAATGTTTAAATAGAGAATACCTGGCAATTTTTTTATTGTTATGATGAATTTATTGAACTTCTGGTAATGTTATTAAAAGATCAAGTTGTTACCTCCTAGTATGCTCTTTGGTGCGATGCAAATAGTAATTTAGAGGAGTAACAAAACTTTCAGAAATAAATTTTTAGGATTGAAGGGTTTTTCGTTGTTGAATATCATGTCACAAATTTGTTATTATATAGTCTGCAAGATTTTATATAAGTTTGGTCGTGTTGGAGAACATAATTGAAAATTTTGAGCGGAGCAGCGAAAATTTGTCTAAATGTTTATTACATAATTTATTTGTAATAAAATTTTGTGAAACTCTCTCAACACAAACGGTTTAGTAAATTCTGAAATTGCGCTGAAATTGAATGAAAATCTTCACATTAATTTTAAATGATTCGTTTAGAATTACTTGTAGATCAATATTTTCGAAATTTTATAAATTTTTGTATTTTCGGAAAAGTGGCGCTGGACGATAAACATACTTTGAAAACGAAAATACACACGGCTGATGACGAGATACTCATGGAATCGCGTGATTCCTCGCATTTTACGGATACATTTTATGATTGGTTAACAGAGAACACGGATATTGTACGTTATCTTCAAATTGATTCATTGAATATTCCGAGAGATCCTGTTGCGTACGATATATTCCTAAAAGAGAAAGAATCTTCGCAGTTATTGATATTGTCGGCAATAACAAACTTTTTAAATCTTACAATGCGTCGTCAAAAACCAAAAAAAACTTTAGACTTTCCGCCACCTCCACCAAATTCATCTAAATCAGTAGAGATGGCTACAAGAGAAATTAAATTTCTTCAGCAGGAAGAATATGATATTCTCAATGAGAATTTCAATAATGCAGTCAACAAGTTAACTTCATTAATTGACTTTCTCGCACAGTCCCATGCTATCCCTGCCAAAGTCAAGATCACAATATTAACTGAAGAATTATTCAGAGATCTTCAGTCGAAGCCCAAAAAAGCAGAATACATAAAAAATCAAACAGAGTTTAAGATCGCAAATCTTTGCATGCTTTACCAGAACGATGCGGATTCACAGGCCCCTGATGATACGCTTTTATATATATTCGGTCTTTGCATCCCGAGATTTAATCACTCGGTTCACTTTTTAGAATTAAACTCTCAGCAAGATCGTTTCAACAGATGGCTGTTTTCGCCAACAAATCCGATTGATTACAAAATTACAGAATTTCTCGAAAACTTTTCAAAATTACCTCGAAGAGACTTCACAAATCAAGTATTTAAGCTCTTTGGATTCTTAAAGGAACAATTTCCACAAAAGGATCCAATTCTGGGCTCGATTTTCGTAATTATGTTTATTCGTGCAATTTTTGATGCCTGCATCGCAATTAACTACGCATACTTTTTCCCGCATTCAGAATCGCGAGCATATACTATAGTATCGAAAATCCAAATGAAAGACATAAATCCTCCAAAAGAATTTTTACCGATTTTCAACGGAGAAGAAATTGCTAGAGATGTATTTATGCGAGACCCAAGATACAGATCAGCAGGAACCCACGTAACTGCAGCTTTCTTTCAGACAAACCCTTTAGATGCCTTATTTGAAATTCACTTAGCGTTAAAGGATATGCATGCAGGATTAGCATCAAGGAGGAAACCAAATGAAGGTCGCCAGGTATTACCTTTCGAAACAATCTTTACATTATTTTTCGGCTCATTACTTACGGCAGACTTGCCAGACCTTGAAGGTTTGGTCAAGTTTATTGTTGATTTCGCGCCTGCTGGTAGGCTGGCTCCAGAATTTCAATACGCGCAAGTTACGATGAACGCAGTTCTCGCACAATTCGAAACTTTCTTATCAGAAAAAGCTAAGTCTGTTTAGATTTTGTTTATAGAGTTTTATTTATTATTTATTTTTTGTTTTGTTATTATTTTTGATAAATATTGAATATATTTATTTGTTATGCATTTAAATTAACCGCTTATTTTTCAGTGCTGGGTTCTTTCTTGTTTCATTTTTCATTTTGGGCGAATATATCATTCGCAGGATTATTATGCTCAGAACTAAGATTTAAACTGATGGCAAACGAATTACAATTCTATAAAACTAACAACATTCAGAATAGATTACAAATCTAAGCTAAATAAAGAACATTTATTTTTTACTTTTTTAGATTTTATAAATTAACATGAAATAGTGAATTTTCACATCATCTGTGATAGAACCATATAATAAAGGAATTTCAAAATTTATTTTATTTTCAAATTTTTGATATAAAAATTTGTAAATTTCAAAAGCAATTTTGCATTTTTGAGGAAGATTTGGAGAAAATTTAAAAATTTAAATAGCAAAATGAGTTTTATTTTAGATTTAGATTTATTTTTATTCTTATTTTCAATTAAATTCCATAAACTTTTTTAAAAGTGACAATAATTTATTTCTAAAATATCTTTCACTGGGAAAATTATCCTTAAGTCAACCTGTACCAGGACTAAGTTCAAAATCATATTTTATTAAACCATGTAGATATAAAAATGCTTATGGAACAAACTGGTTACTTCTATCTCATCATGATTCTACAAAAAATTATTTTTTTGGAAGGGATAATTGCTGCTACAGCACAAAGAACGAAGATATATATTCGATTGTAAGTGGATTCGACTACAATTCTATATTAAAAAAGCAAAAATATATAAAATTACTATTAGAATATGATCAAATTCCATCGTATCAAGTATGGCGACAAAATATTTCTTTGATGTCAAATGACAACTATGAATATAAGTTCATTGATGGACAGGAATGGACTTATTTTCATGGATTAATGTATTCTGGAGAATCTGGTTGCCTAGATTATAATGGAAATTCATCAGATACATGGCACTATAGTATTGGAACTTTCGACAGATACTATGGGGACTATTTTCCAGGTCCTTATTTTAATGGTATTTGGTATAATGTTAAATACGTAGATTTATGGATTGAAAGACCATCTAATATCAACTCATACATATTTGATCGATGCCATCTGCAAAATAGTTTGAGTAATTCTATCTTTTTGTTAATTGTTGAGTAAAAGCTCGAAAATCTAAGAACTTTGTGTGCAACCTGAGATTTTATTGCAATTATATGCTCTTTGGTCGTAGGATATGCATGTGAGTTTGCATTTTAAGTTTTAATGAAAACAATATAATCAAAATTTAATGACTTTGCAACGAAATATTTGTTGTACATCATATGGTTTAACTAATTGATATTGCCGAATACTAACCTTTAGCAAACTTGATTTTTCAATTCAAAAATTATCATGAACGCATTCTATTATAAGTTTAATATATTAACGCAAATGATGAATTTTAATTTCTTGCAGGTCTGCTCTCAATTTTTTTCAATCGCAAAAAATTTTCAAAAATACGAACCAATTTATATTTTATTCAAGAGTAATGCTATTTTTTGAAAAATCCGTTTTTTTAAAATCCGATTTGAATTGTTTACGTTTTCTTTGAAAAATTTACACCGGCCATGATTCAACCACATAAATACAGACTATTACTATTAGTACCTTGAAATATCTCGTTTTTTGCAAAAAATTAATAATGCTTTCCCAATCTTCATCCAATACTTCGACATCTACATCGACTAGTTTGGATGCAACGAACAATAAATATCATGGATTACTAACTATATCCAGGATAAGCGTTATTAAGCATATTGTTTATGATTTTTTCTCGTTTTTTAATTCAATAGCGCACCCATCAATAATTTATGCATTTATTATTAATGCATGGCGCACAATACAATGGGCTGGCCCATCAGTAATTCCAGAAAGCTCAACTTTATACCCATCAAAAACCGTAGCGCAAATTCTAACAGATGCTTTTTCATTCTTCTTCAGAATTGTGCCTGCTTCGATTAAAGGAGAAGAATTCATTTACTACGCAATCATTGCTCTCGTTCTTTTTTACACTTTTTGTCTCATTTTAATTGTTACTATCTATATTTTCAACAAGAATGGCAAAATCAGCAATGGTGTAGCTATAGCTTTCTATTTCATATTTGATGGCATCTGGTATTTAATTACTCCAATTGCATTCACTCAATGTGGCCACAGAATCGGATATACATTTATACAGAACGAGGATGTCAAAGATGTTGCATCTTGGGTCTTAATTATCCTACTTCTCATATCTTTATGCGTATATTATTTCATCACGGCTTATTAATCGTCCGTAAGCATATCTTACAGAGTTATAACTTTTGGAGCATTCGATCCAAGATTAGAACGTTATTTCCTTATTGTTCCTGGTTTTTTGGGCTTTTTAAGTGGATTATGTCCTTATCTACCAAAAGTTGGTCGATACATTGTCTATGCCATCATGATTCTTCTTTACATCGATGGGATACTTGCTATTTGGTTAATGGCTGGTTTTACCCAAACAATTTGGAATTCAGTTCTTACAGCAGCTTCTATCGTTGCTATCATCAGTACAATTGTTGCATGGATATATGATTACAAACAGAAAGCTTATCCAGTCATAATTATCTTCTGTCTTGTTTTAATTTTCTTTGTTTTAATTGGAATCGTCCAAATCATTAATAACTATCTTACTGTTAAGGCATTTACACTCCTTGATGAATATTACGAGAACAAATCCTTGTATCAAGAGAATCAGCCTGGATTCATGAAATGTTATTTCATGGCAACGCGAGGATTAGTTTGTGCACATCCCAGCGTCATCGGGTGCGATCATATGCACAATATGCTGCAGTTATACCCAAAGAATGTCAACGCCTGGGTATTTTTCGCAAGAATGTTGGCAGCATTTCCAGAAGAAAACAATAAATTGTTATGGGTTGACGACCAAATAAGACATTTACACGCCCATAGCATTTACATGAGCCATTTGAAGGCACAAATCATGTTTTTGGCCAGATCTCGTGAAACTGCTATGACACATACCCTCAAAAAGAAGGTTAATACACTCCAAAAGGACATACAGTCTACAAAGAACAAACTGAGGCACTTCTGGGAGTGCGTTATCCAAGGAAATACTGATGATCTGGAAATAGCTTCAGCAGCAGCCAGAAAATCAGTAGAAAAGACAGAATCTAACATCAACCACCTCAATAGGATATATAGAAATAACCAATATGTCGCTCGTTTGTATTCTAGATTCTTAATTCACGTAAAAGGTAACAGAATCGCATATAACGAGTGGCATTCCAACATTGAGAAGCTGAAGAATGGTCAGACAATCGTTCCAGACTACGCACAGATGGATACAATCCAACTTTTCCCTTTAATTTTGAATTCAACTACACAGCAATCGAATACAGAGATGATTGGTGGATTATTTGGAGAATCTACAAGTATGCCATCCATTTCATCATCAAGTTGCCACGTAATTGACAATGATGAGGAAGAAAATAATTTATTGTTGACAATTAAGAACTCTGTTACCACGATGTCCATTCCTTCCATCAGGAAAAGTATCATTATGATAACTATTGTCTCTCTTCTTATCTGTGTCCTGTTTTTCCCGATTATGGTTACAATTTTCGTTACTCTTTCGACCAAATCCTTCTCCAAGATCGCTATTATTTCCAATTGTTCCCAGATCAACACAGATATCACCCACATGGTCATTCTTTCCCTCTCAAATTTGGTCCAATCCGCCGAATACTATCCAACTTTCCCAAAGTACTTACTGAAATTGTACATGGAGCAGAATGCTACTTCAATGGGCGGTCTCACTGATCAACCATCGATGTTGAAATATATTATTGCAGATTCGGGTGATATGATCACCAATATCCGCAAACTCAATGACATGATGGATGAAAGTGAAGAACTCGCCAAAGCGCAAGCACTTCTCTTCCAAAACGTCCTTTCAGTAGAGACAAGTCGTAGTTTAGGCGGAGCAGGAACAGGCAGAGGTGGCGGAAGTGGCGGAAGAAATAGTACTCGACCTGGCGGAAATAGTACTCGTCCCAGTGGAAATTGGAATTCAAGAAATCAATGGGTAACCAACAATTACAGTGCAGAAACATTAATTGTTTCATTGGGATTAGATGCAAGTACATTAGTAGATACCATGAATGAATCAGAAGCCAAAGAGTATCTACAGAGTAGTACATTAGGTAACAATAACAGATTCCTTGCTGCAATATAAAAAGCAATTTTGGCAGCACAAATTTACATAAAAACTGACATTGAAAATAACCAATCATATCTCAAGAAGGTTATTTACATTGTCGCGTATTGTGGTGTAGGAGCATCTGTTATCTTATATATTATCTGTATGATATACGTGTCAATCGCTGTCAATGGAGACAAAAGAGTTGCAGCAAAATCATTTTTGACAATTCCAAAACACGTTATTTCAAAATTGGTCGATAGTTTGAAGATGAATACCGGCAAAAACAACTTAGAAGAAGAAGATTTCGATGAAGTAAATGAAGTACAAAGGAACAGACAAGAAGAAAACTTCATTGCACTTTTGGCAACAACATCTTCTGCTTCTCGTGTTTTCATGAAATTGACAACACATGTTTTAATTGCCATTTTCATTTTGATGGTTTTATCTGTTTGTTGCATCATGTTCTCCGCATACAACATTGTTTCTTCCAATGAAATCATTCGTTTGGCATCCCCTCACGCCATGAATTTCTTAACAATGTATACGATGTTGGCGAACTCAATTATTCCTGTTATGTCTGTTGTTGTTAATGATTTAGGAACTCCTATTTTAGGTGCAAATAGAACTGAATCAATACAAGGAATATTTACAACAATTGCTTATGCAATGAGTTTCTATGAAACAGCAAGATTTGGTAAAGTAGAAGACAATATAAGACCTTTATCTTATATAGATTAAAAAGTTAGTAATGATGCTTTCGCGCCAATTAATTCGAGTATCCCTATTTCAGCAACAGATCCAAGAAGTTTCTCTCCTGATATGTTATTTAATAACATCGCAAACGCTGTGAGTAGATTAGGTTATATAAGTATGACTCAAAACATGACATTTGATGATACAATTGCTTTTACATGGTATAGTTTGTTTAATTGTGTTTATGACAAATATTATGCACCACACGCAAGTTCGATGGTTAATTTAGTTTCTGAATCATTTAACAAACACATCGAAACTTCTGTTTTGTGGGCTGTTTTGTTTATTGTCGCTTCTATTATTACTTATGTTTTTATTATTGTTAGATTAGTAACAATCAAGAATGATGTTTCTTGGATGATTTCTACTTTGATGTTATGCAAACCTGATGTTTTATTGGCTTCTAAAGCAATTTGTTCCATTTTGCAATCAGAATTCAAAGAAGTTAAATCGAAATCTTCTTTGGCAAATGATGAAGAATTCCATAAAGAACTCGTGAATTTGTTCATCGATTCTGTTATTTTCATTAATCCTAACTTGACAATAACAGCTGCAAACCCTGCAACAAAAAGAATTTTCGACAGCGAAGGAGACATCGTTGGCAAGCAAATTACTGATGTAATAAATGGCGAAGAAGGTTCAGACAGTGCCAAGTTCATTCAAGCACTTTACGATGGTGTTTCAGGACATTCCGGATTGAAGATAAACAGAACAGTTGAAATAATGAGAAGCGATGGAACACAAGTATATATTAACTTGAATGTCACTGCATTTTCAAGGAAAGGAGCTGTTCAGTCATTGGCTGATGCAGGTGGAAATCTGAAGAGTTTGTCAATTGTTTGTAGAGATATCTCTCAGCAAGTAAGATCAGATAACTTGCTCAAAGCGGAGAGACAAAGAAGTGATGCACTTTTAAGACATATTTTACCACCTCCGATTGTCGATTCATTGCAATCCGGTGAAAAAGATGTCAGTTTCGCTGTTTCAAGTGCATCAATCTGCTTCATGGATATTGTTAGTTTCACACCATGGTGTGGTGCAAATACTACACAAACGGTTTGTTCGACATTGAACAAATTGTTCAAATATTTCGATATGAATTTGGCCCAGCATAAAACAATGACAAAAATCAAATGTATAGGTGATTGCTACATGGGAGCAGGAGGTATATTTGATAATCCTAATGACCCGAAGAAACATGCTTGGGATTTAGTTCATTTCGGTTGCGAAGCAATTAGATCTGTTCGACAACTCGATGAAGAACTCGGACAGCAATTGCAAATAAGAGTTGGCGTAAATACAGGTGGTCCGATTGTTGCTGGTGTTCTCGGTGTTGGAAGACCAACTTTCGAGATTCTTGGTCCTGCAATTAACATGGCTCAACAAATGGAACATCATGGCGTTCCTATGAAGGTACATATTTCAAGGTCCGTTTACGAAAACATTTATGAAAGTGGTTTCGTAATTCACGAGAGAGGTGAAGTTGAAGTTAAGAATGGAAAGGTTACAACTTACCTTGTAGATCCTGATGAAAATCCAGATTAATTTATCTTTTCTTTTTTTTTTGTTCTTATTCTTTTTTTTTTAAAATATTTTATTTTTCACTTTTTTTTAATTTTAAAAGATAACTTAAAACAACGAAGACTATGATGTGGTCATTGATAACTTAAAACATTTCCTTTATTTTATTCATCGAGAGAATCCAAAGTGTAAGGTTCATAGATACGTCTACCATAATCATTATCAAAAGGTGTTTTCCCGTTGTTATCTTTTGCATTGGCATGTGCAACATGAGAAACAAGAAATTCTAACAGATCAATATTACCTTTCCACATTGCTTTATTAAGAGGTGTTTCCCCGTTGTTATCTTTTGCATTGGCATCTGCACCATGTGAAATCGTGCTTTCTTCTCATCATTACATTGCAAAATGAGTTACAAATAAGAGTTATAATTAAATTTGTGAAAAAACCATGAAATTAGGGCAAATTTCTTTTGATTTTTCCAATTTCACAGTTCTAAAGATAAATTAAATTCTATATTTAAAATCTTCAAGGTACCTATTGTTATTGTTTAGAAGATGATATTCAAAAAAATGACTATGAATAATCAAGTTTATTCATTCTACATAAAAAATAGCATGGCTTAAGATTTTAAGCCTTTGGATCCTCATCGGTGTTATCAAGGGATTCGGCCTTATTTTCATCGACTTCTCTAACGAACCAGAAGCCGAAGAATGTGCCGCAGAGGGTAATAATACCGTAGAAGAGGAAGAGACCAAGGGTGGTGATCTTCTTCTTAAGTGGATCGGAAATGAAGACAATGATGAATGAGAGGAGCCATGAGGTCATGCCGTTGATGGATGAAGCCATTGGACGAACTGATGGTGGGAAGAGCTCTGGAGAAGAGTACCATGGCATTGGGGCAAGACCAAGACCGAAGCCGAATTGGTAAAGGAAGATAAGAACAACAGGAAGAATGTTTGACCAGTTAAACTTATCATTGAAGCCGAAAACAATAAGTGAATCAGCACATAAGAGGCCAGAGATTGTCCACATTGCACGACGGCCTAAAACTTTAATGAGACCACCGGAGAAGAAGCAAGCAACAAGTTGTGCTGTTGTAGCAATGATTGACTGATAACCGGGTGATAATCCTTCAATATTAGCTTTCTTGAAAAGTCCCTTGAGATCTGCAAGAATAGCGTTGATGCCAGAGAATTGCTGTGTAAGCATGATAAGTAAAAGGACAACAAGTGGCCAGATGTACTTGGCTTGGAAGATTGACTCGGAAGTTTGTTCCTTGTTATCTTCACCATCACCTTGGCTTTTGATTGAAGTTTCTGGAATTAGCCAGATAAGACCGCATTGGACAGCATGAGAAACAGCTGCATAAATGCACATTACAAATGGATCTTGATATTCACCAATGAAATAAAGAATGATGATACCAATAACAATGCAAATTTGATTGAAGGTACCATAAAGACCAGTTTGTTCGGCTGGGGCAACTTCCAGAAGAAGAAGTGGGCCAAGGGATGAAAATGCACCGAGCATGAAACCTTGAAGAATACGCATGACGAAGCCCATCCAGAATGTCTTAGCTTTCATGAAAGCTAAGATCACCCAGAAGATTATTGAGAGAATATTTACAATGAGAACAACTAAACGGCGGCCAAGTCCAAATTTGAAGAGAAGTGTAGGGATATAAGGACCGATAGCACCTGTAAGTTGGGTAATAGCAACAAATAAGTTCCAATTTGTGTCACTTGGGAAACTTGAGCCCCATTGTTCCAGGAATTTGTCATGTGCTGGGGATGGATAACCAATAATGTATCCAAAACCAAGAGGAGTGAAGCATACAATTAATGCATATAAAAGTTCGCGACGGAATAACGAAGCCATGACTTTATATCTGAAGTTTTATAAAATGAACTCATTTTATTTCATTGTAACCTCTCAATTTTTTTGAGAAGTTTATGAAATCTTTTGATATCAATATCGAATTGAGTCTATAATCTTAAATGTTGGAATATTTTGATGCAGTAATATTGTTTATAATTATTTTAGAATGATGCATAATGAGAGGCTACTTATAATTGAAAAATTGAAATAAAATTGATAGGACATTTGAAATTTGTTACGGGACCACTATACATCGTATTAGTTTGTATAAATCAATAAATATATCAGGTGAAAAGTTCTATAAATTGTATCTGCTTCTTCATTTAATTAATTGAGAAAATTAAATAAATTCATGATTGTTAATTAATGAGACAATCCCTATGGATCAACCCAAATTTCGACTCCTAGAGATAATTTTGCGGAAATAAAAGATGACAGAATTCAATGAGTTGAATAAAATTTCAATTATCAGAAAAAGCATTGTAAAGCACGCATCGGAGAAAACTGAATGCACTTCTAAAATGTAATTTGTGCAGTTGCCATTATGTTACACCAAATTATCCGTGATTTCACCTGTAAGAAAAAAGTTTATTTAAACATTCATTTTTGATGTTTTGTTCGACATTCACATAGACACAGTGTGAGATTATGTTGTAAACAGAAATTCATCAAAAGTGACACCTCAGAAAAGCTAAAATATTGAATTTTTGGAACTTTTGATAGAGCACGTTTTTAAATATTAATTAAAGTAAATGTATATTTTGTAAAGATTCTTTTTAATAAAAAATAAAATTTTGAAGAAGAACACAAAATCTTCTGAAAAATAATATCACATAAACTCATATTATTTTCTAATATATAACTATTTTATATAAAAATCAAATTCAATGATCTTAAAAGCGAAGGATAAACCTCAAAATTTACGAATATAATGAGTGGGAATATAATGCTTATCTATCATAAAACCATATGAAATATCAATTTTTGCTTTACGCCTAATTTTTGACGACAATTAGCAAAAAATGTTAAATGTTAACACTCAGTCCATTTGAATATGAAAAATAAAATTGACTTTGATTAAATGTTTTTATTTATCATGCAATTCTTCTTGCGACCAAAGGTTTGAATGAAATTTCAAAAAATAAGATAGCTTAAAAAATAATATACGGTAGTGTTTACTAATAGATGAATAGTATATAAATTCTATTAAAATGGATTTGATCCAAAAAAATATAAAACCAAAAATAATTGTTATAATTTAAATGAAGAAGTAATTTAAAACGATTTTATTTATGATCAAATTTTATATATTTTTTTGGATCAAATCCATTTTAATAGAATTTATATACTATTCATCTATTAGTAAACACTACCGTATATTATTTTTTAAGCTATCTTATTTTTTGAAATTTCATTCAAACCTTTGGTCGCAAGAAGAATTGCATGATAAATAAAAACATTTAATCAAAGTCAATTTTATTTTTCATATTCAAATGGACTGAGTGTTAACATTTAACATTTTTTGCTAATTGTCGTCAAAAATTAGGCGTAAAGCAAAAATTGATATTTCATATGGTTTTATGATAGATAAGCATTATATTCCCACTCATTATATTCGTAAATTTTGAGGTTTATCCTTCGCTTTTAAGATCATTGAATTTGATTTTTATATAAAATAGTTATATATTAGAAAATAATATGAGTTTATGTGATATTATTTTTCAGAAGATTTCATTCTATATGCCTATGAAAAGTACTCTCAAAACTAACTTTTTCTTAATTATAATTAAATCTAGAATATTGTATTATGCTTAGTATTATTTCATTTTTCTCATTCAATTTAGAATTTACAAATGTCAAAAAATTGAGAGCTGTCACTTTTGATGAATTTCTGTTTATTACAATTATACTGATTAATATTGAAAATTGTAAAAGAATTAAAAAAAAGGTTCCTAAATTCATTCATTGAAAAATATTATGATATTCATGATATTATATACTACGCAGGGATTTCAAATCTCAAATAAAAATGAAAATATAGTCAACTTGGGGCGAAAAATCGGATGAGAAACAAGAAATTTTACTACATCAGTATTACTTATATACGCTGCATCATGAAGAGGTGTTTCCCCATTATGATCTTTAGCATTAACATCTGCACCATGTGAAATAAGAAATTCTAACAGATCAATACCACCTTTCAACATTGCTTTATGAAGAGGTGTTCTTCCACCCGCATCATCTTTTTCATTGACATTTGCACCATGAGAAATTAGAATTTCGGCAATTTCTTTTCCATTACTTTCTGCTGCATAATGAAGAGGTGTATTTCCTTTATAATCTTTTGCATTGATATCTGCACCATGAGAAATAAGAATTTCCGCTATTTCTTTTCTATTACTTTTTGCTGCACAATGAAGAGGTGTAATCCCTTCATCATCTTTTGCATTGACATCTGCACCATGTGAAATAAAAAGCATAGCGATCATTTTATTTCTTCCATTTGCAGCTGCATGAAGAGGTGAATTCCCATGATTATCTTCTGCATTGACATCTGCACCATGAGAAACAAGAAATTTAATTGATTCAAGGTCACTTTCTTTTACTGATATATGAAGAGGTGTTTGATTATCAAAATCTTTTATATCTATATCAGCGCCATGACGAACAAAAATATCAAGTATTTCTGTATAATGATATTCAGCAGCTTTATGAAGAGCTGATCCCTGATGTTCTCCAGATTTCATCTCAACGTCAGGCCAGTGCGAAAGCAGATATTCACAAAGTGAGGGAATACCAAATATTGGTGAGTATTTGATACATTCATAAATATCTTTGGTTTCAGCTAAATAAATAAATAAGGATTGGGTATTACAATATAAACCGCAATAATAAGGTTTAGGGATGATATCATGTTCATTCATCAAATATGTAACAAAATCAATATTATGTGTCATTAGCGCACACGCATGGGCATAACCGCCTGGTGAAACTGCTTTTAAACATTCATTAATGATCTCTGCATTTCCACCTAAAAATGAATAATTAAGGCAAGTCCGTGTGATGTCAGTTTTGAATTTTGTTCTTAAAAACTTAAAATATTTGATTGCTCCATAATAGCAACATAATTCAAGTAAAGAATACGAAGTAATATAAAAATCACTTCTCATACTTTTATCTGGATCAAATCCTTCCCTTTCTGAAAATGATATAAACGATATTATATAGGGTGTCCAAAGGTGTGTTTAGCACAAACCTGAATACTGCGAATAGAAATAAACAAGTTACATATATATAAAGTTTATTTAAATATAATCACCATTGGATTCAATCACGCGTTCGCAGCGATCGATCCAGGCTTGAAAGACACGCTTTAAATCATCATGAGAAAATTGCTCAAATTGCTCTCTTACAAAATTTTCAAGATCATCTGGACTCGCGAATTCGCGTCCTTCAGCTCTCTTTTTTAGCGTGCCGAATAAATAAAAGTCAGAGGGTGCAATATCAGGTGAATAAATTGGGTTTGGAACAACTTTGACATTGTTTTCCACCAAGTAATTCATTACCTTATGACTTTTGTGAACTCTTGAATTATCAAAATGAATTGCAAACTTTTGTTTTTGTTGTTTGGATTTCTCAAACTCATCAGAATTGATAATTTGAGTAAGAACATTGTCAATTAGATACTGAGCATTCATCGTATTAGGTTTTTGAAGAATATCAATTGCGATGATGCCATTCACGCCCCAAAAAACCGACAACATCATCATTGGTGTGTCAATTTTTTTTCTTCGGGAATGTTTGCGGATTTTCATCCTTCGGGATCCACATGATTTTGGCTTCTGTTGCATATTGAAACCAAGACTCGTCCCCTGTTACTAAAAAGCGAAACTTCTTGGATTGATACGCACCCAATATAGAGAGGAGCTCTTTCGAAGATTGGACTCTAGATTTTTTTTGAACTGAATTAAGGTTGTGCGGAACCCAACGTGTATACGCTAGTTTGTAGTTCAAATAATTGTGCAGATAATAACTGACTGTTGTACGTGGTATCTTTGTCATCTCCTCTATCCTTCTGAGTGATGCTCTTGGGTCTTCATCTAGCGCTTGAAGAATTGCTTTGATTTTTCTTTGATCCGGCGATTTTTTGTCAATTTTTATGATGGGCGCCTTTTTGTTCATGAAGTGATACATCCTAACATGATACGTTACAGTGGAATAGCTAGGAGCATCCATACCGAAGCATTTTACCAATGTCTCGTAGATTTTTTTACAGTCTTTGCATTTTTTTGCAAGAGCGAGGATGTTTTCTTTATGATTCATTAAAAAAATGAAAAAAATCCCACCAAAATTTCCCGCGAAACCGCCTCTTGTCTCAAAATTCATTTTATATCCCGGCATGGCGCCAAAATACAACATACTCATCATATACATATATTCATATTTTTTATTATATATTTATAATCAGCATATATCTCCTTTAATAGTCTCATATAGAGCGCTGTGCTAAACGCACCTTTGGACACCCTATATCATCATCCATGATAGCCCTTTCAATTGTGTTTTGTTTATGGACTTCCAATGAATAATTTAGATGTTCATATTCATCAAATAAATTGCTTTTAAAAATAAAATTACCAGTTTCTTTGTAATAAAAATAGGCGAAAATATCGGAAATCCTATAAATGCTCGTAATGTGAAAGTCAGAAAAATGTTTTTGAAAATTTCGAAGTATGATTTAAAGTAACGATTTCTATACAATGCATATTCTTTTATCAACAACAACAAACTAAGCGGAAAAATTTTTTTGGTATCGAGGTATTTTTCTTTGATATTTTTGTAAATTTGATTGACTTCATCAAGGTTTAATGTATTGAGATTGAAGAGTCCCCTAAAAACGTCATCGTACTCACTAAAAAGATCCAAATAGTCTTGATAATGCTCTTTTTCCATTAAAAAAGTAAATTAATTTTTGAAAGGTTTACAACATATGGATATTCAATTTATGGAGTAGTTCAATAGCTTTTATCTCGTCATCTAAAAAGGCTTATAGGAAATTTCCTATAGCAATATGTACCAACATAGACTCATGCATATAAATGACATAATAACATTGAATAAAATAAGATCTATATGATTGAAAAAGCGGAAATTTAGAGATCACAAAATGAATCTTATGATATCTTAATGAATTTGAAATATATAACAACATTAGAGTTTAAAACAAAATATCATTTTTAAATAAATCAAAAAATCAAATGATTGTTGATAGTTCTGATCCAATATCATACCCGCTCATATATTTTCTTCCTTTATGGACTATTTTCTTCATTATCAATATTGTATTCTTCTTTAGACCACATATACAGCGAAGTTGTTATATTAAGCCAAGATCGAAGTGGCTAATTTTATTTTCAGCAATCGGTGGTTATCTAATGAATCTGGTTGCTGAATGGCAAATCATATTAGGTCCGGAAAACTTCCCAAATCTTTTTACTCACATTAATCTTTGGGTGTTTTTACCTCTCCATATCATCCCATACCCACTTCGAGCATTTCAATTTATCATTAACTATCATTTGGCACAACTGGACGAAGATTCGCCTCCTTCAATTTGGAAAACTCTTTACGAACATTACAAATTTGTAAATACCTATGCATTTAACATATATTTTGCAATTATAATGGCAATATCAATTACATGGGGAGCAATACGCCTTATTTTATACCCAGTTAATCAATGGGGCCATTATGGATCAGGAATTACCGATTTTTACTTCATTGTCGTTTTGTGCGGCTTTGCAATATGCTCGATCTTACTTTGGATAACAGCATATGTCCTCAAAGATACTCATGAAGAAATTAGAATCAACAAAGAATTAATTTTAATTAATATTCTCTGGAGTATATTCGCACCAATTTATATTGTTGTTGGAATGATCCAGCTCAAACCAGAATACAATTATTTAGACATAATTCCTCAATATTTAATAGTTTTCCTTACAATTTACGATTTTACAATTACATTTTGTTATCCAATCAGTATTGCATCTATCAAGCCAGAAGAAATTACATTTGGTATCGATGTATTAGATAATTTCGAACTTTTCCTTAATGATCCAGAAGGATCCAGATTATTCTACAATTATACAGTGCATCGCAATACAAGGGAGTCCTACCTATTCTTTAAGGATGTACAAAACTTCAGATCCATCACAGATGTCCAAGAACTCCAAAAAGAATACAAAAAAATTTGCGAAAAATATTGCGAAGGAAAGACGATTCTTACTCTTAACATGAGAAAAGAAAAGAGAGAAAGTGTATTAAACGCTACAACAGTCGATCCAACCATTTTCGACAACTTATATAAAGCATATAAAATTGTTGTCGTTAAGGACGTGTTTTACCCTTTCAAAATAACTCCTGAGTTCGAAGCATTCGCTCGAGCACAAAAAGCAAGAATTCTCAAGAAAAATGTCCCAATTCCAAATTAAAATTTCAACCGAATATTTTTTCTCTTTGTTATTGAAGAGATCATGCTAGTAATTATAGTTTTACTTTCATTAGTCTTGTTTTTTTAAAATTTTATGATAATTTTGTAAAAATGTATAAATTTAGTAAACAATTTTATCATTTTCGTGGGAAAGCAAATCATATATTTGGTGATTTATAGATTTTGAATTCAATTTTTTTCGATTACAATTCAAAAGGGATATACAGAAGAACTATTATAATAGAAATGTTGCCTAATATGAATACGTTGAACATCTTGAATTTATAATGAACTTTCTTCAAAAATTACAGAAATTGATTAAAATTTTGGGTCAATTAACCTTAATCAAATGCGTAAATCGACTAGTATTAGCTATGAAATACTAATATAGCATTAAATTTGTTTTTAAGAGACTGTTTAATTAAATCTAATCGGAAATGCGGAAAAAGAAAGTTAATGAGCCATAAATGGATTGATTGAAATATGGTGAGTGATAGCAAACGTAATCCAAAATATGAGAATCATCTAATAATATTGTTTGAAGATTCAAAGTTTATTTTTGATGAAATGTAAATTTTTTTTTCGCAAATATACATCCAAAATATATTTGAATCATAGCGATATTTTATCTAGAGCTGTAAAAACGTAAGATGATAGTTATCAATAATTAATTCTCAATTTTGATTGAAAAATCTTGCTCAGCACTATACCGCAATCAAAATGTTTATCTCAAGGTCAAATTTTTGTATATTCATAGAATTGTGAAGTGTCAGAAAATATTGCAACGATATATAGCGTTTACTTTCCTAGAATAGTTATATTCAAAAAAGAATTAAAAAAAATATCATAAACAATAGAATTTATAGTTCAATTTTAAATTTATTTTTTCAATCAAACCATAGTTTTTGAGAGGGCTCACAATGCATAATTTATCGACAGATACTGCTCATATACGTATACATTATTATTATGTCCAAATTATCTTGAACTCTGAAAACTTCTAAATCAAATTGAATACTTGGATAACATAAACGATGATCAATAACAAAATATCATCGTTGCCAATGATCATCGTTTTTATTCATATGAAATCCCTCTTCAATGTGATGTGACGGTTATACATCGATATTCAATGGATTTCAGATAGTTTTCAAAAATATTTGATGCCCAAATGATTCATATTACATAACGGAAATAAATCATAATAAAATTATTTTCAAAGCTTTTTCGATCTTTGCCAATAAAAATGGACGGTGAAGAAATTCCTTCGGCCCCAACTCCAAAAGATCGCCCAGTGTGGCAATTTCATGTTGTAAGAATCCTATCTTACGCATGCGTTGCATTTCTATACGCCCTCGAGTACAGTATACATTGTGCGTCGCCTGTAGCCTACAGCTACAGTCACCGACACAATGAAAAAAGTGACAGAAAACTGACACCATACGGGCGCGCATATGTACGCATATATGTGTAAAAATAAACGTTCATATGTAAACTAACCTTTATTCACTAGCAGGGGCTGATAAATCATAATCGTCGAGAAGTACGATAGGTGGTCCCACCTGTTTAATCTGTATGGAGAGGCAAACGTGACGTAAGAAGCATAACACTGGTTTCTCAGTATATTTAATAGACTCTGCTGTTGGCTTAACTGTAAGCTTATATGTAATAGGTGAATTAGATAACTGACCCTGTTGGAATGTATAATCAGTTTCGCAAGGGAATCCACATAGGTAATGACCTAAGTCATTTGACTCGATTCCAAATTGAGGGACTGATGTGGTTGTGATAGACCTCATGACATCATAGTTGAAGCCAACAGTATCGTTATTATTGTTAGTGGCATTTGCCTGCATCTCATAGAAGATTGGATCATTAGATGCTTGAGCCTCAGCGGGTATGTTACCATATGCTCCACAGTTCAATTGAATTTGTTCAAACAATGGATTTTCATAGGTAGTGTTATAATTAGGTGTTTTCTTAAATAGTGTATAAATGGTGTTCACATATAATGGAGTAAATGCTGCCGTGAATGTACAAGGAGTTCCTTCACCTTTAGCCATTGAACCATCCATAGTAATGCAGTCAATTCTTTTGATTGGGAAGTTTAGAGTCTTTGCCGAATATCTTGTCACCAAATCACTATAGATGTTAGGGTCCAAAGAGAATGAGTTACAGTATGTAATCATTTCAAAGAAGTTTGCATTCTTCTTAGTGAACTTAATAAACTTGGTACCAAATGATATCGTACTCTTATCGGCATTCCAAGTTACAGTATCAATAACTTTGATACCTTCATAGATAGGAGTGAAGTGATTAGTGATTGGAATATAGCTTGTAACATTGGCTTGCATGTTCGGTAATGGTAGAATATCCTGATAACTTAATGGTGTCCAAACCATACCAGCAATACTGAACTTAACCTTAAGTTGTAAGTTACCAGCAAACGCTGGAAGGAATCTAATGTTATTAAGTATTAGGAATCTTCTTAGGTCAATCTTGATTGGTATGTGGAACTTTAATGTAGTTGCACCACTAATTGGTTTATTGAACTCAATAATCTGTCCAGAACGAACTGTATCACATCTATTGAAAACATCTTTATGTCTAGCCTTACTAAATACATCAACTTTCTTAATAGCTTCTGTTGTAGATGCAGTAGAAGTAATGTAACCTTCTTCTCTAGCATTATCTTGTGTATAAACACTTTTACCATTAGCGATTAATTGATATGATTCAACAGCATAGAATGAATCAATGTATCCCAACCAAATTGCTGGAAGATGTGCACATGATTTGCCACCAGCATATTTAGTATCAATTGCTTTAATTGCTGTAACATTTGATCCTGTAGGAGCTGTCTCAACAGCTCTTTCTTTATATACTTCACCATCATATTTAGGAACTTTTTCATCAGCTGGTTCAGTTTCTGTTGTAATTATGCACTCACCATCGACATAACCACTAATGAACGTATTATATAAGTCAATCATGTTCTCACCAGGTGGTGATATGTTAAATGTAATATAACCGTTATCAATAGTATTTGTCGGCATAGCTGGCACTTTTGTTGGGACATATCTATGGTTAGTATCTCCAATAGGAACTGCCCCATCAACTTGATCGAAATAATATCTTACTTGTCTGATGGAATCAGCAATACTGTATGTATTGAGGTTATCGTTCAACATCTTTCTCAGCTATAAAAAATTTACAATCTTCTTATTCTTGGGATTATTCGTCTTATTTGTGGCTGAGGTTTAGGAGGTTCTGGTTCAGGCTCTGGTTCATCATCGAAGTGTATTCTTTTCTCTTCCATTGATTGAACATATTCTTGATTCTCTTTAGTTTCCTTCTCACGTTCAATTGGGTCCATGTTTGGTTCATTAACTACACTGTTACGTTCTAATATCTTTGTCATCATCTCTAACAACATTTTATTAGTATATGCTTGTTCTTCTTCTTTCTTCTCATCAACTTTAGGAGCTTCTTGAACAACAGGAGCTGGGGCAGGAGCTGGTGAATTCAATGGTGCCTTTCTCTTTCTAACTTGAACTGAACCATTCTTCATATGACAAACATAATATAATGGATGTTGTATTCCTTTAGCTTCATTCAATATGATTGATTGCTTTTCACTTGGTGAAAGTTTTGACGTCATTTCTATCCTAATAAAATTTTTTACTCCTAACAAAATGACTGAGAATACTTTCGACAGAGAAGCACTCAAGAATGAACTTCGTGAAGAAATACTTAATGAACTCAAACCAAAAGAACAAACACAAGAAGAGAAACCAGCTAAACCAAAGCGTAAACTCACAGAGAAACAATTAGCTGCATTAGCAGCTGGACGCGCAAAGAATCCACGAATGATTGCAAAGAAATTGAGAGAAGAGGAAGAAGCTAAGAAAAATAATAAGTAAGTGTTTAGAACTTTAACTTACGTTCAAAAGATGACTTCGTTTGAAATAGTGAAGTCCTTATTTTTGTTGAAGCATGGTTTCGAACCAATGCACAAGTCAAAGGTTATCTCATCACCTTCATAAAGAGATTTGTACAATTCCACGATGCTATATTTTTCCCCAACTTTCTCAGGGAAGAACAAACCTTTCTTCTCGTCATAATGTACTTGTATCGCATCTGGGAACATTTGGTTTGCAGTAAGTGCAATTACGTCCTGTGTGATTCCCTTCATTCGACAGTGGAAAGCAATTTCCTTGAGGTCATTGGTTAATTCGTCGAGGTAAGTCTTCTTTCCAACGAATATAGATCTTTGTGCCTTAGACATATGTCCTGCAGTAATCTCTGCAAAGTCTGAATGAAATTGACCCAGTGCTTTTCCAATGAGTTCTCTGTTATACCTTCTCTTGTATTCTTCTGCTAACTTATCTAAGTCCTTCTCATACAAGTGTAAACTATCTGTATCCTGATAGAACAACTTCAAGCCCAAATCTTCTGCTGTGAAGAATACTTCATTCATGATTCGTTTGGACATAGAAAGGATTGAAACACCTAATGGACAATAGTTAAAGTGACGAACGATAGGTTTAAATGACTTTACACATGAAAGTTCGGAATCGGGGATGAACTCTATTGTCTGTATGTCATTATAGTTCTTAATGATATAGTCAGTGAGCTTATTGTCCTTGATGAAACGAATCTTTTTGTCAATGGGCTTTAATATCGTCTTACCATAGATACTGTTCAAAAGAAGTTTGATGATCTCTTGTATCGGATTACCTTCCTTCTTATACTTAGCACGTAATTCGAAGAGCTTCTTAACTTCATTCCTTATTGTCATGTCCCTTTTTCCATCATAATAGTATCCATCAATGACTTTGCATGAGATCTCTTGGAACTTGATCAGATCTTGAAGCGTAATGTGGTCTACGAACATCTTGCAGCATGTATTGGAACTTCTGGCAACATGTAAGTCAGGGTTGATGTCAGGATTGACGACAATCAATGGGAATGCTGAGTTCTTACCGATCGACAAGATCTCGATCTGACAGTAAAATCCTGAGATGAACTTTTCCTTTGTTGGTTCAGCTTGGTCATCATCAAAGAGATGCTCCAACAAGTATTCACTGCTCTTCATCTCTTCTGTCATAACTTTTGGAATTCCTTCTAAACAGTAAAGTCTAGCAATTGCTGATGGATACAATGATACAGCATCGAAGTCAGTGATGAGTTCTCCTTCATTGTATTGCTTCTTGTTCTCAGCTAGCATGCATCTTCCTCCTTGAATACACTTGGAAATATATTCACGAGGTTTTCCTGCAAGATCAAAGAGATTACCGTTCTTCCAATATACTCTCTTCTCAAAGAGTTTGTTTGAGATAGAACTTATTGAAACATAATCATAAGCATCTATTTCAAACTCAGTCATGAGGTCATTGCGGAACTTAAGAAAGCCATCTCGTAAAATGCGTACATCTTGACCGCAATAGAATGACGAATAAACTTCCATGTCAAAGTGTTCATCATCAATCTTGCAATCTTCAATCTTCTCAATGTTCTCATTAAAAGCTTCAATATCTTTGACATGATTCATGGCATCATCGATGTTACCAACTTTAGTTGTATTAACTAACTCTTCCGTGTAGTAATTATATGGGAAAACTTCTTTTTCACCACTAGTGAGGTGAAACATTTCAGGGAATCTTTCCAACTTAGTTGAGATGATTGCATAAGAGTCTTTGAAGCAGAGAAGTTTTCCTTTGTACTTTCCTTGTATCTGCATCGTTTGTGAACCTTTGATGATTGGAGTTCCTGTAATCTCTTCTAACTGAGACATGAGAAAAGTGACATCGTACGATAAGTTGTGGAAATAAACTAAACTCTTATCTGGTAAAGCTTCGAGGAATTTTGACGCACAGTCACTTCCCCAAATTGATGTATAACCATCATCGTCATCTTCCATGAAACAAATGTTGTATGCTTTGTGAATGTTTCCATCAGTTGATGCTTCGAAGTCAGCAAAGAAAACATGTTCTCTTGGGAACTTCATGTCTTTCTTCGTCTCTGAACTCCAATCTTTCTTCATCCTTGCGCAATAACGCTCATTGTATGTGAGGTCAATCATTTCTTCAAGGTTCTCATTATACATCGTTGTGAAGTATGTGCAAAGTTCTCCTGTTCTAATTGGTTCGAAATAATTGTTAGCAAACAAGAGTTCAATGACTTTTGCAAGTGGTGTAACTAACTTTGAGTTAATTGCATACCTTGTTTCATATCTTCTGTTAACTAACATCTTCTTCTCTAAAGTCCAATCCTTGCACAACTTACAAACATCTTCATAGTTCTTGATGAACATTGAACTTATTGGAAGCTTTTCGTTCAACATGTAGTGGTCATACATTAATAAAAGTTCTACTGTCATCTTTGGTTCTTCATCTGGTTCATAAGTATATGAATGATTTGAATACTTCTCGTTGTATTTGATGACATGGAACCTTATTCCTGTTTCTTTGGCAATAACCTTAATCTTTGACATTGGAAAATCTTTGACACGAATGATTTCCCTCATATGATTAATTGTTGCTTCGTCAACACCAGCTTGAATACAAGCGTAGATGAAACATGAATCTTTCATCATCTTCTTTGCTGTCTCTGCATTAAGTTCGTTGAAGATCTGATACCTCTCTAAGTTAATAGGTAATTTGCATGTCCATGTCCAAAGCTGACCATTACGTGACCTGTTTCTCTTCTTTGAATGGTTTTGTTTGATGATCTTGAGTGCGATCTTTTCTTGACCTGCTGCTCTCATCGTATCTAACATAACTTGTTCTTCAGCTGTGAGTTTATATGGTGTGTACGTTCCTTTTCTCAAAGCAGAAGCATCAACATCTGAATAAGCTGTATAGTCAAAGATCTCGATCTTCCTTAACGAAGGAATACTACAAAGGAAGAAGTCATAGTTTGATTCAAGGACTTTAGATGCTAATTCTTGTACTTCTGCTATTGGAGCTTCATTAAGTAACTGATGAACTAATGATCCCATTGTATTGATGTTCAAATGACGCAAAATGTTTCTCTTCTCATCAAAGTCGTAATAGAATGTCCACTTCTGTTTGAAAAGGTCTATCTGTCCAATGAACTTTGCCATAACTCTTGGAAACATCTTGTTGAAGTAATCTTTTCCTCTTGGACTGTATTGGTCAATGTTAAACATAATGAATCTTTCTCCTGCTTTAGTTATTGGGTCTAACCATTTCTCATCAGGAAGTTTTTGACCATTAATGTTCTTAACAACGTAAAAGGCATTCTGTATTTCTTTGTATGCTAATTCGCTCTCATCAATCTTTGGTGGAGGGTCTGAGTATATTGGTTGCATCTCCATTAACGCTCTATTATGAGATCTCTGATCGTGATCTAAAGCAACTGGGGAATTTGAAGCTGGAACATTCATGATACCATTGTAGTCATCATAGAAGCTCTTAGCATTCTTGAAAATATCTGCTACACTTCCTGTACCTCCTTGATTCTTAATTGCCAGAGCTAATTTATTGGTAATGTCTTTAGCTTTCTTAGGCATTTTGATCCCAAACATATCAAGCATACCTTTCTTATCTTCTGGTGAAAGGTTATTAACTAATCCTTTTATAGCATTGAGCATGTTGGTCTTTTATAACCGATAAAAAAATATACGTTATTTTTTTTAATCGTCATCGTAATCATAATCGTACGAAGATTCTGTATCATCATCACTGACATCATTGGTTTCTCTAACTTCTGGCTTATCTGGTTTAATCTCTATCACCATAAACATTGGTGACAATAATCGAACAGGCTGATCTTGGAAGTCAACTAAGGTAAACGTAACATTAGTTAGTTCCCATGGAAATGCATCTATCCATGGTGAGGATTCCTTACATATAAGTGGTTTACCAGATATCCAGAACTCATTGATGTTATAACATGTAGATCTGTACATGATCTTTCTTCGATCATCAACTTGGTCAATATTATTGAACCCAGAGATGACAGACATTGATGAACGAAGGTATAACTGATACCCGAAGTTGAGCATAGGTGGTTTTGGCATTTGTAGATAATAATTATGTACAATAGGTAGTTCTATTCCATATGCACCTAAAATAAGATTTGCTCTATGTGAAGCATCTTTTAAATAGACTTTATGTCCTTTGTCCTGTGACGTAAATATAAGTTGATTCGTAGCACTCAGTGAAACTGTTACATTATGTTGACCTTTTTTCTTGTTATAATAATCAAACTGTTTTGTTACAATCTCTTGTAGTTTTGATACAATAGTATCCATATCAAATGAAAGAGCTGACTTAAATGTACACACCTTTTCTTCTCCATCTTCGTCTAACTGTAAGACAAAATAATCTGTTTCGTCACAAACAATAAAGTTCGCCATAGTACTGACACTTTTTACTCTCATCTTTATCTTACTTGGATGCCCCATGTTAGGATCTGCTTGAAACTGTATTGTCCCGTAGTTATTAGGATCAGTCGATTGTAGATAATACATCATTTTTATATGTAGTAAAAGAATGAGTGTTGTTCCATATGCATATGAATGTTATAAGTCTAGCGTACTTCAATATAAAGAATATACTCTCAGAATTACTGATAATGCTTTAGTCATACATAAAGAAGGTGCTGATGAAGACATTACCATCGGTCCTGGTATATTACCTATCGAGCAACCAGATGGTACAATTGTTGAAACAGACTTAAATCAATACCTTCAAGCGTTACAGAATCGTGTGACAAAAGTAGAGAATAATTACTTAGATGCTCCATTCTTCACAACTGATAGAGATTATATGTTTTCATGTATGGCGAGTAATGGTTTGCAAGAAACTCGTGAGGTAAATATTAATGAAGCATTAGAGACTATAATATATCATGTTAAACGGTTATTATCGATTGACCATGGAGTTCATTTTGACCCAAGGTCTACACTGTTCAATATACCAATGATTGAAAACAGTCAATTAACATTTAAAGAAGATACATTGTATAATGCTTTAAACGCAGCATTTGCTTATATATTAGGTCATGAACAAGTACAAAATAGTGGTATTGCAATATACTTAGATAAAGTTATGTTAAAGAAACCATTGACATTCACAGAAGATGGTCCAAAAGCAACTGGTATTGTTGGTGATGGAACATTATTGACGAAAGAATACTTAGCAAGTCATGTCGGAGAATTTTTCTCCACTAATGATAGCATCAGTACAACACCAGAAGTTATTTTATTGAAGAAACCAATCACATTTGATGTTAAAGGAAAGACAAAAGCAACTGGTATAGCTGGCGATGGAGTTCTTCTGACTAAGGAATACTTGAAGAAAAATATCAATGACTTCGTTGAAATTGTCAAAGATAAAGAATCTGGTCTTAAGTTCAACCCTTTATCATTCATCTTTGCCATAGCAAACGCCGGTGCTACTGCAGCCTCATGGATATCACTCCAGAGTCAAATAAATGCTCTTTGGGCTTTTGTTGAAAGTCAAGAAGGTATAGATACTGTTCTTGACACTCTGGGTAATCTTGGTCCAAATCATAAAGGAGGTTTTGTGGATGGAATAAAAAATTTAGTTGAAAAGACTAAAACAAGTTTCCAGAAGATAACTCATATAGAAAGATTCAGAAATGAAGGTTATATGGAACTTGAGAGTTTTGATGTGACTGGACCTTTGGAACCAATTCCAATGCCACGTGATGCTAATGATGAAGAAGAGAAAGATCCTGGACCAAAAACAATCATTTCTACGTTAAGTACTTTGTACCCTGATTTTGTGACCTTAGTGAAAGTTGCTAATACATCAAGAAAGAACAATAATATTAATATGTCTGGTACTGATGACCTTACTGATTATCTTTATCTCATTCTTGCTGAATTAGCGAAGAAAGTTGAGGAGAACAAAAATAATGGAGGAAGAACTGCACTTAAGATTGCAGACAAAGCTGACAAAAGTTATGTTGACGAAGAGATACGTAAAGTTGCATCTAAAGAATATACTTTATCACAGTCTGTCATACTTAAGACAATCAAAGGTCCAGAGAAAGATATGTACCCAGGTGATGGTACAACAGTTAAAGTTAATGAAAGAGTTTCATTCCCATCTGGTATTGATACAAAAGAAGTATATATTAATGGTGAAAACATCAATACAACATTGTTTCCTTTGAAAAATAATGAGTTCACTGAACCTTTGACAGTTAAATCAATTCGTTCAAGAGAAGACAAACCTGTTATAATCAATAAAATAGGAGCTGATAATGACCAACCAGTTCAAATCAAGAAAATAAGAGCTGATGACATTATCTTGAACTATACTTTAGGTTCAAGTGCTCCACAAGAAGATCCAAGCACTAGCGTAAAAGATACTCTTAACAGTTTAGATAGTAAATGTACGAACATTGAAGGTCATGCCAGAAACTTCGAAGTATATGAACTACCAGCAATGTTAGATAAGAAAGCTGACAAGAACCATGTTCATTATATAAGTTCAGATGAACAGATTATAACGGACTACCACGGATATTTAACACAGGGTGAAAAAGTGAATACGAAAAATGTTAATGAAAGAAGATATAAATTCATTCGTGCTAAAGGTTATGACATACACTGTACTGTACAGTATGACACAGGTATAGCACCACAATCATTTGGTTATAACGCTGAAATTTATGCTTCATACTTCTTTGTTAACGGTGTATTAGTTGAGCCAAGATTTAGGTTGAGAGTTAAGGCAAAAATAACCGTTGAAGATGCTATTAAAAGTAAAGCTGACAAAGATGAACTTGACGCAACGAACAAAGTTTTGAAATCTCATAAACACAATATCTCCGACATAAATTCACTTCAAACTTCTTTAGACAACAAAGCAGACAAAACTTATGTTAATGAACAGATCTCAAAGATCTCTAATGCATCTGTAAACAATGGAATACCTGAAAGCATTACAGTTAGCTTTGGTAATAATGATATGGGTAAAGTTGCAATATTTATAAATTATAACATTGGTCCATCAGAAAAAGGTCCAAGTTACTATACATTGAGTCATGGTAAATCTATTGAACTTGTGTTCCACAAAAAAGATGGAACAAACTTAACTATTCATCCTGGAGATACGTTTGAGTTTTATTTGAACGATGTCACCACAGTAGATTATACTTATAGACCTTCTAACATGTTTGACATGATGTATCCAATTGGTTCTATATTTACATCAATGAGCTCAACAAGCCCGCAAACCCTTTATGGAGGTGTTTGGCAACCGATTGTTGATCAGTTTCTTTACTGTTCTAACTCATCAATGGACTTTGGTGGTTCAAAGACTATCAGAGTTGAAAACCTTCCACCACACTCCCATAGGTTCAGTGCAACAACATCTACTAATGGAGAGCATTCACATTCAATGACAAAAAGAGGTTATACAAATCTTGCAGCAGGTTCTGATAGACAAGGTATGAATAGATATGATATCACAGATGACCCTAGAGATGTTAGTACAGGTATTTTCTGCGGATCTGCAGGAAACCATACTCACACAGTAGCTGGAATCACAGATGCAACAGGAAAAGGTCAAGACTTCTTACCACCATTTATGACTGTATTCGCTTGGTTCAGAGCTGCTTAACTCAAGATCACGATCACAAACTGTTTCTCAGTATGAATGAGTAGCTCTATTTTTACATCATTACTGAAGTATTTCTTTTCTTCATCAATGACAGAAAGAATGTTTTCATCATCTTTTAAAGATCTTACCAAAGTTAGATCTTCATCAGAAAATCTCAAAGAAAGACTCATTTATGCACTAATAAAAATATAGCTAATTATTTTTTTATCTGAACTTTTTATCGGGTATATAAAGATGTCTGAACATCATATAAAGTTCTTTAAGATCCAACAGTTTGTAGATGAAGTGAAGAAGCAAAATAAAACAGCAAAGAGACTACTTATATGCTTACCACAAACATTATGTCAAGGAAAGTATGGTTATAGTGCAAGTCCGATCATGATCTTTGTCGATAAGCAGAAATACACAAATGAAGGTTTAGCTAATTTACTCAAGTTTGAAAAGATAGCTATAAACATTCCTGACCATTTCTCAGCGAGAATAAACCTTGACAAGACTAAAAGTTATTGTTTATATGTAGATCTCACGAAATCAACAAAGAGTAAAGACAAAGAATATAACCCAGTTGAACTTAAGACAATGGGTAAGAACTTACTCAAAGCTGCTATCAAACCTGTCGAAGAGATCGACATTGAGGATGAAGCAGAAGAAATAGATGTAGATCCTGAAGTGTTATAAACGATAAAGTTTATTTTTGGAGGAAGATGGTGTCAGACCATTTGATCTGGCATGCTTGTTCTAGGTAATTGCAGAAACCTGGAAAGATTGTTATTGGTCTGAGTTTCATACCTGGTCTCTCATCTCTCCATTGAAGCAAGTAAATTTACATGAAGAGTTCGTCTGGATTCTCAGGCTTTGGTACACACTGATCGAAGATCTGTATGACCTCTTCATGACCGTACTCCCTCTGGTCAGACATGAGTGTTCTGAAGAACTTTTGCATCTTCGGACCAGGTTTAGCATCTATGCAACGAGTGGGTCTCATTGACATTTTTGTCACTTTTATTTGGTCGAATGGAAGGATTCGAGTTCATGCCACTTGACAGCAAAGAAGGTGCAGAAGAGGTTGTTGTTGCTGCATTCTATGCGAGCTCACACGTTGACGCATTCCGAACTTACCAGGATGACCTCGAAAAAGAAGGTCGAAAGCTTGGAAAGATCCAAATGTTGCTTGAGTTCTTCCGTGGAAACCTTGCACAGAAGTATGAGAAGAAAGAATAAACAACTAATTATTACTGAGCTTAGCTCATAAATGTAAGTTTTTACTCTGATCAGATCTTAGATCTCGTCGGGACAAGCGGAAAGGATAAAGTCCATGAGCTGGACTTTTGTCTTAGTGAGCGGTACTGCGGTCATGAGTAGTTCGCGCTTGTTTGAGCCACTTGGAACGCGACCCTTCCAATTCCTCATAGATCTCAAGGCAGAGATCGTGAAGAACTCAAGGACAAAGAGTCTTTGAGACTTGGTAAGGAATCCCTCATCATCTCTTTCATCCTGGAGGGTCTTTGTGGATGCAGTGGACTTGATCTCGTCTTCCTCGATCGGATCATTCTCATAATCTTCATCACCCTTCTTCCTAAACGTCATCTGCTCTCTCTTGTAGTCGTTCCTGAGAGCATTGAGTCCAGCTTCAAGATCTTGTGAGTTCTTTGCAGGTTTATTGAAAGTTTTCTTTTCCTGCATTTGCTGTATAAGCTGGGTTTGCTGTTGCATCATCTGCATCATCATTGCCATCATATCTAGTGTTGGTGATGCTGGAGCTGGTGTTGTACCATCTTGGGACATTCGGTCGTCGGTTATGTCTTTACAAAAGACTGCTTTACAAAAGACAGCTTTACAAAAGACAGCTTTACAAAAGACAGCTTTACAAAAGACAGCTTTACAAAAGACTGCTTTACAAAAGACAGCTTTACAAAAGACGTCTTGACAAAAGACAGCTTTACAAAAGACTGCTTTACAAAAGCATTTTCTCACAAAATTGAATACTTTTGCTTTACAAAAGACGTCTTGACAAAAGATTGCTTTACAAAAGTCTGCTTTACAAAAGATTGCTTTACAAAAGTCTGCTTTACAAAAGATTGCTTTACAAAAGATTGCTTTACAAAAGTCTGCTTTACAAAAGACAGCTTTACAAAAGATTGCTTTACAAAAGCCATGACTGATCTTCATCCAATTTGTTTAATCGAACTTAATGAAGTAATTTCTGCATATCTCCTGCATGTATTTGGAAACGAGAGGATAAGACAACTCACCAAGGTTTCCAGACGCCAGATCCAAAGACTTGAATCAACTGCAGGAGTAATCCTAAGCTTTGAAGAAGGATTAACCAATAAGAAAGATGTCATTGACTCCAAGCGTGAAAGCCTTGCTGCTTTCTTACGCAAACACCCATGGGTCGATGTTGATCTCCAAACTCCTTACCAAGGACTCGTTGAAACCTTCACGACCTACAGACAGCTCCTTGACAGACCTGAGCAGAACCTTCTGGTCGAACGTGATGGCACATTAAGCCCTACAGACGAGTCAATCCAGAGAGAAGAAGCTCAAGAGTAAAAATCTGACATTTATACTTTACATGACATTTTTTTCATGAGTGTTCACGTTAAGATCAATGATGAAAACATGACTTCATGGGAAGATATCATTGATGACATAGAGAATGACCTTGATGAAAACATGATGGGAGCTCAAACGTCAGTTAAGGTCAAACTTGGTGAAGTTCAAGAAAAGATCTCCGAGATCAATGCAAAAATATCTGCTCTTACAGAGGTTGACGTTTATTACAGAAGCTTGGAGAGAACTTTAAGCAAACTTGAACGTCAGAACCAAAGTCTCATAGTTGTGCTCCAGAAACTCAGTCTCATGCGTAAAGCATATAATGACTACCTACATGTAAGAGACTTACCTTCTTATTCTACTCCAGATCTCGACTTTTCCGATATAAGTCCAATCCTTATTGATACAACACTTACGATAGCAGGGATGCTTCCTACATATCCAGAATATGATAACTTACCTCAGCTCTTCGAGTATCTCAAGAAAAAGTTCATGATCTTATTATGCGAGACCATGAAAAGACGTCAAAATACCAGAACAGAACGAGAACAGAGCTTACTAATAGACTTATTATATAATACTAAAGAAATAAAGGAGTTTTTATTCTAACTTTGGTATTTTTGGGAAGAACTGATCTGGATCATATTTGTCAACCACAGGTTTTGGTATCAAAAGTCTCTCTGGTTCTTGGACGGCTGGTACTGGAAATGGTTCCTTTGGTTTCCTAGCTTTTGGGAGATCTAAAAATTTTCTTGGTCTCTTTCTTTTGTGTAAGTGTTGTCCATTTTTATCGACAACGAATGTGAGCTTTCCGTCGTCAAAGATGAATGTCGTCGCTTCTTCAGTTCCCTCATCAACTATTATCTTCTTGATCTTTCTCTTCTCCATTAACAGAAAAAGTGACATATATTACTTCATTATTTTTCTGAGTGTTAGGATTAATTAAACCTCTATCTATAACATGCTTTCTCATAGGAAATTTCTCTCCATATCTTTTTGTCAATATCTCTATAAGTTCTTCTGTATAAGATTTATCACTACTGAAGTAAATAGATGGATAATTAAGGACATCAAAGGTTTCTACAGTATCTTTAAGAGTCCATTCATCTCCATACTGTATAGAATAAGTATGGAAGTATGGAGGATCACATATAAAGAAAACATTGGGAAGATCTTTATACTCATTGAAGAGTATTCTCCAATCTTTATGAACAATAGTTAAACCTTCAAGATAGTCATCTATGTTTTCACCAAATAAGTTAGTATATCTGAGGTATAACACTTTCTTCATTAATGTGTCAAGATCATAGTATTTGTATGCTCCAGAATAGAGAAGACGTGAACATAATGTATCCCAGTCTATGTATGGAGCTTTACTTATAACTTCTCTGACGATCTCTTTCTGATCAGTAGGAATTTTCTCATCTGGCTTAACATTTATTCTCTCCTTAAGTTCCTTAAGTATTTCATTCGTGTCATGAATGTGTTTCAGTCTATCAACGTAGTTATCATAGTCGTTAGCTATGATCGTTGCTTTTGGGAACATAATATGCAACAGATGAGAGATATAGAGAGAACCACCAAATAGGTCAACGAAGACATAATCCCCTTTGATGTCTTTGAGTATGTCGATAAGATCTTTCCTGATCTTCGACTTATTACCTATGAAAGGTAAAGGAGGTTTGGTAAAAATCATTTATATGGTAATAAAAATAAGTGTTTACTTGAGACAATAACCTCTGTTGAGTTTGTAGAACAAGATCAGAAGTACGATCAAGTTCAAAACAACACAAATGGCTAGGATTGCGTTACCAACAATCTTTGTCTTTTCCCAGCAAGACTTCTTCTTTGGTTCATGTGCTGCTTCGACATCACTGTATGGCTCGGACATTAACTTAAAAAGTGTCATGACCACTTCATTTTTGATGAAGTCAACAGCTTATGTCCACTTCCTCCCACAAGCACTTGAGGGACAAGAGAAGGTCATCATTGACTACCTTCAAGCCACTGAGAAGCTCCAAAAGCTTCAAGATCTCCGCGAAGAGTTCAAGTCCCGCTTGAAACAGGAGAACTTACTGCAGGAGTACATGCTCATCCTTTATACACTCATTGATGGCTCCCATTTACCATCAGAGTACACTGCAGTTCTTGATGCACTCAAAGATCTTCGCGAACACCAGCCGATCGGTAAAGAAGCCTTCGAGCTCACCATTGAGCAAGCCATCTTCGCCAAGCACAATGCAAAGAAGCAGATGCTCGAAGCTCTTGACAAGATCAAAAAGTACGTCGAAAAGTACTAAAAATAATTACTTGAGTAAACGATAAGTTTTATTCATTGTTTCTCTTTTCAAGATATTCTTTCATCTTGACGTTATATTTTCCTAACTCATACAAGAACGTGTAGTATGAAACTTCAACCTCACGATGCTTTTCATACCATTTCATTATGAACATGGTAAGAATTGCTTCTTCGGGATTTGAGAAGGGATCTTCTTCACCAAATACGTTGTGATGAACTCTCATTGCTTTACCTACAGATATTGGTTCATCTTCCTCAGCAATTAGGTCAAAGAACCTTTGTAGTCTTTGGCTCATTGGAAATGTCACTTTTCGGTTAAACGATCACATACTTAAGACATAAATTATACCTACTTATTAACTCAGTATATTGTGCATTATATGCATACTTAAACTCTTGAGCAATATTGTTCTCATCAATGATTCTGATCTGAGCTATTTTTGAGAAAGGTGGTGGAATACCACAACATGTGATGTCTGGGTCCAGTAGGTCTATTTCACACTTGAACCCAGTCATTCTGTGAACAACTTCTTCCAAGTCTGGCTTAGGTAGTAAGATCTGATCTTTGCTCACTAAGTTAGAAAAGAGCTCTTTGTCTTGGTCTAGAAGTATCTTCTGGTATATACTAAGTAAATACTCTTCTACACCAATCCTCGATGAAGTCTCCACAGATCTCGATGAGGTCAGGTTGGAAGTTAATGGACTTAAAGGAGGAGGATACATTGGTGCTTCTGAGTTCGTAGTTGTTTCCTCTTTTTTTATCTCTGTTGGAGCATCACTTACTGTACCAGATGGATAGTTCTTTATCACAATGTTATTAGTTGTTCTTGAATCAACATTGCTTGTTGGTTCAATTGGAAGATTAGCTGCACCATAAAGAATTGACTTCGATCTCATTTGTTATGAGTAAAAATTGTTTTATTCTCATATAAATGACGAACATTAACCCAGAGAACAACACAGAATATACTGCAACAGGAGTTGTTTACAATGATCTAGATCAGATCGTCCAACTCAAAGCCCCAAGAGGAAGGAATTTAATAAGACAACCTCCACCAAAGATATATGTTGATGATGGTAGTAATGGGTTCAACTTAGTGTATCATTACTCATATCCTCAATATGCAAAAATTGGGTCTACCCCAAACGTGACAAACCATTATATGAACCTTTATGATGAAGCAAGGTTTCATGCACCAACGAAGAAAGAACCTGATGCATCAAGATTACATGAATTCGCAGACCATGATGGTTATAGCGATTACTCAATGCCTGTAAGACTTTAACGTTAATAAAAAAATGACTGTTGGTAAACAAGAAAAAACTTTAATACAAGAGGATTTGATGCTACCAATATATTCAACTGATATGGGAGCTTATCAATTCGATACATTTGAGAATCCTGGTGGAACACCACCATATTTTCTTTTGTTCATCAATGTAAACAGTAGAAAAGGTTATGCGTTCCCAATGAGTGAAAAGAACTCAAACAATGTTCTAAGTGCAATGCAGAAGTTCATTTCACAAGCTACAGGTGAAATGAAGCCTACAATACTTACTAGTGATGAAGACCCAGCTTATACGACACAAAATGTTCGAGATCTGTTGGTCAGTCATAACATTGAGCACATGACGACACAGAAATACAATCATAACATACTAGGTATTATTAATAGGTTCTGTAGAACTATTAGAACTATGTTACATATGAAGTTAAACCTCAAAGAAGGTGATAAAACACCACCTTTCACTGCAGATACAATGAGACAAATTATTAATGACTACAACACTGAATATCATTCAAGCACACAACAAAAGCCTGATGATTTCACAGAAAAGGATAATGAGGAATATATAAAGAAGCAAAGATTGAAAGAAGAGTATGTCAGAAAAAATAACCTTTATAACTTAAGACCTGGTCAAAAAGTTCAAGTCATAGTTGAACCAAGAACATGGGGTAAAGGTAACCAACAAAGAAGACATCTTGATCCTTCTTATTATACAGTTGATTCAGTTGATACAAGTGCATACTTGTTAAGAGCAAAAGATGGAAGTGTTGCAAGATATCCACGTTATCAGATATGGACAAAAATAGAGCATGGATTAAAGCAAGGAGAAACTTTAGATCAAGGAAGACACGGTGCTGTTAAAAGTATTGATGGTCATGAACTTGTCGGTAATGATGTAAAGTATGATGTTACGTTTGAGAACGAAAATACAGGAAAAGTGACAGGTAGAGGTATGCGTGAAGGTAATCCAAACAGGTTGTCACAAATGGAAGTACAGTATTGGAGGAAAAATATTAATGAAGGTCATGTTAAAGATATGCCTAGTTTTCTTGAGAAGTATCGTGGGTTTCGAGTTTAGCTTGTAAGTCCTTTATTTTTGTTTCATACAATGAGATCTTCCTTCTGATCTGTTCATCATTGAGAGGTTGCTTGACTTTACGGAACTGTACACGTCCGTCTTTCATTGTATGTACATAATATCCATCAGGAACCTTACCATCTTTTATATATTCAGTTAACCACTTTTGTTTAGTTGATGCTTTAATGACTTGACTCATTTCTTACTGGATAAATTTTTATGTTTTTTATCTTTTGACGATTTTTTCTTATCCTTATCTTTCTTCTTGTCCTTGTCCTTCTTTGATTTATCCTTCTTCTTGTCCTTGTCCTTCTTGGACTTCTCTGCTGCAGGTGGTGTTGGATTCTGTTTGACTTTAGCACTTGGGTCAGGACCTTGTCTTTGAGACTTAGATATAGATTGTTTAGGAGCTGCTGCTTGTTTAGTTGCTTCAGCTTGTTGTTTAGCTAATTCAGCAGCTTGTTTATCATTCTCTTCTATTTCCTTTGCACCAGTTGCGACTTCATTCTTGAACTTTTGGAGATTCTCAGCAGCATCCATTACCTTATTCGCTCCTTTAAACAATCCATAAAATTTCTGCCATGGTGATACTGAAGGTATATTTCCACCAATTGCTGGAGGAACTGATGCTTCAGGAGTTGGAGATGGTGTTTTGTCTGAATTGAGATGCTTTTCTGCTTCAAGAACTTGTGTAGTATTTTTCTCCAGGTATGCTTTTGCAACCTCCTTAACTTCTGGACGTTCATTATTTACATCCTGTCTTGGTGTTGATGTTTCAGTAGCGTTTTCTGAGTTA